>NW_026136721.1:26644927-27323677 GCF_905237075.1 Dicentrarchus labrax
GGCGATGGGCGGTTCTGGACGCAGATGGCGCTGTTGAGCATATATTTTGTTTCAGTCCCGTTTCCCTCCATGGTTTCTCCTCTCTCCGACTAACTTAGCGTTTGGCTCAGTTCATTATACAGTCCTATATTCTCCCTCCATTAGGGCATCTCTGCCTTTGGACTGAAGATCCCACCAAAACCCAAGAGAGAAAAGTTTAACTTTCATAGGGCACGATGGACATGAAAAAGAGGATCCACTTGGAGCTAAGAAACAGGACACCGTCTGATGTGAGTCGTGCTTTTTTAAAACCAACCCTTAGTTTTCTGGCTAGCCTTGTTAGCCAGCTTGCTACTTTTTTTTTTTTTTTTTTTTGGCTTTGCGAGTGACCTGTGTGGCTAACGTAATGGTGACCACATGGGCTTTAGATTATGTTTCTCGTTTATAATAGGGCGGAAAACACTCGCAACACAACAAGCTTAATCCTTTTATACTGTTGTGGATTTGGGCGTACAGGGGCAACGAGACGAGAAAAGCTATATTCAATCGTTACTTTGAAACGGCGATTCCTCAGCTTGCTGGCATTATTGCAGTGCTTTAACCGTTTCGCAGCCTCCGTGGTCAGTGGTGCACACACGATTCAGCTCGACTCCACCGTTGTAGCACAATTAGTAAACTTCTTTTTACGCTGATATATTAGGAGATGTCCCCCCTTGCGCCGCATTCACAGAGTGGTTTATTTTATACAGACCTTGGAAGCCATGTTTGCTGCTAGCATAACTGCTAAAATGGGGGGCTTTTTTTTTTTTTTTCCTTTTTTTCCCCCAATAAATATATATTATTATTATTATAAATGCTCTTTACAACTCCCAGGCGATCGTGCAACAAAATAGAAAATATTTTAAAAAATAAATAAATATTAAATGTTGGTTACATGTTAAGTTAAACGAGTTAAATTTCTGTAGTTAATATCAAATGGCCAGATTCAGCAGCGACAACAAAAAAAAAAAAAACAGTCACTTGATTCACGAGTCATCCATAGCTTGACCATTACAACAAAAAGAAAGCCTGTGTTACTCTCAACCAGTTCACATTTTCAAGCTCACACACACACATCAAATAGCCAACTATTCTGTAAATCCTTTAAAAAAGATAAAGGGGGGTTTAAAGCCTGTGTAAGTTTTTAAAAAGGGAGTGTGCAGCGGTTTTAATTCCCCCTTAAAAAAACAGCTTGCACACTTGTGTAGCAGCTACGTTGCCCTTTCATATCGTTGCATCTGCTCGTCTAAACATTGCATACTTATTTAATGAAATCTGGAAATCAGATGGTTCAGAGTCAATCATTCAGACAACAGCAGCCCATCTAACTTAGTATTTTTGTTCCCGCCATATTACCCCCTTCGCTACCCCCCTTTTTTTTTTTTTTTTTTTTTTTTTTTGCTCAAAGACAACAAAATATATCCAAGCCTGTACACTTGAAAACATCAAAAACACAACGGTTCTTTCTGTCCCTGTTGTAAATAAAAAGCTCCATCTAGACACTGTTTTTCTTTTTTTTTGTTTTGCTCAAAAACTACTACGAAATCAAAATGTGTGTTGGCCAAAAGAAGCGGCTCCATTAACAGAGCCAGCCTGCTTGAATGACACGGAGATCCGGTGCACCGCGCTTGATGCGTGGGCAGCCAAACACTCGACGGTCGGCGTTTCCTCTCGACTCATGCAGGAAATAATAAAAAAAAAGAAACCGAATTTAACATCGAAAAAAAACAACCCGTAAATAATGTTTAAGTAAGAATAAGTACTACTTCTAAACACCATGTTTTGTTTGCCATCGAAGTGTTCAGAGAGCTGCATACTGTATCTCAGGAATCGCCATGTTGTCATTCTGTCGTCTTTGAAGCTCTGGGAGAAAGGAACTGTCTCCATCTTTGTTTTTTTTTACTAAATTTCCGTTCTCAATATATTTCCTTCGACCTGAAAACGTTGTAGTGCCCTGTGACAAACTGGCAATAACGGTCGTTCGCTCGACGACAAAGCATATTCCACTTCCCCAATGAAAGCTGGTTTTACGGAGAGAGAGAGAGAGAAAAAAAGAAAATCTTTACTAAGGGTGTATTCGCAATCCTTTCCGTTGCTGTTGGGTTGGCTAATGGCGGGCAGACAGACCTCTCTAGCTGCTCCTCTACCGCACGGCAGCGTTTAAAAGGGGCAATGGCTAGCCTTGTAGCAAGCTAGCACACCGAAAAATCATTGCATTTGTCATTAGTGACTGCATCAGCCAGGCCATGGGAAGCTACCGCTTTGGCTCTTCCTCGTTTCAATAGAAATCACTTCATTAACTGTCGTGCCGGGATAGATGGAGCACACGGTGACTCCAAGTGTTTTTAGGCGGAGACACAGTATCCATTTCGGGGGTTTTTAACTTGAGAAATCGTGATCTTTGACGGTTGACAACAACTTTTTTTGCAACGTTTTTTTGTCCAACGCTGACTTGCGCAACCAGTGTTAGCTTTAACTGCCTCAAACTAACTCCGCCTTCAGACTTGTTGTTCTAATATTTTACAGCAACTCTTAAAATGTTTTTATTTTTATTTTTTTAAGTTATTTTACACAAAGTAAAAAAAAAAAAAGGGCAGTTTTGCTGAACAACATCCACTATTAAAACGCATTATGGTGATATTGTTTGCAGGCTTGTTTTCTCTCCATGATTTAGCTTACAGAATTCACATTGTTTTGTTTTTTTAGAGAAGATAGTTTGTGACAATATTATTGTAAATTTGATGAGTTTTAGATTACATTTTAATAATGGGTCAGTAGTAGGTAACATAGATGGACTAAATGCATAAAACAGTGAAGGTTACATTTATTTTAATGTGATATTATATACTTTTTTCTATATTTCAGGTACGAGAACTTGTCCTTGACAATTGTCGATCAGTTGAAGGAAAAATCGAAGGCCTCACAGCTGAGTTTGTCAACCTGGAGTTCCTCAGTTTGATAAACGTTGGCTTAATCTCAGTCTCCAACCTGCCTAAACTAGGAAAACTCAAAAAGGTAAAGCGTGATGTTTCACCGTCGTACCTGCAATGTACAATGTGTCTGAATTGAGTTATCGGCTAAGATAATATATCCTTCTACCATCTTTCAGCTGGAGTTGAGTGACAACAGAATCAGCGGCGGCCTTGATGTTTTAGCAGAGAAACTACCCAACCTCACACATCTAAATCTGAGTGGCAACAAATTGAAAGACATCAGCACATTGGAACCATTGGTATGCATTCACCACACGTATGCACCCACACACACACACACCCATCTGCATGCCTACACAATGTGGATACGTAGTCTGAGGTTGGTGCCGACATTGTGCTTTTTTGTTGTTTTTATCTCCTGTTAATGCAAAATGTTTTTCTAAGTGGACTTTGAATATTTATACTAAATCTTGTTATGCACACAGCTGTATTAATTATAATGTAAATGTGATTACAGTACATTAGCTGTTGAACTCAACCCACACCGTACAAACAATATATACACATTTATAATTTCAGCACTGCTTTTCTCTATTTGGATGTTTATATTCTAACTATTTGTTGTTACACTTAGTAATATACTGGAGATAGCCTCCGTATCAATAGCACATGTATTTGATAACAATTTATATGTCAAATAATTATTGAACGTTCATAACAAAAGTGTATAGGAGAAAAACACATTCAGGATTCTAGTTAAGGGTGTAAACAATTGCATTGTATTTTATGATCTAGTAGATTTTCCAGACATTTGAGGCTGAGAAATTTGAGCTTTATTGATAAAATAACAAGATGCAAAAGTATTTTTTGTGTAATCCATAAAGTTTCCAGCACATTGATGGAAACCTCTTCTAAATCTAAATCCCAATACAACCAGATATATTAAAGGCACAATCAACTCTGTATAAACTGTACTTTATAGTACATATCACCCAACCGTATGCACAGAATACACACATTGGCATGTAAGTGTCCTTAACGCAACACATGACAGCAGTTCAGCAGCAGTTTCTAATCACAGCGTTTGATCTACAGAAAAAGCTGGATAACCTGAAGAGTTTGGACCTGTTTAACTGTGAAGTGACAAACCTGAATGACTACAGAGAGAGCGTGTTCAAGCTGCTACCCCAGCTCACCTACCTGGATGGCTATGACATGGAGGACAGGGAAGCCTCCGACTCCGACGGAGAGGTGGACGGAGACGGCGTAGATGATGATGAAGATGAAGGTAAGAAGTTCTTCCGGTTCCCGGTGTCATGATATCATTAAGTGTTGGACTTGTGGTCACAGCATGACTCGACTTTGGTTGTGGTTACAGAGGGAGAGGAGGAGGAAGACGAGGATGGAGAGGAGGAGGACTTTGACGAGGAAGAGGATGATGAGGAAGATGAAGAGGAGGTAGAAGGAGAAGAGGATGATGATGAGGTCAGCGGAGAAGATGAGGTAACACACACACACAAAAAAAGCTTGATAGGATTATTATTTGACTATAAAAGAGTGTCTGTTTTTAACATGTGAATTTTTGTTTACCAAGGAGGAAGATTTCGGTCAGGATGGGGAAGTCGATGAAGAGGATGAGGATGAAGATGAAGATGATGACGGTATGTGGCATTACATTTGTTACAACACACCCTTTCACCTATCAAAAAACTGCATCAAAATCCAGAGCTCAACGTAGTTCAAACTATAACTCCGTCACAACATTACCTTGATCTCTCTTCCCATTACAACTCCCCACAAGGCCGATGCTGCCTTGTACTTCAGGAGCAACTTCCAAAATCTTTGTATGAATTCCGCACAAGCCCTTATTCTAAATTTATTTCCATTTGTGTGTACTCATAAGTATTAAAAGTGAGTATGCAAAATGATTCTACGCGGTACACAGTGTCATATATTGCCTGCTATTAAAGTGTGGTGTGTGTGTGTGGGGGCAAAGGTCAGTAGTCAAATAGACTTAAACTGCAGCTGGAAACAAAGCAGTTTGGCTATTAGTTGGAAAGCAGGATGGCGTAGTAGGGACAAGGTCCTTCAGATTTTATATTTTATTTGTACATAAGCTACAGATTTTAATAAAGTAAATATTTGCATAGAACATTGAGTACATATATTTTATATGGGTGCCGTTGTGGATTTGACAATGACTACTAAAACTTGATATCAGTAATAATACGACACATACTCTGGATTCTGTTTACAGACGAAGCTCTGTGCAGAGAGAGTCCTAAAAGTTCCCAGGGCCTTATCAAGCAGCTGCCTCAGTGATTACCCATTACAGACTATTCATAATATAACTAATATAAGACACTTTACTTGATCAGCTACTAGTAAAAACTATATAAGAATGTGAATCAGAGGATGATAGAAACCTGACAGGTGTGTGTGTGAGTGTGAGAAGGGCCGGCTAAATCCTGAAAAATGTCACTACTGAAGATGCATATCTGACACTGTTTATTTTGAGCTCCTAATCGTGTAACATTATAACATGTAGGGACAGCAAAACATGATAGTGACCATTTTTAAACACTGCCCCACACTCCTTAGGATCACACTAGTTTATAATGCTGAAATTTTTAAGTTGTTTTTTAATAGTTAACACTCAATACATGTAAGTAAGCCTGGTTATATGTAAAATATGTAACACACAAACATTATATTGTATGTAGATTGTAAAAATCCTCCATAATGTGATTCCTGCACGACTAAGGTACAAAACTACGAGTTCAGTCGTAGTTCTGGTGTCTGCTGACAAAATATTCCCTTCATATTCGTTGTTGTGCTACGTTTTAAGTTTTGCGTTCTTCGCACCCGAAACGCCACGTGACGCATGATTTCCTCTTTGTCCCCAGAAGCAGAAACTGGCAAAGGAGAGAAGAGAAAGCGAGACCCAGAGGACGAGGACGATGACGACGACGATGACGACGACGATTAAGAGCAAAATTGAAAACGAGAGCCTACCGAGTTACCCTTCCTCCCCCACAAACCCAAACGTCCGCCCTCCTATAACTCGCACCGCCTTTGTAATCCACGTCTACCCCCCCAGCTCTGAGCTCTTTTTATGGGGCAAGACTGTACCGGATGGGTGGGCCAAGGGGAGCTGCCCTCCCCCTTTTTTCTCTCCCCCCCTCCCATGGAACTGAGAGCCACCAAACACCCTCCACCTCACCCACCCCACGGCCCCCGAGGTTCTCAGGCAGCCCAGCACTCAGCATTCCACAATTTCACTGTCGATCCCTCTTTATGTATTCCCGTGTGAGGACTTTGGGACTGGTATCTAGTTTTGGGTCTGTGCTTTTAATATTTTGTTGAATTATTTTTTGTTGTTGGGTTTATTATTTCTCATTTTTTGTCTTTATTTTATTTTTTTTTCTGTTCCCTATTTTTCCCAATAAAATTATTGCTATAGCAGCTGTGCAACCAGCGAGCCATGATTTTTAGTGTGGCCGCCTGTTGCACAAATCAAGGTTGTAGCTACATTTTTACTTTCTGTATGACAAAAAAAAACCTTTGTAAATAAAATGTTAACATTTTGTGCTTTTCTCTCGTCCTGCCTTGCTTTTCTGGAGTCCAAAAATGAGATAAAGGGATGACATGATGACCATAAGGTCCACTTTTCTCATCCACCCCTGACATTATGCTCTCATTTTGTTCCCTGCACTGATGGCGACTGTAGACAGTCCACAGGAAAGGCTAATCTTAAAAGACAGGCGTAGTTTTTGTTTTTTACAGGTCTATCCTGATACAAAACTCACATGCCAATTTGTATGTGGAAATAGCTATTAGTTGTTGTATTGACTACTCTTCTCCATACTTGCCACGTGGAGACTCGAAACGAAATGGGGGACAAAATCCAGTTTTCATTCTGTAAAAGTTCATCTGTTTACTTGCTACTGTTTTACTGTTTACTTCCAAAGGTAGCCTTTTTTTAGTATGAAATTTCCATTTGTTAGTAACACAGTGAGCTTTTAAAAAGCCCAACTCACTGCCAGTCTCATATTAGCTTTGGGTAAATACCCTATTGCACAGAACGAGGTCTGCAGATTTTGTCCCCCATCTCTTACACTGGACTCAAAGTAGGAAAGGATCACTTTGTGGCCAATATGGATGGGAAAAATGTCCACAGCAGTAGTTCCCAGCCACTGTTTGGTTTGATAAGCCCCCGACAAGGCAATGTCTACTTGGGACCCCTCATCACAGGCTGCATACATCTATGAGCTGTTAGCAGTCAAATCTTTCTAGGTTGTTTCATTTGAATAACTTTTATAGGGCTGAAGTGGAGGAAGTGTTGAGGATTTTACAAAAATAAAATACAACTGAAAAATAAATTTTGTATATAGCAAAATATGCTATGTGTTGTTTTTCCTTTCCTATCTTGTTAATCAATCAATGACCCCTTACACTGATGACTTCTTAGAGGGTTAGACCCAGGTAGTTTACAGCAACCAGTAACTCATAATGCACCTATGAGCATGTGAGTATTGTTTTAACATATCCTTTAAAAGTTTCCCCCTGCATGAGGTCAATGCTGAAGTAGTCTGTAGTGTATATTACATTCTGTAAAAAGTAATTTTTCACTTTATAGGAACAGTAATGTTGCCCTGAGATAGAGAGCAGTGGTCTGTAACGCCTTTATTCTAAACATTAAGCCCAGCAATAGCAACCAAACTGCATTACAGTGCTTTTGAGGGACAATAATTTGTTTTTAAAATGTTGTGCCTCCTGATCTTCTCCAGGCTGCTGCCTCTTTCAGCGCTCATGTTTGAATTTTTAGCACAAGCCAAGCAAATCGTACAGATGAAAAATGTTGGCTGTCCACATGTTGCAGCCTCAGACGCTACTGAATAATGAAGAGTTAACAGAGGAAGCCACAGAAGCGCTGCTGTTTTTGCAACAAAAATAACTGCTCAAAAATCTATGTGTTTGTGCAATTGAGTGAAATGTTTTTTTACTCTTTGCTCTATTAGAGAAGAGACAAATGGAGTTCCCAGAAAATTATAGTAAGTAATTATATTTTATGAGATTACCATTTCATACACATTTTAGTAACAATATTAAAAGAAATGGGATAAAATCTTCTTTCAGTTTTTACTAAATATATTCAACAATTTAAAGACATCACAATAATTGCATATAAATGCAGGCACAGTGAAACTCATAAGAACCCAACAACTACCCTTTAATTGAAATGGTTAATTGAATCAGACATGTTCAGACAGTGAATGCAGCTACATTATTGCTCCAGTATATAGTAAGAGATGTACATGCTCTAATACAGAGGACGATCGATATTGTTCTTCTCATTTGGCTTCTTGAGAAGTGTTTTTTTTTCTGAGTACTTGATATTGGCCACATTCATAATAAAATAACAAAATGACAATCATCTATTAGGTACAGCAAAGCAATAATTTCTGTCCCAACATTGTGAGGATTTGTTTATAAAATAATAGCAAGAAAAAAAGTTCCTTTCCACACTGCTTATTGTTAATAATTCATACGAATGTATTACCAGTATATATTGCAATTAAACTCTATTTGCACAAGCAAGCCATTGATTGACACAAGGTGGTGGGTAAGACATTTTTGGATATTCTAGCTGGCAGTGAAGTCATTATTTTTCGATCTGTAGCTTTGAAATTGTGTAATTTCACCAAAACTACAAATATTGAATCAAATTCAATTAATTAATCAATTTAAAGGGGCACTCCAGCAATTTAGTTAGCATTTAAATGAAGCTGGGGAACTCACAAAGCGAATGATCAAAATGGAAGCAGCAGAGGTCAGAATATCCTGACATTTGGTCCCTAGTATGGGTCTAAAATGGTGCATCCTACATTTCCCATAATGCAACAAATAGCATATTTATGTTACACCCTCCCTAACTAGTTAAGAGCACATATATTCCAGTTTATTACAACTGGCTTACTGTTTATAATGTGTGATATTTGAGCCTTAGCCAAGATAAGTCAGATGACATTATCAAAGCTCCTTTCAGACCCACAGAAGAACATTCAACTTTTATCACAGGCTGAGAAGAAATTAATCTTAAACTGGCACTTTGGTAAATTTCAACAGAATAAACATACAGTTAAGAAAAGTTAAAATGATAAACAATAAAACACAGCCTCTACAGCATTACTTGGTCTGGTATACACTGGTACACTGAGCTGTAACTAACAGTGAAAGACTTCAGATTGTCATCTAAATTCATCCGTTGCACAAAGCTGTCTAATTTGTGAATTCTGAGAAACTGAAAAACATGGTGAAGCAACTGCATCAAGAATCCACTCAGCTGTTTTTGCTCCAACAGAAAAACATTTGCCTTCTGGGAAAAACAGTTACTAAAAGATTCAGACTCAGAGAAGATGTACAAACATGGTAGAAGATGTAAATAAAGAAAGAAAGAAAATCCCAAACTGTTGGACCACAGGAAAAAAAGATTAAAGATTATTAAATGCTGCTGAAGTTTGTGCCATTGGTCAGCAGGTGTCACTGACTGTTACCATGGAAACGTGGGTCTCGGTTCTGACTGGGTAATTTTTCAGGTTTATTTTTGTGGCACTGTAACATTAGCCTAATGTGAGGGCCAAACGAAGAGCTTACACCACAGACCAATCAGAAATACCTTTGTGAAACCAGCCCAAGTAGCAACAGTTTCACTATTTAAGCAAAACTTACATAGTGTCACTTTAATGTGTAAAAAATGTCCTTTTAACAACAAAATGAATCAACCGTATACTGACAATACCTGCGTGCTCTGAAGGCCCTGCGGTCCACCCACGCAGGTGTTTACACTTGTTGCATGACTAAACTCATTTTCATGGGGAGGTAAAGACTGTCTGATTGTCAGCCAGAGTAAGTGGAAACACCTGTGTGGGTGTACAAATATATGTCTGGTATAATGGGAAAATACCAGACATATATTAATGTCAGAGGATAAAACTTTAATAGACTGGAATAACAGCATTGGGAGCTGAAACATTTATAGTCAATCGACAGAAAAAGAATCAGCATCTATTTTGATAATCAATTAATTGTTTGATTTTGATTTTTAAGCAAAAATCACTGGTTCCAGTTTGTACATTTTGCTGTTTTTGTGGTTTTCTTTGTCTTCTGTGTTAGTAAATTGAATATCTATGGATTTATTTCAGGCACCTGAAGATACTTTTTAATGTTATCTGATATTTTATAGACTAAACAACAAATTGAATGATTGGCAAATACTATTTTCAATTAATCAATCAATAATTTAAATAGTAATTAGTTTCAGCCAGTTTCAAATCCGTGGGGAAATGTACTTCATGTAAAATTGCCACATATATTCAATAATGTGCAAGCTACTTAGTGGATAAGCCTGTAATATGAATGAATGGGACCAAATTCAGCAGTAGGCTATGTGTATGGAGCTCCAATGTTCATTATTAAAATAAAAATTAAATAAATCACAAAATCAATAAATTGTGAAACATATAGAAATGACACAATATTTTGTAAAATAATGTAAGAAATCGTTAAAATGCCTCATTATTTAATTCTCCTTATTTTTATAACAGCAGTGCTTTACAGAAGTTCTTAAGGACTTTATTATTAATTTATTTCAATTATTATTAGCCAGTTAGCTCCTGTTAGCTTGAGCAACAATAATGTCAAAGTTATTCTGAATCAACTAGCTATCTGCTGTAAACAAACACAGTCACATAGTCACAGAAACAAAACTATTTGATTCATTTAGCTTCACAAGGCTGCACCTACATTCATAGCTAACTAGCCAGGCGGGGTTGTGATCTTAATTCAGAGTTCCTCTTTAAAAGAGACACAACTTCGTAAGGATTAAAAAGACAGACTGACTGACTTTCTCTGTGGTTGATTCAAATAATTCTACAATTTAGCTAACAGGAGCTTACTAACTGGATACATTTGGTAGCAGCTGACATTAGGAAATAAAATTTGTTATGAAAAGTGACATAAGATAAAACTTAAAAAATAAATAAAAATAAAAACAAATGTTTAAAAAAGAAATGTCTATAATTAAATAAAAATTACATCTAATAAAATTCAATTCAAGTTATAAATTTCTTAAATTCTTTTACAAAGTGTGTTTATTTGTATAATTTACCTTAATATCTTTAATAATGCACATTTTGGGGCCTGTGTGGACACACAGGTGGTTAAATGGGACAGCAGTAAAGAGAGAATATAACAAAAATGTTGCTGTTGAAGAAATGAGCTGCTATTGTTATTTAGCCAGAAATACGGAGTATTTATTTGTGATATAAACTGCATCAAGCATTGAACAGATCCTTTTCATGGTGGACATTTTGATTCGTCACAGCAGGAAAAGCACAGGTGGAGTTAATAACATTACCGATGGCTGCATTCCATTTAGCTGAGCCAGTTCCAGGTTCAGGTGTTGTGCGTGAGTGCTCACTCCCTGACATGGCTTACTGGAGCACTTAATGGAATGCATCCATGTTTTGGAAAAGGGGAAATGAACTGTTGCTGTGACAGAAAAGAAGCTAAATGTAAGTACAACTTATCACCACAAATCAGCCCTTGAGCAAGTCCACTAGCCAATTGTAAAAAACAAAACAAAAAAAAAAACACTCATTGTGGGAATGTGTTGAGACTCCACCAACAGCAGCAGTGGTGGTGGTGGTTACAGTTGGACGTGCGTTGCTGCTCCTGGACAAAAGTCAGCCAGAGATGAAGCTGTACTAGAACTGTCCTGTCAGAGGTCAAAAGGTTCACAATTGTATTGAGGCCAGTGTGTCTGAATGTGTGTGGGTTGCTGTGGCAGTTTCCATGTGTTACATCTTTGACAAGTGGCCATGAAACCTAAGCCAAATCTAGAATATCATTGTGGTGCTTGTGCCTCTGACTACATACATACATACATACATACATACATACATACATACAAGCATGCATGGTATTTTGTACTGTAATGTTTATCTTAAGTTCAACAGCTATATTGTTTGTGTATATCTGCAAGCGGATCTGTGACATCCAAGCATATTTACATGCCATTCAGATAATTGTTCCTCTCAACATGGTGATGAGAGACAAGGGAATGTTTTCTCTTTTAGTCTGTTGACGGAAAAAAAAAAACGCAGGTCAAAGTCAGCTGTTCCAACAAATATGAGAAACTGGTCCGACTGCACCCTGGCGAAAACTGTGAACACCATTCAGAATTTCCCTGAGGGGAAAACCCGTTTCTATAAGTCATTAAGATTAACTTTACCAACTGCTCAGTGTAGGTGTGTGTGTGTACATTTTACAGCTGTTTAAGTCTTTAAGGTTGATCGTCATAGCTAATTAAGCATTTAAAAACTAACAAAACATTAATGAGTTCCCTGTCACATTTAAATAAAATGTTCATATTAAGAGAGAGAAGAAGATTTGTTCCCCCTGTTGAGCTCACATCTGTTCCAATAGCTTCATCCAGACTCTGTAATTTCACACAGAAGGATTATTTTAAAGCTGAAACATCATACTGGGAATCTCTGTCCATCTTCTGAAAAGAAAACCCCAAATATCTACTTATCTGTACCAGGAGTTGTAACAACTCATTATGTAATAACAACGCATTATGTAATAACACATTTTGTGATTAACAGCTTGAACCCAATATATGTAACATATTTTCCCACATTTTGTAATAAATTATTATATATTGTGGTGACAAAAAATGTGGGAGTTGCCTTTTTTTATTAACTGCATTTTGAATAAGCTTAAGCTTTTTGATGGTCTCTTTGGGGAGCTCTGTCAAAAAACCATTGCAGTAGTCAACACTGTTAGAAATATGTAATATTTAAATATCTGACTGAAATGATAACAAGCTGATCTTGTTACTGCTTTTATGTGGCATGTGTAGACTAAAATCTGATTCAACTATAACACCAAGAGGCACTACAGGTCATAAGAGTCTAATTTAAAGCTGCAGTAGGTAACTTTTATAAATATATAGATATAAAATATGTTTTTGTTATATTTGCTGAAACGTTCACTATATCCTGACAGAAGTAAAGGTCCCTCTGGCTCCTCCTAGTGCTCCTAATGGCATTTGCAAGAATCCAAGAACACACCTGGAAAAAATAAAAAAACAACCAATCAGAGCCAAGAAAGATAGAACGACACTTTGGGTTGGTGGCTTGAAGATAATTGATTAAGTCTCATTCCCAGTGTCGATATTTGACAACCTGGGAATGAGACCCAACAATCTTTCTTGGCTTCAATTGGTGGTTCTTGTTCAGACCAGACATATTGCGTTCATGCTGTTTTATTAAAAGATTTTTACAAAATGTGTGTGTTATTACATCATTTTGTCAAGTTAGAACATAATGTGGTGTTATGACACAATGTGTTGCTACAGGACCTCTTCTCCTTGTTGGCTTAAAATTTAGCTTGACAATTGAATGTTGCCCTTTGAAACAACATTTGACAAAAACCATTCTCTACTCAAGGTCCACTTACTTACAAACTTCATCTGCTGGTAAAGATTGTTCAAAGCTCCCGAACAGACAAGTTATGTGATGTGGTGAAGTGGCGACCATGGTATAAAAGATATGGCTCTGACAGTAGACAAATATCTGTCATATATCTAATATATATATATATCATCATAACTCAGACTATCACTCATCAGAGCTGCGAGATGCTTATGTTTTACAGTCAACTACAGTAGCAGATAAAATACAAACAGAAATCCCAGTGTCATGTTTCAGGTTTTTACAGAGAGCCATAAAAGACACCTTGTTAAGGAAAATGCATTGAGAACTAAAAGCTAGCGGATCACAAGCTAACCCAGAGGTGGAGCAGGACTCCGGCTCTACAATGGCTTTAGATTCTTCACAGTGACTCCACATCAGGAAAAAAAAAGCAAAGCTTTTTTTTTTTGTCCTTTAACAGTTTGCGTGCTATATTTTCCAAAAATTACAACCCTGTAATCAAGTATTTGATAAAATGGTATTTTCTTTGACTCTATTTTTCAAAATAAATATAAAAATTAAGATCAAAACTGCTACATGGCATCAGTTACAGAATTGGCTTACACAATAGCTGCTGTGAAACGGATTACATTTTCCACCAAGTTTCCAGTCATTCAAAAATAAAAACAAATGCAGCTCAATGGGACTCATGAACACAGTGGGGATTCATGATATCTTTCATTCATTTAGATCATTCTCATTCAAGCACGCATACATTAAAAACACCACAGGCATCTCCAATTACAGTAGTTTCAATTCTGGGGGGAAAAAACAAAAAACAATCACCAAGCATAGAAAATAAATTCAGCGTTATCTTACAATCACACAGGATGTCTGCGCCTACTCTGCAACAACTTTCAAACAACACGCAGACAGCCACATCATTCAGTCAAGAGCAGGCACGCGCAACCTTTTATCGCTCATCTACAAAGAGAATTAAAAAAGCTAAAAATTACAATAAACTTGCATAGCTGTGAAGAAGCATTAAAAAAAGAAAACATGGTAAAGTTCAACAGGTGCACAGAGTTTTAAAACATGTTACAGCTGGGTAAGACTCAGTGTTTGAGTGGATGTACATGAACAAAGAATATGTGCACCTTGTGTGGGATTGACAGACTGAAAGAAAAACATAAAGTTGAGGTTCAAATCACCTCTGTGCAGTGAGTATGAGGGGGCTCATTAAAGGATAAGAGGTGACCCAAAGAACAGTGTGGTGGTTTGAAAATGGGGTTTGTACAGTAATGCAATTGTTCCCACGAGGAGGTGACTCTGCAGGTCGGGGGGTGGGGGGGGGGTGAGTCTTAAAGTGAGCTCTGAGACTGGGTGTTTTTGATGTTCTTAATCTCCAGCTCCAGCTGTTTGACACGCACGTCCCTCTGGTTGAGGAGCTCCCTCAACCGTCGGATTTCCTCCTGCTGCTTGTGGAACTTCAGACGCAGCTGTGGACAAAAAAACATACACAATATATTGGAATATATCGAGGGTGAATTTCCACAAGAGATTGGGGAGACAGTTTTTTCCCCCCACAAATCCTGTTTTTGTCATCCCCTACTTTAAGCTTCTGGGTGATTTAGTCACTAAAATCTCACTTAACTGTCTCCTCCAGCTGCCACACTCGAAATGAGAGAAGCTCTGAGTTATTGACAATAACAAAAATATAGAATATCACCAGTCTTATCCAAATGGACATTTTTTGCCCTTGGTTTTGCCGGTCAGGCAACATAGAGGCTGCCTTAACACTATGATTGGTGGAGCTTGTTTGGGTTGTAATCAGCCTGACAGGACTTGAAAAACACTACTCCCCCTCCACAGCACATTTGTGGCGGTAAAAATCATTAACACTGGGGGAATAGACTGCATACAAGAGAAAGGAAGAGTTGTGTGTTCAGCTGGTCAATGGATCAAAAGGTTGTAATGAGAGAGTAGTGCCACCTTTCATTTATTTATTTATGATCTTTTTTTGTTTTGCTGTAGATTTTGTTAAGTGTAACAGCAACTAAGAAAAAATCCTATTTTCATTTATTGCTGACAGTTTCATTTTATTATTTTAATGAAGTGATGTCTTCATTTTATTTTTAGTTAGCTTAAAGTATTTGCTTTATTCATTTTATAATGAAAACAGTTCAATCTCTGCCTGAGTTATTAATGAATACAACTGAATGTAATTTTCGGGGTCAGTGCAATAATGAAACAGAAAATTACGCCACATTTCTAACAGACTTACAGACACTACAGGTAGCGACACTAAAATCCTTCAGTACCTCATTCTCTGTCCGAGGGGGAGAGCAAAGTGCGAGGTCTTCTCCGTTGCTGACGGGTGTCCTGGTCCTGTCATCCTCTGTACGGCCGCTGTCCTCTCTGCCGTCTTTGGTTCCCAGTTGGTCCTGAATGTACGTCAACTGTAGCGCGCCCGGTCTGCTGTGGGACCTGCGAGAGTCCAGCGAGTTTCCCATTCCTTTGGTCATCTCTGAATACGACAGTTCTACTTGACTTCCAGGCTTCAGAGACATCAGAACTGGGCCTAGAAGACGAAGTTTATAAATTAAACTACCCGACGAAATATAAAGTAGTTCAAATCAGTCCTACCATGAATTTTGCAGGTATACTTTTACTTTAAATGCAGATGTTTCACTTGTTGGAAGTAAAGGATCTCTATGTTTTCCATCAATGGTAAAGAAGTACCAATAGATTAGGTACTAACTAAAATAGTGAAACAAAATACACCTACAGTATGGTAAAAAAAAAAAAAATGCAGTCAGTACCTATTTAAATCAGAACATCAACACCAAAATCTGACTTGCTGACATTTATTTTGTTGTTGTTGACCTTTTAACGCCATAGATATGTACAATTCCAAACAAAACAGTGCGTTAATGTGCAGGTCAACTGAACGGCTAACAAGTAGCTAAAACTACGCAGACTTACTAGTCTGCCTTTAAAGCCACATTGTGTGTAATTGCGCTCTTGAAAACTTTCCAACTTGTTAGATTTGAATTACAAGTAACAAGAGGCTAACTTGTGGGTTGGCCTACAATAATACATTATCTCTGTAGCACTCTATAAGAGAGGACCTGTAAATCCCCCAGCACCTTGCCACCATATAAAAATGTCAAAGACACATTAAATCTGACCTTTATCAATGCCACTGAGCCACTCCTCTGCAGTCAAAGCAGGCCTGTTACCAGCCGTCATCGGATAGATGTCTTCTTGGTAGGACTCCGACTGGAAACACAAACAGTACATTTAGAGAGCACAGAATATAGGGTCTCTGCTATCTATTGAGCTAAAATTTCTTTCCTATCCGCCTTGGTGTTTGAGGTTTGTGTGTCGATGCACTCTCACCCTGCGGGGTACGATCATGGCAAGTGGCTCAATGAGACTCTTGATTGTCACCAGTTTGTAGAACCTGAACACCTCACAGGAGCTCACATCCAGACCTCTCTTTGGCATCACACCTGTAGGAAGACACACACACACACAAAGACAGTTTTACACAGGAAACACATATTCTGCTGCACTACTGCATCTTTAGAGATAAGGTAGAAATGTAAGACAACAAGACAAAACATCACCATAAATAACATAACATTATGGTTTGACAACTTTAAAAGCCCTTTTACAGTATATGTATGTGCCAGTGTGGGACAATACAGTGCAGGACTGGACCCACACTTTAGCACAGGTTCAGAATGATGTGCAGTAAAGAAAGTATAGGCTTTTTAAACCTTTTAACAACCACCTAAATTAAAATAAATAGATGTTTTTGATCATTAGACCCTTGTAATGAATTTGGACATTAACCTCTCAAGGATTTATTACATTTTTGGACCATCTGACTGCTCTGAAGTTGGGAGACACCCCATTTTTAAAGTTTCTGTATACTTTTAACACTTATATTTTTGCAAAAGGACGTTACTGAAAATATGAGTCTAATCTATAAATACATATATTGCCTGTTGATTTTTTATAGTACTAGCAGTCTGTCAGAGTACTACAAAGTGCTCGCTTCACACAAGTGGAACAACGGGTGCATTGTATCTGTATCTATATATGTAAATTAATAGTAAAGAGCTGCCACTATTCGGTTCCATAAAAAATTTATTAGTAAAATATAGTTTCTAACACTATCCTTGTCCTGAGTTTAAAATGAGCACATGTCTGTAATCCCTTCAGGCTTCAGCTCATGCTGCATGTCACTTCACATGAGTTACGACTTCGCTTTCATCAGCTGGTTTGGCTATTCAAATATTGAAGGCTTATTTGCACAGCAGCTTTGCTTACAGGTGCAAGAGAGTTAGCCCGGCCAGAAGGGAGGCATAGTTTCCAAATTGTGACCAACTGACACATTTTATACACATTCAAGTAAGGAAATGGTTAAATGAAAAACATCCAATATACTGGAGTTTAATTTAAAAGTAGTATTTAGTACTATTGTGTGGGTGTGTGTATTCGTGTGTGTGTTTCTCACCCATTCCTTTCTGAGGTAAGTTCGAGCGGTACTCTGTTAGGTAGTGGATATATGGTTTTTCTGAGCTGATCTCATAGTACCTAATATTTCCGTCACCCTGAGAGAGACAAGAGAATTGATTGTAAACAATAATATCAAGTGTATAGTGTGTATGAACTTTCTAGTTGCTTTTAGAGACCCACCTTTCCAGCAAGGTAGAGCATGTGTGTGTCAGGATCGTAGAAAGGAAAAAGGACCCCTGACGAACCATCTAGGTTGTCTTGTAACAAAGGCACAGACAGATCATCCTACAAAACACACACACAAAAGATCAAAAACAACACTTGAGCACCAGTAACATGTACAAAAACCCCAGATATCAAAAACACTCATTTAAATCCACTTCTACATAAGAAGCACTCTCCAGCGCTGAATTAAAAACACTGGAGCGCTCAATCCCTAATCCGTGCTTCAGCCATAATCTCCTACCCACGATACACTCTCACACATCAGAAACACACCAGTCTGCCACAGCGACTGTTATTACAGGCCAACAGGTGTGATTGATCAGAGTACTCGTCAACGACATAATCAAAAAGAGACTATATCTGGCTCTAACACAGACCGTGACAGTGAATTCTTCAGGTATTACTGCCGTGTGGTTTAACTTGTTCTCCAATCTGTCCACTAGATGGTGGAGTTGTGTGTGTGTGAGAGGATCCCCACACTGTGTGAGGAGTCATTAGAGATCAGGATGGGGAGAGCTTTTGTGTGTTTTTATTTTGTTTTTCTACAGTTCAAGTGTTTGATTGACACGTGAGGCCATTTGGAGCAGGAACAGATTAACCAAAGTTGTTGAACATCGTTATCCATAGTTTATTCAACTTTTCTACGCTTTCTCACAATTTTCCTCTTAATATTTCCCTTCTTTATTTATACATTTATGTCACTATTGACTTTGAGTCTTTCTGTGTTTTTTATTCTGACTCTCTAATGCTTTGAGGCTTTAATGACGTAAGCCAGGAAACAGGGCCACCGAGACTCATGACCTCTCTGCTGGTGATGTAATACGCTGCCCATTACTTCATTTGTGTTATTGTTAATTCTCTAGTACTGACAATGTGCTCATTAATGGGCCTTTACTCTTATTATTTTGTTGTTGTTGACAATCATCTCTGTATACAACTATTTGTTGTTGTTAAACTTATCCCAACAACCTTCTCTAGTTAGGTTTATTAGGTTATTTATAGCTGAGAAATATTCCTCAATCTAACTTTAGAGTCTCTCAGACACAATGTAGTGGTTGTCCCGACAACAACAGACTGGACTTTTGTGTTGAGCTGCCCAGAATCAGTTCAGAATACAGATGTTCTCTGTTTCTGCCACAGTGCCAAATCTTTAACCTTGTTTATTCACGCATTGATCGATTAATCATTTAAAAAAAAATCAAGAAAAAATATCAAACATTCACTCCTCAATTGTGAGGATTTGCTGCTCTTTGTTGTGATATCTGACAGTAAACATGTTGGGTTTTGGATTGTTGACCGAATGACAACAAGCTATTTGAACACATCACCTTCAGCTGTAGTAATTATAAAGGGCATTTTTTTCTATTTCTTTGTCGTGGCAAAAGTTTCTTTGAAAGTATTATGAATCTTTTGCTGTTAAATCAAGAAAAGAGGAAACATATTCAGTAACTAATTAATGTAAATACAACCTGTATTGACTGCAAATTATATTTACAATATTCTGACAGCACAAGAAGGCAGGGAATATCAATGTTTGTTTATTGTCTCACAACAGCGAAACATTAAGAAAATAAATAACATTGAGCACCTACAACACAATACTTCATCATGGGAACAGCACAGGTTACTCAAAGGTCCACTTTCTAGCTTTTTCAGAGCAATCTCATGGTCTTCATTCTTCATTAATGAATGGAGCTGCTTCAGGTGTCATCACCTGACTTAAAAAAGTGTCACACTTCAGTCACCTGATAACAAGTCAGTGTATGAAGTGTCACATGACTGAACTTCCACATACCGACACCTGATCCAGCTCCATTCGCTGATTAAGACCGGGAAATGTGCATGAAAGCACAGAAAAACACAGTAAGTGGACCTTTTGAGGTTATTTTGTCACAATTCTGTCTGCTGTTCTGCTGTTGCTCTCACCTGATCCCACAGAGCGATCTGTCGATCATTCCAACGTGAAGTGCCTGTCGTGAAGAGCATCTTCAGGTTACCCAGGACCAGCACCTTGCTGGCTTTGTGCGTCTTGCAGTTGGCTTCCTGCAAACACACAACACAACATACATCAAACAAAGCATCAGGCATGCACAGTATAAGAGGAAGTAATATAAAAAGGACTAATTTGCTGGTAATAACAGCTGAACAGTACACATTATAGTGATGTAATGTTCCTTATATGTAACGTGAGGCAGGGGAAGGTAGTGAGAGCAGACTTATGTAAAAAGTGTGAGAGTCACTGGCTGGTGACCCAGAGGTCTGTGAAGTTATGCTGTGGGTCTGCTCAGGCCAGAGGTGTCAGTTTTGGCTGTGTGGTGCTGGATGAGGGTCTGGATGGGGAAAAGGAGCAAAGGAACTCCCACTTATGCAATATTAGCTGGGATACTACAACTAAGGCTTTTTTTTTTTGGGGGGGTATTATTGATATTCACTGACAAATATTTGCATTTTTATTAGTTTAACTGATTTTATGTCCACACGTTTCCAAAAATTGGGATATCAGTCTGTTACTTTACACTACAATTGTTCATTGTAGTGTAAAGTAAATGATGTCCAGTAAGAAAATGTAATTTTGAAAGAAAAAAGAAAATGCAAATGAGCAGCCGATTATGCAACAAAGTTCCTAAAACCAATAAAAAAAAAAACAATAGTTTAGCTACACAGTATCTATGTGACAATTTTAAACCTTATTTTCACCTTTTTTCTTTACAGTGATGTGTGATACATTAGATTACCTCCCGTATACTGTAGTAACTGCCTCTCAAAATAAGAGCACTGGGATTGTCAGCTTTAACCACAGAATTTTCTAAAACAGATAAAGACAGACAGACAGACAGACAGACAGACAGACAGACAGACAGACAGACAGACAGACGGAGCATTACCCGCAGTAGGTTTCCTGAGCGTGGCTCCATGAGTCGGACCTTCCTGTCCTTGCAGGTGGTGGCGAGGAGGTTGCCGTCTGTGTTGAAAGACATGGAGAGGACGACGTCTGTGTGGTGGGTGATTGTCCGCACAGGGTTCTTTATCACCTGCTCCGGACAGTCCAGGTTCCAGATCATCACCTGCAGGGTTAAATAAAGAGCTGAAGTCACAGCTTTAACATTTTCTATTGATATCAAGGTAAAAGCAATGTCATTTGTAACTATTAATGTCTGTTAACCTATGATTTATTAATTTGTAGGAAATTGTCTTATTGAAGTTTTCAGACTGATAGTGTTTCATCAAGCTAAATAAGCAAAATTCCACTAAAAAGTCTCAAAAATCTTTTTTTAAATTAGATTTAAAAGACTCACTCACTCACTCACTCGGTTTCTCTATATTAAAATAAGGAGCAACCCAAAATGAAGATACTTTAACACAAAAAGATTACATTATTGTGGCCCATCATCATCAATCATCATTGAATAGAAATATCTAAAGGTGGCATTAGAAATGAATACATCTTCTTTTCATTGAACTTAAACATACATTACTATTTAAAAAGGCATTTTTTAGTTATGGCAGCTGCCACCCCCCTAGGCCCTAAGTCCTCGACATTTCTTTGTAAGCATGTACTTTTTGGTGTGGCTGTGTTAAGGTTAGTGTGTGTGTGTGTGTGTGTGTGTGTGTGTGTGTGTGTGTGTGTGTTTGCGTTACCTGGTAGTCATAGGCCGTACTGAAGAGGATGTTGTTAGCAGTCGGGTGCCACTCGATGAGGCCCACTCTGCGGCTGTGACCCTGAAGATCCTTCCACGGTACTGTAAGGTTCTTCAGCACACCATGAGGAGGGATTTCCCACACTTTCACCTGCAGACAGACACAAGAACAGTGCTGGAATGTAACTAAGTACATTTACTCAAGTACTACAAAAGTACAAATGTAAAGTTCTTGTACTTCACATGCCAGTTTATAGTTCTACTCCACTACAGTTCAGATGAATATATTGTAAACTGTACTCTACGCTAGTTGTTTGACAGCTGTAGTTACTTTATGATTTAAGATTCTTGCCTACAAAGTACAGCTTAAAATGATTAGTTGATTAATCGATTGACAGAAAATTATTTGGCAACTATATTGATAACTGTAATAAGTTTTCATGCAGTTCATGGTTCCAGTTTCTCAGTTGTTTGAATTGTTTCAATCTATTTCTAATTATTTAGAGTTTAGGACTATTGGTTTGACAAAACAAGCATTGTGAATGTGTCACTTTATCACTTCTTTCAAAATGTATATAAACCAACCAACAAAAAATATCCAAAATAGTTCAAATTTAGCTCCATCTTAACCAACTACAACAGTAAAATCCTTATTGCATGAGTAATGATAATCTAATGATATAATACATAATAGTATAACAGTCAGTCTATGAAAAATATCATACAGAATATAATTCAACATCTATTGAATATGGAAAATAGATGACATAGCCCAAAGGCACACTTTGTCTTAAAGCCTGTTGACTCTTCCTTTCTCTTTCTGTTTACAGGGATTTGTTCTGAGCCTCTCAGTCAGGTCAAAGCTGAGGAATGTGTGGAATGACTTCTAGTTCTCCTTGAAGGCTAAACGGCAAGGCAATAAAATTATCTCCCTGCTGCCACATGCTCATATTCCGGGGAAAATGATAACACATCAGTGAAGCATTCTGAAAATGTACTTAGTGTGTACAAACCGTAGTGTCTTCGGAGCACGAGGCGATGCAGTAGTCGTTGAAGGGATTCCACTTGATGTCTAACACGTTTCCTCTGTGGCCCGACACTCTGGGGTGGTGAGGGTCCACTTTACCTGTCTGATAGCCAAACACACAAAAATAAAACGAATTACAACAGAGAACCCATTCATTAACCCATGTATAGAGTATTATTGGGTTGAAAGGGAATTTGGGGTATATGTGTATTGGTTTTCTTGCTGAGATTGACACCACTAGCATAAAGACTGGATGCAGGGGGAAACAGCTAGTCCAGCTCCGTCCAAAGCAAGGTTATTATAGTTAACTAAAACTAAACTAAAAACTAAAACTTAGGTGTGGAAAAACATTTCAGTTAACTGAAATCTTTATTTTTTTTTACAACAATTTAAACTAAACTTAAAACCACTCTGGAAACTAACTGAAACTAAACTGAATTGAAAACAAAAGCTAAAAACACAAAATAAAAACTATGTAGTATAATAACTCTGATCCAAAGGTAACAAAATCTGTCTATCAGCACGTCTAATTAACACGTTACATCAGGTTTGTTTAAGTTGAGCAAAAACTGAAGTATAAAAATGTCAATTCACCATTTTATAAGGGGGTTGTATGCTAGACTATTTCTTCTATGACTGAGGGGAACTACAGAGATTATCCATGGGTTCATCACTTCAAACAGCCCCTTTCACCTGACTTGTATTCATTAAATGTATTGTAAAAAGAGCACTCCTACAACACTATCCGACTAAAATACACAGTTTTAAAGTCAGTGCTGCAGAACCATGCATTTCTCTTCCTTGTCAAAACCTGGTGCCTACATTACCCACAATGCAACATGATTCGCTACCAGTTCGGTAGGAGAATCAGCTGTGTTAGACTAGCGGCTTGAAGCTACATTAGGCGCTACTAGCCGCTCCGTCTTTCTGGCACCACAACCCCAGATTTTTGCCTTTAGTAGAAGTACAGACACTTGTCCCGAGGCCGACTCTCCAGCAGGACAGAGTCAATCTATGCAGGTCAGGACAAGCATTTGATGTGTTCATGACATTAACATGAAATGACTAAGACTGAAGGTGGAATTACACAAAACGTCTGTGACACACGCCCTGGTATTCAGTGATCCCTGTTACAGGAGGGAGAAGTCTTAAGATTTTCTGCCTCAACAAGACTGCTAATTATGCTATTTGTAAGAACAGAACCTTCCTTCAACTGACACACACACACACCTGCAGGCTAAATTACTGTGCAGGTAAGGTGTGTTTGGAGCATGGGGATGATGTAAACATTAACTAACACATGCACAGGTAACTAGGACATAGCCCTTCTGTTCTTGTATTTTATGTGTGTTACCTACTTTCCCCCACAGAACAATAGCTCATCTGTAAGCACAAAGATGGGAGGTGGGGGTGCTGAAGTTTCACCTCCTCAAGACATTGAAAGGAGTGGAAGAGGAGGGAGGGAGGGAGAGGGGGCTCAAAAGATGAGTTATGTCATTCCTAAGCTTGTATGCAATTCCTGCCCATGCCAGGAAGATGGTGATAATTCACCAAGACGATTTAAAAGATGGAGACGGATGGAGAGAGGGAGAAAGGAGGGACCGGCGATATAAAGCAGGACTGTACATTTCAACCTGCACACAAGTGAGGAGGTCTGGCTGAGTTTACTTGAGAGATCACTGTTGTTCCTGATAACACCAGTGGATGCGATAATAAGCATAAATAATGTCTGGAAGAGTAGTTTGATTAATCACGTTAAAGCTGAGGTTGGTGAGGGAGATAAGATAGAATAATGAGGAGTAAAAAAAAGGACCACATGTGATGTTTAGGTTGTAGTGAATGAGCTGCCGGGGGGGGTTTCCTTGAGATTTCTTTTGGCTCCACTGCTGCGGTCCTATTTATAATCTGAGAGCTGAGCTGTCTTTTCCAGGTGTGCTGTGTGTGCAGGAGCAAAGACAAACCATGAAGGATGCTGAACAGTCAGCAGAAACATTGTCCAACATAGATTGAAAAAGTAACACTTAAAAAAAACTATAGGAGGCCAACTAGGTAGTTATTTGTTTGTAATGTAACTGTATATGTAAGAAGTTAAAGTCTCTTTCCACTCAAAAATATGCTTTGACACTAGAAGGAAGTCAAACCTGGTCCAGTATGCAACTTATATGAGTGTGATGCAGAAACTTGAAGCCACCAGTGCACATACACTGAGAATGGACCTTACAGTAGAAGTAGGAGACATCTTGTGTCCAGCAGGAAAATTTGCAAAAATTTACATATTCATAGATTCTGGTATTTTGAATGAGGTAAAAGAAGATGACTTTTAATGTGAAAATTATACTTTTTTGTGTCAACAGACATTATTGTCCCAAACAGACTATTTGTATATATGTTTTAATATGTCTGGAGGGGATCTTGAAGTTTTTTATTAATGCACCTTGCAATAAAATTCAGTCCACACCACCCACTAGTAAACATAACAGAAATATAACTTAATTTATAAATATAACAGATTGTCATCTTTCTAACAGTGAAAAAACCCTAAAAAAGGTATAAGCTTTATAAAAGAATACTTTTTTTGTGCTCTAGTACTATTCATACAACCTATTTGCTGCTTCTGCCTGATTTGTTCTATCCATCTATCTGGCAGAGCTGCTGTATGGGACTTCCTTACATTGTAACTGATCTGTGTACACAACATCAGGGCTAATTAAACTGCTTGAAAAGTGGAGATTCAGAGGCCTAGATCGAGCTATTCTCACACTGTTCTTATTTCCCCTTGTAGCAAGATAAATGTCTCCCTTCAGAGTACATATTAACGAAACATATCACAGTATTCATCATCAGGATTTTGGGTAAAATGGTGCGTATGTCACTTTAAAAAGCTGACATAAGTCTGCCATGAGGTTGAGATACTCACATGATGGACAGACAGGACCAGGAAGGCCCCTCCCCCGGCACACTCAGTGATGACTGCCAGGAAACGTGGGTTGACAGCACAGAAGTTGTTGTCCTGGACGCTGCGTGTGATTGGCACACCATCATAGCAGCTCTCCTTGGTGGCGGCCTTACCAAACACGTGGCGGAACTTGGAGCTGCGGTACTGAGGACGCCATGTCATCTGAGAGAGGAGAGAGGGAGGGAGGGAGGGAAGAGGAGGTCATTCAAGGAGAATCATCTCTCACAGTTATGGTGATGGGGCTTTTTATACTCCTGCTCCTTTCTCCCAAGCAAAAGAGCAGAGTAAAGGTAGACGTGATTGATTTTGCAAACAAAAGAAGCAGCATTCACTGACTTAAAAAGACTAAGATGGATAGCCATGATAATAAAACCGTGCACATTTTAAGGCAGTGTGGTCTTTTCTTTCTTGTGGATAGTGTTTGTCTACTGAGCATCAGGAGCTTTGTGTTACATTTCTTTAAGATCAAATTAAAGAGCTTAAATGCACACCATCATCAGTATCATGTAATAAAACAAACATGGGAGATACATTAAGCAGTTTTGGTTCAGTTGCTGAAATTTTTACCATGCCAGCATATGTAAGTTTTTTGAGTGATATGAAAATTCCCGTTTACGAAACTTACTTTATTCATCTCTCTATACAGAAGGTTTTGGTCCTTGAGTAATATAAGAATGCTAGAGTAATTAATCTATTTCACAACATTAACAAGTATAAACAAAATAATTGTCTCATGCTTCAAGTCAGGTTTATTCTCCACCTAACGCATTGAATAATCAACATACTTACGACGATGATCTCAAATCACTTCACCTCAGTGTGCAACTGCTTTCAGTTTCTAATTGTGTATTTTTAACTCTGCATGTTTCTCCGTTTCCCAACATCAATGTAAATGAGGGAAACATCATGGTTGCTCGAGACTTAAATAAAGCTTTTGAATTTAACTGAACTATAACCCTACTATAACTATTGAAACAGTTTTGTTTATAACAAATTATAAAAAGGTACTGCCTTTGACTGAACCTTTAGAACTCACATTCTTTTGCAAATTATAGATATTTGTGTATATTTTTTTGTCTCAGGTAAAAATAAATAATATCTTGCGGTGTTCCGCAGGGTATTATTTTAGTCCCACTTTTATTCCCAATATTTGTTAATCACGTGAATTTTTTCTTTACTTGATACCTACTCTAATTCTGATTACTTTGCTCTTCTTGAGTCCCACATGAATAAAAATATGGTGAAACAAGTTGCTGGTATGTAACAGTCACTTAACATAAAAGTATGTTGTTTGTGTCATGTCAGTGCAATGTGTTAAAACGTACAATGTAATAGAATAAGCATTCAGGCACAGACATTTATTAATTATACGGGATGTAATTTAGGTCAATGTGTGTCTGGTGAGCGTCTAAGGTAACGTAACAACACACATCATTATCTAGTGTTTTTGCATGATGATAACTTCCTCTTTTAGTCAGTACTTCAAAGTGTCCTAAAGATAAAGAGTTACATATCTAAAAATATATTTTCATTGGACACCTGCTCATGCTGCATCCTTAAACCCACGCTTGAGTTGAGTCATTTTAAATGTATTATTTGTATCAAGGTTGAGAAAACTGTTTCTTTAGATTACATTAAGGACAGGTTTGAACAAAAAAATTGTCTCCAAAATATTGATCCTGTAAAGTGGAACAGACTTTAAGTTAAAAGTGTGGAAACCTTGTTTATGGCTTAAAGATGTATGAGAACAGGTTAGTTATGGAGTGACTGGTTATTCTTTCCATATTATGTGTTGTAAATGACAACATTTACAGTCATGATTGTTACTATATTTGCATTACAAACAGATGGCTTGTTTAATAATGTCAGTATTATTATGACTTTTCAGTGTTATCCTGGATTAATATTTCTTAGCCAGATAATATAATGTTTGTATGAAATAGGCTGTTTTTAGGACATTATGCAAATAAAATCAATTGCTCAGTCAATTATAAAACAGTAAATAAATACACAGGAAAAAAAACAGAGAGACTTCCCAAATTTGATGTCTCTTTTTAGCCACTTTCCTTAAAGCTAGTCGATGCATATGTCATTATTTTGAGGGATAAGTGGCTCTGGTCCACTGGGACATGGCCTGGCCAGCCAACATGTCTGCTCTGCTATTCTGCCTGGCTCCCTGCCTGCCTGCTGCATGATCATTATTTATGAATTAAGGGTGGAGGAGGTTGATGGACGAGATGTTAACACAAAAAATTGACCCAAACAACTACATCGAGTCGCAGTCCAGACACAGACAGAGAGAGAGCGAAGCAATGAAAATAGGGCAAAGCAAGACAACAAAACAGAAGAGGAAACAAGCCCAAAACCATTCCCGGCTTTAACAACAATGACATCATTCTCCTGAGTTATGTGGACTGCCCCGCTGGCCTTTCAGATGATGGCTAAATAAATACAACCACGATGCAAACAGAGTGACATCACAGCGAATGAAGTAAAAATAACAGCATTTGGTTAGCATGATGCAGGTGTGGCCGGAGCACTGCTGGCTCGAAAAACGCTGAGCAGGGATTTAAACTGCCGGGAGAAAAACAGGTTTAAGAAGAAAAAAAAAAAGGGAGAATCTCAGAGTAACAGAAATGCACAGGTGGGGATGATGACTCTCCGTGTCTCGGTTTACTCTTTCACGTCTCAGCTTCTACCCCGAGGCTATCACAGAGAGCCTCATGCTGTCACACTGGAATGTACCTGATGAAGAGCTTCATTAAACTTCTCAGGTGAAGAGTCTGAATGCCTCAAAGAAGCTCTCAGTGACATGTATATGACCATCCTGGCAGCTGAACCTGCACTATTTATACACTTGCATTGCCTCAAGAAGCAAAATACTAACAAGAAACAGTGTAAACTATTAAAAATAATACAATAAAGAACTGTAAAAGTTGTGTGCAAAATTACTGCACAAACAAACATAGAACCAGTGAATTATTGCTTAATATTAGAACTATTTGAACAATCAGAAAATAATCCAGAAAATTGTCCACT
Organism: Dicentrarchus labrax; assembly: GCF_905237075.1. Taxonomy (NCBI): domain Eukaryota; kingdom Metazoa; phylum Chordata; class Actinopteri; family Moronidae; genus Dicentrarchus; species Dicentrarchus labrax. The sequence continues at coordinate 26,673,775 of NW_026136721.1, forward strand.
ACAGTTTCACAGAACCCAAAAACAGGCCTTCGGATTGTTTGTTTAGTTTGACAAACAGTCAAAAATCAAAAGATATTTAGTGTACTATCATAATAGACAAAGACAAGCAGAAAATTGTCACATTTGAGAAGTTGGAAAAGGCTAATGTCTAATGTAAGAGTCTATAGCCAGGCTAGCTGCTCTGTGAGGCTCTACTTAGGCACAGTGGGACTTTAAGCTAAATACTAACGTCAGCATGCTAACATTTAATGGTAATCCATCCAATAGCTGTTCAGAAACCTCGCCTAAAACAAGTATTAAGTAAGAGTAATGTCTTGAGACACATTTGCAGGCAGTCTCGTCAGTGTGGCTGCTGTGGAACGATGTTAGCGTCAGCCATTGGACAACCCATTATCGGTACTGAAAACCACAAATATCAACCTCACGGTGGCGCTAGAAGGAAAGTCAGTAGATCACCAAAGTCATTAGGATTCATCCCATTTTTATCTGGCGTGATTCAAACAAACAATTAGCAAAATAGCTGCCATTTAATTTTGTGTCAATCAATTATTCGATCAATATTACTGAATCAATTGTTTCAGATCTACACAGGGTGATGTACCTCTTCACACATACTTTGGACTTACTGACATGCATTCCCATGTAATGGTTTGCTGTAGTCAACGCAAACGTCTCTGATAATGCATGTTGCAATGCATACCACCCACAACACATTCTTGATCATTATCACCCCTTTGTGACATCTGCTCTGCTCTGTAATAACAAAACCAATATTTAAAAGGGTAACTTCCTCATAGGACCTTGAACATGTCAAACAGCATATGAGGCTGACACTCATAAAGGCATGAGAGGAATCAATGACTGACCTCACTGAGATAAAACAACGGTTGCTTTAAATTCCTACATTTGACACCAAATTCTGAAAGCATTAAGCAGTCGGTGCACATTTTTGCTAAAAAGGGACTGAATGCGATGCTCAGTAAGCTACATGTACTTACAAACTGGAGCACATCTGGGTTCATATAATCAGCATTCATATGTTGCTGAGGCTTACAAGACTGGAGGGAGAGCCTTCCAGGGCAGAAAGTTAAGACATCTTGTCACATCTAAAGCAGGTTGTAATCAGGCCAGTGGCAGCTCCCTTTCAGCTGTGTCTTGCAGCAGGTACACAGCAGGCTGCATGGTGGGCGGCCTGTCTCGGCTCCTCACAGAACTGATGACGAAAACACTATTCTGGCTATTTTTACACCGGCTTCTTGCTGATCAAAAAGACACTCGGGCACGTTTACTGACAGCAGAAAAACTGTTTTATTCACAAGACTTCTTAGACAGCCTTTATGTCTGGCAAAATAAATAAAAAAAGGAGATGCAGTCCTTTTTTGTCAGAGGGAAATTTATTTTAGTCCGTGACCAGTGAGTCACAGCAGTAACCGCAATAAGGGGGCTGTAAAAACAGTCATAAAACTAAACTGAAAACACAGATATGACTTTAAAAAAAGATATACTGTACATCTGGTTTGCTCAGCCAGAGTTCTTGTGTGGGTCTGTACTTGTATATAGATGTGCAAAACATACGTATTCACCTATTCCTCACCTGCAGGCTGTCTTTTTAGCACCTCATAACTCATAAACGCATACACTAGCAGGCACTCCTTGCCAAGGCTCGGTTCTGGAGGAGGGGGGGTTCAAAGTTTACTTGCTGGTGTCAAGATATCGGTTACTTAAGCAGCATTGGGCCTAAAGCTATCAGCAGAAAGATAATTCAAATTCACAATCTGCTCATCCTTATGGCGCTCTCACCGATCTGCCTTGTTACCTCTAACCAATCTTCTCCTGTACTAACAATGATGACCTCCCAACCCCAAACCTAATCCAAAAACTCACTACTTATAAAAACCAAAGCATGAGCCAGCCCTGCCTTCTCAATCTGTAGACAGGATGGATGTAATGTTTTGTAAACGCTCTGAGTGAAATTCAAGACGAGGAATGTACAGGTGTGAACACATGTCACGTCAGTATGTGGAACCGTATGTGTGTACACATACTGATTGTGTGCGTGTGTCTGTGTGTGTGTGTGTGTGTGTGTGTGTGTGTGTCTGAGTGGGTGAGACACACTTCCCGTGGTTTAGACTGTCTGCTATCATACACAGATGACAGCTTACAACCTCTGTCTTGTAATAGGATAACAGCCACAATGGTAATCCAATAGCCGCTTCATTGCTTCAGAGTGCACATGTGAATGAGTATGAAAGGACAAGACAGGCTGTGTGACAGAGTGTTTACCTGGAGAATCTTTTAGCTTTGTGCATGCATTTATAAATGATATCTAAGGAGTTCTGAAACACAAACTATGGGTGAATAACTTGGTATGACATCTACTATACGAGAAGGTGTGTCCGTGCAGATATCCACACAATCATGCACACACCCGTGCAAACATAAAAACAGATCTTAGTTTCTGTTCTGTGCATTGGTTTAGTGTAACAATCTCGTTTTTGGAATCTCTGGCATCCACGTTTGTACATTCAGATCTTCAGATTAGCTCACAATAGTTATTCTAGGAGGCGGTTTTACTTCTGTAGGAATTCAAGAAGAGACAAAAGTGAATTAATCATTAACATACACAGGAGTCTCGCGGGCAGGGTGTGGATAATATGAATGAAAGTAATTTAGTTTATGGATGGAAAATACTTTGGGGACTTACATTGTCTTCAGAATCATAGACAAAAATTGGGTTGTTTTGGAAAACCAATGAGTTCCTAATCAGGTTCGTACTGATTTTCTCTGTCCCTCGGCAGACTATGTGAATCTGTATGCCACGGTCAGTATGATAAACTAAGTATTACAAATATTTTTTTCCTTCAGCCTATTTCAAAGACAAAATAAGACACTAATATATTCTAGGCAGTCCCTCCAGGATTTCACTGACTTTTTGGGGGGATTGTTGCTCCCTAAAATGCCAGATTTTTTTTGCAATAAAATCAAACACTGTTTAAAACTGTCTGAAGAGAGTGGGTGTGTAAACTGTGATGGCTGTTTACACCAGAGAGTTTGTATAATAATCGTTACCTTTTGCTTTAATTATCTGACTGCATGTGTTTCTTGCAAAGTCTGACTTGTTTCTAGCAACATTCTCAGATCTCAGCAATTAACTTGTGCTGTTATTATTATTATTGATGGACGTAACCACTAAACCTGTTAAAATAAGACCCAAATGTAATGAACTGGAATTTGTGGTGATTTGATGTGTGAAGGTTGTAAAGATGAATCAGAAATCAAAACAAAACACAGCCATCTCTTGAAGCTTCAGGGAGGCAGGTATCACATTAAATCATTGACGAGAGTACATAATTGTCCATTAGCTATTAAAGAACATGCAAATGTAATTTGCAAAACAATAAGATACAAATCACGGATTCACTTATGCACAAAAAGCCTCAATGTAAACAGATACTAAAACACACACAGTGAGGCTGTGTGTTTGTACATCGGTATGAAACCAGAGAGTTGTACAAGTACCAAACAATACTTTTTTCAATACTGTAATGATTGGAATATAAATGTGTTTAACCCTTTTTTTCAATTTTTACCCACTCTACAGTAGCCTAGAACGGACAAACCTGTCATGTTTCGTGGCCACCATATTCTCTCCTATGTGCTTGAAAGGGGAAGGTGAAGTGAGGGAGTTGCAAACTGCAACTCTCTGCCACTGACACATTGGTCCTTTAAATATTGAACTTTGATCAAATATTTCCTCATTTAAATGTAAAACTTCAACAAAGGAAAAGTAAAGAAGCCTAATAATCTGACGAAGCATTCAATGACAACTTCACTGGAGGCTACACACACAGTTTGGTCCGTATTGAAGAAGTATTGAGGTTCGAGCTCTAGCCTTCGCTTCCACAGCTGGGATGAAAACCACTGCACGCTTATAGGTTCATAAACCTTGACGTGAGAAACAGGATACCAGGCTTAATGAAAAGACCTCAAACAGACTGCAATTCAAACCACAAGGCGCATATTTCAGTGAATGGTAGTGTTTTGAAGGGTGGACACCACCATAAATAGCCATCTGTGGGTAGAGATGACTTGACTGGGATGGTGGATGATGTCATTTTCACTGTCGTGGAACAGCTTCAGTTTCATATTTACTTTTTTTTTTGTAAAAATAGAAAATACTTCCACGCTTATGGCAGCGAATGAGTGGCTACTTGTCCAAGTTTGAGCAATAGGATAATTAACTGAAAAGGAGTACAAGTCTGCTGTCAGATAAATCTGTCCTGTGCATGGAAAGTTTTTATAGAAATAGTTTGTCAAATATGCACAGATGCAGGCAAGGCTTCTGTTAGGAAAGATTTTTGTTTCATCTTGTTCAAGCCTGTCTCATGCACATGCACAGACTTTGAATGCCCAGGGGGAAAAGTGAGCGCGCACACACACACACACACACACACACACACACACACACACACACACACACACACACACACACACACACACACACAGAGACACACAGTTGTGGACAGAGGTCTAAAGAGTAAAAGATCAATAATAGAATGTCAAATTGCAGAGACAGATCCGAGAGAGCAGGACATGAAAGAGATCAAGAGAGAGACAACACGGAAGAGAAGGAAAAAAGCGTGCAAGTGAGCAGGAGGGAGTGTGAGAAAGTCAAACTGAGAGTTGAGCAGCACTCACCCTGACAAGTGAGTCGTCACTGGCACAAGAAGAAGGAGTAGTGGGTCCTTGAGTGATACAGAGATGGATCTGTTGTCTGAGTGGCAAGCCAAAAACAAAAAAAATAATAAAAAAAAAAAAAAAAGAAAAAAAAAGTCACTTGTCTTGCTTTATCTCAAACACATGGGTCAGCACTGCTTCTACACACACACCCACACACCCACACACACACATACAGCAACACACACACACACACACACAGTCCAAAATCTTCCTATGCTGTCCGTGCAGAGTCCTAACTAAGCTTCTTCTTTGATGTGCACAGTCCACACAGACGGTCAGAGGAGACAGTGTGTGTGTGTGCAGCATGAAGCCGAGCGCGTGTGTGAACAGGCAGGAGGAGAGCGCAAGAGTGTGTGTGTGTGTGTGTGTGTGTACACTCCCTTAGAGGGAGGTGACTATAAGGAGGGAGAGAGAGAGGGAGAGAGAGAGAGAGCGAGCAGCAGGTAATCTCTGAGCGCCGCTCCCTCTCGTCACTCCTCCACAGTGTTTGCTCAATCAGAATTCCTTGCTCGATCTTTAAGGAGAAGGAAAAGACGCTCCTTTTCACCCTTGTTGCTCAATAATGAATAACCTACTTTGTCAGATGTCTCTTTTTTCACTAAATTTGTAGCTAATAAAAACACATTACATTCATCTCTTTTGTAGCTCTCTCCTTAGCTATAAATGTCAATTCCTAGAAGGTCTGATGGAAGTATTTCCAAGGCAAGGCAAGTTTTTTTTTGCTTGGCAAATTTCAAACACAAGAGTTGCAAAGTTCTTTCTATCGGGCAAAGACAGCTTATAAAAACATCAAACAGGGAATAAAATCAATTAAAAACAGCATGAGTGTCTTTGAGTGGCTCCACTGTGCAGTACTAAGTTGCCCCAAAGTTACTGATGGAAATGAAAGTACAGTTCAAGTATTCATTTATCAGAAGTACAGGACAACAGGCCAGTAATTTAGTATTGTACTTCCAAAAAGCTGGGAACTTGCAAGTACGGCTACTAACCAAATAGTTCATTATAGATTATTCTCCTATTTTCTTTCCCGTTTCGTTTAGTCAATGAATTCTCAATAGTGAAATCACAAAGTCCAAAGTGATGTCTTTAGATATTTCATTCACTGTCAAATGTAAAAAAAACTGCAACCCCTCACAATTGATGGTACAAGCAAATAATTCCAGATTACCTTTCTTTTGATTGACTAATAAATTAATAGAATAAATCGTCTAAACTCTTAGAAAAAAAAAACTGTTCAAATGGAAGAAGCAGACTTTTAGTCCCTAGTACGGGTTAAGCTCCAAAAGACACTGGATCCTACTCCATAATGCATCTCAATAGCATCTTTTTTTAGACCCACTCCAACTGATAAATGTACACATCTTTCAAACATTCCCAGTTTGTAATGGAGGCTTTCTGGTGTACACTTGTTGCCCAAACAGGTAAGTAAACTGAACTTCATGTGTAAAATCAGAAGGATGCCCTTTTAAAAGATGCTAATTATGTAAATCCAACATCCCAGGTTTAAGTCTGACCAGGGACTTTTGTTGCATGTCATCCCCTTTCTCTCCCTCCTCTGTCACCTTTATACTGCATCCTGTCTGATTAAGCAAAGTTTCAGATGTAGATCTGAAAGAGGCTTAAGTTGGACACATTTTCAGAAACAAAAAGGTACTTTTCCCCCCATTCGTTCATAAGTTGAATTAAGAGTGAAGACTAGATGTTCTCCACTACACAAGCACACCAAACTAATATTTCCACTTAATGTTATAATCTCTGGCGGTCCCTGTCAAACCATCTGTCCTCTGTGAAGTTCGATCTGACTCTCCTCAGACTAAGAACCTTTCAAGTAAAAGCAAAGAGATGTGACCTGCACTCAAAATTAGATCGGCTAGATTGTTTGGCACAATGCCCAAAACCCATTCAACCGTTCACATGGCTTCAGTTGGATGGCAGTGGTTATCACTCCAAGGCAAACAGAGGCATTATGTAATGTAACATTAGCACTAGAGGCTAGGAGAGGCTAACAGGTCGATAAGAGGACGGGGGTGAAAAAAGCTGGCCACTGTCAACTGGCCTTCACATGGTCAAACAGGGATGTAACCGAGGGGGCTGATCGATCGTTGTTATTGCACAAACGTGCAACCCTGCATGCCAGTTGTAAAGTATTCGGGTCATCGTGACTATTTTTTCCTCTACCTGTAATGGTTAGATGTTAGTAAGGTCAGATGTTTCAGGTTAACAGGACTGGGTTGCAACCGGCTATGTGTAAGTTCTCTCCTAAGTTATGGTGTAAAGTCGACACTAAAGGTTCAGTAACTAACTAGTTAGTTTGTAACTTAAGCACCACGATTACTTAAACATAAACTAACTAGTTTGGACGTAATAACTAAGGGAAGTGGCCAGTTTTTATCTTCAACCTTAAACCTACGACAAGCAGTTTTTAACTAGTTATGAAACAGTCTAAATGTAACACTGATGTCTCTCTATGACCTAGATAAGCCAACGAGACCATCAGTGTAAAGATTGGATTTTCTATTTAGTTATTCTTAATGCCTGCCACCGGGTCAGATTCCCCTTGAAATCAATGAAATGAGGCACTACCACTTTTGTCCACAGGGGCTGCCAGAATCAACATAAAATGAAATGAAATTATGTTTGTTTAACTGTTGGATTATTGTCCTTTGCTTTCATTGCGTGTACACAGGGCACCCATTAAAAGGAGAGTGAGCTGCACTCATTGGACCTCCCTGTTTAAATGAAGGTTGAATGAATGATCTAAGTAAAGGTAACGTTGCTACAATTAAAAAAGAAAAATTGTACTTGAAGCATCTAAACAATTTTACAGTTTAAAGTCTCTCCTTTCAAAAATATGTTTTACCTCTAGTTGCTACAGTGTGATGTTTGAATGATGTTTGTGCAGAGTTTGACACTAGAAGGATGTTTTCACATTTATCTGCTCAAAAAGGAAAGTTTCTCTGTGCTCACTGAAAATCTGATTTTAAAGGGGGAAGGGCCTACAAGCATTATCTGTGACTTCACATAGTTTTATTCAAACATATAGTTAGAAAACAATAAAATCTGTATCATCAGGATTCTGAAGGTGTGGCTTAATCAGATGAATTTTAACCACTGTACACTGTTGATCCTTTATGGCAGTAATTGTAATCCCAGAAGGGTTCCAGCTAAAAATTTTACCTGAGTGACTGAGAAAATGTGCTTACCAACCAGACACACTCACAGATGCACACACCCACACACGTATACTCTACTGATAAAACCGGCCACAAACAATCTCCCCCAAATACACAACAAAGTCCAACGGTCACACACTGTCTCTGAGATAAGAAACACAAACTGGTACAGATGTGGGAAGTGGCTGGCTCATCGAAGGCAGACATAAAAATCTTTTGGGATAATTCATTAAAACATACACGCCTAACCCTAATATCAAGTCAATGAGCATTCATATGTAAAAATTAAAAAGCAGAATAGAACAGATTGTACAGATACAGTGCATGCACTATTCCAATTTAGCGTTTAATAGCCGGTATGTCTGTGCCAAAGGTGTGTCAAAGATATCAGACAGACAGGGGAGTAACTGGCCAATGCCCCCATGTATCTACTACTCTTTATCAAAGCAGACAGACAACTTTGATTTACTGCTGGCAGCAGAGGCTTCACATGTTTTTACGCACTATATTTCCTTTCCTCCAGCTCTTGGCTCTGGATTAAACCTTGGCATTTCCAGTGTCTGTTGTGGTAATTATCAATAAGGACAGGGCATGAGTCCTAAAAGCTTGTGACTTCTTCCAAAGAGCTCCAACCACAAGACTTGCTCTCTAATCACAGATCACACGGCCACAGACTAATAGCTGGCTGCTGTGAGAAAATAGGCCAAAGCCTTTGACACTAGAGACATAGTAACCTTCCCTTCCTCACTTTGTCATTCCTGATTAGCCGTCTGACTGTGTTTTGACTGTGAAACACCTGGTTTCAGTGGCAAGTAAAATCCTGAGTTCCAGTTTGGGGCCCAAAATGCTGTAATAAAGGGTTTAGGCTTTTTGTACTTGAGCGCTGTACTATAGGCTTTCAATGGTCAAGTGTTCAACAACTGAGCAAACAGTGCAGTCCCATTTAAGTATATACTTAACTGAACAGGTGCAGCGGGTGATTGAATAAGTCCTCTGGAGCTATTGAAGTCCAGTGTACACAAAAACCTCCATTAAAGACAGATTAATTTACACGGGTCATTCAGAGAGCAAATAAATGTCTAAAAGAGTGGTCAGGGCAACACCTTCCTACTGCAGAAATAAAACCCTTCTGCATCACTTTTTAATGGCACTAAAGCATCAGTGCTGAGGAACACTGGGAAATTAGAGGTCAAGCTTTTTTTTTTTTTTTTTTTTCCAATTTGTTATTTATTTGCATGTTGTTGTATGCTCTGGTTTTGTTGATTTACTGTGCAAATGAGGAGCCACACCTGTCCGGACCCACAGGCCAGTCAGTGAAAACATGCAAAACGTTTCCAAATCATATCGTATGAGCAATTTATATGAAAGAAGACGCAATTTAAGGGAAAAAAAGGCTATTTAGACACTCAAATATGGCAGCAACGAACAAAGTTTAACAATTAATGTAATGGAAACATAATAAATACATTTTCCCTACTTACAATGAGCTTTATTGTAAATTGTAATGTCAATTTCATACTCCAACATCTTCAATAAAAGCACCTGGGGACAATAAAAGTGTCACTGCTGTTGACTAATGAAATGCAGATCCAACGTCTTTGACAATATAAATTTGTGTCAAAATCAGTGGTGGAATAAGTATTCAGATCCATCACTTCAGTAAAAGTACTAATACACACTGTGAACGTCCTTTATTCAAAACCTTACTTCGGGTTGTGCTCATTTTAACTTCTTTACTGTACTGGTAATCTACAGCAGTGAATCATATTTGCTAAAATCATCATACGTTTGTAGCTTCGCCATCCCGTGAGAACCACAAATCTCTATAAAGTCAACTTTTTGTGAGCTCAGAAAAACACAGTTTTCAGCTTTGTGACGATGTATTTTTCAGCTAATCCAAGATGAGTTTTTATAATGTATTTAGCTTAAGAAGTAGGAGAATTTTCTCAACCCATAAAAGGAACACTAAACCCTACAGTTTATCAGAGCAATTTTAAATCACCAAAGGATTTACATGGTTTTAACTGGACAGGAAAGTATGAAAAAAATGTTATCTGAAAAGTAACTAGTAACTAAAGCTGTCACACAAATGTTGTGGAGAAAAAGTAAAATATTTGCCTCAGAGATGTTAGAAAGTTCACTAGCACCACAGTACCACATTATGCTATAATGTTTGTGTGGAGGGCCCAACTGGGAGGCACTGGAGGCTTTGCAGGCAATCTTTCAGACAGCAATGTTAAGTAGGGAAGAAACAGGCGATGCTCGACAAGCAAACATCTTGAGTTCTTCATTGTCGCTGGAGAGCTTTGTGTCTTGCAGTTTGTGCAACAGAATCAAATGAGACAGAAGCAGCTTGTGATCTTGAAATGTTCACGTTGGCTCGTTCTTTTACTAGTTCCCCAGTACTCTTATACATCATCTGATAAAAATGTTTGTCAGTTAGGAAGATAGAGTAGCCTCAGAAAAAGGTGAGCATGACAGAAAAAGCACTGAAAATACTGGATACACAGAATTTTTACATTACGTAACAAAATCCCCTTGATATTTTTTGTAGGTATTACATTCACAGGATTAGCCAAAAATAGACTAAACTATATCTATAAACTCTTCTCAATCAAATTTCAAGAATACCTAATATCAATATGGATATTTCAATATAAAACTACATATAACGTGACCATGTCCACGTTGCCGAGCCATGCTCTAAATACGCAACTGGTACAGGACTGAAATAGACAGCAAGTGTAAAAAGAAACTGTGAGAAGAAGCTTATGTAATGAACCAGAGTAACACACACAAAATGAAGGTACAACATGTTTCAGATCAGATCAAAATCTACTCAACAGCAGTCTCAACAGGTTAAGGTGTGACTGTACTGATACAATCACTGGGTTACATCGTTGCCAGTCTAAACTTGAGGAACGGTTTTTGGCGTTTCTTTCCAGCTTCTATATTCACTGTGTTTGAGTACTTCTACTTGAAAATATGCTCCTTTTTTAATCAGGTCAGACGTGATGACCGAATGAGTTGTGATCCATTCAAGCAGATCACAGACAGAAATGTGATTGCATTTAGGAAGACAAGACAGGAAGTGATGATGAGATGATCAATGGTCATTTTAAAACTATGTTGCTGGTTCCAAATGAAAGCCACATTTCATCATATGCACGACTGAAGTACATTGTGTGATGTTTATCTCACCTCCTGTTACTGTGAATGTTAAATGACTCACATGTTAGCATGCCTGTGCAGTGCACCTCATTCTTTCATGTCTGATTCATGCCAATATCTCCATTAACACAGCTGTTTGAAACTGTTCCCATTGAGTGATTTCATAGCCTTACTTACCTGCTTACATCAACTTTGGCAGCGAAAGACGGCTCGTACAGCCAATAACGCCTGAATTCACATAAAATAAAATAAAACTTTAAAGATCAAAAATCACATAAGTTAAAATGGGTAATATAGTGACTCATTTACGTGCACCTTCTCTCTGTTTTCACACATACAGCTATGATGATTATAGGCAGGAAGAATGTAATCTTTGAGACAAACACACAGACGTCTGGCAGGAGTACTACAACAAACAGCAGCTGGGTTTGACGAGCTGGAAACCAAATCAATTCCTTTACTGGTTTACGGTAAGAGGGTCCAGCCTCAAGACATGCTGGATGGAGGTTGTGTTGCACATAATGATCACAACACACAAAGTAAGAGAGAGCGAGAGCGAGAGAGCGCTCCACATACAGGTACACCTCAGGCACTTAGCAGGAGCACTTCCCTCTTGATGATTTGTTTGCCAAATGTAAAACTAAAATAATACTCTCAACATATTATTTCCAAGAAGGATGTGCAACTGTAGTTTCTTAGGAAGGTGTCTGTGTAATTTCATATCAAATGACTGCAGAGTAAGCCCCTCCCCACCTTAGTTACTGTTGCTATGCCAGTCAAGCGGCGTCTGCAGTTTACAGTGATACAGGCGTTGGATTTACACCTCAAAATTCTTTGTAATTTTTAAAAACAATGGCTCTTTAATTATCCCGGGTGTGCTTTAGGGCGTGGCTACCTTGTCACTGATGGGTCATTCTCAGTGAGTCCGTCCAACTCAAGATCAACTGTCAAACCAGGAAGTGCTGCCCTGCTCTCCTCACCACTTGTATGCCGGTCAAGATTTCCATTCTAGCTAAATGGAGTTGGCAGTTTACAGCGGTACATTTACCCCAGAAAATTCTTAGTAATTTTGAAAACAATGGCCTCCTTGATTTCAGGTGAAAAGCAAACAAAAGCAGCCTTCTTATTTACAGCCAGTCACTGTTGGTTTTAGTTGCGGAAATGTACCGTACTGTAGGTAGCTGGCCAATTCACGTTGGCTCAGTAAACTGGTTGAAAGATCTGCTGACTTTTGAAACAATAACACAGGAAAAGGGTCTTAAATATGTATCTGATCGCTACATACATGCAGGCGTGGAAAGTAACTGTGTACATTGAGTCAAGTACAATTTTGCTTGACCCGCTTAACATCAGTATTTCCATTTTCTGCTACTTTATACTTCTACTCCACAACAATTCAAAGATAAATTAAAATGTGTGCATGAACGTAAGACTTTATTGATCCCTCGGTGAAATCAAGTTACAAGTGAGACCTACATTTGGCAAATGCGATGAGTGTGTATGGGGTTGATACTGTAAACTTCCAAAACCCCCCAAACATAATTAGCCCTCCTTGGCTTTGTAAGTAACACTATGTTAGCATAGTAGGTATTTAGGTAGTAAACTGGGCCTGCTGAAGTCTGCAGGTTATGTTAAAGCAGACGTCTCACGGACCGGCCTCCCCAAGTGCCACCGCATTATCCTGACCTCTCCCACGCCGCACTGTCTTTCAGAGGCTATAGCGAGCTCTTTTTAAAGCTAGAGTTAAAATACCAGTATCATATCAAAAAGACATGGTCAATTTCAAAGGGCTCCCTTGACCTCTGACCTCAAGATATCTAAATGAAAATGGGTTCTATGGGAACCTACAGTGTCTCCTTTATGCAATTCTTATGCAGTTTTGGGGCAATAACCATTAAATTCTTTTGCATGGGGTATAAATTTGTTATTTTCGCCAAGTGTATTTGAATATTTTTGCATACTGGGGTCCATGAACAGTGTTGGAATTGTGTAAATTGGAAATGACTGGACACTTCTTGCCGCCCGTGCATAATTCAGTGCGTCTCTTGTGCCACACCCCTGCTGTTGAAGTCTCTTTAGATATCATAGCTCTGACTACAGCATGTGGTTACTTCAGCTGCACTTAATAAGAAATGAACAAGGAAATCAACAACAGGGAAAGAACTCAATATATTTTTTGTTGCATATGAAAATGTTTCTCTTCATTCCACGGGACAGAAATCAATCAATAAGAATGATCTCAGAAAAACAAAAAGGAAGCATATCAAATATTGTCATGTGCCAAAGGTCTCAGCTGTATGAGGAGCCGTCCTATTAAGAAACAGTAAGACCCTTAAAATTGAAAAAAAAAAAAAAAGATTAAAATCTCTCCCACATCATAAGAGGTAATTCTAATTATGGATCATGTCACATCATAGCGTAGAGGCAAGAGTGTGTCTCAGGTCGTAGCCTCCAGAGGGTTTCTGTATTAATTACAACTAAGCCAAGCTGCTCTGCAGACTGCCTTTGCAGCACAAGCTACTGACACAATTAAAAATATTCAACATCAGAGAAAAAGAAAGAGGGAAAATATGTGCAGCAGCACACAAAATTAGGTTTTATGTTCTAAAATTAGATCAAGAAGTGCTGCCTTGGGAATTAATATGGTAAATAGATGCATTTTTATTGCAGAATATACTATTTGACAAATAAATGTAATAAATATTAAATGACAAATTGTCTGAAGGATGATCAATTATTCAGCAAAGGCAGTGAGCTTGTTCCTCAGAGCAGACCAACCATGTCACAGGAATCTTTATCACTTGAATTAATAGTGTCAGTGAGCCTCATCAGCTAAAGCCATCCACCCATCCTAACCATAGTAACTGTAGTCAAGGTGAGTTTCACTTTCTGTGACTCAAGGGGATTAGCTTGCCTTTATATAGGCTCAGCCTCTCTCTGTAAACAATACAGACGGCGTACTGCTGCAGTGCACGCCCTGCCACTGTTAATCAGATCACCTCCATCAGCTAACTGCATTAACGGGTTGTGATACTCGACACACAGAATGTGCAGCTCGCCGACCAGCTAATGCTAAGTGTTTCTCAACACGGGGGGAAAATAACTCAGAGGAGCGGACCATTACTATATTATAAGATAAGTGCTGTAAGCCAACATCGGCATGCTAGCACGTTCACAATAACAAACTAACATTCTGATGTGTAGCAGGTGTAACGTTTACCATGTTCACCATCTTGGTTTTGCGTGTAAGCATGCAAATTAGCACTAAAACCAAGCTAAGGCTGATTTCCAATTGTAGGTATTAAATTAAAACTTTTGGACCCAGTGGAGGCAATAGATTAAACAAATGACAAGAAGACATTACAAAAGTGAAGGGAACATGAACAGCTACACCAATTTCAAGGCAATCCATCCAACAGCAGTCAAGACATTCACTAAAAACCACTAAACTTGCAGATTCACCCACTGGGGACCATGAATGTCTGCACAAATCTCTCAAAAAATCCAAGATATTTCAGTCTGCACCAGTGGTTGACCAGTATTGCCCTCCCTATTTTATAAATAACATGAGCTCCTTTGACCCACACACATACTATAAAGAATCTTGTATTTTACGTTAAAGCGTTTAACCCACAATATACAATATATTAACTTGGAAATCCATCCGTGAACAGCATTCATAAGACAGCTGTTGTTGAGTCTAACAAACAAATGTACATAGTTTCTACTTTCCTTGTCAAGGGGCAAGCATTCATTCGCTCTGACAGCATTTTTCATGAGGAACAACCATTAGAGATACTTTAGGGCGCTGGAATCAATATGGTGAACACACACACACACACACACACACTAGTGTAAGAGGCCATCTACTCCGCTTCATGAATAATGAAACAGACACTGCTGACCCATCTGGCTCACGATTAAGACCCCCTGATTCCAGAAACAACAGGAGCAAACACTGAAACAGTGCTATTTAAATAAACACATCCTGTAGCTGCAGAAGAGAAAATCAATTTGAACATTGATCACATAAACGCTCTAAGACAGTGGTTCCCAACCTCAGGGTCACAAGATGATTAACAAGGAAAGATAAAAAAAAAAAAAACACAACTCTTAGCTTTGCTATTTTCTTGTGAAATACTGGATCGTTTTGCATATGTAGGCCTATAAAACTTAAACTGTAAATACAACAATATATTTTCTTCAAGTGTTCACAGCTCATAAAAACATGAAACCTTTAACAACCAGTTTATAAATCCGATACCCGATGATAATTAGAAATTTTCATTATAAATGTATTTAATGTAAATATCACAAAAAAGGGCATGTATCATAAAGATCCAATAGTATGCTTATGGAAATATATCTGTGTATCACATCATTTGTGCATTTATTCCAGTGTTTATTTACCCCATTTGTAACTGTAACTGTAACTGTTTTAAAAACAGAAAGGTTTCTATAATTTTGATTAAACAATTGAATATATAAATTTTGCAGAATTTTGCCTTTTTCACTCACACTTTGTCTTCAATCTCATTTTGTTTTAAATATTGTGAGAAAATCATATTATGAACCCAGTATTGTGAATTGTATTGAATTGTGAGTCGAGTGTATCCTTAAATAATTATTTTCATATAAAAATAGTTCTAAATATTTCTTGTGTCGTATAGAACAAGTGAGGAGGTGTCGTATACCATTTTGGGCATCTTTGTAACAGCAGTAAGTTTTTAAAAATGGCATATCAGGATGGAACAAAGATCAAAGATTGCCAGGTATTTATTTTTCTATGACTGAAATGTAAAGTTAATACATGAGTGCTAGAAAGCTACAGAACATTACCAGCAGTGTCAGATTTTTATTTTGGTTCACACATTTGCGCCCTAATGGAGCACTGAGCCTTCCTCCTTCCTGTGGCCTTCACAGTGTCACCTTCCTGCAGCCTGACAGACTACAAGAGCACCCTGAGCTCCACACTGCACAAATCCAAAGACTCTCACCCTCTCTCTCTATTTTTTTAAGTAATCCCCTCCTTGTTTGCCCCACGTGGGAGCAGCACCAGATAATCCTCGAACAGTCGGACAGCTGTCATGTCAGAAACGTGCAGCACAACCTGCCATGACTGATCTGAGTGACAGTGATGTAACAGTAAAGAGGAGACTGGGAATACAAACAGGTCTTTTAAAGCTATTGTTAAAGAAGTCATTAGGCTTTGCTGTGTAAATGAACCTGCCCTGCAGTGACAAGAAACAGCAGGAGCTGGTTTGTTGGGGGAAGCTGGTGGTCTTTGGGCGGACTGTGTGTGACAATGACAGCGAGAGGTTCTGCGGTCACGTGCAGACTCTCCAGTTACATAAGAGCATTTTAGGATTTCCAAACCATTGTCAGGACAAGTACAGTAATCATCCTTAACGCCCACCAGCAGATTGTTTCCTAAAGCCTGTGCACTTAAATATGGCAGATTTGTTTGAATCTGTTTGGTTGCTGCCTTGAGTCCATCAAGCACCAAGTAATAAACAACAAATATAAAAAAATCCATCTTTAAACATTTCGCTGTAGATTTAAAGATTAGATTTAATTACAACAGTGTCAGATGTCCACTTAAAATTTAAACATCTGGAGTGATAATGAGGGGTAATTATCACGTCAATCAACGCTCACACAGCGGCGAACAAAGTAGAGTTTATCTCACTGGAAAAGAAGAGGTAAGCGAGGAATCAGATAATACAGAGGTGAAACGATTGATCAGCAACTACTCTGATAAACAATCATTAAAAAGAGGTTAGAGTCATTTGTCAGAAGCTTCTCAAATGTAAGAATTTGCTTTTTTTTCTCCCCTCAGTTTTATAACATTGAATATTACGAGATTTGAAAGATCCACTGTGGAGGATGTAGTGGCATCTAGAGATAAAGATGCAGATCACAACTCTTCCAAGCGGGAAGGAGAAACTATGGAGGCTGCAAAATGTGCGCAAAATGCCCACATCTAGAGCCAGTGTTTGGTTTGTCCTTTCTGGACTACTGTAGAAACATGGCGGCTCAACATGGAAGGAGACCCGCGGCGTCTGTAGATATAAACAACTTATTTTAAGGCAACGAAGACACAACAATTATTTTATTCAGGTGATTACACACGATTGAAAACATAGTAATAGATCCTCCTCAATGTTACAACCTTTTAAACCGTTGGTCAGACAAAACAAGAAAGACGTCACTGTAAGCTCTGAGTGAATATTCAGTAGTGAAGATAATTGTATTTGCAGCCCTAGAGCAGCATTTAAACTGCCCACATGCTCATTGGCTCTGGTCAGTATGAGCACTAATGGTGGGTAATGTAAGCTAATGTAAGTATGAATATTGATTAATTAACAGACTTTACAGAGTCAGTTTGCTGACTTTATGACTCTTTTCTTACTTGTGCTATTGTTACACTACATTTTCTTGTGTAATTGTCAATAAATGGAGCGATCACTGTTCAGATTTTATTCTAAAATTAGGGATTGTACATTTGAACAGAACAAGATTATTCAGTATTATTTAACAAGTTTCTAGAGAATATAATAATTTGTATAAGAACCCTGACAAAGTCTGTAAAAGACGGTATCTGTTTGAATAACAGGGCACAAACACCATGAAGTCATCTCGGCCCTGCTGGGCAGAGAGGCAGGCCTTCATTAGGTTTGGTGTTGAGTGAACCACAGGGGGGAGTGGTGGTGGTGGAGTCAGAGACTTAAGGCCCCTGCAGGCTTTGTTCTGGAGGTATAGTCATGTATGAGGCAACATCAGGTTCTCCACCACCACCTAAAGGCACAATGTCTAGTTTGACTCTGTTAGGGAAGCAAAAGAGGACATGTGAGATGAGCTCATTCACCTTCAGGCCATTTATAACTTGTTACTAAATCAGTGATATAATCCAACATAAGGGCAAACAGGAAATCATGGCGCACACGTACAGTTTCAGCTACTGTTAGAGGACTCGAGTACACACATAAACTTTGGTTACGGCTACTTAAATGTGAGGATATATGTCATATGATATGTTTCTCTGTTTTATATTGTTGTACATTTAACATCTGTGGGGTTTGGACTTTAGTTGGACAAAAAATACAATCTGAAGATGGTTTGAGTTTTTTAAAGCTGCAATGGTCATTTTCACTGAACTAGCCCAAAATAGACAAACCAAACACTGGCTAGAGATAGATTTTTGTGCTTTTCGCAGCCACCGTAGTTTCTCCTTTGCTCTTGGAACGGGAAGGGTGAAGCAAGGGAGTTTCAATCTGCAAAAAAACTGCTAGATGCCACTAAATCCTACACACTGGTCCTTTGACTGAAAAACAAGACTGAAGGTGTTTGCATATCAAGTCCGTCGTATGAGTTTTTAAAATCCGTCATCTGATTAAATTTGTTACACATAGAATAGAATAGTTTTATTATTCCACTCATTGCGAAACGAGACGCTCTCTCTCTCTCTCTCTCTCATTAGTCATAAACCAAAGTAATAAGTGTTCTTTGACCTTTTATAGACCAATCTAAAAACTAATTGATTATACATCATCTTGAGTTGTAATTAGCATTCTGGACACAGACACACAGACACACACACCCACACCCATCTCAACAGCCGGACCAGGTTACATAATGACTTACCACCCTGTAATTGGTTTCATCACTTCTGTGAGGAGTCACTCCTAATGATCCATCAAAATGCCACAAAGTTGAGACATTCTGCAGTGCAAACAGCGCTGAGGAGAGCTGCATGTACACTGTCGAGGCATTCGCCTTCGACTTATTGACAAGTGAAAATACATCAAACCCATACAAGGCCTTACAGTAACTAAAAATCATGTTCAATTAATCAGTATATTTTCTCTGTTGTTTGTTTATAAAATGTCACTAAAATAGTGAAATAATCCTGTTACAGCTTCTCAGAGCACAAGCAGATGTCTTTAAATGTCTGAACAACCACTTCAAAGTTCATTATTGACAAAAGAATCTCACCCCAACATCCATTTAGTTGTTGTTTTGGAGCTTTCTAGCACATGATTCTCATCCAGCGTATGGAGCATCCCCAGGAGTCACAGAAAGGTAGAGGTTCTCATTTCCATTTTTACTGAACACTTTAACATCTTCTCAGTTACAAACCAATGAAGTGATGTGATTAAAAGCTCTAGATCAGCTATTAAATGGACCCAAAGATGTCAGAGAACACTAGAAAAAAGCAGAGCCGCCCCCAACTCAAGATTTTCCTCGTCGACTCGTCGCTACACGTTTGTGATTATTCTTTTAATATTTTTAAATACATATAGATTTTTTCAGCTGCCTCTTAAAAGCTAACACAACACGCGGTAATGATTCTGCATCAGAACAACAAGCAAGGAGAATGAACATTTAGTTTATAATTTATTGTTCCAAACACGGTATAAATTACTTCCACCTTCACAAAAACCAATACTCGGACTTCCTGATAGAATGGATGATGTATAACGTTAACGTTACCTAACAAATTAAGTCACTACAAACTCTCTCCTCTCCTGATCGGAGCTCGCAGTCCAGGTAGAGTCAGAAGCTAAGAAACTAGTAAAGTTAGCACATGCAGGTCCGTGTTGCAACAGTCCCGATACTTTACTCCCAGTGACAAGGCTCAGCTTCCGGACGGAGTTTAACATTGTTATTTTCTACTTCAGTGACTATCTAAAGGAAAGTGGGTCGACTTCTCATCGGTTAATGGTTTGGTCGACTATTATGGGGCAGACCTACACAAAAAACTGCAAATCTTTCCTTAGGAGATCCAGGATCCAAACAATTTGTGGTATCTGTAGGTTTCTTTTTCTGGAGTTCCTGTTTCAGTTCTACACATCCTACTGTGCAATCTTAGGGTAACTATCAACAGGCCTCTGACGTAAGTACATCCTAATCATGTCACACTGTTTTTACACACACACACACACACACACACACACACACACACACACACACACACACACACACACACACACACACACACACACACACACACACACACACACACACGTCATATTTGGTGATCACTTTATTGCTCATAACAACATGACAGAGACTTATTGCAAATAAGGTGCTCAGGTTCAACGGCTTATTTGCTCAAAAGCACGCCTTCACTTCACAGTTATTAGCACAGGTAGGACTTTGATTCCTGTAAACAGCAGCGAGTTTGTGAATCATCTCAGAAAACCTAAACATAGCTCTAGTTACTGTTCTGGCTTGACCGACGGTGAGATATAATACAAGATAACCTGTTGTTTCACAGGAAGGAGATCACCAACAATCTGATCTTACCACACTGAGCTTCTACATATTAAACCACACAAGTCACAGGATGGACAAGGTTGGAGAACCTCAGGTATGCGTTTAACATGCCAGAGATAAAGGGTAGAGATTTAAGGCCCCAACATGAAAGTGCACGACAGATTTCACTGGCGACAGAGCAGAAATTAATAAAAAAAGAGAGTACAGTGTCTTTAAATACCAAAACACGCCTCATTAGAAAAATGTCTAGAGACCGTGAAGATGTGTCATTTCACCTCAGTTTAAAGTACTAAAGCCAATGGTGAGGTTTATTTTTAGCTGGGAGTTTTCTGTTTCCCACAAGCAAACTCATCAGTCTAATGCTCATTTTGGCAGGAGTTTGCCATTAGGTAGATCACAGGCCTACTTAGACAGATCTAGTGCTGGCATGACACCTCTACTACTACCCCACACACACACATTTCCAAAAGTCATGACTCATGTTGTCACACTTAAACTCCGCACATCGCAGCGTTTTACAGGCATCAGGTTTGTGAATGAAGAGCTGGTGATCTAGTATGCTAATGTTAGTGACACGTGCATCCATCACATTTTCATATAGTAGCATTTAAGAGTTAGTAAACTGTGAATGTTAAAGCCAGCACTTGACCTTTGACCCTTGTGTTGAAGTGTTACGTATAATGCTTGCTGACAGTATTAGCTTAGTATAGCATAAAGACTGGAAGAAGGGGCTCTGTACAAAGTTCCTCTAAAAGGACCTAATTAACACCCAATATCTCATTTATTTAAACTGTACACAAATATAAAAGGTAAAAAAACTTTGTGGTTTTAGGGGGAGTTACGTTATGTAACCATTTCTTGCAACAACGCGATTTTTAGCAATTACCTTTAGAAGTAAAACTTTTCTCTACATTTCTGTACGAAGCCCCGAGGAAGAGTGCTGGGCTTTGAAGCCCATTTGACATAAAGGCCAAACTGTTTAATTACAGCAACGGCGTCCATCATGTGACGCACACCGGCCAAAGAATACACTTTCCCATAAGGTTGCATTGTGAAAGAAGAGGCTGTAAATCAGTGTGTGTGTGTATATATAGGCTTAACTATTCCTTTCTGTAGTATCTGACCTCGCTAAACCTGTGGTTAGCATTTGGAAAGAGAATAAAAATTTATGAAAACTGAGTTTTTTGCACATTTTTGCACACGTTTGTCACATAAATATCCAGTTAATGAAATTACAGTTGATTTATATTATTCCTTATTTTGGTGGGGTCCCTCTGCAACCTGTCGGCCTCAGTTCAGGAAGCTCAGTTTGGGCGAATACTAAAAACTAAAGTTGGGAAATAAATATCAACAGCAACAACAATATTTTCTGATAAACAGACATTATGAGAAGGAAAAATAAACAAAAAGTTCATTAATAGTAATATTGATTAATAGGCCACTCCTTTATTAAACTGTACTCCAGTCCAAACAAACTGCACATGGACCTGCCTACCATGCCATGCCACACTAGAGGAGCCAACTGGCACCAAGTCCTAAACTTCTCCCACTGTTCCACATGTGGTGACCATTAGACCCGGGTCATTAAACACAGCGCTCTCAAACTGCTTTTTCTTTTGTCTTAAGTTTGTTTACATCCATCCAGACAAGAGAGAGTAAAAACAATGGATCCAAACCATCTGGTGAACTGGTGAACGGACAACAATACAGCCACCCACAGAGCAAAAATAAAAGATTTCACTAAATAACTAATGGCGTGTTTGCAGACATGAAGATGACATTAGGTGAATGGATACAACGCCGTATATTCTGGATATAGTTGATGTTGGGACATATTAATCGAATGATTGTTTTCATTATTCATAAGGTTTTTTAATTGTTTAGTTTCCTGAATGTGAATCAACTAGTCGATTAATAAACTAATAGTTTCAGCACTATATATGAATATTATGGTGCTCCAGTAGTTTCCAGTGAATTACATTTCTTGTCGACCAACATTTTTATGGATTTTATGCTCCACCCCTAAAAATATTAATATTATAAATATTAAAAAGGTTAAAATTATTAGTCAAGTAATCTATTAGCCAAAAAAATCAATCAGCAACAATTATGATTATCAATTATTCTTCAATTGTTAAGTTGCTTCCCTTTCAAGCTCAAAGGAGAAACTACGGTGGCCATGATACGTGTGAAAAATATGAACGGCCCTATCTAGAGCCAGTGGTTTGTCCATTCTGGGCTACTGTAGAAACATGGCGGACTCCTTGGAAGGCGACCTGAAGATAGAAAAAGCTCATTCTAAGGTAACGAAAACATAATGACTTCTATATTTAGGTGATTATACACTAATGACAACTGTTTCCAGCCTCTCAAACACGAGGATTTTATGCTTTTCTTTAACACACATGAGAGCAAATGCATTATTTTTTGTTGGGATAAGAAATTTGGATTTCTCATTTGGCTCTGAGAAATTATAACGACCATTTTGCAAAATTTTTAAATGAGAAATCAAGAACAGATTAAGTTAGTTGCAGCGCTAGTTTGTTTTCTCCAACTACTTATCAAAAACACACAAAAAAATGGTATTCAAAGCAGAGAAAATCCTAATTTTTAAAGCTCTAGACAGCATTGATAAATCACATAAATGATTACTCAGTTATCAGGATTAATTTCCTATCAATAAACTCATCAACTAAGAATCGACTCATCTTTTCTCTGCTGCATATGAATCTTTGTGTTTCAGTAGTTTCCAGTGAATAATACAAATGCTTGTCAATCTTCATTTGTAAAGATTTTTGTTAATTACCACTAAAATAATCAGATTCAGTTGTTTTCTTCAGTGAGATATTGTGAAGCTTCGAGAATCCCCCAAACAAAATAAATAAAATGTCTGTTATCAATTAGTCAATCAACAGAATATTCATTAATTGACATTAAGTAATAGTTTCAATCATTTTTCCAAACAGAAATATAATTTGCTTGTTCCAGCTTCTCAAATGTGACCATTTATTTATCTTATATGATAATAAATTGAATATATTTGACTGTTTGAACTGTTATTTTGATATTTTAAGATTGCACATGGGCTCTGGGAAACCACGATGGAGCATTTTCCACCAGTTTTATGACAGTTTACAGCCAAAACAATGAATCAAACAATCATTAGTTATATTTCACACAGATAATACTAAGTTATATCAATGAGGAAGAAGTCATTTAGAAATGGGACACCGTGTGCACTGCTCTATCAGAACATACTGTATCTCTTCAGAGGGGTTAAAACTACATTAAAGGGGCTCATTAGTCTGTAGGAAAGGCATCTGAATCTAAATGCTGCCACACAATTAATCGGCACCTTGCACACACACACACACACACACACACACACACACACACACACACACACACACAGGAGGAACCTGGAGTTGTGTGTTTGGCTGGCCGGGTCAGAGGAGGCTGTGCAGCCCGCATGGCAGAGCTCGCAGCTTCAGAGCCACGCTGCAAGTGTTGAACGCCTAAAAATAAAACTCTCACCGGCACAATCCGTTTATCCTGCAGCGCCACAAACACTGCAAACAACGACAAGCGACCGCGACCCGCTGCAGGAGTTCACACCGGGAGGAACACTCACCTTTGAGACGGTCATAGGGTGCGAGGTGCGGCGGCAGGTGGTGGTAGTTTGTCCCTGAAGAGTGAAGTAGAGGTGGGTGCTGCTGGTGGTGGTTGGTGGTGCTGGAGAGTCTCTTTATAACAGCGGTGGTTGTTGCATGGTGGTCAGTTTAAAGTCAGGATGCCCGGGCTCGACCTTGAGACTCCCCCAAATAGGAAAAGAGAGGAAAAAGCTCACAGACAGAGACTATCCCTCCTCCTGTACATAACGTTGTCAGCATGGAGGGAGGGTGAGGCGGGGGGAGAGAAAAAAAGAAAAACAAGAGCCTGAGGAGGAGGGCGGAGGATGAGGAGAGATGCGAGCACAGGATGCGATGAGGGAGGAGGAGGAGGAGGAAGAGGAGGGAGGGAGGAGCGAGGCGATCCAGGTTTGATTTGAAGCATACTGTATATTTAAAGGGTGAGAGATAGCATGAAAGAGCTGACTGAACCGACATAGATACACCGATTTAAACGCCTTCATATTAGGTTTTTCTCTCCTGCAGAAATGAGGCCAAATAAAAAAAAAAAATCTTATATAAACTCATTTATTTATTTATTTTCATTTTTTTTGCATCCATTTTGGTTGTTTTAACCACATGTGTGTGTGAACTTTACACAGGGGCAGTCCTGTAATGTGTGTTTTACTCACATTTTGTTCCTTTAGATTCACAAAACTATGTATAAACTCTACTTATGAATATTGTGTATATTTCACGCTCATCCTGCAGACGCTTTATCATATCATTCTAATTTTTCTTAATTTTTTTCTCTATCTGAATTAATGTGTGCTTAACATGTTGGGATCAATCCAAAGTGCCCAATTCAGCCTATTTAGTGTTAACAGATGGAACTATTGATGGAGTTCATGTTTGCCAGGGGTCCTAATTTACAGTATCACACACTATTGGGTGGGTTAGAGGCACTCTGTCAATCATTCACAGTCACTGATTTCTTTGTGTCCCTATTTTTGTTTTACACATTTTCCAGATGACAAATATTACATAAAAATGTTCTGAGAAGAAATAAGTTTAAATCTTTGTTGTTTATCACTGTAGTTTATTCTTGAGGTCCCCAGGGGCCGCAGTTGGTTGTCCTTCTGTGTTAAATATGTTTTTATTGCGGGTTATCAGTTTTAGTTTCTTGTGAATGAAAGACATTTCTTTTGTGTCAATATTTATAGATTTAAAAATAGTCAGATTCAGTGTCTAACATGAGATTTGAGGAAACTTCTACAATATAAACAGTGTTAAAGTGTCTTCTCTGTATTTATCATTATTTTACATCATAAAGGTTCAAAGTGACTTCACTTTAAATGAATGGTCATTTGTGTCATGTTTCAGTCTTGTGGAATATGTGTTTACTGCAATTAACACATGTTTTATTTGATTGTTTTATTAATATCATGTATATAATGTGATGTAGATGCCAGTAAGATTAAACCCAAAACAAAACAATCTCTAAAGTACATACATTGTTTATTGAGTTTTGTTTATTTTTACATTTACGTTTGTCAGTGTTGTTTGTTCTTATATATTTTATTTGTTTAATGGTTTAATCAGTCTCCTGTCATTTGTTGTTGTGTGCACTTTAGTGTAAAGCACAATGATTTTCTTTGTAATGAAATGAAGAGCTACATAAATAAAGGAACCTTGCCATCCTAAGATCAAACAATTAATTAAAACAATTGAAATCTTTGTGCAGGAAGAAAAAAAAACGGTCAAAAGTTCTAATCGATTACATTTACCTAAATAATATCAGACACCTTAAAGATATTAAAGGTTTCTTAATGCTCTAAGAAATATGTCATTTTCACCCATAAGGAACATTATCATATTTGAAAGAAAGTTAGTCTTTGCTAGTGAGATGTTTGGGAAAAAACTCTGAATGAAGCTGTCATGTGTAGCCTTTACTGTGTGTGTAAACTCTTTGTTGGGTATTATACTATCCAATAATCACAACTTTTCCACAAATTTGACCAAACATTGTAGTTTCCTGTGAGTTTTATCAATCAAAGCAGTCCCCCATGTAAAAATCATTGAGCCATTCGTCGCCAAACTAATAACAAGTTTATTCTCACTGGAAAAAGTTGTCTTTGATTTTTAATGAATTATACATAAAAGTTGAAGTTGTTTCCATTTTTTCCCACAATTTATTTTAAAAAAAAGCGCCTCAAAACATTGTAACATGCATCACTAGTTTTCAGAAAAGCTGCCATCAATGAGCCTTTTTAGGCCGCAACAATCCCTTAAAAAAAACCCGGGAAGGACTGTTAGAGCCTCACAGATCAGTTTTGCCTCAGGGCCCTGAAACGGGTGTAACTGTGTGATACATATCATAGTACTTTGCATGGATTCCATATGTTGTTGGCTTTGTGTGTGTGGACAGCTGCCTTAACTGATGGTGAACGAAACAAACCACATTCACTCAAAGAGAGATCATTTCTAGACAATCAAATGTAGATTCTCAGCTCCAGGTGAGAAAAAGTAAAAGCTAAACAAAGTTTCTTTTGCTTAAATACTTACTATTAGATCCCTAAATGTAAACAGTCAGAACATTTAAAGAACATATAATATGTCCTTATGTGAGTGATGTTTGGTGCACATCTTTATTTGAGGGTGTTTGTTGCCCCCTGGTGTTGAAACACAGCCATCACAAGAGTATTTTTTTATTTTTAACAATCATACATACTTAATAGGCTTCTTTTTCGACAGATTCAGTGTTTTCTTCTCAATATTCTGTTAGTTTTATTTGGTTCTTTGAACTTTCCTAATGCAGGACGAGCCCCTTTTTATAGAGTAAGGCTTCAGCGTGCTCTTATCCTGTTTATATCTTAAATAATAACATAAGAAATAACTATTTCATTTAGTTTTCCTCACAGAAATGAATGCAATGTTGAGACCTACTGTGTATATTTTTGAAGTTTTCTTACAACCCTTAAAATCAAGAAGGCCTTGCGGCTCCGTGTGAAGCTTTGGCGACCCCAAGCTTGGGAACCTCAGCTCTAGGGTTCCTTTCCAGTGGACAAACAATGAAGTTCCCTCCCTAGAGAGGCCTTTTTTCTGCCCCTGCTCCTCAAACAGGCTGAGTCCGTCACTGGCCTGTCAGGCCCAGGGGTAAGCCTCGTCATCTGGGTAGGGCAGTGTGGAAACATGGCAAACGAGATGTTTTCTACATGAGAAGTCTTCAGGCTGCTTCCAGCACCTTTAGGCGTGGTTTTACTTTTAAAAAAGTGTTAGTGATGTAACCGGTCTCCTCCTGCCCCTGAGGCTCTGTGGTCAAATAGCTGAACTGCTCGGACAAGTTGTCTGGCTTCTGAATTCTCCCTGGAGTGTAAAACAAACACAAATGCCTTCAAGAACACAGCCGTGGGGTTTGTTCGTGCAGCCTCAACGATCCTCAGAGGAGCTTTTTCTGACAAACGGAGCCAGAAACTTTGTGTCTTTCAGAGATAATTCAGTTAGAAACTGCTCGTATGCAAATGAGACTATTAGTCTTATCAGTACCTACTCATAATGTTGCCAAGCTCTTTGTCAAGATGTCCAGTGAGAAGTCTGAATTGTTTGTGTCATCTTAATCACTTTTTCAACCTGCAGCCATCATTTTAAACATTGTTTAATCATTGATCATAAAAAGACTTATTTGGTGAACATGACTGGGATGAAATCTGTAGAATAATATCAACAGACTTAAAGGTCAGGCTCATATGATGAAATATTGGTGTTGGTCTCCCTTTAGGTAACAATTGTAGACGTATACGTGCACTGTGGACCAACGATTCACTCTTATATTGGCGAGGTCACTATTAGTTTGTATGGTGTCCAAAACATTATGTTTTAGGAAACTGTAAGTTATTCAATTATCAGTTATTCAGCTTTTAATGAAGGGCTGGACCCAGATGACAAATTATACTCAGGAAGTGGAAGAAAATTAGCATATATAAAGCAGAATATGAATATTTTATGCTTTTAAATAAATTAAACTTAGTGTGATGTCCCTTCAGTCTCTCTGACTGGACCATTTCTGTTACTGGGGGAAATATCACAATCTATTATAGGTCCACTCTAACTTTGTCATGGCGGGTCGTTGTTTTGTGTGTGCCGTTGTTTATTCAGTCGTGACTCAGTAAATTAACTAGCTAATGGTCTATGGACATGACGAAGGTCATAAAGGTAAATTCTGTGAACTTTACTCAGCATAGTGGAACAAAAATAGGTTTCAGGATGAATAATGCTGTTCACACTAAATTGCTACCCTACCTATGTTGTGTAACTTATAATAATAATAATATAATAATCAGACAATTTGTGACTTTCTTTAGTCAGCAGGAGTGAAACTGTGTTAGTCTGAACATTTGTTGTGTTAAAGTTTCAGAATGATGAAGACAGTTGGACAATTAGATACTAAATAGGATGTAATCTCTACAGGATCTTTTTCCCCCTAGGAAACTATGTTTTACCCAAATAATGGACAGATTTGGAGTCAATCTATTATCTCTACTGGCTTGAAAAATAGTGCATTTAGCTTGTATAATTGGGAAAAAAATCTCCCTGGGAAGCATCCTCCCAGAACCCCCTAGGTTTGAGCTAACCTCCAAATGTTTACAAGGTCTGGCTCCCCTGCCTGGATGGCCTCCTTTTTAGGATTTGGTGACAGTTAAAATGCTGAATATAAAAGAGCGCCATATTGTAACAGAGCAGAGAACACAACTCCTCGTCAGGTTTGGCTGTATTTTTTCTGGCGTTTAGTGTCGATGTTGGTTTATCTGTGTCTTTTTGTCAACCTATAATCGTAATGTCTAATAGGGCTGCGTATCAAACCACAGTTCTTCACAAGAACTGACCAAATAGACCTTTTTCACAGCAGCCATTTTGACGTGATAAGATCCAACAAGGAGTCCAGGTGCTGCTATGGTGCATGTTGGCTGACTGGAAAGGCCCTGCTACACTAAATGGAACACAACCATAATCATTATCATTGGTAACACCTGTGTTCACCCTACTATTTAATGTCAAAATGGCTGCTGTGAAAAAGGTCTATTGTGCCAATGTGCACTGAAAACGACTGGGTTTATGATGACCATAAAGCACAACGTCTCCAGTTCGTATCCAGCTGTGGGCCTCTGTTGTATCGCTCTCATCCTTCGTTTCCTGCCGTATCTTGTGTATCACTTCATAAAAAAGCTTAAAAAAGCCCCACAAAACCCTTTCAAGATGGCACTGAATGCTTGATCAGACTTTTACTTTATGAATACTTCGGTCATACATTTCCTTCATGTACATCTGTTTGTGTAAACATGTTAAACAGATGTTACGGTTTTCAAAAGTTTGTTTGTATTTTATTACAGGCGACTGGGGCTCAGGAGGTCGAGTGTCCACTAATCAGACGGTCGGTGGTTTGATCTCTGGCTCCTCCTGCTGCATGTGGAAGTGTCCTTAACCAAGATACTGAACCTGATCCTGATGCTCCTGCCATGTGTGTGTGAATGTGGGTAAATGTAACATGTGAAGTAAAGCGCTTTGAGTGTTTGGAAGACTAGAGAGGCGCTACAGAAGTGCAGTCCGTTTACCATTTATATGAACAAAAAGAAAAACATGTTTATAATCAGCAAAGGTATCAAAAAGTATATTTCTGGTATTGACAAGTCCTAGAACTCAGAGGTCTTTCCAAGCAAAACTAAAGTAGTGAGGAACCGATCATATCATATTTTTATTGATGTAGCTCAGACATAAAAAATCCTTGAAAGACAAAAGTCTCATTGTGGATTTAGTAAAATTTTATTTATCTACAATTATTCCTCCATACAGGCATACAGACTGATAGATTCTTTATTCATTTCAATGTGGCTCATAAATTGATAAGTTACACAATATCATACAGAAGCTGGATGCCAGAACTGGACAAAAAGTTGCAAAAATATCTTTTTTTGTCTTTACATCTTTTCTGTCAGTGTTTTGCAGCATATTGTAGAGCGGTTAGGTTGTGTCGTCAGAGTGAAATGGAACAACAGTGAGTGCTGAAATACTGTAACACGTTGAACTCGAAATGATCGGGGTGTGAAGGTAAATTCAGGGAGCAGCACAGTGACATGTTGCAGGTGCATCTGGTGAGAGCAGCAGAGCAGGATGGGAAAAAAAACAGCCTGAAGAGCTCACCAGCATATTTATGATAAAACGAGGATAATATCAAATCTGTTTATAGTTGCTTTTTTTTTTTTTTTGTTGCTACATTTTAAATCCTCTCAGATGACTTGTGTGTCAAAATGAACCTACGCTATATGACAGTACGTTACAATAAACACATGACTGGTAAAAATCCATCACAAACTCGATGGTAAAAATGGCAGAGATGAATGCACTGACATGTTCAAATCTTTTTAGCTGTCTCTGAAAAACCACATCTTGAACACAAAAAAAATGTCCAAATAACTAACATGTACATGTGATGTGAGAAAGGGGGTGAAGACAAATGAAGATAGCATGGCAGCTGGAGAGAGAAACTGCTTCAATATATTAGTCCTATGCTTCAGTTTCTTACATGTGTTCATGTCTTTTCATGCCTGCTGGCAGACAAATTCCCATCTCTCGTCTTTTTTCTTCTTTTAGTGTTTTTTTTTCCCTCTTTCCTCTCTAGTCCTCATCTTCTTCATCCTCGTCGTCGTCTGTTTGGTCCCTTGCGTCGAGGTCGTCTTCATCGTCCACCTGCAAGGAAAGTGTCACATTCTAACTAAAGCAAAACACACAAAACACAGCTGAGTGACCAGAAGATAAAGCAACATCTTTGATCTGAAGGCTTACTATTCACGACCTCTCTGCTAACACGCACTACCACCACAGTTAACTGGTTAAACTGGGAGCTACAAAGACTATAAGCACATTGCATTGCAACGCCTATTTTCACCAACATACAGAGATGTTTTTGTCCTGATAGTCAGGGAAGATGACACAATGAATAAGGGAGTACAGAGGTTGTTTCCTTTATACTATCTCCATTCTGAATCCATCTCCTGATAAACGTTGCATCAACCAATCAGCTGCGGTCCTCTGCAACCTACAGATACATATAACACCGTTCTCTATGTAGTTTTCCAGAGACATACATAGAAGAAGCTTTAGGCGACCTCTGCAATCCTGTAATGACACCAATTCTGGTGCATGATGGTGCCAAAACAGAAAAAAAACATCCATCAAAAGCAGCTGCCGTTGCTAATTCATGACCCCACATTATTTTGATGATGGTGGATGTAGAGTCGAGGGCGACAAGGCAACACGGGCACCACGGGCAAGGTAGCCTCACAGCAACAGCATCACCCTTACTTTTTAGTTTTTAAATCAGTTAAATATTTGTCTCATTTAGTTTTTTTAAATTTAATTTAATCCTCTTTTAATCATTCATTTAGCTTTACAGCTTTATTACAGCGGTTTCATTTATTGTCAAAAATATGTTGATTTATTATTATTATTATTTATTATTTAGTTTAAGTCTTGGCGTTATGGTGCAAATATTCTGTAACAGTTTTCGTTACCAAATTTGTGCGATTTTATTTCCAGACTATCAGCACCAATGGGTCGCCAACTTGGTCTGATTGGTTGTGACTGCTGTCTGCACAATAATGATCACCTGTGGTCCACTTCAACTTCAAATGTTATTACATATTTTTCTACTCGTCATTCAATCAAACTGGCAGTTTGGATGAGTGACATTTAACAGCAGTAAAGCCTTTCAGCCTTTATAAAATGACGGCCAGAGTTTAAACTATTTAGAAAAATAATGTAATACTGATAGTTTGTCTACCGTCTCTCCCAGGTCTTTGAGTCTTAGTTTGAGGCTGTGGATCTTCTGGTCCTGGTCTGCCAGCAGCATCAGCAGGTCGTCCTGCTCCTTCTTGGACTCCTGTACTTCCGTTTGCAGCTTTGCTTTCTCCGTCTGCAGGATTGCCACCGTGCTGGTGGCTGAAGCCAGCTGCTGCTCCAGCTCCGCTCGGCTCTGCGACGAGCTCTTTCCCTCTTCCTGAACCAACAAACGAGAGGGAGAGGGCAGAGAGGGAAAGGGACAATAACAGGCAGAGGGAGATAGATGTTGAATAGAATAATCCATAAATACAAATAATGAATTTCCAAGAGATCAGAGCCAACTGGTGTATAAATATTGGGAGTAAATCAGGGTGAAGTGATGTAATGCTTCAGAGATCAGTCAGACATTTTGTTGAACAATTATTCTACACACCTTGAGTCTCTCTGTCTCAGTCGTCTGTGCTGCGAGTCTGCTCTCTAGTTCTGCCATCTTGGCAGCATCTAATGAGCCATCACTGCCGGGGACTGCAGCCGAGGACTGAGAGAAACCAGTGGAAGGTTCATTAATTCAGCCTCTGTTAGGAATAATGTGATATATCTGGCACAAAATGTCATATTTGCATTTTATTTACCCCAGCTTCAGCTCTTCTCAACAGTTCTTGTCTCTCTGTCTTCATCTGGTTGATTTCTGCCGACTGGGACTGGACCTGACTCCTCAGAGCCTCCAGCTCCTGCAACAACAAACAAAGTCAGCCAACACTTGCAAAAATATACGCAATTTATAAAGTTATTATCTCAAAGTGAGAAAACGCTTTGGATTGACGCTTTAAGGTTAGGTTTAAGGCTAAGTCTCATGGTGGTCTATAGAGACAGAGCGCATTTGAGTTCCGCCCACACCGGAGAGGAAAACAATTCATCGCTCTCCATTGACTTGTATTGCATGAAGGGTCCTCCTTATCATTTTCTGCTAGCAAACAACATAAAAATGCATAAAAGCTGCTGTGTGGTGGGATGCACTACCAATAGGGTAGAGAACCCAACTAAGAACTAAGTTTTTATAAGCTGGAAAAACTCTTGACTCTCAGTGTGTAGGAAGCATTTTGGAAGTAAGGCCCGGTTTAAGTCTTTGTTAAAGTGATGATCTTACCTGATGATTTGATCAAATAGTTGTAAATATTCAAGTATTCAGCAAGGTAAGAGAAGAAGGGACAATGAGGCAGACCGACAATATACCTTTTCCTCTCTGGTAGACATAGGGTGCTAAAATAATCCTCTGACATGCTGAAAACTAATGTTTTTAGTGTCTGTGTCAGCTCATGGTTGCATTTTGTGGTGCTGATTGTCTTGTCTTGTCTTGTTGCGCTTTGTCTCTGTATTTTTGTTACTGTCAGAGACCAACAATGATCCTAATAACAAGTACTGTCTGTGTAGTTAAAGCCTGATATAGACCTCCATTCTTGAAACTGGGGAAAGGGGAAGTGTATAGTGATGAATCCCACCTTGTGCAGTTCTGTGTTGTCTGTTCCTCCAGTTGAAACTTCGGCTGTCTGTGACGCCTCAGACCTCTACATTAAAAACATATTAGTGATTAGTGATCCACTGTGACAGAATAAAAGTAAAACTGAACACACAACTGTAAGATTAAATTCAGAATAAGTCTGCGCCTAACAACAATTTAGACATTCAGTTTGCAATAATAAAGAACAAAGAAAGGCAGCAAATAATCACATTGAAGAAGCCGAAACTATTCTTAAAAATTAACTTGAACAATAAATCCATCATCAAATTAGTTGCATATTTATTTTCTCTCCCTGACTTACAAACACAAAGACGTCTACCCTCCAGGGAAGTGTTTCTCAAAGGCACCATTGCTCAAATATGATCTGAAGTTCTGTTGTAAGAATTTGTTTGTTGTTTCAAGTAGTTTTGGTTTGACTGAAAACTGTAGTTGGCAACAATTACTGTGATGTTTTCTGGTGGTTACCACAACTGTGAAGGTGTGGTTTAAAGTTGAGTTCAGTCATTTATTATTCAAAGTCTACCTGTTGTTTGTATGTCATGTATGGGTCTGACCAGAGAAAACGTAACACAGTTTTTGTAATGATGTCAATTGTTTTTCAAGAAACAGTGATGACTTGGACGGCAATCTGTCTGCCAATCAATCATATTCTGGTGGTTGAACCGTGACCACCGTTGCTGTTTGAGAAACGCTTCACAGGGTGTCACTGAGCTATGTGTGGAGGAGTGTGTGTTGCCTGCACAGCTCCTTCGCCTAAAGCTTAGACAAACAAACACACAGACGTGGTGATAAATTCTGTGCCCCTGACAACAGCACAACTTTGAAACTACATTTTCCTTCGTTGTTCGCTGTTATTTAATGGAAATCATCCCAGAGTACAACGCCCCAGCACACAAACACACACATAGACTCGGTACACAGACATTCACTAACCAGGGTGTTGATGAGTGCGTCTTTGTCACCGAGTTGTGTCTGAAGGAGTGCGTGCTGCCTGCGGAGCTCCTCCAGCTCCTCTCTGAGCTGTGTGATCTCCTCCGTCTGCAGCCCGTTCATCTGTGAGCCGTCTCCCTGGCTGTTAGACTGACTCTGGTTCTCCTTACCTGAAGATATCACCACAAACTCAAGTTAAAATGTCAGATTCAACAGGAAATGAATGTTGATGTTATACACATATACACAATCAGTTACTGTAAACAATACAGCTGATTTGATTTTTTAGGAAGTAGAAATATCTTGGCTGATTATTAGTGAGGCTCCAGTACAGTAAGCCATATTAAGGCAATAGTTTAGTTTCAATTTTACATACAAAGTTCATAGCCATCATTATATGCAGATATGATAACATTTTAGTCACTATCTAAATTCCTTAGATAAGAAGTTGTATACACGCAGCATTACTGCAAAGAAACAAGTAAGCAACATCAGTTTAACTAGTCCAGTCTGACCAGTTTAACTACATTTGCTCTCTTCATGAAGTTAGATGAGCAGATCGATACCACTCTCATGTCTGTGCATTAAGTACGGCACTAGAGTTGAGACGTTGTTAGCTTAGCTTAGCATAAATACTGGAAGCAGGTGAAAATGGGCAGCCTGGCTCTGTCCGAAGTTCAAGTCCATAAACAAACATATGAAATTCTCACATAACCCAACTAAAACTGCAAACTGTATAGAAATATGTGTATTTCCCCAAAATGTTGATCTGCTCCTTTACACTCTCTCTTCTCATATATATTGTTGTCCTGTGCACACTGCTGTAAAACTGTATCTTGCGATGTCGCTGCATATAACTGCCACCCCGTATCTCAGTAATAAAGTAGTAAAACTTTATCATCAACAGGGATGGTGGCCAGAAATATGTAAACAAGACATAGGACACAGAAAATTAATTAAAATGTGCACATTGTTAACGCACACTGCTCCCACCATTTCTATTTCTGATTGTATTTTTCAATTAACAAACCAGACACACAGTACTTCCTGTGATAAATTATAGCCCTGTTCTTTTTCAAGGGCAAAAAACACCTGCTACCAGTTAACCAATGAGGTGAACCCACCTAATTTTAGCTTGAGGATGTTGTACTGATCTTTGTGCTGCTGGATCTGGGACAGCTGCTGGGTGACCGTAGTCTGCATCTGTTCGTTCTGAGATGACATGGACGCTACCTGCTCTTTAAGCTCCTGGATCTGAGCATCCTGAGGATCACACAATCAAAAAAAAATCTTAACAGTAGAGAACATCAAATATAAATAAACACAAAACTTAACTACGTGCAGAATTGAAAATGACACTGCCACTTAGCTCTGATTACCTGTTCTCTGATCAGCTCTTTATACTGAGTTACAATGTTGTCATGTTGCTCTAATGTCTTCTTCACCTCCTCTTCCTTCTTCTCCTCCTCACTGGATTTGTGAACTGCTTTGGTGATCATACCTGTTTAGAGTAGCGGGAGAGATAATTCGTAAAACTATGCCACAATAAATACATTTTCGTTGGATATGAAGAATTGTCTCTTGACTGACCTTCGAGTTCTTTGACCAGCTTGGTGAACTCATGGTCGAAAAGCATCTGCTCTGGAGACGGGAAGACCGGCTGCGGTTTCTGGGCTGCCCGCGAGTACAGCTCGTGTTTGGTGATGAAGCCCAGTTTCTCGACAAAGTTTTCCTTTCCAATCCGCTTCTCGATGAGCTGCTTTAGCTTCTCTCTGAGGAGGACAGAGATGACGCAGCAGGTCTTAAACAGAGCTTAACAGTATGTGGTAGACAGACAGACAGTGGAAAGTTGGAGAGTTGATGACGGCTGCACTCGTTGCGTTGCTGTGCATGAAAGCTTCTGAAAAATACTTAATCGACCCCAATAACAATCATCCCTAATATTTTGACTGATAAGTTATTTTCAAGGTGTGTGAGCTGACGCTTACTTGGTGTAGTTTTCCAGTGAGTTGTCGTTGTAATAGATGCAGATGCCGAGAAGCAGCGCACACAGGCCCTGCACCAGCCTTTCATCCTCTCCCAAATTCTCTGAGATCTGTGCCGTCAACTGCAGGAGTCACCCAGTCAAGGATTCATTCAACACCAGTGAGTCACAGAAACCTACATCCAAGTTATAACTTAAATGAAAATACAAGGTCCATCAAAAGGAGTGAGGTAATAGTTTGTTAACAAAACTATAACTAGACACATTTATTGTAATGAAACAGGCGTACTGCTTTCAAGCTGCTTCAAGGATACAAAGGGAACATTTTCCTGATTGTGTAGAAAGTGTGTGACAGCTATCGGACAGTTGCTGATCCATGTACACAGCAGCATGAGGAGGCCCACCCTGGTCTGCACTTTACTGCCCTGTGGAGCACAAGAACAAAACATAAGAAATGTCAACACATGCTTCTTGAATGGCAGTCAAAGTTTCTGTCAAGAATCCAATGTAGACAAATATGTAATATTCTAGAGATATAAAACATTTAGAGTTTAGACAAGGAAGAAAATGTTGAATATGGGGGGTGATCAAAACCTGAATGGCAACAGATGTTACAATTAATTAAAATTTGAACCCTGTCATAGATTCATAGATTAGGTCCAGATTGGGTTAAAATTTGCATTTGCTGAATGTGACACAACATAATATAGAAATCCAACAAAATTATTACCAATGTATTAAATTCAAACAGGAAAAAAGAAAGTATAAATGGGGCTGATAAAATGGCAACAAAAGTGCTTGAATATGAGTTGTTGTTAAAGCATTAATTTTGTTGGTCCAAGCTGACGTGTTGGGAGTAAAACACTGCATTTAATTTCACAATCAACAAAAATATGGAAAAGGTTAATTAAATCCATCAGTACTTCAATCACATCCACCATTAGTAGTTAATAAGGTTATAATAAAACAAAAGACTAGGACACAGTTAAAATTAATACATTCAGTATATTCAAACAAGGTTGTGTTGACCAGGACATGCTGCATTAACCTGTATGAATAAATCAACGTCCTTTAAAGCACAAAAGTACCTCCAGCTATCAGGTGTTCCACAAGTTCACAATTTTCAATTAGTCTTTGGTTTGCAATTTTCATTCAGCGAGTGATTGATGACTTGCAATCCAAGTATCATAAAATTGTAATTTCACTATATTTCCAGCTTTCAGCACATGCAAAGCAAAACCCACTAAATGTGTTTTTTAAGGATGAAAAATGAACTGTAATAACAAAAAGATGATATAAAAATGATCATGCATTTCCATGAAAACAGCTTTGAGAAGCAGGTAAGAGATTTAAGTCTGCTTCCAATGGACACATTAATAGGAAACTTCCAGTAAGCAATTATGCTGTATTGAATAACTAATCTCAATCAGCTGTAGAAAAATAAAGGATAATTTTAATGGAGTTGGAATGTAAGATGATGAAAATCAAGACAGATTAAAACAGTGCAGAGGTGAATAGAAACTGTAAACTCTGTAGCTTAAGGCTGCTAATACACTGGTGCATTAACACTTAAAGCACATCATGCTTTAAGGAGAGCTTACTTCTTTCCTCCAGCGACATAAAAGATGCCAAAATTGAGTAAGTATGGAGATCTGAGCATGAAGGTGTGGGTAAAAACTTATCAGCATTCCATACTACAAAAACTTACGAAATCACCTTTTCAGATTTAGTCTCCAAATGTGACGTAATGCAAAAATGAAGAGGAAAACAAAAGACAGGAAAATGACCACCAAGTATTAATTGAACAGACCTCTGCAAAAAAACACACACACACTGTGCTTCTGTATATGTTTGTGTGTGCAGCCTAACAGTTAAATACAAAACTCCATCAAGTCACAGTCAGGAGGATATCAGAGCCAGGGGTTGGGCTTGGAGCAATAAGAATGTATTACACTGGTCCAATTGGTCTCCTCCCAGTTGGATGAGTCTGGAATACCTCCGCAGGCTGGCGTCCAGAAGCCGACCTGTTCAGATGTCTGAACCACCTCCGCAGCCTCCGTTCAACATAAAGGAGCAACACGTATTCAGTCCTACTTCTGTCCGAGCTCCTCGTCCTGTCTCTAAAAAGTCCAAACACTCAATATGTGAAACCAATTTCTGTTGCTTGGATCTGCAATCTCATCCATTCCTCTCATTAGTCCAAGTTAAGGACTACAGATGCAGACTAGCATGAAGATATACAGGAAAATCACGAGCTTTGCCTTCAGAGTCAGCTCCTTTTTTACTGCAACAGTCAAGTAAAAATCTGATGCCACAATTGACCGATCAATCTCTCGCTACATTTTAACTAATCTCTAATAAACAAGACCCTGATATTCTTCAAATTCTCTCACTTGGAGCAGCAACTTGCTCCCAACCCAAAAGGAGAAACCATGTACCAAGGCCTTAGAGTGCAGACTATTATCCCAGTCTACAATAACTGGAGCACACCATTGTTTTAGAAATGGGAGCCAGAGGTGAAGTACTCCTCCGACACAGACGTTTTCAACATGGTGGCTTACTTCCTCATTCTTTGCTGCTATATCAGACACCAATGACTTCTGGCCAAAACTCTGAGCACTCACATTTCTTGTCCTTGTAGTACCATGAAAAACAGTGGTGACAGTTGAAGACCACAAAGATATATTAAGCGGATATTCACAGTTTAACTTCACTGCACAAGAGTTGACCAGGTTTGACCAGCTGCTTCCCCCAACCTACTCAACTCACCATGAGGTATATCTGAGTGTCCAAACATATTGCTGCAGATCTTAAAAACTATAAAGTTAATTATCACCAATCACAAACCCTATCCTGGAGGATGGTGCTCTGCAGACTAGTTGGTACTGCAGGACCTCTTGCACTTACTCCCCACCACAAAGTGAAATTTCCTTTAAGAGCCCATTTTTGTCACCAGACCTCCTTAAGCAGACCTCCACTTCTGCTTACTTGATCAAGTAACGTGGGTGCCCAGCTTCCCTGATCCAGACTTGGTCAGCTCAACTGAGACCAAGCTAGTTGAAAGCAAGGAGTTTGTCAACTGATACCAAGTAGTTCCACCAGGAAGATGCAGAGAAGTTCATACATTTTAGCAGACTGCCATAGCCAGACCCTCATTGTGGACAATAGGACAAAAGAAGAAGAACTGGCAACTCCAGGGAAAAAGAGTAATAGCAAACTGATTAACTCCCAGGGAAATTAAGAGGGTTGGTTAAGTTTGGCTGAATAATTATAACCTTTTTCACCTTATCTCAACACTAAAACTAAAACTCATAAACCTATTTTAGAACCATCTGAATCCACAGTGAGAATTAATTGATCCTCATTAAAAATAAACTATAAAATCTTCTTGCACCTGCACTGTTTATTTGTAAGCAGGTACGGTATGTAAATGTAAAGAGAACAAGAAAAACAAGAGTGGAGATCTCACTCAGACAGGAAAAGGCCCAAAAGCTGCTGTAGCACACACTTCCTGAACAGACAGATAAGGACTTGCAGCACAGCAAACGGTCCAAAGTCACAACTCCAAGTAGATGTTAGAATAATCTGAGATAAAACCACTGAAAAACAGCTGCTGTGTCCCTTTTCTCTGAACCTCTCTCAGATGGACAGTTCCCCCACACTTCACTGGTGAATACAGTGAGAGTAACTAGTGCAGGGGTGTCAAACATCCACATGGGCCCACTGGATGACTTGGCAAAGAGAGAACATTGAAGATAAATCATTAATTCCAGTTTTAATAAAATGCACTGCTACTCTTGATT
This sequence comes from Dicentrarchus labrax, assembly GCF_905237075.1. Taxonomy (NCBI): domain Eukaryota; kingdom Metazoa; phylum Chordata; class Actinopteri; family Moronidae; genus Dicentrarchus; species Dicentrarchus labrax. The sequence goes on from NW_026136721.1 coordinate 26,713,815, forward strand.
TGTCTACTGTTGTTCAGTTCCAAAATACATAACACTAAACTAAACGTTTTGTGTAGATCCTCAGTGATCTGTAAATTGTATTGACAGCAGACTGACTGGAAAAACTGAGACATATTGTTGAAGTTGCACTTATACTTGTACTTATAATATCTCAAGCTGTTCATCAAGCGTGCCACACGCTTTAGCTATTAGTTAGGGACAAAGAAGGGGTAGTAAAGAGTTAAAGGGAAGCAAGATCCCCCAACAATGTGGGCCAAAAAGACCCCTACTACAGATGCCAAGCCAAAATAACCAGCATAGGTGCCGCCCAAACACTCAAAACACACACAGACAAAGTACACACGCACTTTACTTACCCGCCGGATGATCTTATCTCCCTGTAAAACCACAATAATGTGACATTTTTCTATTCACTGTTGTCAGCACATCAACATTAACCTCTATTTATTTGCCAAAAATATGTCTCTGTTCTTAAAGTCCTTTCTACCCCGACACACTAACCCATTGGCATCTTCATTCCAGCAGTTAAATGGCACTGTTGGTGTCCTACCTGGGAGAGGATGTTAGTGCACTGCTGCAGCAGGGAGACAGGGGGCTTTCCCAGGCTGGTGGCCAGTTGAACCCTCAGCAGCTGCTCCTTCTGGGTGAGGTTGTCCTGCAGGGAATGAGCCAAGGCGACAGCGGCACACCAGTTGGACAGAGAGTCTGCTGAGAACAGGCCTCCGCACAGCAGCTGGCCCGCTGAGATGGAATTTGCTGGGGGGGGGGTGAGCAAGTGAATAAATAAATATTTATAATTGAAGCTGAAAGGATCAAGAAGAATAAACAGTCTACCCATCCAAATTGAGCCACTAATAATTTGGGTCAAGTATACTGTGACTGTGTGACTGGTTTAATTTATTAAGCTAAAATACCATGTATATGTAATATGTTTACACCAATAAACATAATTTAAAAAAAACAATACTGATGGATTCCCTGGATGTGTCAGTGTCATGACATTTATGGCATTTTTAAAAAGATCAGTATCAGCTATATTGAGATATATTAAAGTCCAATCCGATCCTTACAGGCCGTTCAGGTCACTCAGACAAAGGCTGCACAGAAGCAACCAAAACTGCAGGACACTTTTAAAGTGAGAAATTCCCTCCGGCGACAGCGACAAGACCAAAAAACATTATGGGGGTGTGTGTGTTAGGATATTTTATAGCCTACTTTTTATTTTGTAAAATATAAAAAGAACTGCTTGGATACAGGCATTTTTTTCCTTAATGACTTGATTGGGACATTCCTAATTTTTAGCCATCATCTATAATTAATATATTAGTTATAATTGTGGTAAAGCAGAGGTGTCAATATTCTACAAGGGGAACTTCCACTTAAAAAATGACCCATGTTTTGCACTGAGGTAGGATTATCTTTAGTGCTAATGAAACTTTACTGTTGCTGTGAAAAGGTTCTATATAGAAGTTGATAAAACAGACTCCTATAAAAACACTCCATCAACCTAATGGTCTACAAACTCTTGAAAATTATAGTAAAACAACTGATAATACCACTTCTAAGTTTTCAACTTGTTGTAACTGACCATCAATGGTGGAGGGCAGCAGCGTAGCCACAATCTCTCCCTGGCCTTTCTGGTTTTTGTAGAGGAAACACTGGAAACAGTAGAGGACTGCACAGCGAAGCACAAATGGTTGTCTCTCATTGACCATGGACATGAGCAGCACTACGATAGCTGGTCTATGGACAGATGACGAAGAGAGATCAGACAGAAAGTCAGTACAGAATTTACTATCAGATGGATTTGAGAGATCTTGGCTCATTGGTCGTGTCCTACCTTGGTGGGTTTGAAGGAGCGTTGACCGATGCAAAGTAGTCCTGGTTGACCTGTGAGCCTCTGATAACCTCCGATACAGTGTTGATGGTCTGAAAGAAAGTAGCAAGATCAAAAAGTGCAGTAAGTTCCAAAAGAGCCAAACCTTTTGAGTAACCAAAGACCTGTTTGGGTAGTACTGCTGTCATTACCTCAGTGAGGATGTCAGCAGGCACACCAGTGGCCATGAGGATGGTACACAACTGCTGCAGCAGGCCACACTGGTACATGGACTTCTGACAGCTGGCTGTAGCTCCAGGAGAGTTCACTGGAGACACCATGACTCGCACCAACTGCGGACAGAACAGTGTGCAAGATTTTAGCAAAACAATATCCCATTGTGCTGCCTTTTTAATTTGTAATTAAAGCAACAGTTCAACATGACTGCTCTGTATTACCTGCAGCATGAGATGGAGATTGGTGACCTTCTGTGCAGACCAGCCAGAGTTATCATCCCCAACCTCAAACCAGGGCTTCATTCTCTGAATGTAGGAGCCCTCCTTGAAGAAGTTCTGATTGGAGCTGTTGTTCTTCAGCAGGTTGAGCAGCAGCAGCAAACAGTCCTCCACCACAATACCTGCATCCAGGGAAAAGGATGTATGTCAGGACATTATATCATAAGAAAAACGATCATTTGGAATTGGATTGTATTTAAATTTCTACAGTCAATTTCAAGATCCTCGTACCTCCATCACTGCTGCCCTCTTCTGTGATGATATCTAGAAGACGCTCAAATGCGTTTTCAAATGCCACAATTTTCTGAATGGCTGCATTGCTTTTGGTCAGCTGTTGAAGCAGCAGCAAGCCCTGGAAGTGAAAAACAGGTCATCATTCATGTCCTGAAAATTTGATTGTCGCAGAATTATATGTATTGTCATGATAAAAAGACCTGTATTAAACACATAGTGGCCATTCAGACCAAAATCAGCCCAGTGTTAAAACAATGCAGGGGGCTGCGTTGGTGGGGGTGGCGGAGGGGTTGTGTTTAAGGTACCGGTGAGACGGGATATACAATCCAGGAAGTCTAGTTTGAGCAGAGGTGGGAAGTACAAATACTTTGTCAGTGTACTTAAGTAGGTTTTTGGGTATGTGTACTTTATTTTAAGTATTTGAGTATTTATTTGGCCACTCTTTTTACGTTTTCCATTTTTACACAAATATCTGTACTTTCTACTCGTTACATTTTCAAAACAGGCTTGTTACTTTATTTATTAAATAGATTAAAAAAAAACATTAATAATTTTATTTTGCATCATTGCATGCTCTCCCAACATTGTGACCAGTGCATATTACGCATGACAGACACATCAAGAAACGTAAAAGATGAAAGAGACAAGACAGGGAGACTATTTGAAGTTTAAGTTAGCTTTGTACAGAAACAGCTGGTAGAAATGTTTTCAGAAAAACCAAGAGAGTTTGAGCAGCCTGTACTTTTATACTTTAACTTGAGTTCTTAAGGTATACCTTTTGTATACTTTGTGTGTACTTTCACCACCTTTGCCTTCACGTAACGGATCACAGCTGTTTATAACACTCTTGACACAAGAATTTACAACTCTGGCAAGTTGCAAGGGCTGCAATTATTTTATCTTCCATTGCAACCATCATCAGGTAAACAGCAGAAATATGGCGTTCATGTTACAAAGTAATCCACCTGGAATAAGTGCTTGCATGTATGTCACTGGCCAACACAGCACCTTGACAGATGACATTATGTAGCGTTGCAATTTGAGGCAGGTACAACCCTGCGTTTTTCTGTGGAACTGGCCTCATTCAAATGAATGACAGTGCTGCATTTTATCACACAGAGATAAAGTCGGTCTGAACGCAACCTTAGTTTCACTGCAGGTCTATTACACAATGGCAGATTAAACAGCAGAGACAAGTACTCACATCATTGCGAATTACTTCTCTAGAGTCTGCCAACAGGTCCATCAATCTGGAAACACCTGTGGATGGACACAAACATTTTGCTCTCAAGAAAATACTGACATACTGAATTATCTTTTTGTGCGAATTGTCAACTTTTTGAGAGCTAACAGATGCCTTCAGTAAAGGATCACAGCAATGTTGAAGTAAGACTGAAGGTGTAGGTCCAGATCATGACATTAAAAAAAAAAACACAACAATCAGATGTGGAAAGGGGATACTCACCCATTGGGCTGACCAGAATGATACCCTGGACCTGGACACACTGGTTCTTGAGGAGAGCAGTCAACAGCTTCACCGCAGGCCAACGTACATGGAAGTCAAACTCCTAAAAACCACAGCAATGCATAAATACGCCACGCAGTTGTTCAGACAAATATAATAACAGATCTCTTGCACACAGGAGCAGACACAGTTCAGTACCTCCAGCAGAGTGAGAAGCAGGGTCACATGTTCAGGGTCCTGAATGAACGTATCTGTGAACTGGGCACCCAGGTCATCTGCCTGCTTCTGGGCATTCTCATCTGTGAAGGAGATTAAAAGCTGAAATGAGTAACATCTCCAGCGATAAAGGAGGAGTCATCAGTATAGTAAGGGAACCAGTCGGTTTGTTCATAGCATTCAGCCTGAGTTAGACAGCAATACTTATTAAATCTGCAACTTCTCATAACTTTTCAGAGTGTTTATAACTGATGATCTTCTGTTATTGAATAATGACCTTACAAAGAATATGTGAATCCATTTTAGAAATGAGAAAATGCTCAGGGTGATAGTTGTGAACATGCCCTCTGGACAAAATAAACGGGGACACACAGATGGATGGGACAGTTGGATGGGAGAGGGGAACAGGGTAAGCTCAGTGGGGTTACTGTAAAAAGGGATTCTACTGTGTATACATAGGTAGAGACGTTTAATATGGGATGAGCGGAGAGCTTTAGTGTGACAAGCTGGTTAGCAACACCACTGAGTGTGTACCCACCTATTAGTCTAGCCATAACTTAAAAAGGTACCCAAACTGTATCTAGAAATGCAGATAGTTTTAGATATATTTACCTATGTTTTGTTATATCCATCTCTAAGGCTGCGTTCACACTGCAAGCCTTAATGCTCAATGCTCATTTATTGCTCAGATTTCTTTTTGGCTGGTCACATTATTTATTAAATGTGGCCCATATCAGACTCCGGTGTGAACAGGTCACGGTCTTAAAGAGACCAGCATAGATTAACACAAAAAATCAGACCTGTATCAGACAGGGACCACATGTGAAAGTGGCCCAAATCAGAATTGAAAAGATCTGATTCTATGTAATTTGTGCTGTTCACACTAAGTCACATAAGCAAAACAATGTGATTCAGGCCACTCTTGCCTGCAGTATGAACACAGCCTAAGATTGCTGCATCTTCCCCAAAACAATGAAGACTTTGGTTGTAGCACAATTACATTAAAAGGTTTAATAATCAATATCTTTATATTAACAGTAGACAGAATTACCACGCAACTCTACAGAACGTTTTAGATTCTTTTAGCTCATTGTTTTGGTTTTCCAGCCTGCATATTTACAGTTGTGGTTCACTCTCACTGCCCTCATCAGCATTGTTTCTAGTCAGAAAGACTAGAAAACACTCCAATAAAACCACTATACTCTACATGCCGAGCACCAAATAGCAGACAGAAAAAGATAGCGACTAGCTGGTCGGTGGTGAACATAGTGGAACATGTTAAAGCTAAAGAGGAAGATATTTCCCTCAAGAGTCGGTTGAGACCAAAAACAGAGCTAAATAGGAATGACTTGCCGGGTGGCCAGAAACACAAATCAAAATGTATGCAAATGTTGTGTCTGATGTGTAAATAAGCAACTACTTGCTGACATGTTTGCCATAGCAAATTTATAAGGAGACCAAAATAAAATAAATTAATGTAGGTTGTCTTTTAAGAAACTGTGTCCCTATCAAAACCCATAGATATCAGAACGCGAGCTACCACTGGAGGAATGTTAGGAAATATGATGAACTGAAATACACTTCAGAAGAAAACAAAAATACATTTTCACCACAACACTGCAAAAACAACCAGGTATTAAAATGTGAGAGAAACAAAGGAGCAATGAGAAATTACATACTAACAGACAGATACTCAAAGATGTGACGGTATTAGTGAAGCATTCTTGTTACCACCCAAACACCGTCTAGTCACTCTTCCAACTGAAGTTAGTTATCTAGCAGTACTATAAACTACTGCAGGGAGCGCTTGGTTTCTGTACTGACCAGGCATGGAAACGTTCTTATGCTTCCCTGCGACAGGGATAGGGGTTACTGCGTCTGCGAGAGCTGAGGGGGAAGAGTAAGTTTAAAGCCTCACCCAAAAGCTAGCATTCACTCTGAGGAAGTGTGGAATCAGCCGACTGATTCTTGTGAAGACATGCCACAACAACAACAACCAAAAGACAGCCTTGAATTTTATCAGAGGTGTACAATCTGTGCACTGCATGAGGTGTAAACATGACTATTAATGTGCTCTTTTTTTCCACAACCCAAACAAGAGGAACCTATGATTTGTAAGTGCTGCTGGTGGTTAGGGAGGTGGCATCATGCACAGACAAAGAGTTTTACCTTCTGATTCATCTGTAGGGTTAAAACATGGAAGAGAAGAGAGACGAGAATCTTTACATAAAGCAGTCATTATCCATGTACAGAAAAGGGGAATGCAAATTGAATTGAAGTCCAGTTTTATGAATTGAATTTACACATGCAAACAAAACAATGGCTCAGTAAACACTGTTAACAGTAGCCACACAATTAGAGGGAATTATCTTCAAATGATAACAAATTCAAGGTAAATTTCATTATTTCTAATAATTGTAGGACGGTTGAATACCTTGCTCTTCCTCCTCATCGTTGCAGATTAGGTTGTACAGCGTGTCCAAAGCATAGCCAAGGATTTCAGAGTCAGACCTGTTAAATTAGCAGGAAGGAGCACAGTGTTAACGAAACACAGATTTCATTGTTAAAAGAACTTAAAAGGTAACTTATTTTCCTAAGTTTCTGTGTCAAAGTGACTAATGGGGACAACAACTTTTTATTGAGTGAGAGTGCTGCAGCTTGGAGCAACTAAATGGGCCAATATACACCCTTGCGGGCAAAGGCGCCCAGTCAGAATACATCCATTAAAAGTGCTTGTTTTTGCCTCTGACTGGCTCTGATTGTTATTGTAAGGGTCTAAAATTAAACATTTTCTGTTCCTTTCGCTTGATCTGCTGTATCGATCTACGAGATGTCTCATTCTGAAATCTCACCCGTGAGGAGACTTGTTGTAGTCAACAGTGGAAATGTGAGGAGAGAACAGTGCCGGCTGGGAAGATTTTGTCGTGTTGGACTAAAGAAATCGCAGCTTAGTGTTATGTAAAAGCTTTTTAATGTCATGGTTGAATATTAAGCCGATTGCGACAATGAGGGTGGCGCATCTGTTCATTTGAGCGGAGTTTAGGGACTATACAGATGAAGAACTCTTGCTGCAAAGCACTTTTAACAGCACCAAATTTAAAATGTGTTGCCCGCATTAGTTACTTGGAAACAAAAACGTGGGAAAATAATGACAGTTGACAGTTACCAGACCAAACTAAAACATAAATACTAGATCAACGTACCTATCAGTTTGCAGTATGTTAATCAAGTGATCCATCGCCTGTGTGCCAACTTCCATGCGATATTTCTGCAAAAGACAATAAAGAAGGCAAGGCAAGTTTAATTATATAGCACCAACAAGGTAATTCAAAGTGTTTCATATACATAACAGACATAAATAGGAAAAAATAAATCAAAATAAGCTATAATTGATCAAACATTGGTGCACAAACATCTTTCTCCACTCAGCATATCAGAAATGTTTTTGGCCCTCAGAAGCAGTAGTGTTTCAAAAATACTCGATCAAGATCAATGATCCACTGTCAACAGACATTTTTAAAAAATAAAGAGATTTCAATCAACATGGACAAAGAAAAATAACCATGAACTTTGTATTGCATTTCTTATAAAATACAGGGAAGTCTACACAACCATGTCTGTGTTTTTGACCAGAGTTGACACCACTGTGTATTAATGTGCAACCCTGTGCCTCCTAAATCCCTTATTCATGCCTGATCAACTCATTACTCATGGTTGATGAGGCAGCCAGTAGCATAAATGTCCATGAATAGAAATGAGAAGTGGCTTTCTAGTGGTCTATGTCAGTGATCAGTTCATTTTTAATCAGCACAGTTTAACAAGTAAGATAATAAGAGTAGAAAACATTCATGAATGTCCTTGTTCATGCACATGACATTTATACAGGAGAACAGGGATTTAATTTCCCTGCTACTTTGTTAACACCTACTCCTGTAAATTAAAAAAGGTTAATATACTAAACACCTACTGAATTAAAAGAAAAAGAGAAAAAAAAAAGCATCACTAATGTTGATTAACGCAAATTTCTACCCACAAATCATACAAACACTACGCTACCAGTATATTAGGCCTACCTAGACAAGAATAATACAGCCGTGTAATAAAAAAACAACCTCTAAAAACTTTATAATGTCTGCTTTTTATACTGAGAAGTTTTTCTCCTACACTATCCCCCACATTTACATCAATACAGTTAAATCAACACGGTATTCTGTTCTTAGGGCTTTATAACAACTGTCATAGGGACTATAGATGATAAATTGCCTCTTGTGCATTTACAGCAATGTCTATTCATCTGCACTGCCGCTAAACCAACAAATAAATAAACACCTCTAGAAAACAATTTCATCGAAACCATCATGAAGGTATGATTTATTGCAGTTGCATTAGACTGCATCAGTTATAGCTTGGTGCCCAACAGCTGGGTGTATTTCTAGTGCAGTAGTTTCCATATATACACTTTACCTTAGAGAGGGACTTAAGAGCACGGACAGCATCTCTGCGGTCTTCTAGGAGCGTTGAGGAAGCTACCCGGTCACACAACTTCTGGATCTGTCAATAGAGGAGTTATTATATATTTTGCTTGTACCTGTGTTTCATATACAGCTGAGAATATTTTCATATGTCTTGATAGGGGGAGATCAATGCACTTGATGTTGTCTCATATTTCAGAGGCAAGGAGTACAATCATTAGATGATTGAAAAACATTTGTCACACAAAGTTATGCATATTGTTTTATACATTTTTCTTATTCAGGATTTTCTTTGCCATTTCATTTTTTCCACCTTCTTGCATGTGCATTACAGTTTGTTTACCTATCTTTATTCAGCTTTGTTGTCATTGTTCTTGGCTTCATGTCTATTTCTATGCATCTTCCTATAACTTAAATGAGTTAAATTCATGGTATGTACACATACCTCGCCCATAAAGCTGATCTGGATTAATTTTATTCAAATAAAACAAATGGTATTCATGCAACCGGTAACATATGCCTCAATTTGAGGTGGAAAAAGGGTTGGAAAACACAGAACTACACCATTTTCTCAAGAAAAGGGCAAGAAACTACTGTTGCGATGGACACTATACTGTTGAATGAGACAAGACTCTATTAATAATACACTACATTGGCTGTAAATATGATTTACTCACACAAAAAAGTGTGTACTGTTTCGTTACTCTTTAAATAATAGTAGTGGGAGAGACAGCACTAAAAAAAATGTGCAGTTTCTTGATAAACGTATTGTGCATTATGCTGGAGAGACAGGCTGCATCGCTGAACAGCTAAAACAGGAATGTCTACAAACAAAGATCTGACTATGTGCCTATAACACCCCTGTAGTGGCAGCAGGAGCGACTTACAAACAGAACAGAGTTACATACAATAAGGTGCATGTAACTCATATGCTGCTGTACATTAAGATGTTGTTTGTTTCATACTAGGATTATATCCTCTGAGGACTTTTGTGTTTTAACATAAGCAACTTGAAGATGTCATTTTGGACTGAAGTGGTGATGAAAAATGTTCACTATTTTCTGACATTTTAGGGACAAACTGTAGCATAATTAACTGAAATAAAACAACCAGCTGAGTAGTTGATAGTGGAAGTAATCGTTACTTGCAGACCTTACGTTACATGACATGTGCATAACAAGAAGACTATGACGTTAGCTTTATTGTCTTGGATCCGGGATGTGAATAAATTCAGCTTCTGTATTTTTTGGAGGTTAATTAAAAAATAAATACATTGTAGGAAGATGCTGACTGAGCGACTGACAACTAATATTCCCGACTGTGTCTGTCCTGTCATTCATTTCCCCATTCATCACAGCTACACGGAGGGACAACAGCAGATATGTCAGACTGACAGATATGCTACGTTAGCTAATTAGCCTTCTGACTAGCTCGTTGTTCTAATTTACGAGGCCCAAGTCTCTTTAACACATGACTATGAGTGTTTTTTAAAGAAATAATAAATAACAACATATCATAACAACAACGGGTGCCGTGTGTCTGTGTGTACGTGGTCTCAGTTTGTCCGGTACACGGTGGTGAAAATCTAAGTTAGCTGCAGCTAGCCGGGCTGGTTTCCTACCGTCTCCGCTCCGGACGGCTGCGGCCCGACCGCCTGCCCACCCATCACTCCTCGGAAGAAGTTCATCTTTACAGACGTCCTCTCGGTGCCGTTTTCAAAGCGTCTCTCCTTCTGAAAAACCCCCCAGACGCCCCTCTCAGATGTCTGTGTAGTAACAATATGAACGGGAGAAAGGAAGAAGGTACCAAAGGATGATTTTTACACCAACTGACCGACCCCGGAACACAAACGTGAGGGCATTGCGCATGCGCGCAGACGTGGCGATACGTGGCTGATCAGCAGACGAGTGGGTTCAGATATTTAAAGGGCAAGAAAAACATTCATTGCACCAGTTGTTCCCAACTTTTATCCTTAAGGGACAACTTTTCTATCATTTATAAACTGACTGACTAAATGACATCTTTTAGGGATATTTAATATTGTACTAAAAACTGTATAATTAACCAGACATCAGTATCGCCACTGTGCAACTATTGTTTGTGTTTATGTGTTTTTATCTGTGTTTATGTGATTGTAACTGTGATTATGTGCTTTCTGTTTGTGCTGATGTGCTTTTGTATGTTTTCTTTTAATATGTCTGATTATCAACCTGCCAGGGACTGCAGACGAATGTGTGAGTGTGCATTGTCCTTTTTAAAGGTCCGGTGTGTAAGATTTAGTGGCAGTGTAGTTACAGGTCGCTTCACCCTCCACTTCCAAATGTAAAGGAGAAACAATGATGGACAACAAAATGCAGAAAAAAAATGATGCACCTATCTAGAGCCAGTGTGCGTTTTTTCCCCTTCTGGGCTACTGTAGAAACATGGCAGTTCAACATGGCGGATTCTGTAGAAGAGGACCTGCTCCCTCTGTAGATTAAAACAGCTCATTATTAGGTAACAAAAACACAATTATTCTTATATTCAGGTGATTATAAACTAATGAAAACATACCAGTGAGTATCATATTTAATTTCTGAAAATAGATCCTCCTAAATGTAACACACTGCACATTTAAATAACTAAACTTCAAACTTCAAACCCAAATAGTGAACACAAGACGTTTGTGTAAATCGAGTGAAATGGATGAATTCTGAGCGGATTATTTCCTGTTTAGGGAACTTTTTATACAATTCTCTGTCTGTATTATGAATTTACCGTTTTTAACAATCATACAGACATAGTAGTCTTATTTTTTGACAACTTCAGGGCTTGGCCATTGTTCTATTAGACAGTTTACTTTATTTTACTTTACACTTAGTTTTCTTCCCAGAAGTGACATTACTGCAACAACAACACTGCATTATACACCAATACAAAGACCAATTTCACTCAATTCATCACCACAGATAATAGATAAAAACCAAACTTTAGTGAAATTACAGGTGTTTTATCAGCAAAATATTCAAGATTCAAGATTAAGAGTAAGAGTAAGAATCAAGCTAGCATAAAAATAAAACAAGTATCTAAATGCAACAAAGTGCAAAGCACAATAGGATAAAGCTAACATTAAAATAAAGTACAACAGTAACTAAATGCAACAATGCTACAAAAATGACAGTTAACGTAGGTATATATAATATACAACAATATGCACTGTGCAGTTAGCCGCATAAATTGAGATAAAGTAAGTACAACTAAATATAGTGAGCGATTGTTTAAAGTGATAAACAGGAAGAAAAGACTTCCTCTGGCGTTCAGTGTTACATCGGGGGGGAAATGAGTCTGTTGCTGAAGGTGCTTCTGCTCGAGTTTAGCACCTGGTGGAGAGGGTGAGCGTTGTTGTCCAGGATACTTTGCAGTTTACACAGCATCCTCCTCTGAGACACCACCACCAAAGAGTCCAGTTGGACCCCCAGGACGGAGCCAGCCTTCCTGATGATCCTGCTGATCTTCTTGGCGTCTGCTGCTTTCAGCTTGCTGCCCCAGCACACAACAGCAAAGAAGATGGCACTGGCTACCACTGACTGGTAGAACATCTTCAGCATGATGTTACATACGTTGAATGACCGGAGCCTCCTCAGGAAATAGAGTCGACTCTGGCCCTTCTTGTAAACAGCCTCAGTGTTCTTGGCCCAGTCCAGTTTGTTATCCAGGTATACTCCAATGTATTTGTAATCCTGGACAACAGCCACAGTCACACCATTGATGGAGATGGGTGTGGGGGCGGATTTCCTCCTGTGGAAATCCACCACCAGCTCCTTAGTCTTGGTGGAGTTGAGATGCAGGTGGTTAGTTGCACACCACTCGACGAAGGAGTCCACAACGCCCCTGTACTCCTCCTCCTTCCCTTCACTGACACAGCCAACAATTGCAGAGTCGTCCGCAAACTTCTGCAGGTGGCAGGACTCAGAGAGGAACTGAAAGTCCGAGGTCTACAGGGTGAACAGAAAGGGGGAAAGAACAGTTCCCTGTGGAGCCCCAGTGCTGCTGACCTGATATACTGAAATATCAATATCATCATAAGAGAAAATTAGTAAGTAATAATAGTAATATTATATAATAAGAATATTATTACTCATGCATAAAAATGTAGTACTCGGAGAGGCATTTTAATATATGCAAGTATGTAATGTGTTTTATAAAGCATTGCTTTTTGCCTAATCTTTAGGGTATGTCTTGTAGAGCCTTTTGTCAAAATATAACTTTAAGACCTTTATTATGTTAGTTGATATTGTGCTTACATGGTACATCCTTAACCAAATGTGCATTAAATCAAATTAGCACACATACATTTGACATTCTTGAATTTCCCTCGGGATAAATAAAGTATCTATCTATTGTGCAAACAAGTGATATTCTAGAAAAAGAAGGCTTGTTAGTTTCTGGGTTTTTGCTGTTGGGGCAATTTTATAAATGTATCATATGTTGTGTATATTAACTCTTAATCTGTTAACTAGTAACTATGGCTGTAAAATGTGCACAATTTATATCCGAATTTTAGTGTTTTAGAACTATAAAGGTGCCTAACATAAAATGAAAATACCCAAGTACAAGTACCTCAAAACTGGACAAGAGGAAATACAAAAACAATGAGCAGAATAAGACAAAGAACTACAATTTCAGTATGTTGTTTATCTATGGTTTTATTTTATACGTATCTATTCCCTATATTTTGGTAATCAGCATTGGTTGATTAGGATGGGAACACTGTAATTTCCATGTTTTCATGGATTAATACATTTCCCTTGAAAAGTTACAGAGGACATGACCTCAGTGTCGTCAACAATAGCTATGGCCTTGACCCCATCTGTCTTTTGACTGCTCTAATGTCTGGGTTCACAGTCATTACTCTCTGTACTCTTTAGCATGGAGTGTATTTCTGTCACTCAGAAAACCTTGTTTTTCCACACCTACGAAAATAAAGACAAGCTGATTCAAGTGCCCTCAGTAATTAAAGTAATTAGGATTCTGTTGATAAAGTAATTTTGGGAAGCCTATTAGTGAAGCAATATTATTATATAATTGTTAATTACTGTGTGATACAACACCTGAGTCATAACACAAATGAATATGGTGATGCACCACTTTAAAAAGCTTGTCAGACGGTCTTCAGGAAACATTTTCTGTCAGCGATGGAACTTATAACTACTGTAGCCGCTCTGATTTTTCTTCTCTGCTCACAGATACAAAACACAGGTAAGACTACTTTTTCATTTCATAAATATTTAGAACAGAAACATTTTTATCACCTACTGTCAGAAAGGGTCTTGCAGGGTCTTGCATGCAAACCTGACTGAAGAAGCTGTTATGAAATCTGGTGGTACAGCAGCGGATACTTGGCACAAGAGTTTGAATTCTTTTCTTAAGAAATATGGTTGTCATTTCTGTGCTTTCTTAACAGTGGAGATGTGAGATGACCACAGCAGGTTCCCTAATGCTGATTCCCATTCACCTGCTACACCTCAGCTCCCTGATGTAAACAGGCGTGTGTGTCTTTACTTCTTTTTTCCTAAAATAAACAATCAGCTCTTTGGTTTTGCTGACGTTGAGCAGTAGATTGTTTTCTGTGCACTACTCTGCAAGATGATAATGGTGGTGTCGTCTGCAAACTTCACAACGAATGCAGTCATAGTTGTACAGCGTGAACAGGAGGGGGCTGATCATACAGCCCTGAGGGGCTCCAACATTGAGCACTAGAGTGGTGGAGGTGTGACCACTAATCCAAACTGTCTGGGGTCTGTTTGTGAGTAAGTCCAATAGCCAGTTGCAGAGAGCAACCAATCAGTTTCATGGAGGAGTTTTTGTTGAATGTTGAGCTGAAATCAACATATCAAATCAAGGTGTGTGAAGTATGAGTGGAGGGCAGTGGAGGTGGCATCCTCTCCTGTCACAGTGAAATGTTAGAAATGTCAGTAGTTCCATCAACTAGCTGATTCGGACATGTTTTTAGTAAGCAGGATTTTATCAGGCCCAGCAGCTTTACTCATAGTCACTCTCAGCAGAATTTCTCTCACATCCGCTCTTTGTTGAGGAGATAAAAGCTCATCTGGTAGCGTGGCCTCACACATGATGGGGGTGCTCCTGCTTGTGTAGCCTCTGATGATTTGAATCACCTGTCACATATTCTTGTCGTTGAGGTCTTTCTCCGGTCTCTTCAGTCTTGCTCTAGCGGTGTTGTTTGCTTCCTAATTAAGAGACGATAAATGTTTTTTTGTATAAATGCAATATATGTTCCCTTTGAGAGAAATTGTAAGTATTTTTGAAAAGTTAAATAAAGTTTAAAAAAAAAAGAGAAATAAAGTTGTTTGCTTCACCTGACCAAAAGGCAGTTTTGTTTTGGCTCTGGATAAAGCCCTCAACTCTCCATCCATCCAAACTTTTGATTTTATTGTCATTGTGATCACATCAACACATCATGTACAGTCCTGTAAACACTTTTAATGATGTTTGACCTTTTTCATCATCTGGGTGGGCAAGAGAAGCAGAGAAATATGGTCTGATAGACCAAAATGGGGACAGGGGAAGGCAGAAATATTTGTGTAGACTGGTCCATATTGTTTGTTCCCCTGGTGGGGATGTGGACGTGCTGGTGGAACTGAGGTAAAACAGTTCTCAGGTGTTTTCCGGTTGTTTTGTCATGTGACTGCTGATGACCTCATGAATAAAATATTGAAAATAATTTACAACTAGAGTCAGTATTTCTAAAATCCTGTGGAAGACGCGGCATCTGACAATCCTGAATTAGTGATGAAATTAGTATACATAATAATGTGTTCTCTCTTTCTTCTCTTTATTCTTCAAGGAGCTCTTCCGGTTTGGCATAACCATGGCAACTATCAACAAAACACTTCAGGAAATGGCAAACCCATACCTTGTATGAATTAATTTCTCAGCACTACACTTTGAAATTATCACATTGTTGAACTTTAATGTCCAGCGAGCAGTGGTGGAAGCAGTAGTCCTGCATTCAAAACCTTATCAGTAAATTTTATAAGTAAAAGTAAAAGTAATGTAACTGCAAGTATTATCAGCAGAATTTTAAGTATCAGAACCAGAAGTTTACATTTTGCAGTAAAACGGTCCCTGTCAGTGTTTTTACTATTATATATAATGTTTTAGGATTAACATTACTGCTGCAGTAATTAGTATGTTGCATTTCACTGATGTAGACATTTAAGGTTGAGTTAATCTCCTCCTTTATATACTGTTGGGTAGTTTAATACATCACATTATATAATATCATTATATGTATGTAGCGTCACTGTCCTGTTAGAACCACGTAGCTACTTCTAAAAAGTGAACTTTTCATGAGTTCAGAAAACAGCCCTTTTTTTTTAGATTTGTGACAATGCATTTCCCCACCACCAAGGGGGTTATTTGTTTATTTAGTTTAATTACTGGGAGGATTCTCTCAGCCCATAAAGGAACACCTTTAATCCTTCAGTTTATCACAAAATTGTATAAAATACTAGTACAAGTACAAGCACCTTGAATTTGTACTTAATTACAGTACTTAAGTAAATGTACTGATGCTTAATCATTTTTGTAATTCTTAGCATCCTTGGTGAAAGAAACTGTTGCTGCTAAGACCCAAAATGAGAGCCCTCCATGTCAGATTGTTCCTGACGATCCTTTGACGGGAATCGACGCCACTCCTCCACCTCTAATCCCTGTCAATAAACCAGGACAGGATGCACATCGGACAAATCCTCCTCTTGCACCTACTGCCAGTAACCCAGGGCGGGGTACATATCAGCAACCCCCTCCTCTTCCACCTAATGTATTCTACCAACCTATTGTGCCTTATTATGTTCTCCCACCTAATCCAGTCAGTGGGGGGTTTTATGTGTACGGACAAGGTCCTGATAGAGCCAGGTTTACACCAGGAAGGGGTCGGCTTCCTCCACACTCACCTTTTGGTGCATCTGGCTTCCTCCCAGCTTCTCAGTGGTTCTTGGATCTTCAGAGAGATAAACACCTCCCAGTGAGAAATCCAGCAGGAAATCAAAGAGCTCCCCTCCTGGCTCAAAGGTCTGATTATACATCAAGTGAAATGTCATCTGAAGAGGATAGTGACGGTGACTGAAGAGATACAGGAGGGGATCATGAGACTGATTCAGTCTTTTGAACATGTAAGGGTAACACTTATAAATGAATAACTGTACTAAGAGGAGTTTTCTTGTTAACAAAGTTTCTGTTCTACATGTGTTGCCCACCAAAACCCTTTGTATGAACATACTGAATCTATTTCCTTCCTCATAAAGCATTTGCAAAAGCTGATTTTTCATGTTTTCTGCATTGTCATTGCCTTTGTTGGCACATTAGTGTTTCCTGACATGTTACTACCGCCTGTAGATCAGTGGAATAATGTGCTAGTTATTGTACTTTAGTATTCCATTACATGAGACAGCATTTAGAAAGAAGAGTCAAAACTAATACAGCAGAAGACTTTTAGTCCTTGATATTTCATAGCATGCACTGGCTCCTACACTTTCTGATAGACAAACCCATCTCTTACCCTCTCTTGTTAACACAGACATACTTTAAACAGCACACGCCCAATTGGTTTTGTTCAAATGTGTAGACCTTTGACAAATCTTTTGCAGTGCCACAGAAAACTTAATACCAGAGGGCAAAATAAACTTTTTTTGTCCACTAGTCAAATGACTAGTAAATGGGCTAATTATACCAGTCACTCAATAGATTACTAATGTTTATCTGGATAGTGAGAGAAGTAAATCCATCAGCCACTTGCATATTTTACCAGCATTTTTCATTGTGTGAACTGTTTTCACAGTAGTAAAAGTAGGACAAACTGTGAGAAGTAAACTTAATGTTTAAATCTGTGGGTTTAGTGGCATAGCAGTATAGTTGCAGATTATAGCCCCCCTTACCTCAATTCTTCCGTTCCAAGCGTGAAGGGTAAACTATAGTGGCCTCAAAACTTGTGAAAAATGCTAAATGTCCTATATAGAGGCAGTGTTTGGTTTGTCTGTTCTGGGCTATAACACAAGTTTTTCACCTGATATTAGACATAATTGACAACTTATTACACTCCAGAGAATCCGTTGACTCAGTGAAGTGGTCGGATTCAAAGGTCTTCTGAACAGAGGAAAAAAAACTTCCTCTTTGAGATTAAGACAAATAATGATCCTTAAAGTTTTCTCTGCTTGCCACTCAACCTTCATTTAATAAGTTAAATCTGCACCACAGTAGGGGATATCTCCTTTACTACATCCTTTACTACATGCATGGGAGAATTCTGCTTTCTGCTCTCGGTTTTGGCTACCCTATCAATATCTTATTATTCACATCACCTTTTATGGAGAAACCTGCAAACATGACAAACGGTATGAGTGGTGCTGATATCAGTAGTTTATTGTATGTTAAGTCCAACACATTCAAAATAGAAAGGAAGAAAAAAATAAAATAAAATAAATTCTCCACCTGCAACACTTTTGTACTAGCAACAAGTAAAGGGTAAACACAGTAAAAAAAAAAAAATTAAGATGGCAGCCAACTGTTTACCACACCTGCTAAAGCCAAGAAGGTACTTCTATTCCCATTCAAAAAGGACTGGAATGATTCACAATGAGGATCCACTCTACTGTATTTTCAACCACAGGAAAATAAAATGACAGGATTTTTTTCTTTTTCTTACAAGGATCCTTTAAAGTTTGGAAAAGGATGGGTGGTTGGTTGAAAACCTCAGTGAAAAAGAACTATCCAACCTTAAATTTATATGCTCAAACATTTTTTTTTTTTTAAACCACCACTACAAATGTAAAAGCACAGATTGGTCTGAAAGCATGATGGCTCTTCTTCACCACTCTCTTCATTGACCGTTGCTGTAAAAAGTATAATTGCAGTCAAGTGCCCATGTTAAGCAATTACCTGACAAATAAACACGTGGGGTAGAGGCACCCATAAGAGCTGTCTGTTAAAAACACTCAAAGACCAAAAGAGCTGTAGTTTCTTTTTTTTCCTGTAATATTAGGTCAAAGACTGATGGTAACAAATTAAGAGTCTCTCTATCGAAAACTATTCTCACATCTGAAAATATTTCATCTCAACCACAAGGGAGAGTAGTCGAGCATCACTGTGGAAAACTACATAAAATATGCCATGTCTGTACATCAAATCTTGTTTTAACTGCAACAGAGCGAATACTATTTCATGCCGATAACAAGATGAGCACTAATATTTGCCTGTTTTCATCGCCAGATGAGAAATTTGGAGAGAGGCTGTGTTCAAACTGACAGATTGTCCCAGAAACGTTGGGAATAGTGCAATACCACCAGACAAGGAAGACCTCATTAGTATATTTGTCCAGAAAAATGCTACATCGATTTCACTTCTCATTTCAGTGCAAGATAACAAAAATAAAAATAAAAAATAAAAAAGACAACATCTCATGTTTGTCATGTTTTCCTTTCCAGCTGAAACCAAAAAAGGTCTTCCCTCCCTACCGAGTGGTAAAAAGAAAATACGACGCGGACAAGGAGGAGACGACTAGTATGGCATTCAGATTCGACTCGCTTCGAATGGAAAAAATAAATGGATAAAATAAGCACAATGAATAATCAGCATATGAAAATACAAATGCATAAAACAGCTAGAAAAAGTGAGCACAATTATTTGCTAGTCTGTGGGCTGGAACTATGGCCAGCCCACCCACACAGATCATTACAAAATTGTTGCTGAGAAAAGAACAGTCTGACAACTTTTGAGTCCAGGGATTAACCTGAGTGCTGCCATGAGTCGCAAAAAACTATGGTCAGACCGAAAGTAAGAATCAACAGTATCTGAATCACATTGAGACTCTTTCCAAACTGCAAACCTTTGTTCACTGAAATCATGGTTTTGTAGAGCTTTGACATGTTAACCAAGGACCAAGCATTGCACTGTCACCATCTTTAATGTACCTTTTTTTCTTTATGGGAGTAGTTCTTCAGATGCACGACTTAACCATTTAACATCAAACTGAACTTGAGGCACCTATTGTCTCTACAAAACCCAGATCAGACAATACAAAACAAATGTACAAAACTCACAACAGATCATCTTAGGTAGTAAAACAGTATGGAAAAATGAAATATGCACCCGAAAAACTTAAATCTTGTGAATACTGCAATTTTTTTTTTGTATCTGCTCCCAGTGGACAATAGTTCAAAATCAGCAGCTCCGCATTAGAAGGCAGCAAGCCCCGAACTGCTTTACGCTTTAGTAAGACTGGAAAAGGTGAAATAGAAGGCACCATCATGCTCTTATCAAGTCGAGAGAGAGAAATGAAAAATATACACAGAAAACAAAACATACAGTAAACTATGATTTTTGCTGTACATTTATTCTGTTACTCCGCACTTAAGACAGGAAGGGAGGGAAGAGGGAGGGAGGTGTCGTCCATCCCAGTTTTCGCGGTCTAGCTGGCAGGGAAAAACATGAAGAAAAAACAAACTCGGGATCAAAAGAAAAACAGAGCAGCCATCATTACCACCACTCTTCTATTGTTCAACTTTGTTTCTTGTTTATCCTTTGCACCCCCACTCATTTGGTGAAAGTCCAGGATTTGAGCTTTTTTTATTTTTTATATTTGATTTATAAATGAGGAAAAATATAATGTAGATTTGCTTGTCATCTTGTCCATCCAGCAGTAATTGAAGCGTAGTTTTGGGTCAAAAGTGTGAAAAGTACATTGGTCACAGCAGACAGGCTGTAAGCGAGGCCTGCCCCGGTAAGTCGTATCGCGTTGAGACAAAACAGGTCTCTCCAGCTGCGTTCCGAGCATGGATGTCAATGTAATACGACAAAAGTACCCATTAGTGCATATTGATGAGTGCATTATGCAATTTTGAAGCAGTGGTCTCTCAAAAGGAAAAAAGTAAAAGGCAAGCTTTTCCCCTGGAACTGCACAAATTTTGCATCTCACTCTTTTCCAACAGTAACGGGCAGAAAACTACCATATAAAATGTGCAATAGAGGGATTTCGTGAAGCAGCGCCCCAGTTAAGTCAAGGCATATAATCTCTTTTCCAAATGATGGGCTGTATTGTCGTAGTTAAAAGTCTTATCAGTCCCTCCTAATGTGGCAGATTTCTCCTGGTTGGTTTGCCTTTTTCCACGAATTTACAAATTAAAGTTTGTGAATTCTTGAGATACCCGAAAAGGATGCTCAGCTCACAACTAATAAGCGAAATTTTTTGTTTGCTTATTTTGTTTTGTCTATTTCACAAACAAATGGTTGACAGGCTGTGTCACATTCCAAAGCAAAGAGGGAACAAAAAAATAAAAAATAAAACAAAAAACAAATATATACGTTTATACATGAAGATTTCTTTTCGTTAACGAGAACGGTTGAAGATGAAGAACACGGTACTACTTCCACACTGCAGGTGGTGCTCTTCTCAGCGGCGCTGGGTGGTGAAGCGACCCTCTCCTTGGCCGCCAGAGCCTCGTCCGGAGCCCATGCCAGGTTTGGGGGCCATGCCGCCTCGAGGTGGTGGTCCCCTCCCGTCGCGTTCACGCATCATTCCACTTCCAACGATGCCTCGCGAACCTCCGGGGCCCCGGTCGTTGCGCCTCATGTCCCGACGCTCGTCTCCTCCACCGCGGGTCTCGCGTTCACGCACCGCCCTCGTCTTCTTCTCCTCCACATTCAGACGCACCTCGCCTCGAAACATGATGGGCTGCAGAGAGAAAAGCAAGGTCAGTACAGGAGAAACCAAGACTGAATATTTATTGCTATTTCACAACCCACATCATTCGCTGGTTTGCACACAAGTTTGTTAATCTGTCCCTGACCCTATGTAAGCACTGCTCTGTGTCACACTGGACCCGATGAGATCTGTGTCCCCGCCAGTGAAACTACTTAATCTCTGAGGCTGTGTTGGGACTGACTTTAGCCCTGCGTGAAAAAATGCAGGCTCCTCATTCATTTGAAACAGGCCAGTCCGGCATCAGTATGGGGGTGCCAACGCAGCATTGTCAAAAACAATCAACCTGGCTGAACTTTTGCTGCAACACTACTTTAACGTAATACGTGATAATAAGTGCCACATTGGTCAATCAAATACATGCACACACACATTCCTGGTGGATTACCTGAGCAGAACATTTATTTATAAAAAGAATTATAAACTGTCTCTACTGTGTCTGACCAATGTGTATCACCAAACCACCACCAAAAGAATGAAAGTGGGTAATGAAATGTCAATACATGCCCCTTCTACCTTGGCCCCCAGGATTCTTTGCACAGGATCAGAGTCGTCAAAGACCACAAATCCAAAGTTGGGCAGCTTCCCACCAACGCCCTTCGTGTTGATCCGCAGCTCTACAACATTTCCATATGCTGCAAGAAAAATAGATGGTTTAATTTAATCAGTATTTATTTTTTCACCCTTTGGATGCAAAGTGCTACTTTTTGAGGAAACCTACTCATGAAGAACTCTTTAAGCTCGCTCTCATCAATGTCATGTGGGAGGTTGCCAACAAAAAGTTGGTGGCTGTCTGGGTACCGGACAATCCGCCTGCTGTCCATGTCACCAGATTCAGCATCTCCCCTGCCACCTGCAGGTCAGAACGACAGACAGAAAAAAAACAAACAAAAAACACATGAATCATCTGTATAAAAAACAAAGAAAGTTAAAATCCGGGCATCAAAAAAGTGAATAATAATATTCCCCATCAGCAATCAAAGAATGGTGATGAAACAGGTTCATTTAGATGTGATATCATTTTTACCTTTGTTAACAAAACTCAAGTGTGGTTTTCCCGTTTGTGACTCCGAAGATGCAACACCATCTAACAGTGACAGAGACATGCACGGCATAAGAATAAGCCAAATGATATATATATTTTTTTTTTTTTTAAAAAAGAAAAAAAAAGCAATAAACCCTTAACTGGGGACCTAAATGCTTTTATTACCAGGTCTGGGACCCCGCGGAGTGAACGACGGTCTGTCACGTGTGCGCTGGTCTCTGGGCCGAAGAGGTGCTGTCTGTGTCTCCGGCTTGGCTTCAACTCTGGGCTGTGTGGGGGAGAGGTGCCACAAAAGAAAAAAAGAAAAAAAAAGAATGAACCCACACATCTTTCATAATTGCTTTCACACGATGCTCCAGAGATCAGTTTATATCATTATGTCACTTATGGAACAAAGTACATGAGTTCTTGTGAATGTAACACCACAATGCTTTGTAAGAAACCCCAACCCTGCCTGGTACACACATACAGTGTATTTCCTTTATTTAGGGCTTATGGGAGTCAGTTCTGAGAAAGGTGCTCCTCACACAAACGTATCTACTGCTGCTGTTAACCACCATCTTCAATGCAATGTGTGTTTGAAATAAACATTGTGGTTGACTGCTATATAGTGAGCCATTTCTAATGCGCTGACAGTTAACTCTTAATGTACATTTCATGTCCAGTGGTAGCTGGTTACCTGTGAGCTTGGAGCTTTAACAACATGGGGTGAGATTCCAGAGGTGGTGACTGTGCCAGTAGGAGGCAGGTTTTTACTGGTCACAGAGGCCCACGAGGAAGTCTGTTAGGGATGCAGTAATACACTTTTAACCACTCAACACCGTTCTACGATATCCAACTGAAATCTCAGTTGTGCTACTCGACAGCATCAAAAAATGACTTTGAACTTGAAAATCTAATACAGGGATGTCTTTCTTTTAATCTTTTGGTAAAACACTGAATAAAAGTAAACTCTTCTGCAGAAACAAATCTTTGTCTTGTACACAACAGTTATTATAGTTTTGTATTTTTTTTAATTAGTTTTCACTTTAGTTTCTGTTAGTTTGTTTAGTTTTCATTAGTTTTAGTATAAGGTTTTCTTTTTATTATTATAATATTGGGGGGATTTGTAAGGGTCAGGACAATAAACATTTGCAGCAATGTCTCCTCATGCTTGCCGTGTTGACAGATTTTACCAAACTGGCATTTAAATACATTTTTGAAAGACATTTCCTATATATTATTTATTTTAGCTTGTTTTCTCTATAAGTGTAGTTTTTATTTTCTATTTCTATTAACAAGTGTTTTTGTCACGCCTAGTTTTAGTTTTTAATATCAGACAGACAGACAGACAGACACACACACACACCTTGGGAGGCTCCTGGGTGTTGGGTGGAGACTCCACAGGGACCGGTGAAGGCGCTTTTTCCTCCATCTCTTCCAGAACCTTCTCGTCTGCTTCAGGCTTTATCTCCTCTGCTTTGGGCTCTGGTTCAGGCTCTGGCTCAGGCTCTGGAGCTGGCTCCTCCATGGGTTCCTCCACTCCATTACTACAGAGCACAAATCAGCATATTGTCACTTCCACAGTAGTTTAAAAGGTAAAATGCTTCATACAAGATGTTTTTTCCTAAAAAAGGGAGGGGAAACAAACTAATATATATATTACTGAGGTTATGATTTAGCATACGTGACAGGATGAGGTTCGTAGTAGGTGGTGCTGTTGGGGCTTTCTTGAAGAGGCTCAGGGGACGCCTGCCTCTCCTCGGGCTCCTCTTCAACTTCCTCCTCTGATTCTAAGTGAGTGAGAGAGAGAAAAAAAAAAAAAAAAACTTTATATATGTATATATATATATATATATATATATATATATATATATATATATATATATATATATTTGCATTAACAGCCTCAGATTTAACCATGAAAACAGAGTTACTAAAAACTTAAAAAAAACAACAACAACCAACTACTAAAAAACAAGGTCTGTATAGGATATTTGTGACCATCTTACCCTCATCAAGCTCAGCTTCAGAGTCTCCAAAAACCTCATCCTCGTAACGGAAGATGTCATTGTGGACGTAGAACTTGTTTGCCACTGAACCCTGTGGAAATTTGTCACGTAAGGAGAAAATAAAAAAATACACACTTCAGTGCAAGTGTCAATTTTTTTAAAAAGCCAACCAGCAGATAAACGTCCAACATTTCTATTTACAGTTAATAATAAGAAATAATTACTTGTTACTGTTGTGGTCACTCAAACTCTACCTTTCAGTGCTATTAACAGGAATACTCACCTCTGGAGCAAGCACAAAAGTCTGCATGAATTTCCTCATGGGTTGACCATTGTTGGACAGTTCTCCAAGGACTTGCACCACCACTCCATCACTCAGTGTGGCATGGGCATCCACATGCCTGATCTTTGTGTGGCATTCACTAAACTGCAGGGACATAACCTTCTTGTGGATTTCCTAACAGATGCAGGGACAAGGGGATAAAGAAACCACATAAATGAAGAGAAAAGGAGGGGACAAATTTTCTGGTATTTTGCATTTAATGGATTAGTAATAGGCCGATTAATCGGGCCAATTATCTGGCATTTTGAGATAATCAGCAACGGCATACACACACTTTGAACAATATTATTTAGCCAACTACGCAAACTCACTACAGGGACCTTGTATATTTGAGGTAAAGAAAAAGTTTTAAAAAGGGAGAAGATCAAATAAACTAACTAAAAGATCAACTATAAAATATGTACATATACGCTATAGAAACACCCCAATTCAGAGATGCACAGAGAAAGAGTGATATGACCAAACGTGCCTCATACCCCACACCTGACTGAGCAAGAGGAGAGGAGACTCAGGTACTGTTGCAGTAAAAGCCATGTACTGCAATTACTCTGGGAACAAATTACAATATTATATATTGGAATATACTTATTTTTTTCTAGAAATAATGTTGCTTAGGAGGGTAAAACAAAAAAGCCACCAAGTTGGCAGCGCTGGCTCCCTGATTGATTGTGTTTTGGTCCAAAATCTTCCATAGGCGTATTAATTGGCTGGGGATCTGGTGACTGCTAAGGACATAGCATATGAGTCACATATTTTTCAGTGACTTTCAAATTATTTCATTTCACACAGCATAACAGAGCCACTGGATGCCCACTCTGTAGGGCTCAAGAATTCAGGCCTGTACCATTGTCATGGTGTACACCCCACCCACTTGTCAAGAATATGACACATGATTTATCTGACCATGACTTTTCCTCGTATCTGTAGATTTTTGCACCACTGAACTCTCAAATGTGCATTCATGTTTGAAATTACGACTGCTCCTGCTGACACAGTCTGATCCAGTTCTGCAGTGACATTCTCAGTTACCTGAGAAAGAGTTTTTCCTTAGATATCACATTAATGCATGAGCATCAGTCATCAAATGTGTGCTGTCAACCACATGTGACCCTCTTTACGTTCGTCTTTCCCATAGATCTAAATGCAGATGTCACTTAAGTTTCTGTTCCAGCCAGATTGAGCAGTCTTTGTATCACAACATTAAACCCTATTTCAAAGTCCCTTGGAACTTGTCCTTTTGCCATCTTGATTCAAAATCAGAATCAGCTGGGCCTGCTCAGCATTTTTATTCATGCCACAGAGCATGAATGAATGTTAATTGCTTGAATCGTCATTTGGCTACTGGCTGTCGTGCTCTCTGAATATCACATCAACCATTGAAAAACCCACAAATACTATTGTAAATTATGACCATAATGATTCAGGCTACTATTGCCTGGATCATTAAAGTCCCAGCAATATAATTGAAAAGCACACCTTTTGTTGCTGTGTTACAAAACTATGTAATGAAATCTGATTCCCATTTACTTTAGGGTTTGCTGCCATTTAAGGTTAAGGTTTTACTGACATTTAAGATTTGTTTCCAGTGAGATATTTTTGAGTGTATATAGTGACTTTGCTGTTTTAAACTTTACGGTTGCTGCTCAAGAAACAATTATCTAATCCTGTTCTGGATTGACCACGTATTACTTATGTCCATGCAATTTACAATTATTGGCAAATAATCAACATTTTTGTCCTGAAAACATTTCTTGTTAAGGTCTGGATTTTGAATGTCCTGTGTGCAACATTATTTGTCCATTTTTTAATGCTGTTACAGACCTTTTATACTCATGATACAAAAATGTAAACCTCTGTCGCACCAGTGCTATGTGCAAAAAAAGGTTCATGTACAGCCCTAATTAAAAGGATTACTTGTGCCCAATGTGAATAGTATTGTATGAGACACCTACTACACAGTATTTTCAATGTGAATCTTCTTTATTGGTCCATAGCACCTACCGCTTGCCCATACACCGCTTCTGCCAGCTTCCCACTTGGGTCAAGTCCGCCATGAACATAGGAAGAATTCCTCCCATAAAACCTAATGGCACAACAACATGACAGGCAGTTAAACAGAGTATTACCAACACCAACAGAATTAACTTTACCACATGAAATTTAAATGATTACCTGTGCAGGAAATCTGGTGCCTTGTTTAAGAGTGTGTAATACTGCCTCACAAACTCCCGCCCTACAAGCAGGGGACTTGGCTTCTCCATCACCATTTCTTTGGTAAACAATATTAAGTGCTGAAACAGAAAATAAACAAAAAGGTTTAATTGTAATAACGCCATCTACAAGTAGGGGTTATCACACACATATACACACATGTATACAGTCAGTTGGCAGTTTATCAGGTACAAAAATAATGCAGTCTAATACTGCAGCCCTGCAATAAATCTTGCTTTCATGAAGGTTATTTAGGTTTTATTTTATTTAGTTAATGTTCAGTGTTTTAGTGAGGTGATCATCAAACAGTGTGGTTCATTTTGGAGGCTCTAGTTTAGTGAATTATACTGCATTATATTAAAACAAATACGATTCAATCATACCCAAAACACTACTATAGCCTCAAAAATGACTTAAACGGTGAACATTTTAACTTCCAGAAAGGTTGGCTTTATTGCAGAGCTTTTGTATTTGGCTGCAGTAGTTTAGGATGGGGTACCAAATGAATTGGCAACAGACTGTAGGAAACAATGACTTTGGGGGGGGAAAAAAGCCTCAGTTGAACTGCTACATGAATTGTTTAAAGTCAGACAATTTTAAGGAAGCCCATTTGAACACACATTAACGTTTATTGCGCCTCAGGTAAACAACATAGGTGTGTTTGAGCAGCCAGGACAGAAAGTACAATAGGTGAATTCAGACGTTTCCTTATAAAAGAGGACAACGTTTCACTTTCATTAGGCCAATATTTCAAGTGACCCACATCTATCCTATGGTACAACCACGACAGCTGACTGTTTAGCTGGCTGGCTAACACACCAGCTAACATTCAACTGCGCCATCACGTTCATCCAAAGAGACAAAGAGGGAAACCGACTGTAGATATATAAAAAAGGAAGAGACTGACGCGGGAGAAAACGAACTGTACCACAATTAAAACCTTCTTCTAAACACGACACATCACATACATGTGTTATAAACCTCTGTGCATCCCTTTGTAGACAAGTGGCCTACTGTATGAGTGCGGCCTTTTCATGTCCACGCTAACAACACTCTGCCATTTGTCGCATGTTGATTAGCCACAAAACGTGACAGATCCCTAACTAGCATCACATGTGCTCATTCCAGAAATGTCCGGAGTACTTTACGTCCACACTGTCAGCCAGATCAACGTTATCCAGACTGTAAAAACAACTGCAGAGATATTAATTATAAAACTGACGGCCTCTTCGCTGTCATCTTAGATGGCTAAGCTAGCCAGCTAGCCCGGCAAACAGAAAAGAGCAGCGCCGAGCTAGCTAACGTTAGCCCTGAGCTAACTTGTGGCGTCGTCGTTTTTTTTTTGTGTGTGTTTTTTTTCTCCTCCAGCCGGTGATCACTTTCTCACAATGTGCGACAGCAACACGCTTTCGGCTCAACACAGAAAAAACAGACAACTGTCAAGATGTTAGTTTGCTGTAACGTTAACTCTCACGCATACAACCCGCACGTTGATTGTAAGCGGTGCGGTGCGGTGCGGGGGGAAACCCATCCAGCAGACATGACGTTGAGCCCGGCAACAGCCATTGTAGTGCGCCGATAAACTACATCCATGTTGTCCCAGTGAGGCTCTGGGAATTAACATCAACTACTAATCTATAACCGATTGTATCGCGATCGATTACAACCCGATGTAAGGAGCTTTAACTCAAACTTTAAAATAAATTAACCCCCAAACTCTCACACAGCCCGTCGAGACCTCATCAATGAGTCCGCTGCTACGCTAGCTCTAAGAAAACAAAGGAAGACTAATTTGACTAATTTAGTTGATACGCATCGTTTTTTTTTTTTTTTTTACTCGTTAGCTAAAATGGGGGTATTTGTACCGTAGCGACACACCTACTTGACAACTTTGAGTCGTTACAGTCGGAGCACCGAGAAGTCGTGGTTTTCACCAGACAATGCAGCTAACATTAGCTGGTACGGTTAGCATGTCAGCGGTCTCATATATTAGCTGACTTAGCTTGGAGGATGGCTAACTTACCTTATGAAAGACCTATCTATGTAGACAGAATTATTTGTAATAAATAACTACGAGTAACTGACTGTAAACTGTGCTGAAATACCGAGTATCCCAGGCGTATGTTTTAATATTTCCCACGCTCCACTAACTAACAACTTATGATCTCTGCTGTACCAGAGATTGAAGATTTAAAGTGATAGCTTCTATTTATTGTTTTACCCCTGCAATCTGGGGCAGGGAACCCCCATCACCAAGATTCAACCAATGGACTGTTTACACTAGGCAACATGAATTATGACGCAAAACAAATAACCACGCCCCTCAACTTTCTGCTAGCTGTGCCAAAACCATGCTTGACTATTAATAATCACTCAGGTTGTCCTGCATGTTACTTCTTATCATTCTTCTGAGACTTTTAGCTCGACTGGAACTCCCATATCCCTTAACACACACACACACACACACACACACACACACACACACACACACACACAAAAAACATAATGTCACCTTTGTGAGGTGTAAAAAAATATATAAACCTGGTGATGTCATTAGGGTTATCTTAGATTTGGTTTGAGTGTGGAAGTCTGCATTGCAAACTCAAGGTGTGTAAAAATACGAGGCAGGTGGATCTTATGATACATGCTATTGACTTGCATCTTGCAGTCTTTTTTTTGTCTTTAAAGAAAATTAATCTTGTCAAGCATGTTTTGTATTAGAAAAGTAATCTTGTTTTAAAGAAATATATCTAACTTTTGTCTTAATAAGATATTGCAGCTGGTTTTGAGCTAGATTTAATCAGTAACAAGTTACAATAATCGTTTGCATAATATCCCAGTAGAGGAACAAGATTATTTTCCTTATTTTAAGAGACAGACCACTTGCACAACTTCTCACAAATTCAGGTCAATAAAGTGACGAAAATACTTATTTTAAGAAAGTCCATCTTAAATAACTGAGTTTTCATCACTTGCAATAAGCACAACTTGCTTACATTTTAAGGCCCAGGCAAAACTGTCATTGTAAGAAGCTAAACTGCCTATAATAGAATAAATTTCAGAATAAACCAAGGAGGAATATGGCTCTTCGTTATCAAAGTGTGAACAACACAAACAAGACAATTTGACCCATATATGGGAACTGACCTTAAGTCTTAAAGCTGTAATAAATGATAATAAATAATCCTAATTTCACCCCAAAAACAAATCTTACAGATAACACATTGATTAGGAAAATGTCTGCAGTATAACAATGACACTGTGAAACTTCAGTCACTCCCAGGAGGCCACAGTGAGGGTCAGCTATTGTACAAAGCCTGCTGCCCTATTGCATTGTTTGATATGCAGTAAATGTAGTGTCAAACGAGAACTGTGCTTTGATACAAATTTAAATACATTTCACAATGGGGATGCATTCCTGATAGGCATGACACTGGTGTAGGTCCAGCTTTAACAAGTGTGGATATTGTGCGCCACCAAGTGGTCAAACAAGCTCTATGTCTTATAAAGCAGACAATTTATACACCATCATTTTGATAACATAAAATGCAGTTTTTTTTCATTATTTAAATATAAATTCCCAAATATGAATACCTAAACATATCCATTAACTGACATAAACAAATGTTAGTTAATGGATTTTGTAGCTCTGATAAAAATGAAGAGTCAAATATGGGGAAAAAACTAATGATCGTGATATAACTTACAACTGATATTTTAATGAAATGAGTGTAGGGTTTATAGAAATTTTATTTTGTTTGGTTTAAGCTGGTATAGGTGAGGATGATTTCTATGTATTATATATATGTATAATTTGTATTCATAATTTGACTCTACATAGCTGGTAAGTAAGCTGTTAAAATAAATATTGTGTTGTGAAAAGTACAATACTAGTATTTGCCTCCAAAGTGTAATGGAGTAAAAGTATAAAGTAACATAAAATGGAAATATTACATTAAATATTTAATACTAAATTAAATACTACAATATTTACAAGCAACTTAATTATTAGTAGTATTAGTTATGGTTAATGGCATTTTAACAGTCTGATAAATGAGATGGTAAATTAACTTTGATGAGCTTTGATGCTTTATTCAGATAGAATACAATGCCTTTAATACAATGGAATAAACTGTATTGAAATTTGACTCGGGCACAGTGCAACAATCTGTTGCTTCACAACAAACATACATCAGAAAACCACCACAAAATCAACATGAAACATCTTAAAAGACACATGGACTATACTTTTAACGCTGACATTACAGCAAAGAGACTGTAAGAAACTATAAGAATTAAAGTGCTAAGTGCTAAAGTGCTGGTCTATTTATTGCACATTGCCCTATTGCAATGCTAAGATTTAGTATTAGAGCTCAGCTGCTTGATAGAGGATGGGTTGAACAATATATACAGGTTACAGTTACAGGCCTACAGGTCCAAATGAGTTTGACAGGCCTCTTGACAATGAGCCTTGTCGTCATAGCAACCGCTCACCCAAACACAGAGAGATTATGTAACGTTAACCCTAATGTATATATTTATCTAAATACTGTATTAAACATTTAAAATAAATTGGGTTTTTTTTTGGGGAGGTCGTATTAAATGACTCAAAAAGCTATTTTTAAAAAAAAAGCTTTCAAGGAAAATGAATCACTTTGGGTAATTCTGATCTTTCAGCTAAAATAATCCCAAACCAGTCCAATCTTTACAAACTGAAAACTGAAATTAAAGACGACATTTTATAAAAAGTTGTGTCTCCAATGGATATTTCAGCAAAGAGAAAAACATTTTTCCATCCTTTATTGCGACGCCATGACTTCTAATGTAATCTGAGTCCCGAACAAATGAGAATGAGAGGATTTTTTTGAGGGGAACAGTTGAAGAACAAGATGGCTGTCCTGGGGCAAGAAAAGTATCTCTCTTGTTTCACATAAACACGGCATTTTTTCTATGCGGTCGTCAGTTTCTTGAAAATAGCTAGATAGGTAACAACTTTAAACACTTTAAAGGCATCGCTTTACAACGACGGACATTGTTTTTGAGACGGGAACTGAAGAAGGAATCGCTTGAGGTTTTTCTCAAGGAAAAGTTTTCATAACGGTTCGGTGAGAGTGGAAACTACTAACACTGTCTACGAGGAGAAGGATAACGTTATTTAAAAACGTTTGACTTTTACACACCCTGTAACGTTTCTTGTAACTTATATAGTTTATTTAGTTAATTATCAGAGTAACTTTCCCAAAACTGTCTGCGGTGGCTTTTAAAAGGCGTTTTAACACTTGAGCTAGAAATGCTTCAACCGTTATAAACGTTTATCAGTTCATGTTTTTTGTTGCGTTTTTAAATAAAGTTTAACTTTTTTTTTTTTTTCCAAATGCCCCGCACCAGATGAAAAACATACCTATTAGCTAACTCATTTAACTTAACTAACTGGACCATGAGTTCATCCCGAGTCCGCCCGCAGCAGCTACCGCAGAGCCAGGCTGGCAGGTTGCCGCACAGGCTGGACTCAAGCGAAGGGATAGAGATGGAGAACATCCAGCATCAAGACCTGGGTCTCGGAGGGGTAATAGGCACCCCGTCCCCTCCGTCGAGACAAGCATGGAGTCGGGATAACCCGGGTTTTGAGCCTGAGGATGAGATTATGGAAGCAGACTGGCCTCCAGCGAGTCCCGGGAGGAGGTCAGTGTCCACGGCCTCCAGCAGCAGCTGCAGCAGCGGCCTGGGCAGCTACACCGGCGGGGGCAGCAGCACCCACATCCCCCGGGGAGGACTGTACCCGACCCCGACCGTGGATGCCCAGCAGCAGGACAGGCATCAGCACCGCAGCTGTATGAAGCAGATACTGCAAAAGATCAGAAGTTAGTCTCTCTCTTTGTAATTCAGTAAGAAGCTGTGTAACTCTTATTCTTATTTTCTATTTCTATTAGCTACATCTTTTTCAATTAGGTTTTTTTATTTCATGTTTATTTTGTGTCGTATCTGGAGATGCTGTAGTAAGTGAATTTACCCAGTGTGAGATCAATAAAGTGTAACTTCCTATCTTATCTTATTTTAAACTTGTCAGCATGATGAACTATATTATTGAATAGTTAATTAATTTAATACAGATCAGTGACAGCATGGTAATGTATTAAAAATGACTAAAAATGGGTTATAGCTGTAGAGTTGATCAAACATACCAAAGTTAACAGTAAGCCATTAATTTAGATTTGTATTTAGTTAGGTCACTGATTTGAAGTCCTAATTTTCCTATATTATAACCCATAAAAACAATTATGTAAATGACATCAAACCAAATGGATAACTCACATGTAACAAAGCCATTAACTGGACCACAATACAACCAGTAAAACAAATTCTTGTAATATAAGATGAGAAAACAATAAAGCGACATCCTAAATGACATCAAGAGAAAAACACAAACAAACAGAATAAGCTCCCTTATTAAAATATCTCATTAACTCATAAAACATTGTTTTAAGGTGGACAAAATACATCAAATGGGGTCTGTTATATTTGTGTAGCCAATGCACTTCTGCTCTTTCCAGCTCCATAGCTGAGACTAAGGCAGAACATACTGTAAGTTTGACTGCAGTATTTATGTAATCATGTCTCTCTATATGCTTCACATATGCTGATGTCCTCTTGAATTGCTGTTTTTCTTTGCAGTTCTGTGGGGCACAGAGCTGATGGAGGACAGTGACAGCAGTCGAGAAAGGTACCTCAGGAACGTACTGAGGGAGATGCTCACATATATCGCATTCCTCATCACTATTTGTATCTGTAAGTAAACACTCCTGTAAAAAATTACATTTAACACGTATTTATGCACTAGGTTGGGCCCTCAATCACTCATCTGTAATAACTGAAGTTGTTAGCCTGACTGGTGAGAAATAAACTGAACAGCAGTCTGGTTTCTGTCAAGGCATTTTTCATCTAAACTGATGTTAATGTTGATTTTGACTCAATTGGACTACCTGCACATCAAGTAAGTAACCATCATAGGGGAAAAGTGCTAGCGGAGCCCCATCATGTGCTACAAAGCCCTGTTATAACATAACCCATCTTCCAGTCTTAAACCGTGTCCCAGTCCCATCCTACATACACATTTTAATCAGGTTTTTGCAGTAATTACTGTTTTCTAGAGTTGCACAATTACTTGAAATATTATCGAAATCGCAATATGGCCAAGTGCAATATCCAAATCGCAGCAGCTACAGTTAGTTTAATACAGATAAAATGTTACAAACAGCATTAAAATGAAGTATTTTAGTGCTGCAGAGATGCCCTGGCCTATAAATGTTCTCCCGATGTAAGTAAACATGTTTGTTTGGTACAGACCCAAACAAATATCACATCATGTTTGTTTTTTTCAGTAAAAAAGGAAAATTTTGATGCAAAAATGGTCATTCTCACTAATCATGTCGCAGTTGCAAGATCTATCCAGGCTGGCCTGGGCACCTTTTCTTGTAGCTGAAAAGTTATTTTCCAGGCTCACAGTGAAATGAAGTAATGGTTTTGGCAGCTGAAAATCTAATCTCTGACAGTTGTCAGCGGGTTTAAATTCGCATTTTGAGATGTAAATCGATGGAAATCCCACATATAAAATGTGTGTGATGAGAAGACTAATGGTGAAGCTTCTCTGCCCTGTTTTTGCTGCAATGAAAATGCCAAACTGTGGTTTAGGGTGGACCAGGAAATGACTTCCTGGCAGACTGGATTCAGGCGTTTTCTGCCAGGCAGAGCTTGACTATTAGGAGCAGTTTCCAGAGCTACTCCCTGATGAATACTGAATGCTACAGAGAATATTAATGTATAGGTAAAACAAAATCAAGTTTAACCAGATTTTTGTCAAGTCTTTGCAGGGTCACACTGGATGTAAACACATTTATGTACACAAAAAGCATTCACTCAATTCTCTTCTTTGTCCTTCTGCATTTTAACAAGGGCTTGTTATGACGCTATTGCTAATAGGAACATCACTTAAGCTAAATTGTGATTTGCTCTGCAGTGACCTATGGGATGGTGAGTGCCAATATGTACTACTACACCAAAGTCATGTCTCAGCTTTTCCTGGACTCGCCGCTGTCTGCCGGCGACCCCTCCACTTTTAGAAGCCTCTCTACCATGGAGGATTTCTGGAAGGTAAAAGGCAAAACTCATCTTTCATTCATCTTTTGTGAGGCAAAATAAAATGTATTTTTAATTTTTGCTGTCATTTTTTATTATCGCGTTACATTTTCGGAAAGAGAGCCTTAGGTTAGTTCGACATTTTAGGAAATACACTAATTCATTTTTTTGCCCTGAGTTAGAAAATTGATACCATTGTCATATCCGTCTTTTAAATATAAGGCTACATCCAGCAGTTAGCTTAACTTAGCATAAAGATGCAATACCTGACCTGGCTCTGCTCAAAGGTTGCAAAATCCGCCTACCACCAACCAATTAGTGAGACTCAGAGGTGCTATTAGGTAGATGTTTTACCTTCAGACAGAACCAGACCAGTTCTATGAATTGCTTCATATTTACTGTGCAGAAGTGAGAGTAAGATGTTCCTGTGTAACTTGGCAAGAAAAAGACTAATTTAATAATTTCCCCAAATGTCAAACTATTCCTTTGAATAAAAAAAAAATTTTAGTCATCAGGGCAAAGGTTTAGGAATCTCTGAGTTTATAATGCCATCAAATAGAGTAGATTAGTGCTTTTTCATGCAAACAGACATAGGAAAAGCAGTTCACAATTGTAATTTTCAACAACTTTCAACAATCACATAACCTTTAGGATGTTTCTCATGTCTGAATATCTCCTGACTGTTCTTCACTCATAGTTCACAGAAGGACCTTTCCTCAATGGCATGTACTGGGAGGTGTGGTACAATAACAAGAGCCTGCCAGAGAATCAGAGTCTCATCTACTATGAGAACCTCCTCCTCGGGGTGCCCCGGCTTCGGCAGATAAAAGTCCGCAATGAGTCCTGCTCCGTCCACGAAGACCTGAGAGATGAGGTTCCGGACTGCTACAACATGTACACCCCAGCCAATGAGGACACCACCTCCTTTGGCCCCGAGAATGGAACTGCGTAAGTCCGAAAGCAGACTATATAGCTGTGTCATATTAATTACACTAACAGATACGTACTATTCATACTCTTTTCTTTCTGGTGTCTCTTAGATGGGTGTATGCAACAGAGAGTGAGATGAATGGAAGCAGTTATTGGGGTCAAGTATCTAAATATGGAGGTGGAGGCTACTACCAAGACCTGTCTCGCACGAAAGAGGAGTCAGCAATGCAACTGCAGTTTCTCAAAGACCACCTGTGGCTGGACAGAGGAACCAGAGCGGTGATTCTCGACTTCTCTGTCTACAATGGGAACATCAACCTCTTCTGCATCGCCAGGTTAGAATCATCAGTCATTACATATCCATTTACAGTGTCATTTTCTAAAGGAACTTCCAGTGTGCTCACCTTTTTCAAACTTTGAAGTTGAAACATTTGAATTAGTTAAAAAGAGGTATTGTGGGTATCGTCCTGGCTCCTCATTACTCATAAATCTGTTGCTAATCTTTCCACTGATTCTATGATTATCTGGGAAGACAAGTTCTAAGGGCCCAAGATGACATCTTCCTATTGCTTCTTCTGTCTGACAAACATTTCTAAATAAAAATATTCAGTTTATAATGATATAAAACAGAGAAAAGGCACAAATCTCCACAATTGAGCAATCTGAAGCAGTGAATGTTTGAAAATTTTGCCTCATAAGTTACTTAAATGATTAGTTGATTATCAAAATTTCTTTCAAATTTCTGGCAGACTACAAATCAATTAGTTGAAAGCCGTCACTTTTGAAAATTACATATTTGTGCTTTATTTAAGATAAGATAAGATAAGATGTTCCTTTGTTGATCCCATTATTTTATTTATTTATTGACACAGCAGC
Organism: Dicentrarchus labrax; assembly: GCF_905237075.1. Classification (NCBI taxonomy): domain Eukaryota; kingdom Metazoa; phylum Chordata; class Actinopteri; family Moronidae; genus Dicentrarchus; species Dicentrarchus labrax. The sequence goes on from NW_026136721.1 coordinate 26,750,816, forward strand.
ATTGGGGGAATGTAGTGCAAAAAGTACCGAAGTGTATAAGTACTATAAAGAATCACAAAATAAGAATATAATAAGATATAATAGAAAATATAAGATTATAATGAAAAATATATACACTATATGCAATATGTAGTGTGCGTCTGCAGTATAACGGTACCAGCTTGTAACTACGATTGTGTGAATACTAACAGTGAATATAATTTGATGTATTTGTCAGGCTGTTGGTGGAGTTCCCTGCTACTGGTGGGGTGGTGACCTCCTGGCAGTTCCAAACAGTGCGTCTGATACGATATGTGTCCAGCTGGGACTACTTTGTGGGTCTGTGTGAGGTGGCATTCTGCCTCTTCATCCTCTACTACGTGGTGGAGGAGGTGCTGGAGATCCGCATCCACCGCCTGCATTACTTCAAGAGCCTGTGGAACTGCCTGGATGTTCTCATTGTCGCGGTGTGTATAAAAGTCGTATTTGGGATTATTGAAGTGATTTTAATAGTTATTTTAACAAGATTGACTGACTTTATTGTTTGCTCTTTCTGCTCTTTTTTCAGTTGAGTGTTGTTGCTATAATCATGAACATAACCAGAACAGCCATGGTTGGCAATCTTCTCAAAGGCCTGTTGGAGAACCACACTGCTCACCCCAACTTTGAGTCTTTGGCCAACCTGCAGGTCCAGTTCAACAACGTGGCTGCAATCATTGTCTTTTTTTCCTGGGTCAAGGTATAAATCTTTTATCCCTTTGGTTCATAAGGAGTCCAAAACTACCATAGTGGACACTTACGATTAATAATTTCTCTCATCCTCTCAGCTTTTTAAGTTCATCAACTTCAATAAGACCATGAGTCAGCTTTCCAGCACTATGTCTCGCTGTGCTAAGGACCTTGTGGGTTTTGCCATCATGTTCTTCATCATCTTCTTGGCGTATGCTCAGCTAGCCTACTTGGTGTTTGGAACCCAAGTCAACGATTTCAGCACTTTCCAAGCCAGCATGTAAGAGCAGTTAAAGTATAAATGTTCAAATACCTCTAACAACTCCAACTTGTTTAAAAATGTTTGAAATGTTTTTCTGTTTGTGTAGTTTCACCCAGTTCCGTATCATTCTGGGAGACTTTGAGTTCTCAGAAATAGAGGAGGCGAATCCAGTGCTTGGACCCATCTACTTTACAACGTTTGTCTTCTTCATTTTCTTTATTCTCATGGTGAGTAGCGTAGTCACACCTGTTTAAGTAGTAAGTTTGTTCATGTTGTTGACCCTTCACTAACGTCACTTTTCTCATTCTTTCTGTAAAGAACATGTTCCTGGCCATCATCAATGACACGTACTCTGAGGTGAAGGCTGACATGTCCCAGCAGAGGTCTGAGATGGAAATGACTGACCTCATTAAGAAGGTATTTAACTACAAGTATCAATTATTTTGTCTAGGCTGAGTTTCATTAAATAAACACTGCCAATAACGGCGGAAAAGCTAAGAGCACACCAGGGTGTATGTCAGAAAGTGCTTTTTCTCCAGAAGCTACTCCAAACATAGCAATTCCTGGGTCTGGTTGTGTATTTTTAGAGATAAGATGAGGTGTTAGAAAAAAATGAGACATGGATGACTCAGAGTTTCCCTTAAGAAAGGAGTCCGTGGAGTGCCTCCACTATGAATCACTGCTGGAAACTGATTGTTTCAGGTAGCACAGCAGAATGGTACTAAAGGTTGTCACCTCCAGACATGTGATACAGTGTAACTTCCTGTAGGTAGTATCTGATCTTGGGAACATCTTTGTGTAATACCTGTAATAAATCATGTATAATACATGTACATGTCTAAAATGTCAGTCATTGCTCCCTAGAATGGGAGACCCTTTCTTGACTTGAACTGTATAACCTACACTAGATATCAGGCCTCGCTGCAGTGCGTCCCAGTCTAAAAGCTCTGACAGATGATGTCTTGCACATTTTAACCTGTTTCTGAACCAAAGCAGGAATGCAAAGTATAGAGTAGAAGGCAGAAATAGGGCATTTTCTGTGAGCTAATCACAGTGGAGTTTATCAGGCTTTTCTTGTTTTGAAGCAATGGTAGAACTACAGTATAGTGCATGTACTGTAAGTTTGGGAGACAAATTGTGTTACGAACAATCACAGTATGTGTTTTTATTCTTGTCTGGGCTACCTATCACATAACAACATTATGCAACTGACATGTTTAGGTAAGTCCAAATGTAATTTCTCTCCCTCAGGGTTGTAACAAAGCTTTGATGAAGATGAGACTGAAGAAGACGGCAGTAGACGACATCTCCGACAGTTTGCGTCAGGCCGGGGGCAAACTGAACCTTGACGAACTCCGCCAGGATCTTAAAGGGTGAACAAAACCTCAAATGATGCAGAAAGCCTTGAAATATTATTTCAGTGTTTGTGTTTTGTGAGTATCAAATTCATGCTACGTGTCCTGAGTGTGTTTTGATTTTTTCTTTGCTCAGAAAGGGCCACACAGATGCAGAGATTCAGGCCATCTTCGCCAAGTACGATCACGATGGTGATCAAGAGCTGACGGAGCATGAACACCAGCAAATGAGAGATGACTTGGAGAAAGAGAGAGTGAGTGATGATGCCAGCTTGTTCCACTGGTTAAACAAAAGTTGATGGTTTTAGTAATTGCGTCCTCTCAGCCACAGCACCTGCAGATGTTCAGTGTGTTTCTGCTCGTATGCTAGGAGGACTTGGATCTGGAACGCAATTCGCTGACTAGACCCAGCAGTGGGCGGAGCTTCCCTCGTACCCAGGACGACTCGGAGGAAGACGATGACGAGGATAGCGGCCACAGCTCTCGTCGTCGCGGCAGCAGCTCAGGGGGCGTCTCCTACGAAGAGTTTCAAGTGTATGGGGCTTTTATTATTTTTATTCTGTATCTTATGTGCAGGTGAATGAAAGTTGAATTGATAAATGATGAATAAAATGTAAGGCAGCCTCAGGGCATTTCATATGTGGAGGAAGGGGCTTGTACACCTATATTTTAACTGAAATCACGTTGATATCAGTTCTTGGTGGTTGTAGATCTTTGTGATATTGAAGTACAGAAGTCAGTCTGCAACAGGCAATTGTTTTTTATTATTGATTAATCTGCAAGCTGTTTCCTCAATTAAAGGTCCAGTGTGTAACATTTAGGAGCCGTATAATATTGGAACTAATCGTCTCTGTTTCTCAGGCTGGTGAGACGCGTGGACAGGATGGAGCACTCTATTGGCAGCATAGTATCTAAGATAGATGCTGTAATCGTGAAGCTGGAAGCCATGGAGAGAGCAAAACTCAAAAGGAGAGATATGCTGGGCAGGTTGCTGGACGGAGTCATGGAGGTGAGATGCTTTGGATACACAGTTGATGCATTTACATGCACTTAAAGCTGCAATCATACTTTTTTATAATGGATCACGTGACTATTTCTATGTGAAAGGAGTTATAATGACAAATCTCCAGATAATTATCAATAATTTAGCGCACTGTTTTAGTTTTGAGGCAACTTTATTGTTTTGGTTCACTCTCACTGCTCACTTCATAATTGTAGCATCATATTTGATGACAGCAGGCAGCTGTTTTCCACACAAAAGTGCTAAAAATCCTCTGTACACTACCTGCTCTGCACCAAATAGCAGACAGACACAGTTAGCAACTAGCTGGTTGAACACAGTCGAACTTTTAGCAGCTAAAGAGACAGATTTCTTTTTGAATAGACACCAAAAACAGAGCTATATACATATATAGATACACTTTTAAAAATCAGGAAGCAGCATTTTAATCAGTACTACACTTAAAATAAATAACTCATGCTTCCATAATAAGGTTGTGGGTTTGGGAAGAAATGCAGATTTACAGTAACCATGTTACAACAGTGCATGTTGTCAGATATCCTGCATAACCTTAAACAGTAAACACACTAGTTAATCTGTTTTTGTTCAGGATGAGCGTCTGGGACGGGACACAGACGCCCACAGAGAGCAGATGGAGAGGCTGGTGAGGGAGGAACTGGAACTCTGGGAGTCTGATGATATGGTCTCACAGGTCAGCCACCCGCAGCCAGCCACTCCCGTCGGCCCCCGGCCCCGTCCGTCCTCTTCCTTGTCCACCGACGGCCTCGACACAAGCACAAATGGGAGCGGCCACGTGTGAAGACTCGATAAAGAATATTATTTCACTCTGGCAAGAAACTCTCTATTGGAAATTTCCCAGCAGCGGTACAAGTAACTGAAGACGTGGGAGCGTTTTTTTGCGGAACAGATACCTTATTGAAGCTGTTTAAATTTCTTGAAGTATTACAAAGAAGGAGGTGACAAAATCTTCACCTCAAATATTTAAATGCACTGAAAGTGAGTGAGGTTCTCCACAGAGACGTTTTAAAGTATCCACTAAACTTTCTAAAGCCATTATCGAGTATTACTTTAACAGGATGATGAAAGGAAGGGAAAATGTGTGAAAGAGGTTGAAAAATGATGAAGGATTTCCAGTACAGTATTACATTTATCACAGTATGTATATATATATATATATATATATACCAACCTTCAAGGATACTCAGTGGTACTCAGCAGAATACACAGCATATGATTTTAGTATTTCATTTGAAGCATGCTCACCTGCTTTTAATTACTGTATACATACATCTTAGCATTTACACAAATACCAAAAAAGTTTCTATGACTGTTAATTTTGCTGATTATTTTTTCATCATTTTAATATACGGTAGGTACACGTGTGGCACATTCTGTCATATTTACTCCTCCTCTGTACATCAATGAAGCTTCAAATTAAATAGCTTATTATCATTTTATGATACATATTGTAACTTAAAACAAACTTCGATTTGGAGTGCATCTAGTGTTCATGGGAAACCCATGCATTTATTATTTTTTTCCTCGTGCCTTACTTTATTTTTTACAATCTATTTCTTTTTTTAATCTGCCAAAATAAAATGTTATTAAAATATAAGTTTGTTTTATTTGTTATGCTTTTTTCTGGTTCAGATTATGACTCATTTGAAGTAACAAGAAAACAGCTATAAATGTGTCTTTCTTAAACATATTAAGATTATTTATACCACATACTTCAATTATTAAAGATGAGCTCTTTGAGAGTTGCAGAGAGATATAAAATGTAGTGAAATAATGCATTTTTTGGGTGTATAATAATACACAATAAAATATAATTTTTAATCTGAGATACCAAAACATTTAAAAAATACATGTGCTGGTGTACAAATGTTGAACTATACAATTAATATATTCAGTAACACTTTATTTTTTGGGTAATATCCTTAAAAGTTTTTAAGTTTTCCTTAAAAGAGCAACGCAATGTGGTAGTCAAATTTGTATCATTTCAGTTACTATATTATATATATATATTGAGTTTATAATTCATTTAAATTATTTAAATTATTATATTAAATATCCTTGGAAGAACAGCTCCATTTCAACACATATAAATATGTCTTCATTATTCATGAATTACTGTAAACATTATTCTTTATATATGTTAAATTGTATGTTAACTTATAGGTGAATTTCCCATTTGTGCATGTTCAGCTGGCCTACTGTGCAAAATATTTAAGGTTACCCTCACTACTGATTTGAAGTGTACCAATATAAACGTATATACATAGTTTTTTCTGTAAAACTTCCTTGGAAATTATTAGGAAAATGGCCTGTAAAGTGTAATCTTTTGAATATGATCATTAGAAACTTCATCTTAAAAGAAATAATGTAGGTCATCATTAAAACACTAAGTGGATGCACTGAAAAAAAAAAGACCAAAGTTACATGAAAATGTTTATACATGTTCTCAAAAGGCTGTATCAGAGTATAAAGGTATGTATACAAATGTTCTTTGGAGCAGTACAAAAACAAATATTTACTATCTTAGGTGATATAATTCTACAACAACTACAGTTACAAATAATCAGTGACAAAGGTTCAGTTTAGTGTCATTTCAAAATTCAATTTCAAAATCAAAAAAGGGCATAGTCTGATTTTAACATAAGGCAGCAAATGTAAATATTCATAAATAACTACAGTTAACTTTAATATATAAACCTGTAAGAAAAACACCACATATCCTCCATATTTGTCACTGAGTGGTCATCTTGAAACTCATCGTCTCTCTTCTCTCCACAATGTGAACAAATCCTCATATTACTTCCTAATAAGTAAACTCGATGTTTACATTCAGGTATGTATTTTACCTATACTGAATATCTAAGTATAGATAGGAGGGTGAGGCGAGGGCATCGTAATCTCCACTAAATCGCACACACTGGCTCTTTAAAGGTGAATTTTTGGTTGAATATCTACTGGCCTGGTTCCTTGAAGAGAAAAATAAAGGATGCAGAGTCGACACATTTAAGTGAATTTCTTAATGTAGCGCAATTTCAGGTAGGCGATGATGAGGAACGTGAAGGTCATAACGGTCAAAGCCACGTGATTCTCCCACAGTCCCCAGGTGGTGTACTCTATTCCCAGGTAGTCCAGATACTGCTCTCCTGTACATCTGAAGTAACACAAGTCCCAACTGGTCACTTACAGATCAAATATCAATATTTAAGCTGATTTAAGCTGATTTAACAAGTTCATAAATGTTTGTAAAGTCAACTTTAGTGTCATAATTTGTCATAATTTGTCTTTTAAGGAGGCAGCTGCAGCAGAAGCAGAGGCGGTATAAACCAGTAAGACACAACCAGAGCATATACAGTGCGGAGGTCTACTCACGTCGGGCCGACCGTGCTCACGCTGCAGTTGCTCACTGTAGCCGACATGTTGGTGTTTCGGATCACAGCCTCCTCGCAGAACTTCAAACCCACAAACTCGTTGATCTTCAAGGCCTGAACACAGACAGCTTATTCAATGCATGCTGAGCAGATTAAAGTAAGTATAGTGCATTAGACTCTAGACTAAGACTGTATGCTGATCTGTGGTTGAACAATGGAGGAATATATGGACAGCAAATTAACTCTATAAGGGAGGCTTTCACAGTCCTCTGAGGTTCCTCTGAGTGTCTGAGACATTTTAACTGTACAACCTACAATGCGGTCTTTATTTAGACTCTTAGGCAGCATTTAGTGTTTATGTAGTAGTAGGCTGCAGTGTTTCTGTTTGTCAAATCAAAAAATGTGTTAACAGCAAATGTCACTATGAATAGTTATTGATAGGCTATAGTTAGTGTATGCACATCCAAATATCTTATAATATAAATAATAAGAAGGTGCAAAGACAAAACACACTGACTTGACACTCCTAAGAAAGTAGTTTAGAACAACTATGGTATTATATCTTCATCATGCATGTGACCAAGAACGTGAACATATTAATTAGAGCCTGATAAATCACCGTGGCTGATCTACCATATAGGTTGACATCAGCTTATTACAGTATCTGTGTATAGATCGGCCCAATAAGTAACAAGACATGCGAGGTTGAGGTCAAATGTTTGAGGTCACGTTTGTCGACCAGAGAACTGTAAAATGTCTCATTTAAAACATATCTTGGTCACAAATTAATTAGAAAGACAGAAAATAAATTCCCATTTTATTTATCAGCAGTTAGTGAGTAACATTAGTTTGTTAAACCACAAGACCAAGAATACATTTTGATGCTTTAATCGGGGATCCTTTTAAAAACAGTTTTGTATGTTTTGTGTTTATTTTGTTTATATTGGCCAACACATCTACAATATTAATATTTATTTCAATGTAAATATTGTTTATAAATTAGAATAATTGTTGGATCGATCAGGTGTTGTGTACAGTATATATGGACCTTCTTGGTCACATGCAGAACCGTTTTTGGTATCAATTCAATGTGCAAGTTCCTCTCTCTACAACTATATATATATTCCATTACATAGAACCATAAAATAATAAACATATACTTCTTTCTATTACTTTTACTGGAATTCTTCATGTCCTTCCTTCTTTCAATTTTGACTTACTGCGAGGCCGTAGCGAGGAATGCTGAAGTACTTCAGCCAAGCGAGCCAGTCCATGATGGTGGGAAGGTTCACCAGGAGACCAGAGAAAATCTACAAACACAATGCAAACTGAAGCTTTAGAGGCTTTTTTTCACAGCTGACATTCTGATATCGCAGCAGGAAATGCACAGGTGTTACTAATAAACATTAATTGTGGATGCACTGACACAACAACAACAACAACAACTTTTGATTTCTGTGTCGCTGCGCCCCTCACCATCATGAACACAAAAGTGATGGTCATGAAGATGTTGGCGAGAGCAACGACGCTCTGGTCAGCTGAGATGGCCATGGTCATGGCTGTGGCTGTGTAGGCCACGAGAGTCACTGTCAGCGTGAAGATGAGAAAGGCTGCTGCTGTGAATTTGAGCCCTGAGTGGACACACACACACACACACACACACACACACACACACACACACACACACACACACACACACACACACACAAACACACACACTGTTATTAGAGACTAAATACTGAGCTTTCTGCATCTAAATTCATTCATTTGGACAAGAGCTCAACGAGCGAAGTCATTCAGTTATAGATCTGTGAGTCTTACCGATCATAAAGTAGACAATACAGCTGAAGATGACAGAGGTGATGGTGCGCAGAGCGATGTCAGACAGGATCTTAGAGAGGAAGTAGACCGACACTCTGTAGTAGCCACTGATGTACTCGTGCCTGTAGCAAGAAAACACAAGCAGGAGTCAAAGTTTGGCTTTACACACTAATTATCCACACAGATGTCACATTTGAGTCCTGGCTGAATTCCTGACAGATCACATACACAAACAGTTTCCTCTCGGTGATGAAGAGCTCAGCTGCAGACACGGTGCTGAAACACTGGTTGGTAGTGATGAAGAAGAGGGCGCCCATCCTGCAGGAAGAACAGAAAGGAATGAAGGAAGGAAACTTGTCTGTACTGTAAATATGAAGCTAAAGCCTGCAGAGCCTGTTAGCTTAGCTTAGCATAAAGACTGAAAACAGTGGGAAACAGCTAGCCTTGCTCTATCCGAAGGCAACAAAACCTGCCTACCAGCATCTCTACAGCTCACTAATTCACATGTTACACACTAACGGTTGTTCGATAAATCTGTGCAAAACCATAGAAAAGTATTAGTATTATTATATCATTATTTACATTCCACCACTGTTGAGTTTAACTTGATTAAACATGCTATGTTTAATCAAAGTTGAAGCAGCAAAGAGTCTAAACAGATGACAGTACTATATGTATATGATTTGAAGGGATGTAAGATATAGAATAGGCCTCTATCTCAACATTTCATTCAAATCTGTGAAGAAAACCAAATTAACTTATTATTTCTTAAGTTTAGATTATTATTTAAGATTTAAACTCTGAAGACCTGAACACATGTATTTAGTTAAAACAACCAAATGGCCAGGCGTCAGGGAGAAGAGAGCACTACATTTGTAATAAAAGAAGACTTTTAAGTCTGTAAAAAAACATAATACAGAGAGAGAATTGTATAAAAAGTTCCCTACAATTATCAGGAACTCTGCAGTTACTGGTTTCAGTGTTTTGGGTTTATTAATTTATCAGCTGCTCTGTACTGTTATTGTTATGCATTGAATATAATATGAAATATCCATAAAATATGTCACTTAGTCGGGGATGGTCAGTTTACTCAGTGATGGAAAAGAGGTCACTTAAGGTTGGGCACCACTGCTATGTGTGGTGTGGTCCGTATGTACATAAAGGGACTTAAAAGGTGACTGACTCCACTGCGGCCCTGCACCCAATGAAAAGGAGGGAGGGGTGAATAACTTGAGACATCTAAGCCGCGTACACTGGTGTCTGCCATACTGCCAATGCATTGACCATGAATATAATGACATTAGGACCTTATGTTCCACTCAACCATGCACAGAAAGAAAGAGGGAGACCATTGAGATTTCAGATGTGCTTCAGTGGGCTTGTGAGTACCAGGTTGTGCCCAATAAAATATGGTAAGAGGATTAGTCATTCAGGAATTGCTCTATTTTTCACACTTCTGTAGTAAAAGCAGTGAAAACAGAATAGTTATTAGGAAACATGTGCCCTCACTGCATAGCCACATGATATTTTAGATTAACAGAAACATCTAATATGATATCTGTGTGCACGTTATAACACATGTACAGATTATAATAGCAAGCAGTGTCTTTTGATTGTGCATCACAAACTACAAACTACTTTTGATTGAATGTGTCTTACATAAACCTGTTGTTTTTGGTACTTGACAGTTAGAGGGAAGATAGGGAGATGAAAGTGTTTTTTATTCTTAATTATTAGAAAGTATTATGTAAAAACATGGACTTGGCCAGGAATTTATAATTAAGTTCTGAGTCTTCTCCTTCTGTAAAAACCTAAAAGAATGTCTCAAAAATATTTGAATGATTCCTTTTTACATTTCTTCAGATAACAGTTCAATTATATTGTCAGTAAATTTTATTGCCCAACATGAGAAGAGAGAATCTACATGCTGTTTCTAAGAATTTTCCACACTGACAGCACCACATTTTTGGTGGGGAAATAATAAATCCTTTAATTATTAATTTATTTATTTATTTATTCGCCTAAAAGAAGCCAAATTTAAGTATATTGAGTCTTGAAAAAATACTGGAATCAGCCAATGAAATAAATAAATGTTACTTTTCATTGTAGAATTATCTAAACTCTTCCCAGGTTGCTAAAAAACACAAATTCCCAGAAACAATACAGAGCACATGACCTCCTTGTTGTCCTCAGTGACAGCGCTCTGTGTACAGTAAATATATTCGGATGGGACCACAGCTACTTAAGCTGCTGTCAAAAACAGAGGATTTCTAACGACATGTGCAGTGTGTATTTCAGCAGGTCTCTCACCTGTTCTGGATTCCACTCTGATCATCTTTGACCCCGAAGAAAATGGCTCCTACGATGAGGGCGAGGAAGATGTTGACTCCCAACTGCACAATCAAAAATAAGAGACTTTTAGACTACGTTCAAATGGCCCAGATATCTTCTTTTTTTTTTTTTGCTCGTAAGTGACTCATATCAGAGTTTTCTATGACAGTGTGGACAGCACAAACCATATGAAATCTGAACTTTTCCACTGTGATTTGAGCCACTTTCATATATGCTTCACATCAGATACAGGTCTGAGTTTTCAGACTGAAAACTCAAGTGACTTTTATGTCACTCTAGATTGTCATTCGTCATACGAGTCGCTTCAGGATCGTGACCTGTTCACACTGGAATCTGAGCAATAAATCAGACTTGAGCACTACGGCTTGCAGTGTGAACATAGCCTTAGACAACAGGAGCATCGAGATCCATTTAGAAAGCCCTGTTTGTAAAATTTGGATATAAGAATATTTACAAGTTGCAATATGAGTTATAAACAAAAGATTAGATTTTTTCTGTTGTTTTTTGTTAAGTGTTGATGATCCATAATGACACAAGCCAAAACGCATTGGTCTCACAATAAAGGTGTTCTTAATGCAACTCTTACAGGATTTAGCAACTGCAAAACGTGCTGATTGCAACTAACTGAACACCGCTTGTGTCTGTATTCAAGATAACAAAAACTTATTTTCAGGTGATTATACACTAAAAAAAACATACCTATGAATATTTTTCATTCTGCCAATTAGAGCCTTCTAAATGTTACACACTAGACTTTTAAATGTGGGTGGAGATTTGACCCTTTCCCTCCTTCATGCACCCTGTAAGTGAGACTTAGATCATGAGGAAACTGAGATGATCAAAGGTCTCTTTTCATATATTTTTGTCTTCATGGTAGAGGAGGGTTTGACTCTGATGCTATTTGGAAGAAAAATGCAAATGTTGGCGTAGTACTTCGGTACCACAATCGTTATTCTTTCTGAAGAATGGAAATAAAACTTGAGCAGTGTCCTCTTAGACAAAAAAAAAAAAAGCCAATGGTTCTGGGGATCAGGGGTCAAGTGGACGACCTGCTCCTCCTCCAGACCGGCCTATCCGAGAGAACAACCTGAACCAGTGGTGGGGGAAGATGACAGAAAAGAGTGAGAAAAGTGAAAGCGACACAAGTTTTAATCCTAACAATTTACAGATTATGACAGAACTAAGCGGTTCCCAGGGTGAAGGGATAAGCTAATACGGTTGAGCCTTTTTCACCTCATTCCCCACAGCCCCTCATGTGAAAGCGGGGCAGTGGAGTGATAGGTCATGACGCCATCATGTGATGAGTCCCGGACCGGGGCCAAGGGGCTTTGGGCAGATATGATATCAGTTCAGATCCTGGCCCAAAGAGGCAAGAGTGGGGTCACAACAGTCACCAAAGCCGATTATGGCGCCCACGCCACCTAGAGCCCCTCTTGTAGGATTATTTTGACTTATTTAGGGCCAATTAGCTGTTAATAATTCTTAAAGTGAGGAGACTTCTGACAGCATTTTGCCGCCATGGGGTGACTAATGAGGGCATTAAGTTTCGACCCCTCGAAAGTGCCGTCTGCGCATCCTGTTCATGACGATAACGGCACTAACACTGATTATTTTTCTGCTCTTTTCACTTTTTCTGGAGTTTGAACAAAGGAAAGGTGTTAGTGGAACATCATCATGTTTAAACATTTGACCTAAAAACAGAAAACTTAAAAAGTAAATGAGGTTTCTGTCAGACATGTAGACCTGTGACTTGGACCTGAGTCACAAAAATGAGGACTTGAGACTTTTTGAATGCTCTGTTTAATTTTGACTTGAGGATCCTTGACCTCAAATCAATATATATTTTTAAAAAGAGCTGTGCTGTGCATAGTTTTTGCCTTTTGGAGCACCGCCAAACATGCATGAAATATTAGCATGTGAGCATAAATTATAAAAAAGCTCCAAATTCAGAATAGATCAATTAGACTTTAAAATTAGCTACCCAATACATAAATGAGTAGCTGTTTTAATTTTTCCTGCTGCAGATTTGAAACTTAACTTGGGTTTGTATTTTAAATGAGTAGTGGGGCTGTGTTACTGTACCTGAGCCACTGATGTTTGTGGGTTCAGCATGAGGTTCTGAAAGGTTCTCTTCAGCACCCAACGTAGCTGGTGGAAGAAGGAGCTGTTGTAGGTGATGGTGCGGGATTTTGGACATAAGATACACTCCTTATCCTGGACGATGCGGTCCAGCTCAGCTCTAGTGTCACTGGAGTAGCTGCTGTTCCTGTACTCCTCTACCAGGCGCTCCTCGATGCTCTGCCTGGAGCTGCTGAGCTCCTCAAAGTCCAAATCTGGCCATGCACACGGAAAGAAAATGGTTTATTTACGTATTGGAAATACTCTACTACGATAGACTCCAATAATTCCATAAAGCATTGGATTGAAAAAAACTCATGTGGACACATTTATATTTACCATATAAATGTGTTTTTTTTTTTGTTGGTCTTTCATGTTTGATTCTTTGCCTGTTTGAACAGCACCTAACTGAATTATACTGCTATGACTTTCTTGTCAGATTCTGCTTTGAACTGTATTTTTTATGGTTCTGTCTAATGTGTTTTTTCAATTTTACCTTCTTTCTTAAAATCAAATGAATGTGTCTTTTTGTATTGCCTTGTTTTTCTTTTATATCTTGTCTTAATGCTTTTTATGTATTATGTAAAGCACTTAAATTACCTTGTTGAAAGGTGTTATACAATTCAACTGGCCTTGTCACTTTGCCCCTCAAATCTAGGGCTTTTATCCATTCCCCGCTCTAACTGCAAAACTAAAGATGATCGTGCCTTTGCTGTTTTAGCTCCAACATTGTGGAAAAGTCTTTCCCAATCACTCAGATTTCAGAACCCATCTTTTTATAGATCCTTCTTCTTGTTTGTTCACTTATCTGTTGTCTCTCTTTTTAATTTATTCTTTCCCTCTTGTTTTATCTTCCATATGTTTGTATTTATACGCTCCCTATGTATGTAAATTATTGTTTTATGGTTGTGTGTGTACACATTTATATGTATATATGCATAGGTTTGCATATGTGTGTGTTTTAAAATGTGCTTTAAATAAAGCTTTACTTACTTTACTTAATGATCAAAGTGGCTTAAAATGCTTCCTGAATTAGTAAATAAAGGCTGTCCTATTATCTATTGACACAAAAGTAAACACTGAATAGATTTTAACTGCATCTCACCCTCCAGCACCACGAGTGGAGCATACTTTAATCTGCAGTAGACGACTTTTATCAGTGTTGAGTGGGCAGGAATTAGTATACGGGAGAGATAATGTGCTTTTTATGAGTATCGTCAGAGTCAATATCTGTCCTGGTATATAACATATAAATATAAATAAAACTTGTTCTGTAAATAGTTCTCTTACTCTTGTGATCAAAAACATTGATCTGAAGCTCAATCTGGAGCTGTTCTGTCCTGTAGGCTAAATTGTTAAATAAAATTACTTTTGAATTTAAAAAAAAAAAAATAGTTACCCTTGAAAAATTACAATAACTACATTACCTGCACACTACAGGATTAATGTCATGCACACCGTTAAGAACATTAGAAAAGCCTCAAATGGGAATGGGAGGTTAAAATATTATATTTGAACTTTTTTAACAAAAAAAAAATGCTTTTACATGTTTACAAATCCATCTTGTTACTATGGAAGATTAATGAAGACATGACCTTGGCAGTATTATCATTATTATTATTATTATTCATGGAACAGTTCATAAATGCCGTTACCTTCAGACCCGTGCACTTTGGTCATGGTCGTGGCGGTGGAGTCTCCATTAATAACATCCAGAAAGAAGTCAGCTGGGTTGTTGTGTGGCTCACAGGGATAGCCTGGAACACAGATCACAATGCTCCATGTTTGATATCAATACATGTTATACTCAGACGTTGCTTTGTATGTTATCTAATTTTTTAAAAGCCTTATGTGAATAAAGTTGCTCAACTATCCACACTGATTTCCAGGTGACATTAAAGGAACAATATAAAGATGTTAGACGTTATCTTGTGGTGATAATAAGTTTCCACATATTCACCAATGTTGGCGAAGTAGTCCAAAGCGTTTGGTGCTGGTCCATGGTACACCATTTTACCACCAACCAGCAGAGTCAGAGTGTCGAACAGTCTGTAGATGGAGTATCGTGGTTGGTGGATGGACATAATTATGGTTCTTCCATGATTCGCCATTCTGAAAAGACGCATATTAAAAATATATATTAATAGAAAACAAAATAAAGCTTCCTTCTAATTGTAAAACTAAATGTGGTAGGCTTCTTACCATAAAACAATTTTAATCAAATTTCATTGATATCAAATAATACTTAAAACAAAATAATGTTTCTATATGTGGTTTAAAATCTTTCAAACCTTTTTTAAAACTTGAATCAATTTATTAACTCATTATAATTAACTGCACTGAAGTGGCACACAAGTTTGGATGCATAAAGAACAACTTATCAAAAACAGTTTTAGTACTTTGTTTGCATAAATACACCAATAATGTATATTTTAATGTATAATTACATTTAATACTGATATTTGTACATGGGTACTGAAGGTAAGCTTAATCACAATGGTCAAAGTTGTCCTATTTTCTTTTAAAAGCAACTTTTTGGCACTAAAATAAGCCTAAAATGTGCTAAAATGTTAATTTAAAATGTATTCAAAAAACGAATTGGGGCACGCACAAATCTGAAGACTCAGAATATAATCCCTAATAAAATCAGAGGAATGGCAGAAAACTTCTTTATTACCTTTTCAGTAACAGCAGGACAGAGTTAGCAGTGCTAGCATCCAGTCCTGTGGTTGGTTCATCCAGAAAGAGGACCGAGGGATCAATAATCAGCTCCATGCCAATGTTTGTCCTCTTCCTCTCTCCTCCAGAGATTCCCCTCGTCGTCTGTGTGCCCACCTGAGAAAAACACCCATAAGAACCAATCAATCTGTCCTGACTCTCACCAGATGAAGCTTGAGGTAGACCACAAGAATAGACATATAATTGGGACGTGTGTGTTTATTTACCTTGGAGTCAGCCACCTTGGTGAGACCCAGTTCTTTAATGAGG
This sequence comes from Dicentrarchus labrax, assembly GCF_905237075.1. Lineage (NCBI taxonomy): Eukaryota > Metazoa > Chordata > Actinopteri > Moronidae > Dicentrarchus > Dicentrarchus labrax. Next base: position 26,766,827 of record NW_026136721.1, read on the forward strand.
TGATTGACTCGAGCCTCCTTCTCACTCTGAGGCACACAGCTGGGCAGCCGCAGAGCTGCCGAAAAACGCAGATTCTCCCTCACAGTCAGGGTGCCCATGACCACGTCTTCCTAGGAAGGGAGACGAGAGCTCGAGGTCAAATAGACATTTCCACACACCTGTAATGCAGAGATGTTGACCTAATAGTGTGTAGAAACTAGAAAACTCTGTATTTAAAGCTGTTATAATCAACATTTTATATTAAAAAGGGATCACCCAACTTCTAAGTTCCTCAGCCTTATGGAGCTTTTTGGTGTCTTTAAGCCAATTTGTTCTGGTTCTAAGGCCCAAAACTTTACTTTACTTAAGTTTTGATTCACTCTCTCTTTAGCGTTGTTTCCAGCCACAGCAGTATTTTGTGAAAAAGCTCTGATAAACCCACTGCACACTACCTGCCCAGCACCAAACAGCAAACAGACAAAGCTAACAACTAGCTGGTAAACAAGAGTTAGTGGAGACCGAACCAGAAAGTGAATATCAGACATAACATTTCTCAAGTGGATGCAAACAAGACTGTAAATTGAACATAACGTTGTTGCAACTGTTTGCCACATCGCAATTAAAGGTAAAACATATATCAGTGTTGTGCTTCCATTGGGTAAGTCGACAAACAAACCAGCTTATGCAGGTTTAGGTAATAAAAATAATTCATATGTACCTGAACTACATAGCCAGAGAGGCACTTGAAGTTTGGAGGCTGTGGCGCTCTGTCAATGAGGACTTCTCCTGAGAGACCAGAAGGATCCTTCCTTGCAGCCAGAATATCCAAGAATCTGTCAACGAAAACAAAACAATACTTAAATATATCTACAACAACAAATGCTGGCTACTATTTTTTCTTGAAGATCAGTGTAATACTCACGAAGATTTTCCACTTCCAGTAGGTCCAAGAATAGCGTTGAGGCCAGGTCTCATGATCCCACTGCAAGACAACAACACACAGCGCTCTGTAAGCGATTTAACATGGATACGTTTATTTTAAGGCACGACTTGGACTTCAAATAGTTCAAATAGCTTGCATTTATTTCTAAGGTGTATAATGATCTTCACCGATCCAGTCTTACGGTAGAAATGTGAGGAGTGTGAAATAAAGTGGATTAATGTGATTCTTAAATCCTTTTCTTCATCAGACTTTTTATTTTACATACATTTTTCTCCCTAAAACCAAATAAAATAATGTTCATGAAAGGATTGTGGAGTTTCATGAGCATTTTTTGAAAGCGGCACACAAAAAAAAACTATCTATACTGTGGTTTAAAAAAAATGAATAATTCAAGAGCAAATCCTTTGACATCAGAGAGAACAGTTACAAAAGCACCAGAAAAAGACTGAATAAAAGCCTGGCAGTGGATCACGTGACAGTGTTTAATTCTTTCCCTGGCAGACTGCTCTTTACCGCATCAGAGAGATTATATGCAAGAAACCATGCTTAATATCATATAATTAACACTGAGGCGGGAAAAGGCCCAAAAACTTGTGTGAAATGATTCATTCTTCCATGGGAAATGTCAGCTGTGTTTAATACCATCAGAAAGAAATCAACGTAAGAGTCCATTCACTATTGTTCCGCTTTGGATAAGGATACAATGAGCCGTACTGAATCCACATGAAGAACCGCCGCTCTTTGACTGTAACAGGGTCCCACAAATTCAGGGACTCAAAGGAATTACTGCAGTTCATTGTTATGTCACGCCAAAATGTGTTTCTGCAAGTCAACACACCAATAATCACCAGATTTGTGATAGTTTTTAGTCTTGTTCTCTAACAAAAAGCTCATAATAAAAGATAACAGAGCTTCTACTGAACTTACGCTGAGTGAATGAGAAGAGAAAACAACTAAATGTGCCACAGTTCAAAAGCCTATGACTCTCCATGTAACATTTGCAGCATTTCTATGTGTGATACAACTGACAAAGACGCAAAACAGACAATATTGTGTTCAATTTCAACTGACTTGAGGTCGACCAGTATTTCCCTGGCACTGGTTTTCCTTTTGCAGAGGAATCCGCTCTTCAGCTGCACTTTGTACTGGATGTTGTGGAAGCTCACGGTGGAGCCACACGGCTGCTTGTTCTGGTCCATGGCCGTGACGACCTTTGACCTGGCTGTCCCGTTGGTGTTGCCGATATCTTCTATCATTGCAATGTTGATGTGGTTGGCTCTCTCCATCATCCTCTGCAGCAACCGCCCCGTCAAATGACAGTGATATAAATAGATAGAAATCAATATTAAACTTTTTTTTTGGTGATGTACATTTTATAGATTACATCAATTAGTAAATAAACATCTGAGCATTTTACTTATGTAACTTTTCATGAATATTTCATGGAACAACAAACATCAACAACAGATTCAATATAGCTGAAGAGAATACCAAACAAACAATGAATTATTAATTGAAAAACAAACTAATAAACTAAAAAAATAGACATACAAATTTTGTGTTTTAGCTCTTTTTCGCATTTACTGATTTGTTACATACCGAAGTGATACACAAAAATGCAGAAAAAAGTAAGGAATGTGTCTCTTTATTAATTAAAATTCAATATTAAAATATCTCATGGACTATATGCGTGGCTGCTGTTTAGGACAGTTTGTACTAATTAGTTGATGCTGGGCAGATACAATGGACATACACGTGTCTTCTTAAGTGGAGGAAGGTTAAAAATACGTCTACCTTTGGTAACACTACTTATTGTACTGAAGACCCATCAATGTTCATTAATCAATTTAAATGAAAGTGTCAAAGCAGTGGTGTCTCTGTATGCCTGTACAATATTCCAGGAACCAACACAGGATGCTGAAAATTTAAATCCCTACCGTATAACCTGAAACTTATCTTATCTAAATAATATTTAACAAGCGTACATCCAAATGTTATCCCTAAAGTCAGAAAAAAGACCGTCTAGCATCTTTAAATGTTACATCCTCAATCGTATTTATGTCCCAGGAATTCAACAGCTCCAATTTCTTAATAGTAAGAGGACAGACCAGTAAAAAAAAGCAGCTCGTCATCACACAACAGAAATATAGTGATGTTTAACACAAACAGGGCGATTAGAAAACAAGACAAACGTGGGGAAACTGAACTCTTTTTGTATAAAATATAGAAAGTTCGAGTCTATAGTTTGTTTTAAAATAGAATATATTTTCTGCTGGTTTAAAGACTTCCTCATAAAGTCTCATAAATTAAAACATACACAAATAAATAATAACAATAAAAACTACTTTATTATTCCGAATATGACTACTATACTCAGACGATGACTCCAATTCCTCAGTACAATGCTGTGGCCTCATCTTTTTATTCTCCTTATTAAAGGCCCAGTGTTTATGAATAATGTGTGTTTACATTTATTAATTTAATTAATCGACATCATGGTCACCAGGTCCTATGCTACATCTGAGGACAGTGAGATCACGTGTTGGATATTAAGGGGGACGGAGGGTTTTGATTTATCTATTACCAAATTTACTTGGTAAAAACTTAAAACTGGTTAAAACTTACTTACAACTTTGAGGACATAACGGTACATTTTCAAACATTGGGCTTCAGTTTTATTAGCTTCTATGGCATATATGGTCCTTTATATAATCATTTAAATAAAATGACCACAGACGTCATATTTGTAAAATGAAATTGACAACATATAATGTCCTGAATGTACCTCAAGTTCAACTTTGTTTTAAGGTGGCTGCTTTCTTTACTTCATGCATGGGTTTCAGTAACTTTTACCCTTTTTCTTTCTACAGCTTTAATATGTTCTAGAGAAAAGTGTCAAGAAATTAAGTCAAATATTACCCTGTGACTGGGAACTGGTTATTCATTTTCTCACCAAACCAGACAAATTTAATCTTATCCATAAAAAAAAAAAAAAAACACACACACACAGCACACATGACTATCTTAAACTCCTGACTACAGCACTGACTCTCACACTACTTTATTTTAACATGTGCCACAGTTTTGGATTTAAATCTTTTTTTAGTAAATCAGGACATTTTAAAGAACAATTTCTCATTGCTTCCTAATCAGACAAACCAAGTAAAAAAAAGATCAGAGGCCATCAGTGTTGTTGCAGAGTAAAGTAAAGGTTTGTTGCAGGGACTTACCGGGCTGTGAGACTGTGAGAACGCTGTTGGTTGGGGTCCCGCTGCAGCCTTCAGGAGCGCTGCTGCTGCAGACTGACAGAGCAGACAGACTGCGCAGGCTGACTAACATCAGCTCATGACAGCAGGGGACAGGTGCCTCACCATCCAGCCACACACTCAGCTGGGATCCCACCAAGCTGCCAGGGGGCTTAACCCTTTACGTACCACCTAAAGAAGACATGAATGATTGAAATGGAGACTTATTTTCACTCCTTTCACGCTGGTTTCCACTCATTTCTGTCCAGTGTGAAAATCCAGTAGAAGACTTGTGAAACTTGCTACAATTTATCCAAGTTTGCATTTTTTTTTTGTTGCATTAGTATTGCACGTTAGAGCAGAACACACCTTTAAAATAAATCTGCAGTATACACAAGTTAAGCAAGTTTTCAGAAGTACACAATTTATTTAAATATCAATGGCTATCAGGTTCTTTCAGGTTAAAAACTAAGTGAAAAGTTATAAAAAAAAGTAGCTTTACCCAAAGCCAATAATAATCTAACTTTAAGTGGCTTTGGCCTGACCCTTTCCTTAGCTAGACGTTGCCTAGCAACACAAGTAGCAGGAGTTGTCAGTTAGCCAGAAACAGTTTAATTATGTTTAAAATAAAAAGGTCAGATTAAAACTTTTAGATATTTTTTTTTTAATTATGTTTTTAATTATGATTACATACAGGTAATTTTTTTTGCCTCACCCTCTGTTTCAATCATGGGACATACTGCAGCTACATTATGTCAGTGTAAAAAAAATCTCTATTGTGGTTTTATGATTGTGACATAATACAGTAAACATTGAACTGTTCTAACAACATATTCAACAAAGACAACATCAGTTTTGGTGTATAGTTTTTAATTGAAGTGTCTCACAAGCCATTCAGACCAAAAATACAGTACAAACAGAGTGTAGTTCAAACAGTCACATTTAGGTCCCAGGTACAGATCCACAGCTGCAATGATTATATTTGAACGGTAGTAAAACAGAATACAGTAAATAAAAACTGAACACAGTCTGATAGATGACTTTAACAGGCGAGGAGGCTTGTAATGAGTATGTTATAAAGACAAAGTCCTTACAATAAATCAAGGTTTCATTCAATATGCGAACGAAGGAGGAAAACAGTTATTTACAAAACATATGTAAGTGGTAAAATAATGACAGAAGTCTCACAAAACGGAACAATGCTGATAAATATGAAGTTTTGCATTTGTCTAGCTTCAACAACCACAAAACAAAAAGATCCAACAGTGAACCATAACGGCACGATCTTATGGTTTAAATCTGCCTGGAAATAAATCCACTCACATTAGGGTCAGCCAAGACAACTCATACAGCTTAATTACTCCTATAACCCAACAGGGTTTTGATTGTATTCGTTAGTCATGGAGGGCATTAAAGCAAACATTCACATTGTCCTACATGGCTCTTAGCTGAACAGTTCTTTAGTGTTGCATTAAGTGTGCTTTCGCTCTTTCTGAGTGACACTCAAATGGCCTAAAAATGAGGAATTACTGATTGTAACAGAGTTACACTCAAAATGGTGTACACACACACACACACGATACAAGCAAGCACCTAGGCAAAGTTCCTGCGTGTGAAATATTCTGTTTAGACGAGTTATGCAACAGAGAACTATCAGTTTTCCAGATGTACATAAATAGAATTATTTACAAAACATACACTATACATTTGTGTACCCTGAACACTTCTCTGTGCCGTAACAAGACCTGTTTCAAATCAGCACAGATATAAACACTTATACGAGCGTGAGCAATGTTTAAATTGCCAGAAAAATGAATACCTTATTTTTTTTAAACACGTCAAGACTCAGCCACTGAAATGCTGTTGATATAAAACAGCATTAGGCAACTCCATTCACACTAGTTCACTAGAACACAGAACATTCAGGGTTTTGTTCATGTTTCTCCCAAAGATTGTGCAATTGGGCAATCTATGCTTTTCAATGGAGCTTCAGTTAAGTACAACAAGTGTTAAAAACATTGTTTATGGGGCAGTCGGGGATAAATCAGTTTCAAAGATTAAACTGTTAATATTTCTGTATCGTCTAATTTAGATACACAAACTGAGAAGGAGACTCCAGAACAGACATATAGTCATTAAGACTTACTTTGGCCATGATATTTATATTCCAGTTGCTTCAGAAGTTGCTTTAAGTATGTATTCTCATTCAAGGGCTCAATTAATTCCAATCGAATGGCAAATTAGTTCAATTATTATACCTTCCCACTTACTTCTCTGCGTGTCATTCTACGGTTATCGCTGAGAAATTAAACTGGTAAAATCGAGATGCACTTTTCTTATTTTTTTCTTTTTAAATGCAACTTATTCAAGTTAACCATGAAAATAAAAAAAGTGCAAACTTGGGTATTATGAACAGCTAAAAAGATAAAAAATGAACTGAATGGCAGACAGGCACAAAGTCTTAAAATCTTAGCTAACGTAGAGAAGTCTACATATTCGCTGAGTGACGGGCTGCAGGTCATCATGAACTCCTGTCTGCCATTCAAACACTTCTCAGCTTTTAGCACCTCTAAGGTCATTGGCTTGCTAATAGATAAAACCTTGTATAAAGAGGATGTTTTTCTTTTAGTGCAACGTCATGAATTCACTGCCTCTTACGCCACAGAGGCTAATAAATATCATGCTACTCTAAATAACACGTTGTAACTTAGGTATTATTGTTTGGGCAAACAGAACCACACTCTTTATAATGTTTCCACAAGGACACCATCGTTTGATTGTATTGCACACAATAATAAGGTCCGGAGACCACACCTTTTCATCCGACACCCCACTGACTACGCCCAGCGACCGCTGGACACAAAACTTCTGCTGAAGGAGAAACTTGAGTCTGAACTTTCGTGCTTTCCCCAAGCACCGAACGGCACCACGATGATTGTGCTGTTGTCCTCTGAGCCATACTGAAGAGCCTGAGAGAGAGAGAGGAGAGGACATTAACATACAGTATGTATATAAAAGGCCTGCTTACTGGCCATTTGCTTGCTGAGCTCTTCTGACACAGAGAACCATGATGCATACACCTACACTTTATGGTGGCCTATTTCCATTTAATTCAGGCTATACTGGAGCTAGGGATATATTTAGTAGGTGATACCAATACCAGGAAAATTCAATAATGCTCCATATCCAATTCAATACCACGTTAAAAAACAAGAACAAAACAATCCCATGAACTTCAACATATACTCCTTTATGAAGAACATTAGAACATTACAAAAAACAAAACAGTGGCCCCTTTTAATAGATTGTTATCTTATTTACTCAATTTAAAAATTATTTTAAATCTGCTCACCTTGCTTTTCCCTTCAGTACTCTTTTCTACACACGTCTACTCTGACCTCTGACTCTCTCTCTCTCTCACACACACACACACACACACACACACACACACACACACACACACACACACACACACACACACACACACACACACACACACACACACACACACACACACACACACACACACACACACACACACACACACACACACACACACACACACACACACTCCCTGTCTGTCTTTTTTCACAACAGCAAGTCAACTGTGTGTGGAGGAGGTGTTATTCAGCGGAGCATGTGTGACTGTCACTAGACTGAAGGGGCAGAGCGAGGGGAGATTGTCCACCAGTTCATTACAGAAACGCGTACTGGGAGTGAAAGATGCTTTGTTGAGGCAATGGCGCAAAACACAATGTGAGAGATAGGTGTGAAAATATATATATATTAGGTTTAAGGTGCTAACAGACAGAACGCAGTTGCTTTCAACGTTGCGACTGATTCAAAATACAGAACATCGATGGCTACTGCACACCATTTTCTTATCCTTTAAGGAACAAAAACGTAGGAATAATACTTAAAATGAGTGGTGTGTATTCATAAGCTACAGAGCAGAGTGCTTGTACACAATACTGCCTTGGTGTAGATTATTAGTAAGTATTTTCTGAAAGACTTTCAACAGCGTACATGCTACAAGTTAATCTGGTTATAAGCTGATGTGTGTGACTAAAGGCTCATCCACGTGGACATCGTTTATGGAAGCATTTATTTCAATGAATATGTCTGTCTGCCTCCCAATGAACAACCACCCAAATGCACTCGACGATGCATAAACACACAGCCATTCAAACCACAAAAGTGTCCTACTTTACATACAGCGTGTGGTTTCACTGTGGGCGTATTAAAAGCCAACGATAAACGTCTTACCTGGTCAGATATTCTCTGAGCTGCCTCCTTGGGGTCGTGGCACTGGTTGATGACGTTGCAGATCTCTTGGCTATTCATAATGAAGTTAATGCCGTCTGTGGTCAGCGCCAGGAACGAGTCGTGGGCATGGTGCAACTGAAGAAAAGAAAGCAATGTTTAGCAACAATTCTAACTCTTTTTTTCCGCCATGTAGCACTGAACTGCAGAGAACACAAATCAAATCCTAAAATACCTAAATTAGACAGTGTCTTTAAGTCCTAAATGTATAATCCTACCGTTACTCTCTTGGTCTCAGGCTCAGCGATGACCCCCATGTTCTTCAGGTCAAAGTCTCCAATGCTGCGGGTCATGGCCAACCTGCCGTTGACGTTTGGCTGTCCCAGACTATTCCAGGTGATAAAACCCCCGCTTTTCTTTATCCTTGAGGCGGGTGCAGAGGGAGAGGGGAACACAAAGATACATCAGAACTGATAACACCACTTTGAAATGTGGGATTCTCAAGTTTCAGGAAAAATAAACCTAGTATGTTGGGTTTTACTCAACAGGGAACACAAATTTAACTAATTTCACTGTCCCCAACCCATCGTTAGTGATGACTCAGTACACAACGCCAAATGTTTGATGGGCTTCTCAGTTACCTTAAGATATGTCACCGAGACATCTCCTACATTAAAAACCAGTGGTGAGCTTAATTTACAATCAATAAATGTAAATAACTGCAATCAATCCTTATATGGACAGTTCAGTACCTTCTTTTAGTCAACAGATTTTTTCATGGATACGAGTTTAGATGGTCTAATTTGTCCTTCTCTAAAGTTCTTCTAACAGGTACAACAACCCTGAAAATGAAGCCCTAACTGAAAACACACACTTTTTGTGTCTTTCAGGAACCAATATGTGTCTTACCGCTATCTCCCGCTGATGTGCTTTGTCTAAACTGACAACACCTTCGTACCTTTCTTTCTCGTCCTTCCTCTCAGGAGTGTGGTCGACAGTGAGTTTAAGGGCTTTGCCCTTGCGGCCCAGCATGGCGCGGCTGTCACCCACACTGCCCACCACCAGCTCAATGCCGTCCCTCAGCAGGGCCACAGTGGAGGTGGTTCCTGCATTCATCCCGGGTGCTACAGAGACATGAAAGGAAACATCAGAGGTGGAATGTGCCATAAAAAAGCTCCACACAAAACGTCACTGTTCACATTGTTCACAACAACCACACGGTGTTTCTCACACTCTCACATCCACACACCAAAACATGAACACATGGGTGGGAAGTCATAAAGTGGACTTACAACAAACTAGAGATTGCACAGTTAACAATAGAGGAGGCAGTCACACATGCAGGTCGAACTGTTTTAACAGAGTTGAGGTCCAGAGCAAATATTACAGCAGACTTGTGTCTTTGGTTGAACATAAAAATAATAAATGTTACCTGACACAACACCAGTGGCCAGTATTTAAATTTGTATTCAAAAAGCAAAAGCAACACATAGACTCATCTAAAATAGAAAACTACTTTTCTTAAAACTTTCTGAGAGGGGTTTGTTTTACTTCTACGTTTTGCATGCATTTATCTTCTCCACTAATCTGTCATAAAGGAAAATACCAAATCTGACTACTTGGTAATTTGTTCTCATTAATGCAGGCAAGCTGTGAGATGTTATTTTAACACTGAAAGCAGCAACATGGTTCCAACCAAATTTATGTGTCTGGCAAATGATGTTTGAGCAGCAGATATTTAGCTACACATAAACACTAAACTTGAGGTCCTTCCTTCAGGGAAGACAAAAATCACATCAATCAATCAATCAATGTCATTAAACAGATTTTTCTGCTGACATTTGTAGGCCTGCATTACACCATGGAAATAAATGAGAGGACTACATTGAGATTTTAAGCTTGCTTTTTTTACCTAATCTGCATATTAAACATGCTGAATCTCATGGACTAGATCTGTCACTGACAACATACATCTCATACAACTTGTCAAACGGAAGCACTGTCTCACAAGAAGCTTTGCATACACTTGGTGAGAAGAAAAGAAAAGGAAGAGAGAGAGAGAGAGAGAGAGAAGAGTGAGAGAAAGATAGGGAACCTTCCAGTAGTCCAGGATTTAGGACCCGCTGGACTCTCCTTCAATATCTAGCCTCTCGTCATCCACATTGGTGCCAAGGGCCTCCAGCTCTTAGCTGGGTCAGCAGCTGCCGTAGATAACATGCACACACACACACAGGCATATTGGGACATTTCACACAACGTGGCCGATGTATGGCCACATTATAGATATACTAGCTTTTATATCAACAGATAACCTAAATCAGATATAATGCCATTTGAGAAACACATGTACACCATATGATTTATTGAGAGAAATTGTTTGCATTCATTTGTTCGAGGGAAGCTCGAATTACACCCAATATCAGTTTCAGTGCTTGTGTTAAACAATATGCTTTGCAGACTGAGAAAAATAAAATCAAAAGATGGGTAACACATTAAAGGAAAAAACAACATTTAGTGTCGGGCCACCATAAGCGTTTAAATGAGCTTCAATGTTCACTGGCATAGACTCTACAGGTCTGTGAAGACCATAACATATGGCTGACATCATTTTCATACTCAAAAACCATTCAGTGACCCCTCGAGCCCTATGTGGAAAGATCCACATTCGCTATGTTTATCCACACATGTACTCACATTTTTCCCTTTAATTTGTCACCTTCCTGTATGCGTAGATGTAGCACTGGAAGCAGTGAAGCACTAGTGTGTTTGCTCTACTTGTAGCTGGTTTATTATTCATTACTTATTAAGTGCCTTTGGTTTAAATGACAGACCTCTAACCAGAAGTGCTCGGGTCATGTCAGTTGGGAAATCCAATCATTTTAAACCTAAGTAGGAAAAGTAAGTTTTTGAAGAAAGAAGAAAAAGTGTTGTTACATGTAGAGCTGCAACAATTATTCAACTAATTTATTAGTTGATCGACTGAAAAATAATAGCCAACTATTATGATAAGTGATTAAGTAAATTTTCATGCAAACATGGCAAAAAATACAGTTTTCAGCGTTTCGAATATGAAGATTTCCTACATTTCTGATTTATAATCATATTAAACTAAATATTTTGGGGTTTTGGGCTAAAAAAACCCAAAACATTTAAATACATCACCTTGGATTTTGAGCAACTTGGATGGACATTTTAATAGACCAAACAACTGATTAATCTAATCAAGAAAATAATCTGAAGATTAATCGATAATGAAAATTATCATTAGTTGCAGCCCTAATTACAGTCACTATGTGTGTATATACACAGTATGTCTACGTACATGTAACATAAAAGAACCTACCAGCTGGAGAGAAGTGCAAGTGCCTTGCAAGAGCTTTGTCTACTTCAAGAAAGGCCTTCGTTAAAACTAATTCCAGATTGGGCTCATCTGCCACAAGGTCCCTGAAACAACCAAAAGATTATATTGATCAGTAAATCAGCTACAAAAAGGTATGACTTATCTTTCGCAATCATTCAATTCATTTCCTGTGACATTGAACAGTATAGATAAGTCATAACTGCATATCCAGAACAAAATTAGCACCCGTCATCAACTAAATGCTGGTAAAAATAAACAAGTGGCTTTCAGATTTTCTAACAAAAACCAAACAAATCTACTGAGCGACTGGTTAAATTTCAGTATTTATTAGCCGGTAAAAAAAAAAGTTAATTTTGCATATCTCTTAATTTCCTTACTTGATATATTTCTCCATGTACTTTTCACAAAAGTCGGCTGCTTCCGGCCCACCATGCCCATCGAACACAGCAAAGTATAGGATGTTGTCAGTCATTTGGGAGACCTGGAAGCGGTCTTCATTCTCCTTGCGTTGACCAATGAGCGAGGCGCAGCCTACCCTCGATAAGCTGACTTTGGGAATGGGCTTGCCGTAGCGAATGCTGGGAGGCAACAGGATGGGCTCATCAATCCGATTGTCCCAGATGCCAAATGAATCCCAAGTAGTGGGGCGGCCACTGCTGTCTGCATCAAAGCGTGTGTTGCTGTGCCGTTTTCCTGAAGGGCTGTACAGTTGTCTACGGACGATTGTGAACTGGAGGTGGCTGTCCTGCTGGAATGGGAATGGGGCTTTCTGTAAAAGACCACTGCACCTTGCCAGGCGCATGAGACAGGCCGCTGACATCACCCTAACAGCACAAACACTGGAGAAGCACTGGATGCAGAGGTAGAAGGATTTGCCGTCCAAACCCTGAGGGAAAATCGGTTGGTTAAGGCTAGACGGGGAATTTTAATGACTATTACAACACATCTTTTTTGTTTGATCAGCAGGGCCCACCATACCAGAATGTCTGACATGCACCAACCCTGTGTTGTTTGCCATAAAGGTCTCTTGAAACTAAAAATCCCCCCTCCCTCCAGCAATCTCAAAAAGGTATAACCAGGTTAATATGATGCAAACCGTTTACTTATTTACAAAAGGTGCTTAAAAACAGTGGCCTGGTTAAGGATTGTAGGAAATAAGAAATAAATGCACAGTACTTAATTAATAACTCTTTAGTAGATGTGAAATGGTTAGTTGATTGACAGAAAATTAATCAGTAACTGTTCTGATAGCTGATTAAATGTTCCAGTTATTTCTCAAGCAAAAAAAAAGCCAAATATTTCCTGGTTCCTGGATTGAATAATAGAATTTGATGCCTTTCTTTGTTAAATATAACAAACTGATTATCTTTGGGTTTTAGACTGGTGGTCGGGCCAGTATTTATATATATCCTTTGCCTTTGGGAAAGTGTGATGGACATTGTCACTATTTTCTAAGATCTGACAAAACAATTAAGTGATTAACGAATAACTAAGACGAGTTAGCTGCAGCACCATAAATCTTAATCAATTAACTAAAGGACACGACAAGCCTCAACTCTTTCCATATACAATCAATTTTAGTCAACTATCTTAACGATGAAAATAAGCAATTAGTGTTGATCGTGATTAAACTTTTATAATATTATGATACTAGCCCCCGCGTTATCCCTATGTTTACAAACAGCCTAACGCTTGAAAAGCATCACAAATGTTTTATATTCACATCCAACAGCATTCACAACTTAGTGAGTGCAGTAGTGTAACATCAAGAGGCAGTAACAGTAGGTTAACTGTTAGCTGCTGGCGCTAACAATACATCAGTATGCAGATTATATAACACAAGTGTCAGATGGGGTGTGTCCGTGTTTCAGTTATTATACTTTAATACTCCTAAATATCACATTTTTGTTGCACTAACGTCCTGGTTAGTTCCCTTTCGGTTTCGGCGGCATTGACGTTAACTAGCTAGCTAACGTTAGCTACATAACTATCTTTAGCTAACTAGCGAGCTACGTGGCTAGTCAGCAAGAAGTTCGCAGTTTGTCCAACAACACTGAGACCACCGCCTGAACCCCTCGGCTGTGTGTTAACTAAAAAACAAAAACAACATACCTTTGATGTCTTAGATGTATTAATACGATGAAATCCGTGGCCGTTTCTTGAACAGAAGTGGTTGATATGAATGAAAACCCGCCGCCTTCGTCTCGTCCCGTCTGTGTTTTGAATCGTCAATGTTATCAAACAAGGCCTCTGATGTGACCGCGCCAATCAGCGTGCAGGGAACGTCTACGCCCCCCTCCCCCCCGCCCCCCTACGTTCAGCGCAGATGATTGGTCGACAGACGTTTAATGACAGCCGTATGCGCCAATCACGAATCGACAACTTTGGCATTCTGCAGCCAATCAGAGACGGGTGTGATGTAGAAGGGCGCTGTAGCGATGGATACCATTATGTGAATTTCCCTCAACGTGTTTAGTTTCTCATACATACCTTTCATTTTGTTCCTACTAGTTCTTCTGGGTCTAAACATGTCCTAGTTCCTCTTTAACCAGCTGCTAATGCCCTGTTTACTAGTAGACTGTAATAATGTTACTGTAAACGGATGCCTCTGTGAAGAAAACAACATATTTTTCCATCCCTGAAGCATGATGTAACTTGGCTGAAACCAACACATACCTTGGCATAATGAACTCCTTGTTACTGCATCGTCTCTTTCCCAACCTGAACTGCAACTATTATTGGATGTAGTCATCCAAAACCCTTCGGTCATCTTCACATAGTTCAGCTCAAATTTCCGCACACCATTTTTACTTGCATATTGCATATAGTGTATATACTTTTCATTTATAGTTAGTATTTTCTATTATATTTTGTAATATTCTTATTTTGTGATATCTTATTGTACTTCCACTTCTGTAATCTCCGCACTACATTCTCCTATGCTGCTGTGTGTAAGTTGAATTTCTCCTACGGGGGATCAATAAAGGTACATCTTATCTTATCTTATCCTATAAGCTTCTTCAGCATGTAAATGTAATGTAATTTAGATTTTTTTTTAAAAACATACAGGAAAACATCCTCACTCTTCTATCCACTCAGTTAAAGCTAGACAAACAAATAATAAGTGGCTTATAGTACATCTCATGCTGCTCAAAACACATACAGAGCTAGTAACTAAATACATTTACTCAAGTATTGTACTTATACTACTGTATACTGCTGCTACACAAAATTTCAGGGGAAAATAAAGCACTTTTTACACTTATTACTAGTTCCACCGACAAGGGATAAATATATTTTAATATTAATGCTCCTCCAAATGCCAACCAAATAACCCTAGATGTTTGTTCGAAATGATCGATTTCCTACTGGATCAGTCAAAACCAGTGCCATCAATTGCTCCTGCATCTGTGAAGAAATTTAACAAGAAGATTACAAATATTCAATCAGACAGATACATACATCAGTTTCAAGAAGGATATTAATGTCCACACATAGTCATAGACTCACAGCCCTACTCTGGCAGTAATAACACATTTTCTACCCCCCCCAAGAAAATGCAGATTTGAGTTTTAATGCTGCTACAGTTTTCAGCTTCCTTTACACTACATGAGTCATCATCAAAATACAGGATATGATACAGAAAGATAGAGAAACGTTGGCTGAGATCACCCAGAATGTGATGGGTCACAGGATTTGTTGTAACACCTGCTCTTCCTGTAAGGCGGACCAATCGGAGCTTCTCCACGACGCTGAAGTTGGCTTCTGATTCGAAGCTTCTGATTCGGTAGTTAAGGGTAAACTTAAGGGAGATTTAATTTACAGTGCTGAACGACCGATCCTTTTTTTTTTTTTTTTTTTAGCTCATCTTACTGTTGTTAAAGTTTTAGATAAAGCCCTAACACTGAATGAGACCCACTTTCAAATTTGTGAAAACTTTATTCTACTTGTCAAAATGCTAAAAGGGGAGATTTTACTGGTCTTCCCACATATTTAGACCACGTTGGACCAGGTCCAGATCAAAAACCCACTGTACCTGGACTGGACTAGATTACCCCAGAGAGGCCAGATACTCTTTAAAACACAGTTTCAGATTTGTGAAATCTTTATTCAGACATAGTGCAAATAAATAGCAGTGTCACCAATTTTCAGTGTTACCACCACATGGACATCTATTCTTTCTCACTTCAAAACAAAAGTAGAAAAGTTATTTTTTCCTTTTGAAAAACGTTGAAAACATCTTAATAGATTAGACAATTGTTTAATTTACAATTCCAATTTTTCTTCCCTTAATCTCCTGGGGCTTAGCGGTCACATACGTGGACAGCACCTTTTAGCTCTTATGTCCACAATTGTGTTCACTGCTGAATTGGGGGTGTTATGGTACGTATATGGGGTACTTACGCTACCATATGGTGGTGTCAGAAATTTCTAACACACTACGGTGCCAATTCAGAATGGCGGGAAAATTCAAGTGGTAGCTCCATACACAAACGTCGACCAGGTAAGAAGTTCTGTCATATTTCATGGCTTATTCTGATTTAGATATTTATAAAAGCCTTGTACATTTGTCATGACATGCAAATTTGAAAAAAAAAGTGTAAAAATAGCAACTTTGTAGGTCGCTAAACATGATGTACACATAAGTGTACTTACGGACTGATGCTCCTCAAAACTAACATGCTAACACACATGTAAAATAAGAAAAAAGCTAACTCTGGTGCAGCTAAAAAGCTGTACATGGTCCCAATGAAATAAATAACAATTAAATCACTAAATACACACATACATACTTAAATTAGTTGGGTTGAAAATGTTAGTAAAAATGTGCACATGTAAATTAGCTTACAGCTAACTCTGGTGTAGCTAAAAAGCTGCATATTGTCCCATTGGAATAAATAACAAATAAATAATGCAAACCTACACACATAAATTAATTTGTATTTGATTTTGTCATGTTTTTATTTACGGCGCTGTTAAGATAAAAAAAAATAAAAATCTCCCCTTAAATTTCCCCCTTAACCGCCGAATCGGAAGCTTCGAATCAGAACCCAACGTCGGCGTCATCAGCGCCTCTGCCCCTTAACGTCCAGTGACGTAGGCAGCTGTGACACTTCCTAGTTTGTTTCCTGAGCTTGAACCGAAACCGGACGACCGACAACAGCATGCGTCTGTCCAGGTAAAGAGCCATTTTAATGAGGGACGAAGCAGTTATAATGCGACATCGCTGTGCCTGCAAACGACACATCGGTTTGTCAGTGGATTTCTGCTTTGTTTTATTTTATTTATTTTTATTTTTAGCCATAATACTGACAGTCATCGACACTGTAGCTTGCTAAGGTTAGTTAGCTGACCGTTAACCGCATCGACGGCTGGTTTGGGTCAACAGACGGTTCCGGTTCTTGGTCCCGTTACTGAAAGTGTTGATCCAGCTAGCTAACGTCAAGCTCAGGTATTTAGCTGTGTTTCATCTTCATCTCCACAACGCAGACCCAGGCCGCTCCTCTTCACTTTCTCCCCGGCAGCAAGCAAGCTAACGTAACCTCAAAATACATGTCCTTACAGATGATTGAGGCTGGACCGTGTAAGGTACACACACACACACACACACACACACACACACACACACACACACACACACACACACACACACACAAACACACACACACACACACACACACACACACACAGAGGAAAAACAGACAGTTAACGCTACTAGCTTAGCATAGCTTGCAATGTTTGCTAGTAAGTCCACAGGTAATAAAGGCGTGGCGTTGTAAGTTAGCAGGCTGTTTATGAGATATAATAGAGTTATTAGTGTTTTGATTTAGTGTTTACTAACCGGGGCACGGTTCACACGTGTCCTGGAAAACCTGGAAAAGCCAAAGAGTCTAGTTTTCCAGTCATGGAAACACCTGGAAATGAATTATCCTGGAAATAATGTATGTTGTCTTGTTTTTGTTGCATTGTAGCCCCTCGCTCAGATCACTTGTGTAAACCTGGGTGTGTGTTATGTTTGAAACTTCACTGTTGGTAGGATAAACTGTATTTATTGAGGTTTACCAGATGCAAAGGGTGTCAATTCTTTGATAAATACATGCACAGTGATGTTAATTGTACGTGAAATGAACATTTAAACTTTCTAGAGGGTGAATTTTCTGTAAAACAAAATAATTTCTACCCGATTTGAACTGTTATTTAAGGGCTGTGGACAAATTAATGTAGTAAACTGCCCCAAACTGCAGCCTATATGACCACTTGTAAGCCTCATATAGTGATGTCCTGTAAACCTCCTGGAAAAGGTCCTGGAAAGGGATTTGATTAATAGAGTGCAAACCCTGTCAGGGCCATGTGCTTACTGTGGTCTAACAGTTCATTTTCAGTATTTTCTTCCACTCTCTCAGTATACACCCACTTGTCAGGTTAGTAGGTACACTCAGCTAAAAATAATGCAGTCTAATACAGCAGCCTACCTTCCCTCGTGAAGGTTACAATGTTCAGTTTTCGCTGAAACCGTAGATTAACTTTAGAGAGACCTTGATTCATTTCAGAGGGTGTAGATTGTTGTGCTGTTGAGCTGTATTCAGGTTCACACTTGGTTGTATTGCATTATACCACTGCTTCTGATTACAGGGGCAACGATTAGTCGATTAGTTGTCAACTATTAAATAATTTCACCAACTATTTTGATAATAGATTAATTGATTGACAGAAATTGTCAATATCTTCTGATTTCAGCTTCTCAAATGTGGCATTTAGGAAACAGGCATCAACATTTTTCAACATTTTCTGGAGCAGACAACTAATCAGTTAATGGAGAAAATGATCGACAGTGAAAATAATTGTTAGTTGCAGCCCAACTACTACTAATGATCATTAAGTTGATTTTGTAGCATTTACAAAGTGCTTTACAAATTTTTTACAATATTAAGATGTGTATCAAATACAATAAAATGCCCATCACAATTTCCCAGAGCTCAAGTTAATGTTTTCAAGTGGATTGTTTGGTCTGACTAGGTCTAAAACTGAAATATATATTGTTTATTTTTATAGAGGACTAAAAAAAATAATCAACTAATAGTTTCTCGTCCAATAATAACATTCATAAAGGTATTGGGGTCAGGTGTCGTGCCGTGGTTGTCCTTGATATGAATTTGTTTGGTGGCTGGTTCTATACGGCTGTTACCTGTCCTGTGTTCTGTATCCATTTGTTTATTATTACCCTTGGCTAACTCAGTCGGCAACATGCATGTATTGCCTGTGGATTGGATCGCTTGGAGCTGTTTAAGCTGGGATTACACTGACAGGGTTTATTTAAACACACTGCCTGTTCCTCTGTCATACGGATTACATCATTCTCACACACAGCCACGCCCACCTCTAAACCCATCTTTACTTCATTCTTCAAAACATCAGGGATTCACACATGGAGCACAGTAATCGGTATGTGCTCCGAATAAAGGAAGATGACATAATTACTCTGTTTTTTTTTTGTGTCTTCCAGGGTTGGAAGTTACATGAAGAGGAGAAAGCGGGGTTACTCTCAAGCCTGAACATTTTTTCCATCTTCCTCCATCTGGCCGTCACTATCTCAGATCGGTGCTCATTCCCTCTCTCTTCGAAAACATGCTGTGTTGGGGGAACGCAAAGGATGGACAGTTGGGTATTGGTGTGGAGAGGAACCCTATGTTTGAGCCAAGGAACTGTCATGTGTTCAGCGGCAGGGGACTGAAAGAGGTCGCCTGTGGAGGGCAACACTCAATGTTCCTGCTGCATGATGGTAGTGTGTACACGTGTGGTTCTAACAGCTGTGGACAGCTGGGCCACGACAAACCAGGGACTCCCCCAGGTAAGCATTCAAGTGAGAGGCTGACCTTTGGGCAATCATTACAGTTTGTTCCACCACCACTTTCAGTAGGTGTGTGTAAACAATGTGTGTGGATATAATATGGTGTGATTACAAAGGCTGTCTGTATTGGTACTGCTTGGTGTGATGGCAAAGATTCTTCACTGGTATTGACCAGTGTGCTAGTGGCGTAGCTCTAGGGATGGTAATGTCAGTCGGTGCACCACTTTGGTCCAGATTAAAATGTCTTGACAACTAGTGGATGAACTTCTGTGAAATTTTAAACAAACGTTCATGGACCACAGTGGATTGATTCTACTAGATTGACTCTTTGGTGGATTTCTGTGGAATTTAATACAGATATTCAAGGTTCCAAAATGCTAAATACGAATTAATTTGGTTTTCCTCAGACTTTTCCTCTAGTTCACTACTAATTTAGTGAAATATTTTAACATCCACAAGATGGATTGGCACAACATTTTCATTCATAGTTTCCAGACAATGTCGTCATTTATTTGGCGATCTCCTGCACAAAAAACGTGTGATTGTCGTGAAATTTGGTTTCCGATGTTTCTGGTTCCCAGAGGATTGTTATAATATTGATCCTATGACCTTTTATCTAGCGCCATCATCAGGTCATTTCATTTTGTCCGGTACTATGCTTAATGACTATTTACCTACAAAACTAAAAGCATTCCCCTCACCCTCAGCTGTGCTTTGCGTGCAGTGCTTAGCAAACGTTAGCATGCTGATGTGCCACACTGAAATGGTGAACATGGTAAATATTATACCTGCTTAACGTCAGCGTGGTAGCATTGACATTGTGAGCATGTTAGCACGCTGATGTGCATTTAGTAACACAGTCAGCCTCATAGAGCCACTGGCAAGGCTGTAGACTTTCTGTTTTGTTCCTTGGTGTTAATTAATATATAAAAACATATAAATCTAAAAGAGTTATTACGTAGCAGTGGCAGCTGGACTTGCTGTGGTAGTATTACACCCTTGTGAGAATATCTCATGTTGCCGTGGATCCATCGTCTTTGTGTGAACCTGAAGAAGCTGCCTGAAAACGCAGTGAAATGTCTCGTGCAGGTCTTAACAAGTTCAGTTGCTCTTGTTTTACAGCTGCTAGATATCACCAGACATGGATGACAAAGCATAAGCAAAAATGTGGCTTCTTTTTCACATTTTATGGATTTTATTTAGTTGTATCATGCATAAAATGTCTTTAACAGTATCAGTACATGTACATTATTTTAAAGTGCCTCCATTTCTGAGTGGGTTCAATTGGTTCTGTTGCACTACTAACCACATATCCATTACTAATGGATGAAACTGTGGTTGTGAAGTGATTGCAGACAGTGGTGGGTGGAAGTTTGTATTGTATGTTACTTGGTATAGGCATGTGGGTGAAGCTATAACAACAGTGAATAAAAGACTCACTGCACCTTGAGCAGACACATAGGCCTATTCAATAGAAGGTTCTTGCATACCTAGAAATCCTCAGTAACAGATCTAGATTATTCAACAGGGATGTTTTGTCACTTGAGTCATTTTAATAGATAATAATAGATATTAGATTTTTAGTTTAGTTTTATACGTTTGTAGCTAATGAATCTCAGGCGTTATTCTGTTACATACAGCACAAACCTAAGTTTGAGCAGTACAAAATATTAGATAAAATACCCACACTAAATGCCTTACATGGAGTGGGTCTCTTAGGGCATAATGAATTCCAGGCTAGGGCGTACCAGATGAGATGGTAGCTTGAAAATGAAACAGCAGTGAAGTAAATGAACCATGTTGCCTTTTGTAAAAGGAGTATTTACAGCACCTGCAATAAAAAGTCAAGGCTGTACATACTGTGATGTATTTTTTTTTTTTGTCATGAAGCTGCTGACATCTGACAAGCTCTTCCTTCTCTCCGCAGAGCTGGTGGGAGCTCTGGATACTCAGAAGATAACAATGGTGTCGTGCGGTCGGGCCCATTCTATGGCGGTGAATGAGCAGGGTCAGGTGTTTGCCTGGGGAGCTGGTGAAGGCGGACAGCTCGGCCTGGGCTCTGTGGAGGCGGCTATTCGAATCCCAAGGTGACTGAGTTGCACACTTTAGAGAAATTCAAGCGTTTAGCCTGACAGGAGAAATTAAAGACAGGACAGGGTTCAATTTGAAGTAACCCATGCATCCAAAAAAAAAACAATGCTACAAACGATTCTACGAAATTTTAATTTGAAAAATGGTCTTACTTTATTAATTTATTTAGCTAGTTAGATTGGTTTTAATTGCCACTAAACTTTTATGAATGAAACATAGTTTCTTAGGGGCTGGTCTTGCAGTTGAGCTCAGACTACTTTAATATGAGTTAGATATTTTCACAAAAATAAAAACTGACTAATCACCCTTAGACAATCTCATGATTTTATGTTATAAAATGTCATGTGATGTTGTTGTGCATCAGTAACATCACTGAGAAATCTTTAGAATTATGAATCTTTCAAATGTTTTCTTCTGCTTTGTCTAGGTTGGTCAAAAGGCTGTGTGACCACCGGATCTCTCAAGTAATGTGTGGGAATCAGCACTGCATTGCACTTTCTAGAGGTACAAAAGACACCATTTCTTCATCTTGTATCCATGTAATTAGTAGTCGACCAATATGGGGTTTTTCATTGGCCGATATTTAGAGAGCAGGGTGACCAATAGCCAATATATAATGCCGAAATCAAAACTAAGATATGTCTACATATTTCCATTATTCCGTTCACATTACAGTCTTATATACTTAGTTATCTTAGCCAGTAACATGTTATTGTAGATTGTTCTTTTTATTAATTCATCAAATAGAAAAATACATCGTTATGTTTTAAATTTCAGAATGTGACTGGTACTTAAGGGAGAGCGGGATACCGTATGTCAGAAGAGACATCATTCAACTGCATTATTCTATACATTATGACATAATATATATTTAACACAAGTCAGTAAAGGTTTTAGATTAGATTCGCTGTCATTTACCACCTTTCCAAAACTCACAAGGGGGAGCGCTAACATCGTTCAGACATTTTTTTTTATCCACCTCATTATCGCAGGCATGGGCTGATTATCTCAAAATTATATAAAAAAACCTGAGGATGTTGCAGATTCATGTTATACATGGTTATATATGTTAGAGTTATTGGTCCCAGTGTTGTCACAGTTATTTTTAAAATCTTGACTATACATCAGAATGAGGGGTCACAGATCCAGATAGTAACAAATGTCGTATATTTGTCTGCACTGGTTGTAACTGCAGATGTACATTTTGCTTCTCTGTCCCTTCACTCTCAGATGGCCAGCTGTTCACGTGGGGCCAGAACACCAGCGGTCAGCTAGGTCTGGGGAAAGGAGAGCCCAGCAAGCTGTTCCCTCATCCCCTCAAGTCTCTGGCAGGAATTCCTTTGGCAAAAATTACCGCCGGGGGAGACCACAGCTTTGCTCTCTCCTTGTCTGGAGCTGTATTTGGTTGGGGCAAGAACAAAGCTGGACAACTGGGTCTCAATGATAAACAAGGTAGAAATCATCTGTGGCACTTGGTCCAATGTTTTGCCTGCTTTAGCAGTGTACAGGAAGTGTTTTTTTGTTTTGTTTCTAGTATTGTACTGGCAGTCACTGATTAACTGCCTCTACAATACTAGATTCAAGTGCAGTAGTTGCCGTGTTCACTTAAGTCTAACCACTAGTTTGCAAATTATTTGCTAAACTACTAGCAGTGAAGAACAGTGTGACCTTGCTTGTTTATGTTCCCATCCTCAGATCGCGCTGTCCCGTGCCACATCAAATTTTTGAGGTCTCAAAAAGTTGTTCACATCAGCTGTGGAGATGAACACACGGCAGCCCTCACAAAGGTATCAATATTGATAAACTCCAACATGTGCTTTTTAGTCAAAATGTTCACGTAGTTTAAGCATATCGTGTTGCCACCAAATGTTAAATAGTCAAGTTTTTTTTAGCTGCTGCTCGGTCAGCTGCCAGATAATTGGTAGAGCAGAATAACTGCATTACTAAGATAAGAATCTGTCTTCAACAATAAGAACTCATACTGGATTGTCTTTCTGGCAGGATGGTGGCTTGTTTACATTTGGTGATGGCTCATGGGGTCAGCTGGGTCATGGCTCGAACAATAATGAACTTTTACCCAGACGAGTGCTGGAACTCATGGGCACTGAGGTGTCCCAGATCACCTGTGGCAGGTTATTGTTGTTGCTATAATTATTGTTTCTGTTGTATTGTTCTGTGATAACTTGTCATTGAATTGGCATAACTTCGTCTGTAGAGGTCTAACTAATAAACTCAATGTATAGAAGCTAGTTCTGTCCCTCTGCTTCCTAAACCTACTGCTTTTTCTTTCATCAGACACCACACGTTGGCATTTGTGCCCTGCACTGGTGTGGTGTATGCGTTTGGATGTAACGGCCATGGCCAGCTGGGCACAGGAATCCTGGGGGATTCCAGAAGTCCATTACCTGTCAAGGCCAGTTTCCTGACTGGAAATTTCCACAGAACAGGTATGCAGAAGAGTTTTTGGGGATTCCTGGCTATTTATTTTTTTTTGTTCTTATCTAGTATGTGTTTAGATGTGTTTTCCCTATTTTTCTAGAAAGGAAAAGCAAAAGGATCATGATGAAAGAATATTGTGTAAATGTATTTGATTTATTATTTGCAGCATGAAAGATAAGCCAAGTAGGTGAATGCATTGTGAATGCAAATGAATTGCCACTTTACATTCATCCATGCAGCTTTCACTCAGATATAAAAGAGAAATGTCCAGTTAGTGATGGATGAGCTTCAAGTACTTAACTGTCATGCTGGGTGTGGCAATGTTGATGCACAAGGGTATAACTGCAGCTGAAATACTAAAAAAACTGCATTGAAAGCCACACGGAAAGCACCTACACAAACAACGAAACTGTTCCCATAAAATCCACCGTAGTTTGTGTTATTGGAAATATCAGATGTCAGCTTGTGATGTGAAAGTTTTTGCTGGTAATATAATCTAGTGGGTCAAATTTAACCTGGAGACTTATAATATTTACTTAATATTTGATCATTGCTTGATGCATCCACGATATATTATCCTTTATAACTATGTATCAGCAGTAAAATTCACAGTATGATCAAAAAGCTAGACATTGTATACCTGTTATAAGATATAGTCCAGCTAACATGTTGTTTCTCTTTCCCTTCTTTATTAGAATCAAAACAATATGCAGTGACCAAAATCATCTGTGGAGGAGACCATAGTTTCTTATTGTACACTAATGAACAGGTATGTAATTAAGATTTTTTTAAACTTCTCTCTAAAGCTTGTTGCCTGAATTATTATTATTATTATTATTGTTTTATTTTCAACGGTTGACAATAGATCCATCTATAATCTTTGCATTTTCTGACAGTTATCCTATTATTTGCTGTCACTCCTCTCAGTTTTTGCAGTTTCACAGAATTCAAAGCACAATTATCACATGCATCATTTTTGCAGCTTAACGTACATTTGGGATTTATCTGCACACATACTGTATCATCTTAAATTATTCGTTCCATTAAATGTATTTATTCCCTATCCTCTAACCATAACACCTGCACTAAACCCTCAACCCTTAACCTCATCATAATTACAACACAAAAAATACTGATCAAAGCTATTTCAAAATATGCAGCTTAAATAGAAATATGTACTACCCAAATACATTTTTTTTTTTTTGTTACTTTCTATTTAATCAGTTCCAGTGTTTTACCATAGGGGGGCATTAATGTCTAAGCTTTTAACAGCTCTTATATTGGAGCTATACTGTATGTGGAGCGATCGTCTGCTACAAATATCCTCCAAACTGTCAGGAATGTGAACTGATGAAGACATAACACACATTCAGCCTCCACAGCAAAAATATTTAGACCTCAGGCGTGGCCCATTTATTTTATCTTCATGGAGGAAAGAGACACAGCCCAGACTGAAGCCCAAATGTCTTTGTGCTGACCTGACACACACACACACACACACTGGAAGTACCAGTAAAAACAATTTCTAAATGTTTGTGACAGCGCTGTTAATGTTTTGTCTGTTTATGTTCCTCTCTGCAGAGTTATGTCCCCCCCGAAGACTTCAGAGTGATTAATATCAGTAAATCAATCTCCCCAATCAATTATGAAAGATTAAACTCATGGAGGCAAAAGCTGATGTACAGCACGGACTCTAGTGTCACAAAGTAAGTTAAATAATTAAAGTTATTATTTGAAATGTTTTAGATTGTACTGTAAAATATTCATTCTCTTGTAGATGTCTAGTATTAATTTTTTCAGATCTATATTTGTTTGTCAAACATTTTTCACCATAAAGCGTTTTATGTTTTAATGCACAGTGACATCATTATTCAACTCTCCTCTACGGCTTGTTGGAACGCCAGCTTCTTGGACCAAAGGTACATAAACACCGTGTTGGCATGTATTACTACAAAGGGTTTTAAGCGGTGGAAAGTAACTAAGCACTCAACTCCTGTACACTGGTACCTGGTCTGTCACCATGTGTTCTGCCAAGAATAGCAGAGCACATGCACAGGATCTTTGGACTTGGCCCAGGCAGGTTACAGATGGTACAAACTGCACTCATGCTTGACATCAAACCCCCACTGAACCTCTCCTCCACACAACAAGTCACTACAATATCGAACTGGTGCAAGTTAGGAAAAATCTAATTGCACTTCCAGATTTCATTTCAAGGAATTTCATTAAAGTCATTCACATTTCATCATACTGGTTTGCGTGTACACCCAAATAAAATAGAATAGAAATGCATGTTGGGCAACCAAAAAACGTGTCTGAGTGCACAGACTAATGTAAGCAAGAGTCCTGAGAACTGAATCAGCATGGACCTCACAGGGTCCACTTTCTTGTCACCTACTATCATGGTATGTTGTCTTATCCAACAAAACATGCTGCTCTTCAGGGCTGGGAACGATGCTATCTGTCTGGTCACTGCTATTTGTGAAACTCCATATTTGTTCGACCATCAGTCTGTTTGTGTGTAGGTGAGATGGCTTTATAGTACAGACTCGTCAGCAGATACTTATCGTGTCCAAGGAATGAACTGTGGAGGCCATCAGGGTGTAAAACAGACCTCTGGAGACAACATGAAGTACTTAATACTGTCTGCAGAAACCACTCAAACTCACCAGGAATTAGTAGTTAAACCAACTATCAACCAGTTTTGCCATTAAACCAGTGCTGTACTTAGGTTTGAGGTAGTTTTTGATGCTACTTTATACTTCTCCACTTCATTTCTGAGGACAATATTGTATTTTTTTACTCCATTATATTTATTTGACAGTTTAGTGGCATCTAGGGGTGAGGATGCAGATTGCAACTAAGTGAGCATTGCTGGCATCTGTATTTGACGACCTGGGAGTGAGAATGGGCTGTGAAGTGTGTAGGGTCTACGGTCGCCGTGAAAGTTTGGTTTGCCCCTTCTGGTCTACTGTAGAAACATGGCAGTTCAACATTGTGAACTCCATGGAAGGTGACCCGCAGCGTCTGTAGATAAAAGTGGTTTCCTGGTTTTTTTCAGGTGACCACAAATGAAACATACCTATTAATATTATATTCAATTTCCGCTAATAGATCTTCCTAAATGTCACACAGTGGACCTTTTTAAGAAGGTGTATACCTACACATATGAAAACAAATTTAAGTGAACAGACAAAGACCTTGTCAAACAAAACACAAAACAAAACACTGGACAAAAAACTAATTGAATCTACTTATTACGATGTAATAAAATAAATCTTTTTGATATGACACAGTTTTAAATTTGCGCTTGGTCTGATCCTGAAGTATCTTTTAATGGAGCTGGTGCTCTGTCGATCAAACCTGCATATAAAGATACCTATCACTTAGATCTCCTGTCAAACTTAAAATAGTCAAATTATCACTACCACAGTTACATTTAGACAGATTTGCTCAGACTATAAAAGTACTTGAAATGAGATGAAATCAGTCTTACAGTCTGTGGTTAGTACACTAAGGATGACTATGTACTGTGCCCCTTCGAGCCAAGCCTGTAGATCCATAGCTTTGAGTTTTATATTAACTTGTAATTTAAAAGACCCTCACAGTACTTTACATTACAGCTAACAATTTAGCAAACCACACGTTATGTTTTAAAAATTGAAATGGATGTTTTCCACTGTATTTATATACAGAATGAGAAATAATTAGTAGACTAATGAAACATGCTTGAGTTGTGTAATCCATCACACATTAGCAAATCTTTCATATTAATCTGTGTTTAGAAATCTAACCATGCAATGATGATGTAAGACAAATGTATGCAGACTTGTTGTAAGTTTCAAGAATTTGCCAACTGATTTCTACACCAAATGGAAATTAATTGAAAGCAATTGATGCCTGGAACTGTAGAAAAAAAATACAACATTAATACATCAGTAAAATTGTATAACATGTTCAAACACGGTCGGCAAAAATATTAAATATCGTTAATAAACTGTGGTTGGGGAACCTACATCTGGTTCTCAATATTAAGTGGGTCAGTGCTCATACTCGGGCTGTACTATCTGCATCAGTGTTTTTTGTTTGGCAAACAGTCTCCAAAAAGATCAAATCTGATGTATTTGTGTTATGACTAAATAAAACCTGTGCTGTAAGAATGTGAAGGCTCACACTGTAAATAGTTGCTGTCCTTCATGCTGGCTTTGTACAGGCATGTTTATCAGTCACTCACTCCCAGGTTGAAGAGGAGATCTGCGTAGGGATTGACTTAAATACATTTAAGTTGTGTGTTCTGTGTGTGTTTATGCATGTGAGTGTTGAGAATTAACACATCTACCATTCAGTGAACTTGGCTCACAGCTGATCCGCCACATGATGGGTCAGAATAGACTTGTTTAATCCAGTGACTTTCACGTTGAGGCTTTACCACAAAGTCCCTGAATCTGAGCTCTGACCTATTTATATCCTGTTTGTGATCAGTGACACACCGTAGGTATTCGACACATCATATGTTTCTTTGCTTTCTCAGTGATGATACCCACTTCAAAACCAACCCGAAGATCCCAGGCATCGATCTTAACTCTGTCAGAATGCTTTTTGAGACGCTCAGCAGACCGGCCTTCTCTGGACTTCTGGAGCAGGTATTGACATCGAATAGTGTATTTATAAAATGTATGTATACGTGGTAATAATCATTTATATTTTATATTTATCCTTCAAACCCAGTTTCAAGGTTTGGACAAGGACATCAACATGTAGTCCTAGTTTATAATGCCTCCTACTTTCTCACTTTTTGTTTATCTGACCTCAAGTGAAAATACTACTAATACAGAAAGGTAGAGTTTGTGAATGCAGCTTTAATGCCCACTACGTGTCCTGTTATAGTTAGACTAAGTAACCTTCTAAAGGAGAAATACCTCAATCTTCCTGTCACAAATAAAAAAAAATAATAAACAACACTTCACTTAGTCCCCTAATATTGATGTCTTTAAAACTTCACTAATCTTTATTTTTATATTAACAATGAGTCAAATGTGAAATGACTGCATGTTATGTGAAAGATGTTGCTCGTTTTATCCTCTTTCAGGTCATTGTTTTGGTTTTACAGCCTACAACTTGACTGTTTTAGCTCTTGTCAATGTCTTTTCTGTTTTTTTTAGAAAAAACAAAAACCACAATAAACCAGTAAGATAAATCCACTAAACGCCACCTGCCCAGCACTAAGTGACAGACAAAGTTAGCGACTAGCTGGTGAACAAAGTGGAGCATTTAGCAGCTAAAGAGCCAGATATTTCCCTCAGGCGTTGATGGAGACCGAACCAGAGCTAATGGAGACTGCGTATCTTCCAGTCATCAGGTGGACTCCAAATGAATGCTAATGTTGCTCTGCTAATGGCGCTGGATGTGTAAGTAGGTAATTGTTTGCGAACACGTCCACCACATCAACAATCAGATGTTTTGTGTACTGCCTTCAAGTGCCCAAAAAATATCAGTGAATGCGGGTATAAAGCAACTGACCTAAGAGAATCTCAGAAAATGAATGAATTCAAACCCCTAGTGTCTCACTTTAAGCAATGTGGATTCTGTCGATTTAAAAATCTCTTCATTTTATATCTAAAACAATTCACAAATGCAAAGTATTTTTAGAGCCATTAGTGTCTATGAATATCACACAGTAGGAAGTGATTTTTTTCACATTTGGAAAAAAAAAAAAAACTTGACATGACTAAAGACGTGACAAATGAGCTCCCTGTTTGTGTTTTTGTCCCTGTAATGAAGCAGTTAAAGTTGGAACATTGGGATGTTGCACTGCATTGGTTATGTTGCTTGTGGTTGTAAAAAAAAACATCTTGTATGTGAATATCAGACTTGTTTTGAAAGTACATCAAGTCCTGCTGCAGATCCATGGCACAAACTGCAGGACTGAGTCATAACCTCTAACATTAGCTCAGTAATGTTAGGTTTTGGGTTCATGCACCTCAAACCGACATGAATTATAATCTGTGTGGATACCGAGGCCTCCTTCCAAACCACTAAAAGCCTCTCCCAAAATTTAGTGACTGATATATTTCCCCTGGTGCCAAGTTGATCCAAGCTGTATTGAAAAAATATCCCATAAATTTGTCTGCTTTATTTATTTATACGTGTAGCTTTCAAACATGTCATAGTACACTCTCAAATTCTTTTCTCCAACAGTAAATATTGTTTCTTTGATGTGTGTACTTACATACACAATACGTCTCCTCCGTCTTTCTGTGTCCAACCCTCTGTTTAGGCCACCAAGAGCTTTGAGAGTCTGTTGATCCCTCAGCTGCCGCGCTCCCCTCCTGACGTTGAGGCCATGAGGATCTATCTCATCTTGTCTGAGTACCCGGCCCTGCTGGACTCCAAGAATTACATCCGCCTCACTATCCCCCTGGCAATGGCTATCCTCCGGCTAGACGCCAACCCCAGCAAAGTATTGGGTATCATACTTGCATGCACACACAAGTTTTTATTTTTAAATTTTTTATGCCAGTCAAGTCATTTGAAATCGCCTTTGGTAGCTGATGACAAAGAACATCCGGTCAAACCCAGTGGCACCATGTGACATCACACCACATGACTCGTCATCTAAAGTATGTCAGCATCTTCATCCATATCCACCTAAGTCATCTGTACGTAGCTTGTTATCACAGGGGATTTGTAAGATTTGCCACCAAACAATGAAATGGTTCCAGAACAAGGGGTAACATCCCCAAACAGGAAGCAGCCTGATGGTGACAGAGTTTTGAGACTGATATTGATATTTGGGAAAATCAGTTCTCTTCACTACAGTGTAGTTGGTAGCTGGTCAAAGTCCTTCAAGTGTGAGAAGTAATTGTGTGAATGGTGAGAAAAGAGAGCTAGAGAAGTTGAAACCCTGCTTACTTTCCCACCTCTGCACACCTGGCCAGTCGCTGCATGGATGTTGGATTGTCGGGATCTGACGCAGACCCCCTAATACCGATGTGGCGGGGAGGGTGTTTCCGATCCTGTTAGAACATCCGACAATAACTTTGTTTGAAGCATAACGATGCCCTTACGGACCTACGAATCCAATATACGTTCAGTATATGGACTATGCTTTTTTATGTTTATTGTCCATGTGCAGAAGCCACATGCTAACAAACAGTGTTCATGCGTGAATCTGCGAGAACACTCGATATTTACACCGTTAAACAGATCTGTAGTTTAAACAATGTTGTCGGATCAATGAAGAAACTCAGCCAACCACAGTATAACAACCACAGTATAAATTAATGTGACCTTTTTCTCTGTCCCTGCAGATAACTGGTGGTGTTTTGTTGACGACAGTGTGTTCATAAGAATGGTCGACATGTACAAGAGCATCGTTGTGTTCATGCTAACGGGAGGCAAGACGCTGCTCGTACCGGTGTTCTACGAGAACTATTTCGTTGCCACTCTGAGGCTGCTGGAGAAACTCCACAAGGTATTCACACAGGTCACCCACTGCTTCTGTAAACAACTTAATCAATTCTGCATCGTCCCTCGTTACAGTCTGTTTTTCCTGCTCCTAATCTGTAGACTGCTGTGTACTGTACCTGTGACATTTCCTGGAGTTGAGGCAGGTGTTTGTTCCATGTATCCAGGTAAACTTAAAGGCCCGCCATGTGGAGTACAGCCGCTTTTATATCCCTGACATCACCAGCCTGGTGGACATCCAGGAAGACTACCTCAAATGGTTTCTGAGTAAAGCTGAGATTGTGAGTGCTGACTTTCTCTGGCAATGTTTCACTTCCTTGTTACTTGACATCTGCTGTATCCAAACACACACACCCACACACCCACACACACACACACTCTCTTAACTCATGTCATTCTCAGTGTCTG
The DNA here is from genome assembly GCF_905237075.1 of Dicentrarchus labrax. Lineage (NCBI taxonomy): Eukaryota > Metazoa > Chordata > Actinopteri > Moronidae > Dicentrarchus > Dicentrarchus labrax. The sequence continues at coordinate 26,798,872 of NW_026136721.1, forward strand.
CAGAGACAGTGTGAAATTTTATCCCTCCTGCTTGCGGGTGTGTTGCTGTTTGTCAGCTCTTGCTATCCAATAAGTTTCTAAGTTAATCGTGTTTCATTTAAAGTCAGCTCAAATTAATTTGTTTTCTCTCTCATTTTGTTTTCTAGAAAGTGGGATCATCCTCCCCTTCACAGGTACTTGATTTAAAGCTTGAACTAATTACACATCATTTCACCCTTCTTAATTAAAAATTATCTTCGTAGTAAATATTTCCTTTATTTTTTCTTGCAGAGTGATTTTCCCTCAGTGAACCTTTGTGCCTACCCGTTCATACTGAACGCTCAAGCCAAGACAACGATGCTGCAAACAGATGCTGAACTGCAAATGCAGGTACCTGCCGTTACGTCACTTTTTCAGCTTAGATCACCGGTGTTGGTTTAACGATGAAGGTTTTATTTAATTAATTAAAATCTTTTTGTCTCTTTTCTTGCTCCCCCCCCCCCCCACCACCACCACCACCACCACCACCACCACCTCAACCTGTGACCATTACCAAGATGGCAGTCAGCGGTGCAAACTTACACAATGTCTTTATGCTGCTCACGCTGGAACCCCACCTTGCTAGGAACCCTTACTTGGTGCTCCATGTGCGCAGGAACCATCTAGTAAGCGACACACTTCGTGAGCTCACCATGTACTCTGATGTGGACCTCAAGAAACCCCTCAAGGTGAGAGCTACGTCTAAGGCCACTGTAGAGGAGCAATTCTTATTCCACAAAACTGCTATTTGTGATCTTCTCATCTGCTTCCTCCAGGTGATCTTTGATGGAGAGGAGGCCGTTGATGCAGGTGGAGTAACTAAAGAGTTCTTCCTGCTGCTGTTAAAGGAGCTGATGGATCCGGTGTATGGGATGTTCAGTCATTACAAAGAGTCCAACCTGTTGTGGTTCTCAGACAAAGTAAGTTTCTCTGCAGAACAACACTGTGTTCACATGATAATGATGTTCAAATATCCAGCTTGATGTAGTTCAGAACCTCCTTGATCTCACCTTTTAAATTTACGGGGTGAAACAGTAGTTTGGGAAATAAATATCAAGGTTAATTTATCTCACAGTCTTTTGTTTGCTCAGTTGTAACCATGTGACCCAAGTATGGAACTTCAGTCATGTGATAATTTATCTTTTGTTGAATTCCTCTACACTCTTTGTTGATGAGAGACAGTTTGACAGGTCAATCATCAATTAAATGCAGAGTTAGAGATAATACACCTGGAAGATTATTCAAAAGCTCAAAATGTATTTACCACCTGTTACTATAAAGGCCGTTTAGAGTTTTGAGACAATATTTCAGTAACTCATATGACCTTTTCTTTAGGACTTTGGTTGGAAGCTTCTTCTAATGCTTTTGTTTATTTAATATGTGATGGCAGTAAGCCTATAATGGATCTCCAGAATGTGTTATTTAACCTGCAGCTATATTTTCCAATAAGAGCTGCTGTTTCTGACATTAGATATAGTGATATGTCAGTGGCAACATTCAGGTTTACAAAACACTTTGCTCTGTAAGGGAAAGGTGTCCCTGAACTTTAAGCATCACCAGTTCCTTAAGTCCAATCATTAGTGATCTGGCAATGAAACAGAATCATCATTGACCCTTTTTTGTCTCTCTCTGTTTATGCGAGGTCAAACTGCTTTGTATAACCTTTTATTCATTATATTAATTTGTTAAAAACATAAATTTAAATTGTGTATTTGTTTGTACTAAAACCAAAAACTCATGTTAAATGGAATTAATTACCCAATTATTTTCAATGTTTTTATGAAATGTTTCAGTTGTCCAGCTTTTTTGCTGAAAACAGCTAAAAAATAGTATCATAATTATCATTAAGCTCCAACAGGCTAGAATTCAAAAATCATTTAAATAATAAATTATCTATTATTTGAAATAATAAATGTTTTTAAGCTTGTGGAGTCGTCTGTTAATTGAATGTTTATGTACAGCCACTTGTTTTGTTAGATGTAAGACTGCTACATCTGAGAAGTATTAAGAAAAGGCATTGATAAAATAATTTTCTTGTGTGTTTCCAGTGTTTTGTTGAGCAGAACTGGTTTCACTTGATCGGGATCATCTGCGGTCTGGCCATCTACAACTCCACAGTGGTGGACCTCCACTTCCCCCTGGCTCTCTACAAGAAGCTGCTCGATGTATCACCGACGCTGGAGGACTTCAAAGAGCTCTCACCCACCGAGGCCAGGTAACGTCCTCTGAGCTTTAAAGGAAAGGGGAGGCGTATGTCTATATCCCCCTATTTTAGATTCACTCAGATGGTAGCTTTGCTTTTGTGTTAGACATTACACCTGCTGCATACAGTTGTGTTTTCTTGTGGTGTAAAATTGGAAACTTGTTATGGGATTGGTTCTGTCCATTTTAAAGAGAAACAAATAGAGCCTCAAAGATTGCAGAAATGTAACTAAATTGTGTAAAAAAAACAGACCCAAATCCTGCTGTGCTCAAACACACGTACAAAAAGACTCTTCAAGGGTACAACAATGTGTCACTCGCTTACATAACCTTTTTTTTTTTTTTTTTAACTGACTGCCGCTGGGAAATGCCTCTTCACTGAATTTAGAGCAGGAAGGGTCAGAATTTCCTCAGTGCCTGATTGTGTCCAGTTGAGTATTGATTTTGAGATTAGTCCTCTGAAAGCTACAAGTGGGCCCGCACAGCCTGTACTGTTGCTATTAGAGACAACACAACCGCAAAAGGGCGACGATCTCGAAAAACATTTTACATGCTGGACTTTTATTTTGACTGTCTTAAAAGCACACAGGCTACCTCACACTGCCAATGAAGAGATAAAACAGTGTTTAAATAAATGTGTAAAATGCACTAGTGCTAAATTGTTTGAGATTAAATTCATTTGTATTGTCTTTTCAGTATTTTAAGTATTTTTATTGTAAAGTGACCTCAGCTCAGTAGTTAGGGCCAAATTATAAGGCCATGGTATATAATTTTCTTTGCCAGCCCACTCTGTGTTTCCTGAGTTTTGCTAACAAATATCCCGCTTGTTCTTTGCAGGAAAACAAACACGATACACTCCCTCTGAGTAATTTCCTATGGTATTATTAGCTAATATTTTACCACTTCTAACAGACAATTTTGGGTGTTCCCTATCTGTTTGCTGTAGCACAGGCACAGCTGATCCCTCGTTTTCATTTTAAAAGTCAAACAGGGACAGATTAAAACCTGGCACGTCAGGTGAATGTAATAAACTGTCTGATAAGGTAGAAAAAAACAGAATCACGATCCCACAGATATTTCTGAAATGAAGAAGGTATTATTACAGCTAAGTCGTCAACCATACATGAGGCTGTTTTTCATATGAAATTAGTTTCTTACCTCATGGCGTCCAACATGTGAACATTTTTAATTATGGTGTTTCTAGCCTTTTATTTTATTAGTTGTTTCTTTAACCACTCTAATAAAATTATTAGCTTGTGCTTTTCCCACTGTCATGTTAATGTTGTTGCTCCTTCTGTTCATTCTTCTGCAGGAGTCTACAACAACTTCTAGACTATGAAGGAGGTGATGTGGAGGAGACGTTTCTTCTAAACTTTGCTGTAAGTGTAACTTTTTTTACCCTAATTTATGCCTACTTTTAGATTTTTCTTATTGTCCACAAATCCCATGAAAAGAAAACATATAGTGTGATAATCCGTCTCATAGTCTACTGTCCGTCCTGCTTTGGTTTCTACAGGAGACATAAATCCAAAAAACAAAACAAATGTAGAGATTAATTTATTTAAAAAACTAAATAATTTCCTTTCCAGCTGGACACTGTTTGTTTTCTATTGCAGATTCATACACTTATAGTTCATATTTACAGCAGCAGGATAATGTATGTGGCCAGTATTGATCTGATGCTTGTAAATATTAAAAGCAGTTTCATGAGTTTAATGCATCGCTAACAGGGCTATGAATAAATGCTTTTATTGACACTGAGTGATTTGCTGAACATTAGGCATTTCTGCTACCATACTCTGTTAATAACTTAATCACATGCATGTTAAACAACAAGACAGTTTTAATTGTACATAATCCCATTAATGTTACTATTAATATTCAAAACAACACTTATTGATCCACCCACCCCTATGTGGGATCTTCAGTTTCCATGTTCATCATAATGAAGGAACCCAGTTTGGCAAACTGATATGTTTTTAGTAGTGTTTTTAGTGGTGGTGTATCAGAGGAATAAGATATATCAGACTTTGGCAACACAGAGAATACTTGCTTTGGTCTTTTTATTGAAATTTTGCATGAGAATCCATCTTGCCTGGCTTCAAGCTATGCACCTCTGTCCAGACCTACGCTTTAACTGAAAACTCTGATCATAAGCAAACCTTCTACAGCCTACAATGTCTACACTTCACTCCTTAAATGTAAAAAACCTACAAAACTCCAATCTGAGGCTATTTGTTGTGTTCGCATCATGTTCAGATCACCAGGGAGAACTACGGGATGACAGAAGTCAAGGAGCTTATCCCTGGAGGAGAGAGCATCAGCGTGGACAAAAACAACAGGTGAGGCAGCCTGACAGATCAAATATGTACTGCCCATAGTTTACAGGCAACAATATTAAGAATAAATTCATCAACCGGTGCTTTACTCAATGTCCTGTTTGAAATGACCTTGTTTTATGAATATTTGTAATGCTTTACACTCTGTTCTTTCAGGAAGATAAACAGGTTTTTTAATATTTTTTTGTCCCCCAGCACTGAGATTATCATGTGCTCACACAGCTGGCAGCTCGCGGCCTATTGTCCTAACTGAAGGTCATGTTCATGTGTTGAAAATACAGAAAACAAAGATTGATTTAGGTATTTTAAGCATTCCTGAGTGTGTGTTTTTTTTCCATCATCAACACCCTGTTTCTTAAGCTCATCCTTGTGCCAGTGGCATTGATTACAGTGTTATGTGGAGGAGTCCACAGAGAGTTGTGGGGTGGGTGGTGTCAACATGTCTGGCTGCTGGGGCTGAACAGATGGTGAGAGCAGCAGTCCAAGTTGTTCCTGCAAAATCCCCTCAACACCCAGATATAAAACTGTAATAACAACAATAATAAATAATAGAGAAAATGGTTGTTGCTGTGGTGTAAAACATCCCCAAGCACACACACTGAAAGAGAGATGTTGATTCAGACTGAAGGTTAGTTTGTCCTTGTGTGAGTGTTTTCAAACTCTATTTTAACGGACAGTATTGTTTTACTTGCTTACTCAGGCGTCCAAGGAGCAAGCACCTCTATGTGTGGTTTGTTACACGAAGCTAAAGAGCAGAATTTCTCTTCCCTGTAGCTCAATTCACTTCTTTAAATTTCAGTAAAACAATATTTTTGGAGCATCTTGCTTCTGTTTTTTTGAAGCTTTTCCTCTTTTAACAGGATGCTCTGGCAGTGTGTAAAACAGCAGGTCATCATTTCTGTGTGTAAACAAAAAGTTTTTTTATTTTGTGAGAGCAGTGAAAGAGTGGGATTGTTTGGAATTTTAAATTAACCATCACCTCCTGGTTCAGGCTGGAGTCGGTACTCTAGAGTTTGTCTAAAATTTTAAATAAACTCCAGCTCGCTTAGACAATGTTTAGCTGCTCCACAGGTGCAGCCAGCTGGGTTGAGGAGATTATCGATTTAATCTACCTGAGCAACTTGTGCAGTACAACCTCGCTGAGATGTAAACAAACTCAGATCAGGCTGGAGATTGTTGGTCCCGCAAGCACACAATGGAGGAGGAAGCGAGTGTTTACAGTCACACCTTGAAGTCTGAATAATTTCTTTCCTTATAAATTAAGTCGGGGAGGATGCAGCTGCTGTGCCGAACAAATTAATGATCTGAATATTTACTGAACTGTGTGTGTGTCTGTGTGTGCGTCTCAGGAAGGAGTTTGTGGAGGCCTACCTGCGCTACGTGTTCTCAGACTCTGTGAGTGAGCAGTACTCGGCCTTCTCCGCTGGCTTCCTGAAGGTGTGCGGGGGGGAGATCCTGTCGCTGTTCCAGCCCTCTGAGCTGATGGCCATGGTGGTCGGCAACAACAACTACAACTGGGAGGAGATGGAGAAGGTCAGTATGTGGTTAAAAAAAATCTGTACTGTAAGTAGTGTTTGTAGTAGAAATGTATCCAACAGTTCTCATGTGCTGCAAACTGTTTATTCGGGACACATTTACTGTCGTGCAGCAGAAATTACAAACCCTTTCCTGTTTCAATTTTGTGGACACATATAATTCTCATTGTTGGATTAGAATGACTGTAAGTAGAAATCCTCAAATCCTCAGTGACGCAAGTGTTTGCAAATTGATAGTTGTGGATGTGATGATGATCATGTTTCATTGGACTAAGCTGGAAATTTGACTTTTACATCATCAACATCTGGCAAGTTAGTCACAGTGCTCACAGTATAAAGGACAAAAAAGGGAGTACATTACTCTTAACACTGGTGATATCATGGTAACTTTCACAGACTGGGAAGATTTTTTCAGTTTTATTTCTTTGTGTTCAGCACATTAAAGGAGTTTTATTTTGAGGACACGTATAACTTCTTTTATAAACCAGAAAGCTCTGTGAAGCTGTACTAAGGCAGCTGACGTCAGCAGTGTTTAACCATCTTAGTTCAGAGTTTTGGTATGGTAACGTTTGACAATTAGCACTGAACACAAAGTACAGCTGAGGCTGATGGGAGTTAGTTTGCATTCGAGTTCAAAACTTAATGGATAAAAATATGAAGAAGGATAATGTAAGATCACTAAAATTACAGCAAATAACTTAACGATATATATTTAAGTTGAAAACATAAAATCCATATTTTAATTTTATTTCATTAGTTTATTTGACAGGGACAGTGCTCATTGATCAACAGAGAAAAAAGAAAACAGAACTAGACTAAAAGGTTTTCATCTGTCGTCCGTGGCCAGATGTTAAAGAGGCACCCTGAAACAACGCATCCAAACAAATACATCTTTTGGTTATTTTGTAGCTTGGGACAAAGATGGGAGGTCTTGGCACTTAACATATTATACTGGTGATATCAGCTGTACAGAGGACATCACATCAGTGGGAAAACCTAAGAGGAATTGTTATTATGTGAGATATCACAGAAATCAAGGCAAACATGAGAAGTCTATTGGTTTACATTTTTCATGCAGTAGGTGATACATGCACTTATTTCTGTTGTACTGATTCACGCTGTGTAAATGTCACTGCCAGAGAGGAGACGGTGTAGTAATGATAAAACAAGGGAAAAGCTTTTCATCACCACATCTTTTGTCTTTGCAGAATGCTGTTTACAAAGGGGAATATACAGCCACTCATCCAACAGTCAGATTGTTCTGGGAGGTTTTCCACGAGTTCCCTCTTGAGAAGAAGAAGCAGTTCTTATGTAAGCATTTAATTGCCTCATTGTTCAGTCTGCATGACAGTTTAATTCACACGCTCTCACCGTTAAACATCTTATAAAGACTGTAATAATGTGGAGATTGTTCCTGCATGAGAATATACTGTAATATACTGTCAGCACACGCTGCATGAATATGTTGACAATAATCTCAAGAGCTTTATATCATTATTATTCACATGAGATTCTATAGACTTGTGTGAAGGACAAAAGGGCAGAGGATTTAGGGACTTTCCTGCATTGATTTTCCAACATTGTGAATGTTTGAATGTTTATATTCGGTCGTCCGTGGCGGACGCCATGTTGAACCGCTATTGTGTTGGCAAGGATCTGGCGGTATGATACGTATCACAATACAGGGTTACGATTCAGTATACTGAGATACTGTAAGCTAGGCAGTATATTGTGTTAAGTTTAAAAAAAATAATAAAATCCATGTCATAGTATAAAGAAGACGCCACCGTATGAATAAAACCTGAGTAAAAAAAGTTTACCTTTTTTATGCAACCGGAACAGTGAGAACTGCATTTGTATTTATGACAGTCGCTGTAACATCCAACATCATAGTGCTCAGTTTACAACACTGCTAAACAAAAATCGATGAAGCGAGGGAGTTGCACTGTGCAGCGGCACCACTAGATGTCACTGAATCGTACACAACGGCCCTTTAAAACTCTTAAATATTTATATTGATATTGGCCTGGGGAAAAAAAGTCCTATATCAGTTTTAGTTCAAAGAGGCTGAGGAAGTAGAGCGGGTCGTTTATTAATCACAGGGTTAGAGGTTCGATGCCTAGTTAGTTCCTCTTGTCCACATGTCGAAGTGTCCTTGGACAAGAGCCCCAAACATAATTTACAGTGTAATAATATAATATAAATGCATCCATTTACCGTGTAAGCAGTGGAGGGTAGGAGCATTTTCACACTTCTCCAGTAGTTGATTCTATCTCCTCCGTCCTCCTGTGTCTCCTGCCTGCAGTGTTCCTGACCGGCAGCGACCGGATCCCCATCCACGGCATGGAGAGCATGCGCATCGTCATCCAGTCCACAACAGCGGAGGAGCACTACCTGCCGGTGGCCCACACCTGCTACAACCTGCTCGACATGCCCCGCTACCAGACCAAAGAGATCCTGCGCCGCCGCCTCACACAGGCTGTGGAGCAGTACGAGGGCTTCAGCCTGGTCTGAGGACGGGAGATCTGCAGCAGTCTTAATGCACTTTAACAGCAATACACCACCATGTCAGTGTCAAAAGAGTGTAATGGGGGACCTCGGGACACAGAAAGGAAACTCTCTTTTTATGCTCTTACAAGATTAAGCGTCTTGAAACCTGAAAGGTCTATGTATGTAAATGCAGAGTATTATTGTTTTTATTGGTTTGAGCAAAGTTTCTCAACCTTTTAAGGACAATTTGGAAGATATTTTAAAGGCCGCTGTGAAATGTTTAATTGAAATATATGACATTCCTGAAATTAAAAAAGAAAAAGAATACAGAAAAAGGACTTATATTCACATGACAACCTGGGATCAAAACTAATTTGGGACCTGAAATCGAAGACGAGTGAAGGTTGAGAAACACGTTTGGTGTTTGCATAGTTTTAGTTTGGTCTTTTCTTTGCACAGTTGTGTGTTTTATATTCAACTCCTTAAATTCTATTTTTCACCTTTAAATAATTATGTTCTTATATTGAGACAATATATCTGCTTTTTGTTACTTTTAATTTGTTAAATAGAGTGGTTATTTTTTGACAAAAATAAAAAATGTGTATATATGTATGTAAATAGCACTTTGAATATAATCTTTACCCGTGATACTGGGAGGAGTGTTCGCCGCTGATCCTTTTTAAATCTGGACACCAGCATGTCCTCTCTGCCTGAAACTAAAGAATGACAATGGCAGAGTGTCCAGCAGGCAGAAGGCTGCAGGGTGAGACATGGTGAATATCATTTGCAATCCTTTGTTTCTTCTCCTTTTGAGCTGTGGACCACAGAGCAGCTGACTTTGTCTAGAACCTGCATTCAACAGTGTTGCCTTCTACAGCAAAACCTACATGAAAAGCTGAGTTTAAAAGTTGATTTGTAGTGGTTGTTGTCTGTGTGCATGTTCTTGAGTGAAAGCAAAAAAAAAAAATAACTTGATTGTCATTTCAAAGGTTAACATTTTGGGAAATGGCTTATTAGCTTTGTGGCGGAGAGTTAGATGAAAAGATTCACTTTTATATAGAAAAGGTGAAAACAACTAGCAGCCTGTTAGCTGAGCTTTGCACAAAGACTGTAACAACAACTCTAAAGCTCTCTGGTGAAAATGTTATATCTTGTTTGTTTAATTCGTGAAAACCTTTGTGTAAAAAATAATAATTCGCATTTTTACAGAGAGTGCTCGACTATTTCTTGGCTGGGACGGGTGTTACACCGTATTCTGTATTCCCATAAGATTCTGGTAAAGGAAGGGAATTTTGGCAAGGTCACCGTAAACGTTTCTTAATTTATTTATTATTTATTGCCTACCTTATTTTGATAGCTGTTACCTAACATGGTGCCACACCACAATGGCATAAGAAGGTCACACAATACAGCATAAGTCTGGTTGCTTGGGAAGTACTGAGAGCCAAGAATAACTGTCACATAACCCCCGTCTAACACCACAAATTGTTTTTTTTACACTTTTTTGTACCGATGAAACAAATGAGATACAACATGCTAATTAGTTAGCTTTAACGCTATGCTAACTCTCCACCACAAAAGGAGTACGCCAACGCTCCCCAAATGTCCTATAAAACGTAATATATAATCATTCAAAAATTAGTAATTGTAATTAGCTGTTTCCAAGTTGCAGATACTTAAATTGTGACATTTGTGGCAGGACAACACAATAAGTGCGTATTTAACAGTGTGAGCAGATGACTTATTAAATACTCTGAATATAAACTCAGTTGATAAACTGTATCTATCATATGACTTGTTCCAAAACTTGCCCTGCTGCTGTATACAGTCAAACCTCTTAATCCAAAATGTTTAATTAGGTTGTGCATTGGCGTGAAGTGTGTGAAATGGTCTTGCATATATATATATATATATATATATAATATATATATATATATATATATATTATATATATATATTATATATATATATATAATATATATATAATATAATATATATATATATATATTATATATATATATATATTATATATATATATATAATATATATATATATATATTATATTATATATATATTATATATATATATATAATATATATATATAATATATATATATATATATATATATAATATATAATATATATATATATTATATATATATAATATATAATATATATATATATTATATATTATATATATATAATATATAATATATATATATATATATATTATATATATATATATTATATATATATTTTTTTATATATTTCATACACAGTGGTGTCCAAGTGACTTCAGACAGTAAATGATTTGATGTGTCCTGACTAATAGGTCACACTGACACATCCATTTAGCAATAACAACCCGAAACAGCCCAGTAATGTACTAGTGATAACTCTGGGTTACTCTTCTAAAGGTCTTAAACACTGGACTCTTCTGAGATGTTTCTTAGGACGGTTCATTCTCTTGCTTAGCTCTATACTGCATGTACACACACGTTCTACATGTCCAGTCAATATTTGTCTAATTTAAAGCTGATTCCTCCTGCAGAGTTTAGTCCTATGCAAAGGTTTGTGCAGCCCTCGACTTTTTTGCACCTTTTAATGTGCTACTGAAAATGTGATTTTTGCATATTTGTCTGAAATCTACACAAAGCTCTCTGTTCCAGCCAACTTTTTAAATAAAACAATACAGTGTAAAAGCACATTTCCTGCATGTTTCATGATTGCATTATTAGATAGAAATATCTTCAACATTTTGCAGCTTTGGCTCAGGATGAAGGTTTTGGACCCAATACACCTCGGTGCTGCTATCAGTGTGTGTTTGTGGGTAAATAAAAGGCACTTTTTTATTCTACTGAAGCTTATATAAGTTTAGAAACAGCAACAAGGTCTACTCAAGGTATTTATCTGTCTGACTTTCATTTTTTTTCTCTTTGGCAGCTGATCCCTCAAATGTAACACAGTCCAAATGATGTGTGTTTGCATGCGCATGCGAGGACACATCCCTGAGTTGCTGGACCTTTTTGAAATTATTCGTAGTCAAGAAAATGTGCTTCAGTTCAAGTGATGCAAACACTGCATGACTACACTGTTGGATGTTTATGCAGACTGCAGATCAATTGCATAACATTCTCGCTGCTTCATGTTTCTGCGAGAACTTCATTTTGCTGCAGACTTAACTCTTAATGTTATCTACCATCAACAGCAATGTAAACATGCTATCATTTGTCGACTGTCTGATGGTCAGTACAGCTCTGAGGCTCATGTTTTCATCGTTTCTGCAGAACTTAACAACCCAAAAAGAAGAAATGAATCCAAACATGCTTTTTTTCTGGCTCTAAACCATGTCCATGTATAAACAGTATTACAATTAGTTGATTAATGGATCCACAGAAAATTAACCTGCAACATGTTTTTATAATTGACTAATTGTTTAAATAATGTTTTAAGTAAAATATCAGCACCTACAATGACAGGATTTCCTGCTTTTATATCATTGTAAACTGAATATCTTTAGGATTTGGACTATGACTCGGACAACCGTTATGTACTGTAATGATGCAGATGAAGTTTGACACAAAGAAAAATCCACACAGCCCAGAATTTCAGTAAAAATATGATTTCATTCATATTATATACAAAATACAAATACAATTTATGTACTAAAATGTACACACTCAAAATTCATTAAGCCTCGCCAGTGTTTACATTCAGTAAAACGAAATTCACACTGATAATCATCCATTTTGGAGAAAGAAAGGAAAAATGTACTCGCTCACAGAAATGTAAACATACACAGTGATCCAATGTACAAAAGAACAAAAAACGAACTCTGGAGAGAACGAGAGGGAAACAAAGACTGCTGGGAAAACAAGCTTTTAGCGTCATATCTGTCCTCCAGAGTCGTCTCACAAAACGTCCGTGTCGATGTTCATCATCGTGAGCAAAAACATACCAGTGATTCCAAGACAAGGAATAGCTTATTTGACATTAAGTGAATGGGAGGAGGGGGGAAAGCACGTCAATGCATAAAATATACAGTGAGATGCTTGAAAAAGTACCAGTGATCACAAAAATAAGCTGTTTTACTGAATATGAACTATTTTGGTTCGCAGTTTGTACTCTGAGTCACTGTCTTTGGGTTGTATTACAATTCAAAACCACTTCTTTTAGTGAGCAAATACTCGATTTAACTTCTAGAGAAGCAACATAAGATTATTTCAGACATTATATGATGGTTAGAACTGAAATAGAGAAAGCTATTCATTTAGTGAATACTGTTAAGCTGATTAAAGTTACACAAACAGTAACGTCTCCCTTAAAAAAATACACAAACATTTTGATCGCAAAATCCTTCTTTTAAAAATAGCAATAATTTTATATCTATTATTTTTTACTTACATTGTTTTTTTTAAGACTTCTACAGTAAAGCGTGAGAAAACAATAATAACTTCTCCGTTCCAATAAAAACATTCAAAAAGATAGAAATAAATTATTAGCAATAAAAGTGTGATTCAGGTTATTTGTGTGCGTCTTGCTTAGTCATTGGGAAAAATAACTGTCCTCTTGTGAATGTAAGGTTTGGTTGGAGATGCACTTCTCAGGTGAAGCAGGTGACTTGGTGTCACTTTGAATCAGTCGCAGGTCGGCAGATCTCCGCAGGCTTCTGGAGGGGAAAAAACCCCCCGCTGTGGTCGACGGATCGGATTAACCACCCGTTTTTCCCTACGAGTCAGAAGCCGGGAGCAGCACAGACGGCAGCGACAGGGAAAATCAGATCTTCTCTCCAGCAGGGTGAGATGTGTTTGACTGTATCTCTAGAGACTAAGCATCGGTCCTTTTTTTTTTTTAAGAGTCTTTTATTTGTTCTCAGATGAACTTTGTCGAGTCTCTTTTGCTGATGAGGACTTCCAGCAGCCGCAGTTTGGCTTTAACGTGCTTGTATTCGTTGTACTCCACTGCCAACGGGGAGCGGTCCTCTTTCTGCACATTTCTATGGAAACAACACAACAAACATTAAGAAACGGACGATGGTTCAGCAGTGGAAAACCCACGATGTGAATGTCTGCTCATTTTGTCCACTCTCTTATGTAATCTGAGCAAATTCCTCTTCTTTTTACCTTCCATTTTGTCTAAAGAACTGGTCCTCGAACTCTTTCAGGTCCTTGCGGAGTCTCTTCTTCTCTTCACGGGCCTCTTGGAGCTGCTCCACAAGTTCCTGCCTGTAAGAGAAAACAGTAGAAATATTTTAGTATCTCACACTGGAATATGTTGAAGGCTTATTATGCAGTGGTGGAAGAAGTACAACAATATAAAAATAACTCATGTTCACCACAAGGAAAAACCCTGCATGCAAACTCAAACTTTATCCTACTTGGTACAGGGTTGTTGCAGGTTTCAACAAGTTAAATTTAAGACTTTTTGAATAATGAAATTTAGGATCTATTTCACGTTCCATACTGGCAAAAAATTTAATCTGTATTGGTTCCTTTTGGTTTCCTTTTGTAGATGTAGTTTGTATAGTTGTTTTTTCCCCAAAAAACATTTAAAAGCGAGACTGAAAGATGCAACGTTATTAACCCAATAAATACCTAAATATTAAACCTGTAAAAATTACTTTATAGGACATATTTAGGCCTTAAATTCAGATAATTGGATTTTAGACTTTTTAAGACAGACAGCATGAAACTGAAAAAAATATAAATATAAATATATTTATATATAATCAGTGTTTCACTCTTGTAGCTGCTGATTTTGGGGGATTTTCCTATAAACTTTGCTTTTTGTGAAATATGGTACCTTGATAATGTATTTAAATGAAACTGAGAAGTTGAAAGGAGAAATCAAAAAAATTAAACTCTATCTGAAATGTAGAGAGGTAGAAGTATAAAGTAGCATAAAATGGAAATACTCCAGTAAAGTAGTTCAAAACTGTACTTGTGTAAATTTAGTTACTTTCCACCACTGTTACTATGTGAGGGCACTCTTGGTTGTCGTGACTCACGTGGTGGCGGAGTGCAGGTTGGACAGCCTCATGTCTGTCGTGTTCTTAGAGGGTGAGAGTTCGTCCACGGGCGAAATGAAACCGTCCGCTTCCTCGTCCATGTGGTCCAGGAAGCTGAGCACGCTGACGTCGGGCCGGACGGTCACAGTGAACTGCGTCTTCACTGAGTCTCCGTCGTCCTCCGAGCCGTCCTCTTCCTCCTGCAGGGGCATAAAGAGGTCAAGCAGTGGCCGAGGGTGGAAGCGGCCACATCGTGCTGTGGCGTTAAAACCATCCAGGCTTCCAGGCTCAAACACTGCAGTGCGTGGAGATCGTGCAGTGTTAGTCATCAATGGTTATAAATCGTCACGGTGAAGCGGCACAATGCACTTCCATCGGCCTTCGTTTTGTGATTCATGTCTATACTTATTAGTATGTATAGATGGAGTTAATGAAGGCAGTCAACTAGAAGACACACAGTCCGCTAACAACCAACTTTATGTAATGTTTAAGTCCTGAACCCACTACAAACTGTCAACATATCCAGCAAAATGATTCAGTTAGAGTTTGTCTCAAAACACTACTAAAGGATCCTTCCGGTTTATTACAGCTTGGGTCTTATTTTTGTAGTTTTTAACATCATTTCTTTTTCTTATTACACCCTCAAACTCACAGATGATCAGACAGGATGTAAACACCACTCAAACTTATCTGGAATATTTCAACTAGCAGTTCTCAGACGTATGTGACACTGGATGTTATTTTACACTACTAGTAATATAAAAGTGGATATTGTTACTATGACTTTGCTTACTGTATGCAAGCCTCAAGTTTGCATTTGTACTACTACTGGACATTTCTACCATTCATCCATTAATTTTAGCTTTTAATTTAACTGGTTTTTAAACTCTGTGTTAAGGTGCAAGAACTGACTCAGGTTGTTCCTGTGCATCCTTCATCCATTACTAGCTACTATGAATAATAATAAATATATGGAAGATCCCCACTTTGATATCCTATTTGGCTGTTTGTTTTCCTTATAAATACATATATGTGGATACATTTTCAAATGAAATTAGAATTTCTGGGTAAAAATGGGTAGTTTGGGGTTTGGGGTCTTCTCTTCCAATTTAGTTTGTTACTTGATCTCGCAACTGAACTTGGTAACTAAGTACAATGATATTATTACTAGAAATGATGGCCGAAACTATAAAAACAAGACCCAAGTTGTGATAAACAAGAATTATCCTCTAAAGTTCTGCGCACACATTTCTATTTAAAAAAATCACAGCGATTCAAACATCAGATCCAGGCAGCTACTGATTCAACGTCTCTACCGGCGCTGGTGGCAGGAAACAGGCAACTACCCAATCAACAGGCAGCAATCAGGTTCATTAGAGGGGTGAATGGTAGTTAAATAAGGAGGGGGGAGGGGGGCGGGCAGGGTAAGGGGAGCTGGCGACTGATTATTCAAGCAGCAGCAGCTCTTCACCTTGATATCATCGAAGAAGAGTGCAGTTTCGCCCTCGATAATGGGCTGAAGGAGGGGACCTCTGCGCTTGCTGGAGGGAGAGCCCTGTGGTGACGGTTAAGAAGGAGGCGTTAACCACGCTGAGACGCTCACTCTGGTATTTACAGCAAGGCCACGAGAAAACGCCAGATTTCCCTTCGAGTTTTCAACAAATTCTGCGTCTAAACTTTAAATCGGAGCTGAAGCTCAGCAGATTTTTCGGTTTCCAGTTTAACACTTTAACCACAAGATGTCCAAATGACATTTACTTTGAAAATCTAACTTGATTCTAACTAGTCAACAACTAGCAACCACGACTGGTGTTAGGTGACTTATTTGAGATGGCTACCACTTGAAGCCTCACCATGTAAACCATTTTAAGAGTAAATAAACTGAATATAAATAAAATAAATTAAAAACTTGCCAAGAAAAAAAAAAATGTCTCCATGGTTACGCCTCATATTTTAGGTACAAAACAAAAGGCAATGAGTTGTGCTTGTTACGGGGTCAAAGCTGGAAAAAAAACATTAATTTGCAGTCCACTCCAGCATCATTTGACCTTTCCGGGTTAATAAAAATTCTGCACGGTGACTTCTTCCAATTTGCATAATGGGGATTAGAGGTAGTGCATTATATAACAGATATGTACAGTAGATTCATAACGCAGATCATATATTACATAATAGAAATGGTTATTAAATAGCTCAGAACACTGAACTAAACTATAACAGGCAAACAAGTCCTTATATCACAGAAAAGTTGACTAAAACTTGACCCTTTACTGCACTCAGCTGTTCGTGATGTCATTTCCTGTGAACTCAATCTGCCACCTATGAGCTCCTTTAAGGCCCGGGGTGGGGTGGGGGGGGATTCACTGAGCTGCTAAAGCTAGACTTAGAGCCTTGAAAGGTGGATAACACGTCTGTGGCACGGCTGCCACTGGTTCCCACAACAGGCACTGAAGCCAGCATGAGCAGAGGATTAAGTGTCTGCAGACGTCCGGACAATGTGGCGATCTTTGCCGCTCGCGTGTCAAAGAGCGGCAGGACGAACGGGCAGCTGTGGAGGGCGACAAAAGATGGAGGCAGGTTTAAAGATTCGGTACTTACAATGACGGGGATGGTGGAGGCTCTGCAGAGGATCTGCTTCACCAGGCGATATCTGTCGTACAGGGGTTTCATGACTTGCCTCTCGCTTTTGGTGACCTAAAGTAGCAAAAAATGAGGGAAACAAATGCACGTTGTTAGTACAGAGTGAGCTTATTTCTGCCATCCACTGCCTCCCTGCAGACTAACTAGCTACTGCGCTAACATAACACAAAATGACAGCTAACCCAGACTGGCCCATAACAACCCTTCAGAGCCTAACGGTCATTAACCACAAACCACAGCGCGAGGAGGGATGGAGGTGACAGAAAGGTCAGCTGCACTTCCCGATATACGACAATGCAAGCAGGGATTAGACGGCGCAATTATTCCCATTGGATACGACATCAAACAAAGTGTGTGCCAGTTCTTTCACGGTGCAGTTTTACGGCAGAGTGGGCCTTTAAATGACAAACTTTCTGTTTTCCAATGTCACAAATGGCAATGAAATAAATAAAAAAAAAAACAACACACCCATTCTTTAAGTAATTAGCTAAAACACACACTGTGGAAGCTAACCAGATGCACACACACACACACACACACACACACACACACTCTGGCTTGAGACATTATTCACTCTTGACTTGCAATCTGGGTCACAATAGAGTGGTAAATAAGATTTTCTGTGCTCGGGCCAACATGGCTGGCAGGAGATCAGATCTACAGTATGGATCGGCCCCTTTTGAAGAAGCTGCATGCATCTGTGTTTGATTATTTAAAAGATTGGAGGTGGAGGATGACTCACTGGTCGGCCGTGTATGCTCTCGTAGTAGAGGAGAGCTTTCTGCAGGGCGACTTTCTCTGCGCCGATCTGCTCCCGTGTCATATCCTGTGAGCGGGAGGGAACAGGAAGTGGGTCAAAAACATTTCAGAAATGACCTGGGTTCATTCTGTGTTGCAACTCTGTTGCTCCTTCACACACATACCATAATAAATTCAAGCTCTGCTGCCTGCTTTAAAATTGATGCTGTTTATCCTACATGAAACATCCATTTGCTGGACACGTCTGTCTATGTTTTATTTACTCATCCTTGTGAGCGTGTAACGTGGTCACGGTCTTACCTTGATATCCTCTGGGCGGTTCACCTCCTCTCTCTTCTCCTGCAGCTTCTTCGATATCGTCTCCAGGGTGCTTTCCACCGGAGGCTTCGGCACTTTCTCCTGCTGGGGTTTCTTCTCCAGCTGAGAGCCGAAGCTTTTGGGCAGCGTGTTGCTGCGCTGACGGGTCAGAGGCGGCAGGTCCTCTTCAGACTTCATCAGCTTGTGTTCTGATGAGGAGAAAACAGGAAAAATACACATTAGTTCATTTTATCTTGAATTATCTCATTACAAACAGTTGGGTTTAAAGATGGTTGTCCATGCCTATGTCTTACCTTTTAGCTCTTTACGAAGCTTGGCCAGTTCATTTACCCATCTCAGCACCTCTGGGTTTGCAACTTTATCACTGTGGGAGGGCTGGATGGAGGAAAAAAGCAATACAACATAATTAAATATTCTCTCAAGCATGAGTCTAAATGAGTCATATTTCATATATCTTTAATTTGGTAAAATAAAAAACTGCTGTACCTACCCTGTATTTCCGCTCCTCTTCAAACCTCTCCTCGAACCTGTGGATCTTTTTCTTCAGTATGTGGATCCTCTTTGTGAGCTGGGCGGATGTCAGCTCCTCTTTCTCATCGTCACAGGATCCAAGAGACGAACTGCGTCTGCGGCTGGAAAGATTCATAACAATGTTAATGTCACTGGCACCTTCTTCCTACTGCCTCTACATAGCAAAAAAAAAAACAACAACAACCATGTCATGTGTTTTACCTGACAAATGAGTGTGCGTTTGGTGGTGAAGGAGGCACTTCAGTGTCATCCAGGTACTGCTGGCACTGTCCGTAGGCGTAGAAGCGAGGGGACAGCATCGGGTCGCTGTCTTCCTCCAGCAGCTGGCGGATCAGGCGTCCCCCAGCGTGAGGGGACAGCCGAGCTTCCTCGCGGTCCATGCTCTCCCTCTGCAGTGACGGGAACGCTGGGACTGGTTCTGAGTGGCACAGAAACAAACACCCCTTGTGTTTCAGTATGACACTTTGCTTGTTCTGTGGTCGAAGAGAAGGTGTAAACAAAAGATATGCAAACGTGGGACAGGTTAGTTTGGGGATCTTGTTTGGTTTTTGCGGTGCGTGCTGGCCGCCAGACGACACATAGCTCGCCGCAGTACAATCGCAGATTCACCATAATATCCCCGAGAGCTCTGTGGCAACAGAATAACGGGATGAAATGCAGTCTCCTCTTGAGTTGAAGAGTTCAAACTATAAATCCAGGATCAAATCTGCTTATTGACTCAGAAGCCTTTTATATCCTTCCATCAAATTGATTTGGGTTCATTTTTAATTTAAAATAACTAAAACTAACCGGTTTGTGCACAAATAAAATAGTATAGTATAGTTACTTATTTGCTCTTAAATGACTGAATAATTAAATGGATGATTGTTATTTAGATTTTGCCTGCAACTAACATTATTGATTAATCTGCAGATTATCTTTTTCGATTATTCAATTAATTGTTTGCGCTAAAAAAATACTGATCACAGTTTTTTATAACCCAAGGCTCTTCGAATTGTCAGACCAAGACTAGAAAAAAAAGGTATTTTTTAATCACATAGGACCAAAAACAAGCAGCAAAATCCTCATAACTGATAACCAGCCAGAAAAATTACTATCAGATCTCTAATCTAGATTTATATTCTAGGTTTGCTCATAAAAAAAGAGCAATCTGTTACATAAACAGACAAACCGTGGCGTATTTTGCCAACTTGCATCCAAATCCAAAATGAAACCAGACTATTATTTCCTGCTAGAATCTGTTTTACAAGACGGGTCAAAGCTTTCAAACAAAAAGTCCAATAATATATGAATTTTCCAAAGATAAGCACCTATTCTCTTCCAAGACACTATAAGGTCATTTCTCTCCCTGCTGACATCTTTTTGGATCCTCTCTGGCGTTGTGAAAGTTACTGGACATAACGAAGCTGCTCTTTCTATAACTCTCTCTAAACTTCCTTTGGGGCTCTACAGTCACAGATGTTGTCCTGAAACTGTGGGTAAGACACGCCCACCCTCCCTCTCTCTGTTCGTCCCCTGGTTACAGTCTCCCCTCTGGCAATAATTATGTCTAGTGAAAATAGCCATGCAGATACCCCTGACAATCTCTGGGCTATTAATAATGCCTGGCTCTCCGTGGGATAATGTCAGGGCGCGACCCCTGTTGAGAGGTACAGTGATGAGTTTGTGTTGTAGTTTCCACTCTGCATGGTGAGAGATAAACTCTGTTGGTGTGTCTGTCCCAAACATGTGTGCATGAGAGAAAGACTATACAGAGAAATTATAGTTTGAGAGACTTCACTGTTAAAATAAGTAGGGAAAACACTATAGAAAATGTGTGAAAAAAACATGAGACTCGGCAGGAACAATAATGTAGATTTCATGGAAAAGGAGAGACCTGTAACACGGTGAGAAGTGATGGAGGGAATGAAAACAAGCTCAGAAGGAAACCAACTGTTAGTGTAAACATTCAAAGTGTCAGAAAGCACCCGTGAAAATATGCACGCCCAGTCTAAAACTGCACATGCATATTTTTCTTAGCTGGGGCATACGAGAAGCAACTTATCTCAAATTCCAGCTCTGCTCCCAGGGAGACCTCCTCTACCTCTGGGTACGTGCAGTTTATCAAGTAGCGTGTTAGAGCTCGCTCACAGCAGCAGGTGAAACTCTCAATCACACTGAATGTCTTCCTTTGAGCTCTATTATCTAGCTCAGAGAGCAGAGCGGAGTGGCCGGCCAGCGAGGCTCAGTGGCATTTGAAATTAATCCTTTAAATCAACCGCTCGCTGATGGTTCAGGATTAACTAGACTAATGAAACAAAAAAAAACATGCCAGTTTGCCATTTCATTAAAGGTTGTTGTGTGTGTGAGATGCTCAACCGCAGTGTTCCCGATCATTCAAGCATGTTGCCATGCAGAAGAAAAGGTCATTCAGACAGCCCCGTCTTTCTTTCGTTCTTTCTTTCTCTCTGACATGTTATTTGTAGCAAAGCAAGTCAGCACACACGGCGATGTAAAATTACACTTACCATCACAACAACTTGGATAAAAAATGCTTTTGAAATCAAGGAAGGTGTTAAAGAACGGAGAATCTAGAGGAACAAGAAGAAAAAAAGAGGGGAAAAGAGAAGGAAAAAACAAGATGAAGGAATGAAAACAAGGAAACAGAAGTAATAAAAGGACAAGATGATGGAAAGAAAACAAGGAAACAGAAGTCAGAAAGGACCAACGTGCATCCTTGCTGTTGCAATAAATACGGGAAACCAAAATAACAACCATCTCCCACAAGCCTTAATTAAGTCACGAGACGTACGAGCCTGAGAGTCTCGTCTAACGCTGTCTACATTCCCATTAATGTCTTTTCCTCCATCGCTGGCAGACAGGCAAGGACAGCGCAGCAGCAAATATCAGGTCACCATGACAGGCGCTGGCACAAAGTGTACTGGAACAAAGGTCTCACACCACTGCCTAATCCAGCCACAACCCCATTTGTACTGTATTACACCTTCTGTACAGTATACACACATCCCTAAACAGTACTTACTACCATTATAAAACTTTATTAACTGCTTATTCAGCTAGGCTCATTTTGCCAGAACATAAATCCCTCTTTGGCTCTCGCTAGTGAAGAATAAAACGTGCAAGCTAAAGTTCAACTTTGCACAATACATTTACACAATTGCAGTTTGTGCTTATGGCCAAGCCCTGCTCCCTCTCATGCTTCAAATGAACTGATCTGTTCGCCATCTCATGCACCTAAAAAAAAGGATACACTGTATGTCTAAGCGGCCTGTCACAGCCAATCATGCAGGCACCCTGTGGTGTCCTCGCCGCCGTGAACTCATTTATGTATCCAGGACAGTATGTACAGGAAGGAGGTTCACAGGGAAGCAAAAGAAGCCAAGAAAAACAACGGGCACGTAATAACAACTTTTAATAGTATCGGTATCAAACAGCTTCTTGGAAAAGCTAATTTCCTGAACAAACTGTAGAAACCTCAGCTGCATCCTCCCTCCAAGCAAATTGCATTTTTAATTACAAGCACGCACACACAATGAGAGACAGCGGACCAAGGGAACCAGAACAACTAACACCACACCTTTCTGAAGCAACAGTTTTGTTGGCTCAGGCACAATATTTAAGTACTTGACCTTTCTCCTCTCATGCAGCAAATGCAGCAGGGCAACAACAGCGTCTGATGTTTCAATAATCACATTTGACCACTAGAGAGCTCCACAAAACATGCAATGGTCTGCTAATGCTCCAAACATGAGGCTGTTGAAGTTTATTGCATGGAACACATTTTTTGCACCGCCTGCCACACCACACAGGAAACAGTCGTGGCGACGCTGGTGGTGGTGGAAGACCAACATTTGTAGCGGAAATATGATCAAAAAAACATGCCGCAACATGCCCCTTCAACTCCTTAACTTCACCTTTGGGGCAAACCTGTTGGCTGTTATTCCAGTGTACACTTACAGCATAAAGCGCCTGGCTTTCACTGCTCAGCAAAGAAAAACCTCCACCCAACCCCCGCTGTGTCGCAACGTCCTGACAAAACAATCACTGTCTCGGTGCACTGCGATTGTGCACGATTTCCTTTCTGCACAAACACTGCATAACACAAACACATTAATAACAAAACCTCAAAAAAAAAAAAACAGGTCTGACAGAAAAATAGAGCATGTTGGGATATGAGAGATGTGGATAATGCAATGCTCCCGAATATTTCTGCATCAGACATTTGATAAGCCAGCATCAGCGAATTAACCATTTAAATGTTGACAGCCATTGAATGCACCATCCTGGAGGAACAGAGCAACCAGGAGAGACTTTTTATTAAAGTCTGAAGATTTCAACCAGGATCAATAAAGTCTCCGGGTTGCAAGCCAAGTTACTACAGCCCTGGCTGACTGGCACACTGTTATCACTACTCGAGCTCCCCTTTAATGATTGATAGACTGTGAATTACAGCAGCAGCTCAGTCTGGAAACAATTCAGTGCCATACATTGCCAAGTAAAAACAAACAAACAAACAACCAAATAAGAAAAACACAGCTCTAAACTTAGCCTCCACCTTCATATTTTCTCCTGGGAGATGAGGAGAGTGCAGATTCAAGGTTCCCATGTGGTCTAATTTAACAGCAACAAACTGTCTGCAGCGCTGCCTTATCTCGCCCAGTCTAGCAAACAAGCACCGTCTCCAGCGAGTGTTTCTCCTCCAGATATAACGTTAGGTGGCTAGAGAACTTAAGAGGATCTTTTTACAATTAAATCCTACAGGAGAAGCAGAAGGAGTTGCATCGGGAGGAGGAGGAGGAGGAGGAGGAGGAGAGGCAGCAGAAGGTGTGCAGCTGCTACCCAGACACCCATGTGCAGAGCTGGGTGGAGGGCAGCCAGTGGGGTGTCTGGGCATGTCTCTGTGTGTATGTGTGTGTATTCTAGACTTATTTAAGAGTATTGCATGTAAGAGTAAAAAAAAAATATATATATATATATAAGTATGAAAGCAACAGCAGGGATGCCCTCCCCCCTCCTCCTCACCTCCCCAGTTGTTGTCCTCAGTAAGCGCTGTCAGGTCCAGACGGGGCACGTCCTCGCAGCTCGTCTTCTCGCAATCCGGATCCGAGCCTCGCACCTCTCCGCCGACCCTCCCCGTGTCACAAGTGACGGGCGACTCCTGGATCTTCATCCTGAACGTCTGCACAACCATGAGAGAAAGAGAGAAAAGAGCTTCTCAAACGAACGAAGACCAGCCCCGTGAACACACTCTTTAAGTTGAGCCCCGCACACTCCCTCGACTGGCCCTGCCCTGGCAGAAGGGGGCGGCTCCCGGCGTGTGATTGGCTGCCTCTGCTGGCCAAAACATCCGCCCATCTGCCTTTGGGCTGTGTTTGTGTGCGTGTGTTTGTGTGTGTGTGTGTGTGTGTGTGTGAGAGAGAGAGAGAGAGAGAGAGAGAGAGAGAGAGAGAGAGAGAGAGAGAGCGAGCTGGAGTGGATTGGCTCCGCCTCGTCTTTCACCCACTGGAATCCCTCACCCTCCTCCCTCTCTTCCTCCTTCCCCTCTCTTGTTTTCTCTCTACAGTAGTCCTCCTTGCTTTTCTCTATTGCCTGACATGCATATATTCCCCCCCCCCACACACACCCACTAGCACCGCTCTGGACTTGTTTGTTTCGCAGCAGCCAGAGCAGACGGGAGGGGTGATACAGAGGGAGGGAGGGAGGGAGGAAGGGAGAGAGAAGGGGAGGACAAAAAAAAAAGCAAGCAGATTGTGAGCCAGTACACGTAGGCTGACAGGGTGTTTTTTTTCTTCCTCTCTCTCTCTATCTCTATCTCTATCTGTCTCTCTCTCTCTCTGCAGGCAAACATTCATCTCAAAGCAGATCCATCACACACAAGCCTTCTCTTCCAGCACCTCAGTACTTCTTCTTCTTATTTCCCTCACATTGTTCAGCCATCATCCACCAGCTTCCCCCCCCCCCCTTTCTTTAAAACTTTCTCCAACTCCTCTTTGTATCCACGATCAAAGTGGTGTAATCAGATGCCAGCATAATGTAAATTATTTGTGGAAACAACATACTCTGGTCATGCAGTTAAAACGTGTCCACGGATCACTTAGCCGCTAAGCCCACAGGGTCCCATTTCCTCTGTCTGGGCGTGGGACCAAGCTATTTTTAGGAAAAACAGATCAAGACACACTGCTACTGGACCTCATAAATGCCACAGACGGCTTACAGGAAGGGGTGCACTTGAATCTGGTTACAAAAGCCCTTGTTTTGTTTTTTTTTGTTCATGATACGGAGTTGTTGTTGGCAGGTTTTATGGGAGATTACAGTGTAAGAGCATAATGAGTCTCAGGTGTGTGTGTGTGTGTGGGTGTGTGTGTGTGTGTGTGTGTGTGTGTGTGTGTGTGTGTGTGTGTGTGTGTGTGTGTGTGTGTGTGTGTTCCTGTGCTGAAGTTAAACAGGGAGGTATCAAAAGTCTCCTTAGCTGCTACATGTGAGTACATTTGATGTGATGGGAACCACGGCGGATACAAAGTAGTATTAGTGTCCGGAGAACGTGCAGACTGGCAGAAATTTCCGGCAAGGAGTACTTACCGTCATTGTTTTCAACCCCCCCTCCTCCACCCCTTACCCCTTACCCCAGTGCCTCCATGTGTATAAGCACATACTGCACCAGCTCACTCAATCAACATTCAAGGTCCCCTTACAGATCCAAACACACGTAATGCTCTGAACAACACTCAGAGGAATGAGATGTTCAGATGTATGAGCTTCAAGACCCAGTGTGCACACAAACAAACAAACAAACAAACAAACACACAAACACACAAACAGCAGTAACCACACTGAAAGTATTTCTAAGAGTACACATCAGGAACTAAACAAAGGTCTAGTGTGTCTGTGTGAGCAATTGATATGTCACATGGATGTGAATGTTAATAAATGTTAATCATACATTTGCAGGTTAAATAATTCACAGCAGACATTTTGAAAAGCACGATGGCTCCGACATGTTCAAGTAAGCCAGTATGAACAATACAGGCACCCTAACAGTGAAGCAGCTAAATGGAATTCAACCGTCATTATTTTTATTATTTATACTACTGTGACATGTCAAAATGTCTTGTAAAATAGACCTGTTGTGTGTGTTGTACTGCAGCGCCAAATAGTCCAAACAAAACAAAGTAATAATTCAACAAACTAGAAGTCCATTATAAAGCTTTAATTGGATATCACTGTCTTCCTCAGTGGACTGAGACGGAAAAAAAAGCCAGGAAGTGGACCTTATGTCAAGTTCTGTTGTTGTCAAATTCACATTTAGTAGTGGTAATCATTTAGTGTGTTTAAGTTGTAAGTTTGGTACCACTTCACACCTTTATCGCAATCAATCAAGAACAATTCACATTTAAAGTGTACAAATGCAGATTTTTTTAGGTATTTAAAGACTAATCATTACATTCTAGTTCATTAACATAATGACTGTCTGTTCTCAAGCAACTGATATCGAAAGTTCCCAGGAAAAAAAACTCTTCAGTTGTTAATTAGCAGCTTGTGTCGGCTTTGTTGTGTATTTTGTGTTACCAGCACAGTTGATAGTAATCATGCAATTAAAGTATGGACTGATTAGGTCCACTGGGTGAATGTTACGTAACGTTAAGAGTCTCAGAGGTAGGAAATGTTGAGAGAAGAGCAACTGAACAACACGTCGTCACAAAATGCATCAGATCAGAGTTTTCTCCACTTTTGTTGTCAAATCCTTTTATATGCCAATGACTCATTATGGGCTGTTTGATAAAAGACTTGATGATTAGTTTATCCTGCATGTTTTAAATGATTGATCAATCTGCTGACAATAATGACCAGCAGTGTTTCTACACTGGTATCAGTGTAGAAACAACACAATGTCAACTCAATTCAAGATGCACTGAGGAGTAACACTGTGGATTAACAGGAGCACAGATGTTACAGCTGACTGCGGCCCTGCTGTGTAGAAATATAATTCAAATGTACGTGCACACACACACACGCACACACGCACACACACACGTTCAGATACGCACACTGTGCACTCTGTTCCCTGGAACATCAGCCACTGTGTTCACTCACACACACCCGGGCCACGATTACATCATCATGAGACCTCCAGCTGGTGCAAAGGAGGGGCGAGATATAGACAGAGCTGTGTGTGTGTGTGTGTGTGTGTGTGTGTGTGTGTGTGTGTGTGTGTGTGTGTGTGTGTCTGTATGAGAGAGATGCATTAGACAATGATTAAGCTGTATTTGGCAGGGCTTACACACACAGTGTACAAACAAATACAATGAGGAATTTAAGGGGCATTTCGCTGAGATGGCACACAAACAAGCACATAACCTTGAACACACACACACACACACACACACACAAAGATTCAGCCTGACATAAGCTTCCTCGGTCTGAAACCATTAAATGTGTTTCACCACACTTCACATTTCAAAGCACATGCACTCATACACGTCCAATTTCTGGTTGTGGGTGTAGTTCTGGAGCGGTATGACCAAACATTAATATCATGGTATTTCTTTCTGGTGATTTCACGATATTCTTTTTGCATGACTAACCCTTTATATTTTGACAGGAGTACACATAATACAAAAACATTTGAATGTCTTCATTCATTTGTTTTTGGCAATACAATACAATACAATTTATAAAGGAATCAAAATGCATTAAAACAATTGCAGAATTTTTATTTTGGAACCTGCAACATCGTAAAAACTGAACTGAAAGATAAAAAAAGATGTGCCACCCACTTTACTATTGCTTCCTTTTAAACTGACATTACAATATTTATGTCACTGTCAATAAGTTTTTTAGTATTCAAAGTGAAAGAAAAAGAAGAAACAAATTGTTGTGTTGGTGTTTTGCCCTGTTAAAAAGAGTTAGTTGTAGGTTATTAATTGTTGTGTTATAAAATTATAACCGTTAGTAAAAAGGGTTCCCTTATTAAGTTTATAGGGCTCCCATCTCAATACACACTACATAGTTTGTGTCGACCATAGAGAATTTTGCGGCAAACTCAATATTGCTGCTCACTGAAGAGTTACAGCAGTTGCTTCAGCTGTGTGTATAGCGGTATATGAAAAACTTAAAATCAGTACCACCCAATACTAACTTGGCTCCTAGCTCCTATAGTAATTATTTTGGCATTTAATTGACATGTCAGTGTTGCAGCTGTCTTGCACACATGAGCTGGTTAAAAACACTGGAGCCCTCATTTCCCACTATCAGTTTTCTTAGGTTGTAGGTACAAGATGTTCTGACAGACGGGTCATGTTTGCTATCGGTTTCCAGGGACTAAAGCAAGACACACATGGACATATTGAGACATGCAATAAACGCCCACACTATGTGTATTTTGGGATAAAAAAAGCTGCAAGACAGAGGTATGTGTTTTAACAAGTCACTTACAACTAAATCATACATGTTGATTATTTAAGTAAGTAACTGATAAATAATTGAGTTTATAAAATATGATGACGACAATGAGTCCGAAGAGATACGCAATTTACACTTAAATAAAAGAGAGAAAAGAGTTATATTCTCACATTAGAGAATGAGAGAATATGCCTAATAAATGACTTAAACAACTATCAAACTGGTTGATAAATTCTCTGTTGATCTACTAATTGGTTAAGCAGTAAATAACACACCTCATAATGACTGCCAGATCACCAAAATACTGTATATGTAAGTCAAATTAACAGCATGTAACCTTGCAGACAGGATCAGCTTATTAATTAATCTAAATAACTGCAGCTCAGGGGAAGACAAAGTTGGCCTGATGGTAACAATCACGTCTGTGTGATGCTCGTGTTGTAACTCGGGCTTTAATGACCAGCTGAGAGGCTGCTACACCAGCCTCCTCTCATAGCGGCGCCACACTGGCTCCAGATGGCCGCTCAGTGGCACAGTGTGGCGGTAGTGGAGCTGCCACTAAAATCCATCTGGGCTGATTAGGAAAAAAATCACCATATTGGTACAGTGCTGCATGATTCTGTTCGGCGGTGCGGGTCCAGATTAAAAGTGGAGACGAGCAGATGGAGAGTGTGACTTTTTCCTTCTGCTCACACTCACAGCAACACTAAACTTCAAATCTAAAGTGTACAGGATTTCCACAGTGTTCTGAACAGCTGATTAAGAAACTACAGTATGTTTGTGTAAGAATAATAGGTGGAAAATCCCTTTTTAGCAAATCTCCCTTTGTCAAAACTGAAATGTTATGTTTCTGTGGAACTGCAGAGTTTCTGTGGTAGTGTTTCAAAACAGGGTCGAGTAAGAGAGCAGCATGGTGTTAAGGTTAGTTACACAACTGGTCAAAAAAAACACCTCTGGTTAGTGCTTTCCTTTTCTGTTTGCCACTGCTTTTTATTAAGTTTAGTCCATTTCTCCATTTTTTTGTTATTTTTAAATCCAATTCTTCTGTATTTTTAAACTATGGAGGGCACTGGCTTGTCCTAATGGTTCAATCATATGACATTTTCATCATAAAAGTGCCAATATGATACCTAAAACAACACTTTTTCTATACGTTATTTGAAAGAATATGAACATTTTCCTCTAAAAATGAAACCAAATGTTAAATGTCGTCTAAACAAAGGCAGTCATACAAGAAACTTGCCCAAATAGCATAGTCTAAAATGTATCTTTTCGATTAGTAACTGTTTTAAAGAAAAGTACAAATCTGAGTGAGCGTTTGATGCTTTCGGAACTTGGCAGGTTTTAATACTAGGTGTCGCTGACGCATCTATTCAGTAACAACAAAGTATTGAGATTCAATACCCAGACCTTTCCTTTCTTCCATATCCATTGCCCTAAAATCTGATACTCTAATTTCCTCCAGTGGCACATGCATGGCAGAGCAGAGGCACTGTGTAAGAAGAGGAAGGAGGAGAGCTGAAACACAATGTGCAACCTAACAAACAGAGACTCATAGAAAAGGAACTGTGGACTTTATCCTACCTGTGGAGGAGAAGGAAGACCATCTTTTCTTGAAATGTCGTTCCTAAAAAATCCAACAGAGAAACCACTTTAGCAAAGAAGCTGCGACTGATCAAACAGAAACAACAGAGTTTATCTTCCAGTAGTCAGAAACTTCAGGAAACCCCACACAGTTTATACATACTAATACATAAACTGTATCTCTGCTGCCTGTCTTTATCAGATAAAGTGTACAGATTCCTTAAGATAACAGACAGGGCTGCTAGTGGTAGCCAGTTGCTTATCAATGTAAAACAAACATTTAGGTAACACATGCTACAATTTGTGTGTTTATAGGAAACGTGGTGGGATAAAGCAATTCAACATGTGTAGTGATATATTTTTTAATTCCTCAAAGGGATCAAGTAGAGAAGTGAAGAGCTTACCCTTTCTGAAATGTCTCCATGAGGTTTGCTCCAGGTCTCTCACCAACACATCCCGTTAACTGGGAAAAGACGTATACATACATTAATCATCTACACACATTTAATGATTTTCATCATAATGGGACAAGCTATGTTGTATTAGCATATCCAAACGTGATTCATCATCTTTTATTTCTAAACCTTTCATGGGTATGTTAAGGAGGATTTTGGAGCTATTCAGTGAAGTGTAATCTTTTCAAAAACAAAGGCTCATAAAGTACTGATATGTAAAAGGTCACATTCAGTTCTTGCTCACAATATACGAAATATGAAACAAGGAACCGTGATTGCTTTTATGAACCTTTGTGGATGGTGAACCGAAAAGTAAAGTAACTTCACTGCCTCTTGCACCAGTTACTGAAAGATCCATCCAATAGTTGTCGAGACATTGCAGTCTGGACCAAAGTGGTGGACCGACCGATTGACATGCATAGAGCCATGCTGCTAACATCATGTTAAATGTTTTTAACTTTCATCTTTGCCATGGCTGTATAAACAACAAAAAGGTGATTTTATGGCTGAAATGTATCAAAAAGATCAAATAAAACAAAAAATACTGCATGTATTGTATCATGCTGTGCTGCTGCTACAGCCTGAGAAATAATACTCAGCAGGCTTTCAGAGCCTCTAATTGCCCTCTGTGCCTCTTGACATAACAAGCTCACATTCACAGAGATGGCTGTTCACACAGATAGAGATACAGACCCTCACTCATCAAACCATTGCTGCCAGCCACTCAGCAACACTTGTCCAGCCAATCAGGACTGTGCCACCTATCACATATATACCATATGTGTGTCGAGGCACCGTGTGTGATCTGTACTGTTACATAAGGGGTTTGCACCAGGGATTCTGTTCCTCAAGTGTGAGAGTGTAAACTGAACAAATCTATTTCCATCAGGCGGTTGGTGGGACAGCGTGCCATGCAGTTGAACTTTACATTAGCACATATCATTATGAGCCAAGTGTGAATATTAATGCAGCTTGCTTTCATGCAGCTGTAGTGTAAGAGGAGTCTTCAGAGACTGGGTCATGTTACTACAGCGACATGGTTCACACCATGTCCTTGCTGTGAATTTGACTGCTTTCACACACTCCTCGTATAGAGCGCTTGCTGTGCAATATCACTGTTGGGTATGACTCACTGAGTCTTGGTTGGCAAAGCGAGAGGTAGCTGACTAAGTATTTTACTATCTAGTCGTACTGGTACACTTAACCTGGATGCTGAGCTAGAGCAGGAGATAGATACTGGTAAATAGTAGGGCGGCAATTAATCAATTAATTGCTAGTGTACTGATGTGTAAAATGCCCAACACAATGTCCCAGAGCCCAAAGTAATGTCTTTAAAATGCTTGCTTTGTAAGACCAAATGTCCAACAGTCCAATGCCTTTATATTAATTTATAATTAAAAAGGCATCAAATCCTCACATTCGACAGGTGGAACAAGAAAATATTTGGGATTTTTGCTGGAAAACTGAAGCAATCAATTATTATCACTGTTGCCAATAAAATGATCTGGCACATTTCAGGTCAAGCATTTATTGATATGATATTTTGGTACTGATACCAAAACAAAGGTCTATACACATGTGTTTCTACAAAATCCCTTTTTTTCTTTCAACAAAAAAAACTTCCCATATAGTAAATGTTTTCTAAAAAGTCATTTGGTAATATTATATAACAATCTTGATCAGTATATTTTGTGGAAATTCAATTTAGAAACAGAATCAGAAAACAGACGTTCCCCTGTTTTGAAATACAGTCCTGCTCACCATTATTGGCACCCCTTCATTTTTTGCATAACCTCTACAATATCTTCAGAAATAAATAGAAATGTACCAAATTTATATCAGGATATTTTAATTGGAGGTCCAAAGTAATTTAACAAAGAAAATTGTTTTTTCAACTTACATATTGTAATTTCAAAGAAGAAACAGAAAAAAACAGCATGTGCAGCAATAATGGCACACCTCTTTAATATTTGGTTGCACACCCGTTGACAGTGATGACAGCCTCCAAACGTTTCTTGTAGCCATCTATAAGCTTCTTGCACTTCTCAGCTGGTATTTTCTCCCACTCTTTCTTTGCAAATTGTTCAAGCTCTTGAACATTTGCAGGTTTCTTTTCCCCAATGGCAGATTTCAGCTCTACCAAAGATTTTCAGTCGGATTGAGATCAGGACACATTGCTGGCCATTTTAAAACAGTCCATTTTTTCCTTTTCAACCATTCCTGCGTGCTTTTGGATGTGTGCTTTGGGTCTTTGTCTTGCTGGAGGACCCATGATCTTTGACTCAAACAAAGTTTTTTTTAGACTGGGTAGGATATTTCGCTTTAAAATCTCTTGATAATTCTCTGATTTCATGATTCCTGTGATACGGTCAAGGCGTCCAGTACCAGATGCAGCAAAGCAGCCCCACAACATTATGGATCCTCCACTATGCTTAACTGTTGGTAGGGTGTTCTTTTCCTTGTAGGCTTCATTGCGCCGTCTGTAAACAAACTGTTGGTGTGCATTGCCAAAAAGCTCTATTTTTGTTTCATCTGTCCACAGAAAATTTTCCCAGAAGGATTGTGGTTTGTCCAGGTACTCTTTGGCAAAGATTAGTCGTTACTTTTTATGTCTTTTCCTCAGCAATGGTGTCTTCCTTGATCTTCGCCCATGAAGCCCTGTTTGGTTTAGTGTGCGGCGTATGGTAGTTGTTGAAACCATAACCCCAGACTGTTCCAGGTTGGTCTTCAGGTCTTTGGATGTTTGACGTGGTGTTTTGTCCACCATTAGCACCAACCTTCGAAGACTTCTCTCATCACTTTTTCTTTTCTCTTCACGTCCAGGGAGGTTCTTGACAGTTCCATGCTTGGCAAACTTCTTATTAACATAACGCACTGTTGAAACAGGGATACCAAGGTCTTTGGACATGGCCTTATACCCTTTGGAGGTCTTGTGTTTGCTAATTATCGCACTTCTGATGTCCTCAGACAGCTCCTTTGTCTTCACCATTGTGACAAAGGAACAGGGGATAACAGATCTCTTTTGAAAACACGAAGTCATTATTCATTGGCTAATTCATGTCACATGGGCACAGACAATTTATCACAGGTGATTCTCATTTGTGATTTACCACAGGTGACTCACAATGTGTTTCCATAATGATTTACAGCAAAGGGTGCCAATACCAGTGACACAGCAAGTTTTTCTATTTTTTCCTCCCATTGTTTATTGTTTTAAATTGTTGTTTTTCATTTGCTCTTTTATATCAAACACGAGTTCTCTATAGAACCGAAATGTTTCACTTGATTCACTTTTTTCAGAAGATATTCCACATTATGTACTTAAACTTCATGGATGCCAATAATGGTGAGCAGGACTATACCTGAAAAGTCAGAGTGCTTCAACAAAGCAGTGCAAAAATCGTGTAAATCCTGCTCACTGATTTGTAACATTGCCCCAAATTATCTTATACAACCTGACACATAAGATACCTTGGTAGAAAGGGAAATGGTGAGCAAAATCACCCAATCTGAGCAGAAGCTACCTCAGTGTGGAAGCTGTCAAGCCCAGACAATAAATAACACAATAAAACCTCTAAGGCTTCAATAAATAAGTAAAATACACTAAAAATAAAAACAATCTATATTAAAAACATACTTTACTGTATTTCCCCTTTACATGATACAAATGCTGAGCACTCGACAAACCCAAAGTTTTGGTTCATTGTGGTCTCGAGTACCCACATGATAACAGTAGAAAAGACAAGCTGCTCTCTAGTGCAGCATCTTCTTCACTGGATAAAAGCTGTAGCTAATTGTACACTCATAAGTGGCCCTTACGTTTGAGCTGCTTCTGGAAAAAAGTGGTTAACAATTAGTGTGACATGCTGCATATTACAAGCCACTGTACAATGAGAACGGCAGGGAGCCATTAGGCAGCTGTACTGCTTCCTGTCATCTTCCAGCTTGCTGCTGTCTACATTTAGTGATTCTTCTTAACTGTAACTGACAATTATTTGCAGTGAGTCAGAAATAAGCGAATGCTTTAACGGCCTATCTGCATCACAGGTGCATTAGAGGAGAGGATCTACGGTGATGATGTTTTTGATTGCCCTTTAAACTGGTGATAAAATTTTGTTTCTGGTGTTCAATACAATCTAAAGTAGCCTAGATAATACCACAAAAAATGGAAAGAAACTTGCTTTCTTAAGGTTATCTATTGTCCTTCTCCTAGGACTGACCTATCACACGAGAGAAAAGACCGACTAAAACAGCAAAAAAAAGAAAAAAAGTCAAAAAACCCAACAATTATAAGAGAAAAGTCAAGAGACACATCCAAGATTGTGACAAATGACAAAGATAAAAAGAGATGAAGACAAGAGGCGTGATGACTCACTGCGTGGGCGTCCTGGTTGTCGGTGAGCTGCACCAGTGTCGGGCTGTGTTTCGACTTCCTGGGTTTGGAGGTTCGCTCAGTGTGACCACTCTGGCCACCCTGCGAGTCTACGCTGCTGACTGTGTCTTCGCCCACGCTGCCTGAACTGCTTCCACTGCTTGACGGGATGTTCTCCTTGTTGGTGTCTGCTCTGATAGACGCAGCTCTGTTCTCAGACAGAAAACGGTGAGGAAATGAGAGATCTGCCTTCCATCTCACTCTCTCTGTTGCATACTTTGGTCTGTCTTTTTCAGCTCCATATTGGGTGGAGTGCTTCAGGAAACTAAATGCCAAGGTCGTCTTGATACCTCATTTACTTATATCTTCCCCAGGAGGTACTGTGCTGTTTAGCTTTAGTGTTAATTCTATTTACTGTCTATTTACTGTCCACGCACTTATTGACATTTTCTGCTGTCTTTGGTCTAATGCACTCCTCTAATCCATGTGTTACTGATCTCTCAGTCCCTACTAGATCTCCATCAACAAGGATTAGCTTCTTACTGCGATGACTGCAGTTGTTATGACTGTACTGTGTCTCAGTGGACAAGCTTTTCACCCAGAGTGAAACCTTACGATTGTTTACTGTTACCAGAATAACTGGAAGTAGTAGCATTGCAGTGAGGCACTGCGGTCAAGCTTTAGAAATAATGGCATCTTATTGTGCATTACTATAAATACAATAATTTTCTAGTGTCCTGTTATTGGCTGGAGAATTTTATGTCTTAACTACATTTACAAAAAATCAAATGCACCTTACGAGGTTCCACTGATAATTTCTGAAAGAGATAGTATTCTGCAATTGCTGATGCTGAGTGACTTACCTCCCTGAACTTTGGTAAATTAGCTAACGTATTTCTGTGTGACAAGCAAGCATTGTCAAACTATCTTGAAAAGACAATCTTTGAATAAACACAATTCCAATAAAACAAAAGGTATTTTTCTATTATCGATATCTTGAAATAAAACCATAGAAATAGAAATAGAAACCAAAACAGAGAAGTTGTTGCCCACTAGAATCAGGGAAAATGAATGAGACACAATTACAGGCTACAAAATGAAGTGATGAGAACAAGATTCAGTGCACTTCAGTGTTGCGACTAAAGACAAAACGCAACTAATTTCATGGTGGTACCATCAACTACCAACGCCATGACTGTGTCATTGTACCTGCTTCTTTCTTTGTGTCTCAGCTCATCTTCCTGTTGCTCTCTCAGGTGTCGACGTCTTTGTCGGGCAGTTGGGGTCACACTTGGAGACAGTGTCAACTGACAGTCCTCTGCACTTTGACCCCCTAAAGGATTTACATCAAAGAGGTGCTGCTCCACTGTCGAACGTATCGTCCTGTCCAGAAAACTTAAGAACCAAGAAAAATGGTTAGGAGAGAAGACATTTTCGACATTATGGTTCAATGACAGTTTTATAATAAGTAGAATTTAAGAAATACAACACTGCATTTCATGCCACTACAGTGAGGGTAACAAAGTCCACTTACTTTACCACATCTGGTCTGCAGTGGACAGGGGAGAGGTGGTTACTGAAAGAAAAACAAGAGAGGAAGAAGGTTAGTTCATGCTACCGAAACAGGTGGTCACAACAGGTCACTGAGCAACGCTGAAAATCCCTCGGGCTCTGGTTCTGGCCCTAGGTGATCAAGGCATCTAGTGTGCATGAGTGAGTGTTAAGTTCAGCTGTTTTCAGGGCATAAGTAGGTCCTCTGAGAGCAAAGTGGCTGGCTTCTATGACTACCAGTAAGTCCTACAGTAGAGTATATGGTCAGTGCTCTCTATATTGATCCATGGCTTCACCTATATCTCTTCATTTTCCCAAAACACCCACAATCTGTAATTATAAACTATAATATATTATATATATATTATAACATTTAGAGTTAGACGGTGGCATCAAACAAGCAGTAATGTTTTAAGTTTTATTTGTTATTGAAGATGCAACTGTGTTTCTACAATGAAGAACTAGCTCAGGGCCATTTTCAGTGATTTTGTTTCCATTTATTTTGCTACAGAGGATGTCATTCATCAGACTTTCTAAAAAGCTTAGACCCTATAGCTTTCCCCAACTGATAGACGTCACATCTGCTTTTCCTGGAGTACAACTACCTCAACATGTATAGGGGTGACCTGAAAAAATCTTCCATAAACAGTGGTGTTGACAGTAATAGCACAGCTTGGCAGAGGCCCCGTATGGTGCACTGATAAAGGGACAGATAATAATGGAGCGATGGTGTGAAGGTGACTGTGGTGAACCTGTGTAAAATGGCAGGGACATATACTGACATTATCAAAGCTCTAAGCGAGGAGTGTGAATCAAACGAAAAGGTGGCTCGCCCTATCGTGTGGCAACCAGATGATCATTTTGATGAGTTTAGAAAGTTCAAATCATAACCATGAGGCTGTAAATGTCTGCTGCTTTTTATTGTCGCTTTTAACACCTGAGCTCATGACTAACAATGTTTCTATCATGTGAAGACTAGAAAGATTTCGCTTTGACTTCACTTTCATTGATTCAGACAGCTAGAAAGTAAAGAAGTCAGACAGAGGAGTGAAAGTTACGACAGCTAAGGCTCACAGGTGCTCCGGAGAAAGCAAACTAAACCGCTCAGTTATCTCTGGGCAAAGAAGCAAAGGAAAAATATTAGCCCACTACCTAAGAATAGACTTGGCACTGCATGCAACCAGGTTAAAGCAACAGAAAACGGTTTAATGGCTTACTAATGTTGACTTAACCTTAGACCTTAATGCCTGCAAATGTCAGAGGTATGACTTCATCAAGTGCAGTTGACACATTAAGGCTTGGAATAAGACAGACGTTTCTAGATGTGTCTACAACTTTCGAGGACTGTCTTCTTGCTTCATGAAAGTTTATGAGTGGGCCAATTATATGACTGGAATATGTGCCCTGGGAAAATGGTTATCATACAAAAGCAAGTGCACTCTGTCATATGGTGTTTTATCACTGATACTGTGACAGTTTATGGCAGTAGTCCCCAACATTTTTGGCTTCTGATCCATTAACTCAAATTCTTTTAAGAAGCTGGAAATGTTAAATGAAGCCATATTTCATGATAAAGGGCAGAAAAGTCAGAAGAAATGTAGAAAAACATTTAAAAAAAATAGCTAATCATCTTGGGTCCCTTTAGGTGAAACTGTCTCCTTATAGGGACTGATTGGTTCAAGACAGGATTAGTTGTATACTAATGTATACTGAGTACTATTGACAGCCAGTCAAATCTCCACATAATTGGGTGATATTAGATTAGATTCTAATTCTAATAAAAATGTCAAAAGGATATAATTACTCCATTTTTGTGTGTCTGAAACATTTCATCTACCTTGAAAACACTACAAAAACTCCTTTTATGGTGTTCTGGACTGTAGGTAATTTTCATGACGTCCTGAAATACCTGAAATAACTCATGAATCACGAATCTACCATCTCTGTTGGTCCGTAATGTGAAATTGAGTTTCTAATGTGTCTGCTTGTGCCACATTTAGGCTGTTAATGAAATAAACAGCTGACTGTGACTGCCTGTAAGTTGTAATTAAATATCTCGTGGCAGCTATCATCGTCCCAAATAGACTTTTGGGTTGGCACAGTATGGACCAAGTGTGGCAGTTTGGTAAATGACAAGAGGAAGTGACATCATTGGCTAGAAAGAACTTTGCACCAGTTTAATTTCAACTAAAAATGCCATAGTGTAAAACGTCTCTGGTATGAGACAGGATTGTTGCCCGGTGTGTAATGGTGACAGTCTGAGTCATGAACTACTAGACACCATAAGACAAGGGGGATGAAATCATTGCATCAGAAACACAATGAACATATCACCACGAGAATATGAGTGAGCCAAGCCAACAATCCTTTCTTAAACACATGTATCTAAAAATATAACATGATACCATTAACCCCAGTCAAATGTTTGACCAGGAACCAGCTGGAGATTTTGCAACCCAATGATTGTTATTTAATCCAATGAGCACTGAGATTTAATAATACCAAGACTACAAAATCCTGACTAGAAAACACCCAAGACAATTGTTTAAGCCATGATTTTACTTAAAAACAGGAAGTTTGGTATGGGTCTGTAATTATTCATTAAGGAGTTGCCGACATTGTTTTTTTAAATTGTAGGTTTCTACAATAACTGCAGGTTTCAGGGCCTGTCGAAACTGTCTGAGAGCAGATTTGTGTTGACTATCTGAAGATCCGTTGCCAGGTAGTTAAAAATATTTTTAGAAAAGCCTGTAGAGACACTTAAAAAGCAACAGGAGGAAGATTTCAGATGTTGCACAATTTCTTTTGAGGTTTTATTTGATCAAACTGTATCATACTCATGGAATTTCTTTTAAGTGAATGCAAGGACAACACCTGATGTGGCGATATGGACAGCTTGTTAAATCTTCAGAATTTTTTTTGTGAAGAATGAGGGAAAGTCATTGCACGATTTAGTGGATAAAAGCTCAGTGGCTACGGACACAGGAGGGGATGTCAGCCTTTCAACAGTAGCAAATAAGGCATGTCTGTTATAATTGTGTTTGGCAATGATGTCAGAGAAGAAGGTCTGCCTTGCATTTCTCAGTTAAAAATTATAAATGCAAAGTCTCTCTTTATAAATGTCATAATGCACGTGAAGCAAAGCTTTCAACACTCCGTTTTATTCATTTTTACCAGTATGACATTTCTCCATGGTGTATTTTGAAACTCCCTTTATCTTAGTGGTGGCAATGGCACCAATGACATAACGTAATGACTGAAATTATCTACAAGATGACTGACTGAGACTCAAGCCAATATGGAAAAGAAAATCTGAATGAAGAAAGAAGAAATCTGGTGTTTTCAGTGACATACAATTCCCTGATTAACTCTTACTGAACATTTGGGATTCTCACAGCTGTGATCAGAAAATCGGTCTCCACAACCATAGTAATGTTAAGACCTTTGGAGAAGACTAAGACCAGGGTGTGCCTTTTTATGCGTAGGTCACATGTTGAGTCAGTCTGTAGTTATCCAGAATACAGAACAATTCTTTAGTGCTGCTGTCCTGGAGGTTGTCAACATGAATGTTAAACCGCCAACAATAACAGCACAGTCAAAGTCAATGCAGATGATAGACAACTATTCAGCAAAGTATTTAGGTGGTTTGTACATGTTAAGTATGCAACTGGACAGGAGGAATTCTGAGTGTTGGTGGGGATCACCGTACGAGGCGGTAGCTCCATGCCCTCAGGAGAAAGAAGAGGCATATTGGGGGTAGTACAATTGAATCAGGGACCCTGTCTTCTCTCCTGTCTACGCTGATGCCTAGCAGATTCACTTGGTGTTGATTTCAATGCCGGTGATTCAAAATGAAGCAGTAAAGCATAATGGCATCCACTGACATGGGGGGAGACTGATGAAACTTTTGGTGACCTTGCTGGCCTTATCAGTCTTGTCAGCCTGGCCAGGAGAGAGCTGTTCTCTCTTTTTGTCTACTTATCAGCAAGGTTGACGTTACAGAATGTACTTGGTTTGGGGTGGAGGCAGGCGATGTGGCAGTGACTGTGGGTGACTTTAAAGGACTTAATGGCATCTAGCGGCATAGTTGTAGTTACACCTTCGCATCATCCGCCATTCCAAGCATGTAGGAGAAGTCCCATTCAAAGCACATTACTTTGCTTTGGTTTTGTTTCGGTTAGTCTTCTACAATCTTGCCTGGTAGAATTCTGGTGAACTAACTCATCAGCAGAGGATTGAGTTGGTGAGTTCAGAAGACTTCTCCATTGCAAATATCCTTGTCTTGAGAACGGCAATCTTCTGTAGACTGATTTTTTTTACTTTCAGCTGGAGCATGGCTCTGTCTGAAAGTCCTCCTGTCTCCGGCCTTTATGCAAAGTTAAGCTAACTGTCTTCCTGGCAGCACCTTCATATTTACCGATATGGGAGTAGTATTGAGCTTATATATAAATAAATTAATATTTCCCAAAATGTTGAACAGTTCATTTAGAGATATATAATGGATCTGATCAATTTACTTGACAAATTTAAAATGTGATTTTTGAATTTACCAGAGTAACCATTTACAAGTCATCAGCTGTTTTTTTGTTTTCAGTTTGATGGGATCTGTAGGATTTACTAAACTGTTAAGTCAGGTCTGTTATGGAATGATAGGTCTGGCGGTTCAATTGTGTAATTGTGCTATTATTGTTTCACTGAGTGTGAATTTAAAAGCCAGTAGTGCAAGTCTTTGTTTTACAAGTGCTGTCAAGCTTGTTGGTTTCTGTAGTTTGTGTCTGTGTTGGTGTTTTAAAGTCAACTGTTCTTTAAGGCAAAAACGGCAAGGAGGAAACAACCCCAAAGCTTCCACAGCAGAGGCTTATACCAGTTAATTCCCCAGCACTGTGTACCCAGGGGCGTCCATTCAGGTAATCCAGTATTACACCACAGTCAGATATTAGCCAAGACCTTTAGAGTCTTTGGTCAACACACACAGAAGAAAATTATGATGATCTGTGATCCATTTTGACTGGGTTGAGGTTAATCTCCCATGCAAGTCTCTGTGTGTGAAGGAATGCAATGAGACTTCAGCAGAGAGAGAGAGCGAGAGAGAGAGAAAGTCTGTATGGTATGTGCGTGTGTATGTGACAAAGTACAAGTAGGGCATGGAGTTAGTCATTGATGAACGTGAGCTAGAGAAGTGAATGGGGTTGACAGAGTGAGGTAAAGGGAGGGAGAAAGTGTCAACATACAGTCTTAGTCATTCAGAGATGTCGGGGTGACACAGACTAGGACTGCAACTGATGATTTCATTATCAGTTAATCTGTAAACAATTTTTTTCAGTTCATTGATTCATTGTTTAGTGTATAAAA
Source organism: Dicentrarchus labrax (assembly GCF_905237075.1). Lineage (NCBI taxonomy): Eukaryota > Metazoa > Chordata > Actinopteri > Moronidae > Dicentrarchus > Dicentrarchus labrax. The sequence continues at coordinate 26,840,423 of NW_026136721.1, forward strand.
GAGCCCAAGACAACATTCAACTTCAAAAAGCTTATTTTGCCCACCCACAGTCCAAAATCTACAGATATTAAGTTTACAATTACATACAACAGAAATGCAGCAAATATCTACATTTGAAGAGCTGAAAAAGAGGAAATATGTATCAATGCTAGCAGCGTGGCTCTATGAACGCTAATACCGAGCTGTGGATCGGTCTACCGCTTTGATCCAGTCTCAAACGTCCCAACTCTTGACCCTGGCTTTTCTTCTAGACACACCACGAGGTTGAGATTTTTTCTGCCTTACTTTGCCTAAGTACAGCCTCTTCATCACCTCCATGTTCTCTTAAACTAATGATTTATATACATTTTCTATACATAAGAAAACAGTAGCAGTAAGAGCGCAATATAAATTATTCTGTATGCATTTATATCATATACACGTATACATACTTGTGTGCCTGCACATTCTTTATAATGAGTCATAGAGACCTATGAAATGTTTTAAATGAGGCTTAGAAATGTGAGTAGTAAAATGTAATCGACAATTTACTGAGTAGGTATGCCGAGTACATAGATTATGTAATACATACAAAGAGTAAACCAGGCTATAATTATGTATTATATACTACGCATACTGCACATAGCTTACTCTATGGCTGACCACATGTGTAGGACTTGGATTAGTGAACTAGTCGGGACCTTTGGCCTTCTGTCATGAATAAAAGGATTTGGGTTACCAAGAGACAAGATGTCCCAGTCAAAGTTAATATAAAGGTTTTTGTTCTATCCAGGTTTACTGCTGCTACAAAACAATTCTGCAAAAGCTACACAAGTCTTATTATCTGTCTTATTTATTGAGTATTTTGGTCATCTTCATGCTGTTACCTGTGATTTGGCAACAGCCAGATTTAATCAGACTATAAAAATCTGAAGAAACTGTTAATGTTCAAGCTTAGATATGAAGCAAATAATCATGAAGTGCATTTGAGTTTTAGCTGCATTATTTTTTGTCAGCTGTGAGCGCCTTATCCTAGACACTCAATTTTCCCCAATTATACTGTAAGGCTTTTGTTCTGTGTCTAAAAAAAAAGCAATAAAATCAGGATAAAATCTGTTTTATATAATTGTAAACTTGATCAAACTAACAGCTGCCCTGGAGTCATATCAGCACCTGAAAATGTGCCAACTCCAAATGACTAACCAAAGAACCAGCTGTTAACACTGAGTGGACAAACTGCTGAGTTTTGAAGGCTTTAGGTCAACATACACTGGGGGCAAACTGGGAAACGATGACAGTAGGTTCATTAATGATTAACAGGTGATAATCAAAAAGGTGTGGTGAGATTGTAATGAAATGTTATCACTTGCACGTGCAAAAACATGAGGTTTACTGTTTACTATAATTTCACTTTACTTGTAATGGGTTGATTTTACCCACAAGACTGTAAAATAAGTAAAGAAAATATATTAAATTCAGTAATACTGGCTGGATGTAGTCAGATATTTTAGGACTGTAATTATTTTTCATTATTAATTAATCTACCAAATCATTTATTGATTAATCAATTAATGGTTAGACCATAAAATGGAGAGAAATGCTGAAAAAAATGCCTGTCCCAACTTTGAAGAGCCCAGGGTTAAAATGTCTTGTTTTGTTAGATTAACAGTGAAACCTCAGTATATATTCAGTTATTACAATGATATAAAGGAAAGCAAATTCTCTCACTTGAGAACATTTGGCATTTCTTCACTATTTCTGCTTGAAAATGTACTAACAGTTAATCAATTATCAAAATAGGGGGTTAAACGGAGGATGAAGAAGAGGAGCTTTAAACTCTTCATCCCTGCAATCATCGAGCAGATACCGGACTCCATCGTCACCATGCCCGGCTTCCAGACGGTTCGAGCCGACAGGGACACCACCGCGACCGGCATGAAGAAAGGAGGGGGACTGTCCGTGCTCATAAACAACAGGTGGTGTAACGCCGGGCACGTCTGTGTGAAAGAGCGTCTGCAGCCCGGACATCGAGCTCGTCGCCGTCGGACTTCGTCCATGTTGTCTGCCACGGGAACTTTCCAGTGTTGTCGCCATCACTGTCTATATTCCTCACAGTGGTCTTCATCATCACTGTCTATATTCCTCACAGTGGTCTTCATCATCACCATCACTGTTTACATTTATGATGTCCTATTTATTCTCCTGTACAGCACTTTGGTCAACTTTGGTTGTTTTTAAAGTGCTTAACAAATAAAGTTGGATTGGATTGGATTGGATTCATACTCTGTTCAATTATGTAAACCATCACATCATTCTGAAAAACAGTGTCTTCACCCAGCCGTGTCTTTTCCTTAAGTGGTGTGTCTGAAACATGTGCTGTGGCCGCCGCCGCCGCCGCCACAATACCCAAACAGTGGTGAGTAAACTGTTGCATGTGCATTTTGCCCTGCTTTCCCTCTAACTGGCGGTTCCATTGTTTCCAATGGTAATGCACTAAGGCAGCTCACAGCAACTTCCCCCACACCTCGAGTGCAAAACAACATACTGTCACACAGCTCTGCCAGCTTTCTAACACAAAGACTGGAGGCCTACCTCATGTAGAAAGGAGATATTGGCCTCTCTTCTTCTTGGGAGCTGAAATATGAAAACAAACACAAATAATTAATTAGCTTACATGATGTGGTTGTGAAGTGCAATGGCATAAAAACATTAACCCTCACCCCACTCATCACTGCATGTCACTGGGGCTGAAAATAGGAGCATAAGGCTGGCTTTTGTCTGCAGAATAATAGCCATGCAGTGCTGCAGATCAGTGCCTTTGTGGGACTTGTCTCTGGTAATTATTATGAACCAAGTTAGAAATGGGTGCTGCTCTAGAATATAGGCAGGCTGCTGCTACTGAATGTATGCCAGCAACACATGATGACATTATGCAACGATAAGAGGAACTCAGTGCTCGCACTGAATGTTGAGGTTGCTTAATATTTTCATATCCTGGATCTTACAGGCTGAAAATTTCATAATCACCTAGTCTTGTTTTCTTCTCTAAAGTCAAAGCAGGAAGAAAAACACTGCAACCAAACCTTACCAAGCAGTGTTAAATCAAGGCTGTCTTTATATATGCTGGTTCTTGATGCTACAATGACACTGTGTAACAACTTTGCTTTTTTATTAAACATAATTTAAAAAATGCAAAGCAACCAGATTGTAAGCTTCAAAGCAAATAAGACATGCGTCTTCACAGTTAATGGCTTTTTTTTGTCACAGTAGAAAAAGCACAGGTGTAAAACTGTTAAAAATAACAGTGCTATGTGCATGCTGGCTCACTGGCACACTGTCATTGCTTACTGTGACACTTGAATATGTTATTAGTAGCATCTGCGCCTTTTCTACAATGACAAGTCAAAATGTCTGCAGCGAAAAAGGACTATATTTTCTCCATAAAAGACACAACAATTCATAATTTTAAACCCCAATTTATCGGGATGTTCAACTGGGTCACAGGAACACATGTTACAGGTGACAACATGAACTCTAACAGTGCTTTCAATTTACAAATATACAACAGAAAGAATTTGGACAAAAGGTCAGACTGAAAAAAAAATTGACAAACCAAGTACAGCAGACGCAGAGAAAGTCAATTCCAGACTGTATTTTGACACTTAAACTGCTCAGCTGAGTATTTATCTTTTAGTGAATGATAAGATGGGCTATCTGTTTGGTCTCCAAAACAATTTCACCAAATGCTTCAATACAAGTCTGCAGCACATTTTGCTAATCAATAGAGACGAAACAATTAGGTGATTTATCAACCAACCCACAAATTAAAAAAAAGTATTATTTAGTTTGACTATTTAAGCAAAAATCATAAAAAACATTTTTTGATCATTTGCTTACTTTCTCTGTTTTATATAATTGTCAACTAAATGTTGTTGGTTTTGGACTGTTGGTTGAAGAAAACAAGCAATACGGTTGGCTTTATGAAACTGTGATGTGTATTTGTCACAGATTTTTGTACTATAGTTATTGACAGTCCCTATTTAAAACAAAATTTCCTGTCCTTTACACCACATACAGCTTAACATTAGCCAAAAGGAGCAGTCACACAATATTATTGATTTTAAAACCAAAAATATTCAGTTTTCCTGTTTGTTTGTTTTTGTTGCTGTTTTGGTTTTTGTATGTCTTAAAGAGGAACAGAAAATAACCAACATCAAACTGAAACCAACAAACAATCAGTCTGATCGTGGGTTGTAAACATGTTGACTCTCAGAAGAAAGAGTTGTTGTTGAGTTCAACCATTCAGTGAATGTTTGGTTCTCTGGTGTGTGTTGGTACGTGACGTGCCTTCGAGTGGCTTACTGTAAGGGGGGCGAGCGTGTCGAGGGGAGAGGAAACCACTCTGGTCTTTCGGGCAGCAGCACCTCAACAAGTTCAAAACAAAGGATTTAGGTTTCAATCCAGTCAGGAATCAAAACTGGCCAAAGTTCGTTGAACTTCAAAAGTCTTCTCCTAAGACACAATGTACAGGAGAAATGTGTCTGTGTTCCTGGGTGCAGTTCACCACAAACACTTCCAAATTCTTTTGGAGCCACAGGGGTCAAGGTTTTTTTTCTCTCCCACACCCATGTTCTTAACTGGTGTTACACAGTCTGGCAAGCGTATTAAAATAATGTGTGCCGTCACCGCCGCCGTTGAATTGCGAAAAGCGGAAATCCCGCTTACCCACTACCATACTGAGGGGATAACGAGCAGCTTTGTAGGGGTACTCGGAAAAAGGCCTGATCCCTCCGGGGCGAACGGAAAACTACCAATGACAAGTTGGTAAATCTGGATACGCTCCACTTTTTCCACATTTTTAAAAATGTGTAGACAAAGGTAGTCTGGCTTAGCAGAAAAATCCTCCAGCTGGCTCCAGAAAATTTTGGCAAGGTCCCTTTCCTTCCGCTCTGCCTTACTTTTTCTAAAATCCCTCTGCAACATGCAACAACACTCACTGAAGTCTAATTAAAGGTTTTTATTAACACTAATTTGGAGGTTCCATCACTATGTTTTTGTGTTACGCCTCTGTCTAAAGGTGTAGGAGCGCAACATGAAAGTATACAAAAGGACTTTCCCTCCCTGTCCTCAAACCAAAGTCAAACACGGATTTACCAATAAAGTGAGGTGATTTATTACCACAACCAGGAATAAGTGTAGCAAAAATCTAGAAGCAAATTTTGGGATGAACCAAAGTCAAAACAATGAACAAAAGAGGGACTAACTCAATGCTGCCAATTGCAGTTGAGATTATCTTTATCTTTATTATCTTTAATAATCAATTTTTACACAATTTTTTCAAAAGTGAAGCTTGAGATGGTTCTGCAACGGTAGATCTAAAAGAAAGCTTTTCTTTGACTGCATTAATTAATAAAGAGCCAAGCAGGATTTGGGACCTGTACAGACAGAGTTTCCCTGTGTCTCAGCTCCTCTGTGCAGTCTCCAGTCCCTTCAGGACCCCCAAACCATCGGCTTTTAGACCAGCGCTGGACATTCTTAGAATATCTCAGAGCACAAACTGTGTGCTGGTCAAGACCTAAAGTATTTGTCGGATAAGCCTGGCTAAGCTATGCTTGGTATATGTTCATTGCAGCAGAGAAAATGGTGTTAAACCAACACAGAGACATCATGCTTCGAGCGTAGATAGACCTCCAGAGGAATGTTACAATTTAAAGATGAAATAGGATTCTTCAGTCACTCACACGTGCATTTTGTTTTGTCTCTTAATCATGACCGTTACCGTAGCAACACCCGATTGACATTAAAAGCAAATTTACACAGAAAAACACAGCATTTGTGTTAGGTTAGCAGTGGCTAAAAGAATTCCACATGATTGCTGCAATTTGGGTTGTATTTAATGATTATTTTAACAACATTTGACTAATAATTTGTCTTTAAATGTCTTAAGACAGAAACCATAGCCCAAAGTCTTCAGATCTTCTGATAAACAATTCAAAATCCAAATGTACTCAGAAATCAAATCTTCACAAGTGAGAAGCTAGAAACAGTGAATTGTTGGTGTTTATATACTTGAAAAGTCTGTTAAACAATTAATTTTCCGTCTAATCGATAAATTAACTTTTCAGTACAAGTTAAAATACACACACACCTGCTGTCATCTTTTTTCCAGCCAGGTATCTGATTTCCGCCACTGAGCTTGAACATCAAACCCGACTGGCGGGGAGTTTCAGGCATGAGTAAAACTAACGCAGCCTCTTTGATGAACTGTGAATATGTTCAAGAATAAAACAGCTGATCTGTATCATATGATCTGTATGACTAAGATTATTTATAGACATAAAAACTTGATTAATGGCCACTATCCTATATGAGACATCTGATGTGCAGGAGAACCAGTTTGATCCAGCCAGCAGTTTTTTGCTGTAAATGTGTGCTGTCAGGCGTTCAGGTTGACTGATGAGACTTCCTGACAGGCGGCCAACAATACCGTTATACCCACAGGGAACCTGCACTCACACCACACTGCAACGTTCCTCACTCCCACCTATTTCCAATGGGCTTCTAAGAAACTCAATGGTTACATCACAAGATTCAGTGAACCATGGCAACTCCACACAAAAGCCAGTATGCATCTCCTATGTGCAACTACGCAATGCTGAGAGCATAATACGTTCACATGACGCTGCTATGTTGGCTTGCCTGGCCCGTGTGGTGAATAAGGCTGGTGTCATATTTCAGGTACAGGTGAGAGCATTGTCGCATACAAAATTACTTGATTAATGTATTTGATATAGAGGAGTAAGGTAAAGTGTTATGTTAAAGATGCTACATGCTAAACGTGGTAAGACGCCGATACAGTACAAAGGTCAAAACGTGCATAAACAAGAAGATCTAATAGTGGAGCCACAAACAGGGAAACCCTGAGGATGATGATTTGACCTCTAGTGAGAGGTGAATTTGAGCTGAGCGAGTAGAGTAACTGTACGAGACGGAGGGTAGTTCCTGGAATGAACGGTGCATGTATCATATCTACATTACACATTTTAAAAATTGCTTCTTTACCACCAGTAAGTAGTAGTATTAACATACTTCCCAAATTTAGAATTTCATATTTCACCACCTGGAACGAGTGGTTGTGCTGCTGTATGTGTCGCATTATGCTGACACCGATTTGTCTGACACATACCTATGGAAAGTGAGAGCAAGCTGACAAGCTGCCATGAGAGGAGCAACACATTTGAAAACACAGATGGACCCACTTATGGAAAATGATCTATTATGTGCTTCGTTTATATTTTTCATTTAGCTACTTAGAATGGAAATTATTTTTTAACTCATACACATGATCTATTTTTCACTGTAGTCAGATACATTTAATAGCTCCAGTATCTTTACTTTGTTGATACTAGTGAGTACCAAAAGCCTAAATTTTAGTCTTTAATCTATTTGAAGGTGTCTATTAGTAAATACCAGTGAGTTCAGATCGCTGACGCACTTTCCTGGGGTCCCCTGTCACACTGTCTGCATATCAGTCACCCAATGCGACCTGGCAAGGAGAATGTAAGGGAATTCTACCAGGAGATTTACTGATACCCTGACATGGCGAGGAAAGCTGTTACCACCTTGGAAGTATTATATTTGCCACTTCATGTAGACGAGAACATCTGGTCCATTAAGACCAATGACTGGCCTTTTAACATGATTGAGATGATTTAAAGAGAAGAAACGCTTGAAGAACGGAGGCTGACTTTTTTTTTAAACACAGAATTACTACATGAATTTGTTAAGATAATCAACATTTTATTATTAGTGCCAATAAAGCTGAAAAAGAAATACTTCATATTCTAAGATAAAAATACAGTCCAGAAAGCCTGTTATTACAATTATATTACACAGATTTATTTAAATATGTGTAAGTGGGTGCAGTGTGCCGTGATGTGTGTGTCATACTAAACTTTTATGTAATGTGTTAATGGATCTGGTTGCTGACACTGTTTGAAACTGTGATTAATGTCGTACTAAAGGTCACTGGTGTGATCGAAAAGCCGTAGTAGAAGCCAACATAGCGTCATCATTTCTCATTTTAGTGCTTCAACATCACACATATGACATTTATTGCGTTGCCCCACATTATATTTTGTTGTGTGACATTCGATAAGGATTTAAAAGGAATGGTAGTGAAATTTGTCAAGTCCAAACATTACAGATGTGATCAAAGCCAAGGTTAATGCTAGTCTGAGCACTCGGTCAAAGCAGCAAGAGCCCCAACAACAGATACAGCTGTAGCCTTGCTATTCCAGGACTGAGGACACTAAACACCAAGTGGTTCCAGTTTCAGCTTCTTATAATAGGCTTGTTTGCATGCCAGAGGCTCATTGCCACGAGGCCTGGGCTTTAGATCCCCGATCGCTGTCAGACACTCAGGATTCTTAACCCTCACCCTCGGCTAATAGAACATCACTTGTGCAAACAGTGGTCATAACCTATTTACCATTGCCAGAATCCCCCCTTAATTCTCCTCATTAGAGCTGGACATTTACAAAATTAAAATATAAATCGTTAGAAGTGTAATGTGAGGTCCGTGGCAGTCTAGATTTTATTTTACAGTGGTCATAAAGGCTCACGCTCACAGATAAGAGTGTCATATTAAAGGAGCCATAAAACTGCGGGCGTAACTCACCATATCAGTCAGTAAATTCAGTTTTTGGTGCACGCTTTACCTTTTACTCTAGTTGAAGGGCTTAAGATATTTATTTGAAAAACAAATAATAATTTAAATGCATAAACTGCAGATAAAATATCTATAAATATAATATAATCAGATTTTGACTTTACACTAATGAAACTCACAACATGCTGTCTAAAAATGCCAATTTACTAACACCATCATCAATAAAGCTCTGAATCTATTTTTACAAACAAAATGGATCACAAATTAATTTCAGTAAAATGATTATCAGCTCAATTCTGCAACTGCAAGAAATACCAGTTCGTATTTGTAATTTTCTTTGACACAAGTGCATTTTCTTTGCAGGACACACTGACCTGCTGAGGGCCTCCATGCTGCCAGAGGAGCTGACTTCGAGATGGCTGAGTTGTGAGGCAGTGTCCGGGGTGTCCTGCCGAGCCAGTGCAATGGGAGCTGTATCCATCGCCTCCGGACTGGGGCTCCTCAGCTCAGAGGTCAGGGGCAGAACTATGGGTATGGACAGGGGCCTCGCATGGGGCAACCCAGCAGAGCGACGGGGCTGAGGGATAACTTGGGCCATGCCGTCACTCTTCCCTTTCCTCACCTGTTTTACGTAGAAAGGGGGGGAGGGGGGATGCCAACAACAACAGGTGAGTCTCGTGACAGGAAATATGACACAGCACAAGACGTAAATTATACACAGCTTGTAGCATTTCTGCTCAATGAAGCTCATACAACCACAAAGAAACACACAGAAACACACTGCTTACAACCTTTGCTCAGGTTACTATAAAACATGCATTCAAAGGTCTTCTGAGGTGAAGCAGAGAGCAATAAAAAAACAACCAAAGAAGGCAAAGAAAAACGAGGTTAGCTAGTAAAGCTGTAATGTTAGACTGATCTTTGTCTTACCGTGCTGACCCTAAGTGGGTATAAATAGCGTGAACCTCGGATTGTAGTGTAGGAGTAGAACCTTAACCTGATTACGGCCACATTGTTAGAGCCCTTCTGCATTTTTTTTAACCAAGGAAGCCCGAGAGCGGCGTTAAAGAATGTGTCACAGGGCTTTCTCTTAGTATATATGGAGAAGACTGGTATGGCTGCCCATGAACATTGAGGCCAAATAGACCGACTGGCTGTGGTAAACAGAGTATGAAATGGGTCTGACGCCAGCAGCTTAAGTATTGATAATTGTCAAAAACAACCAATGCTAAAAGAGCCTTGGCTCTAGATAAACGGTTGAATTAAAAGGCTTTTTTTTCCCCCTTTGCTCCCATTATCAGCAGAACATTTCCATTTGGGGTTTGACTTAATGGGTTGTTCTAACGCTACCTCCATTTAGTCATTGGTGCACTTAATGGGTGAATCTTTGGGAACATAATTAGCTCCACAAGCTTCTTTAGCTAGACCTGGTATGGATTTTGCCCCTGGGGCTTTGTAATAGATTTAGCTAAATTTGTCATTCACAGAAAACCACAAAGGGGAAAACATTGGACATTAGCTTGTATTGTTCAGACCTCATGATTAAATAATCCAGGTGAAAAAAAAACTGTGTTGTGATAATGAACTTCAACATGGTGCTGTCATCTTGGTTGGTTTATATTTTTCAGGTTTTGTTATTTATATATTTTAGCTCACCACCACACTCTCTAGACACACTACAAAAGGACATAAAAGATGTAATGTGACTATATATCAATCAGTGATTGATTTCAGACACCGTCATGGGAATTCCAATCAGCCGCAGCTAAAAATCAAACCGCAAGTGGGTTTCAACAGTGTTGACCACTGACCCATCACGCAGCCTCCATTCCTGGTTCTCAGTTTCTGCCTACATAAAAAAAAAAAGCTCAAACGGAGCAACAACAAGTGGGAGCTAAATAGGCCAGATGGCAAAGAAGCCTGACAGACCAAAATGAGGATATGACCTGGTTTCTAAATCATGGATTAATAGTTTGTTTGTGACTAAAATATCAAAAGACCGCAAAGAAAGCCAGATAAAATACTTTAATATTTTACTTTGGTATGATTTCTCTCCAGTAATCTGTTACACTGAAAAGCCAGTTGTAGCTGGCCTCTGATAACTGAGCTCTATTCACTGAGTGGTGACAGCTCATTTGTCAGATGTCTAGTTTTTCAGAAGTGTCTTTGCAGTCTGATTCATTCTCTTCCTGCTTACACAAAAATGTAAAAGCTGACATTTGCATACTTCAAAAAAAGGATTCAAATTTTTTGTGGTCCTGCCATAGCAATTTAACAAGATTAAACCAAAGCACTCCTCTGTGCACCAGTCAATCCTAAAATGAAATATGGAGCCTTAATCACAGATCAAATGCATGTTGAAAGGTTTGAATATTGTCTTCTGTGTTTGTAATGTTATGTTAAATGTATGTATCTTTATTTCTTGCTGCCTCTGTGGTGCAAGAAAAAATACAACAACAAGCAATTAGTAATACTAATAATAATACTAACAACAACTGTATTTGTTTGGACTTTTGGAGTCCAAAGCTCATGTTGTTCAACACAATATTTTTTAATGACAGGTGCATCATAAATAAGTCACAACAGATATGTTTAGGGCTCTCTAACTCAAAGTGTGTGTCGGTGTGTTTGTGTGTTTTTCTCTCACACCTATACCCGACCGGAGGCTGATAAATACTGTATAATGTATAGACTTATAACACCTCTGCCTCGCAGTGCCGCAGTAATAATCATATGTGCAGCCATGTCAGAGACGATTAGTCCAAAATTTATACTTTTTACTGTATTTATTTGATCAAACATCAAAGCTGTGTTGTTGTTGTTGTGTCTGCCCTTGAAAGTGAATCAGCTTTTATGGAGGTGATTCAACAGGAGTGTTTGGGAAATAGTAGCTATAAAAGTTAATACTAGTAATGATGATGAATCACTTGATAAATCATTAAGCCTTTAAGAGCAATAAACTACATTTTCATTTTCATAGGAAGTCAGGGATATCTAGGAATCTGTTTGAATCTGTTGGTGTCAGCTTTAGCTATACAGGAAACAGTAGTTGGACACTCAAGTTAACGGGTTAAGTGTTACAAGAAACAACAGACTCTTATTAGTTTTACTGCTGTTGGCTCCTTTTTTGCCACCAGCAGTTGGTTTCAGCTGAACATTGTGTTGCTAGTAGCAACCACTACTGGCACAGTTCAGCAGCAGTTGATGCTGAACTGACATTGTTACATCCACCATTTTGTCAGATCTTTGCCCAAGCAAACAACTGACATCTTATCCACTCCCCAAACATCCTTGTTGGAGCATTATCTGTAGGTACTACATTTTCTATACTGTAGCTGTTCTGTGATTGTTGACTTGTGATTTAGTAGACTGTAGTTCCTCTTTCTATCTATCAGATTACTACTAACCAAGTCAGCCACTATACAGTGTAATATTCTAGTTAAATTAGCTGTTGAATTACTATTGGGCTGTTAAGTTAAATATTACTCTTGTGGACAATAACATGTATGTTAACTAGATAAAGTATTGTGTTTCATTTCCTGTGAGAACTTAATTCAATACTTCTTACTGTACGAATTCACTTACCTACTAATGCCTAACTCTTGTTTACTGAATCTCATCCTTCCTTTTGTAATCAATGTCTTTGATTTCATGTGTTGTCCAATACCGTTTTCACAGTTTTCGCAATTGCTTCCAATAGAACTACGAGCTTGATTGGTACAAGTTTGATGAAGAAACTTAAAGCCACCAATGCACATACACTCAGAATGGACTTTACAGTGAAATAGGAGAGCTTGGGTCCAACAGGAAAACTTCATAAATTAACAAAATGTGCATATTCATAGACAAGAAGTAGATGCATTTATAAGGATTTTAATGTGGAAATCTTCAGGCACAAATATTGTTCCAAACATACTATTTGTATATATTTCGTAATATGTCTGGAGGGGGTCTTTAAAGTAACTTTTAGATACCTACCAGCTCAGATTTTTCACTGACTACTGACGGAAGCAAACATCCTTCATGAGCAGATGTTTTTACCCTCCTGAGTTTATCTTGCTGTCAGTCAGCATTTCTTTTATCTCTACACTGACACTGGTCCTATTGATGCGTACACGGTGTTTATGGCATCTTTGTTTAAATCTGCATTCGTAGCAACCACAGAGAGATAATTTCAATCCGTCTTTGTTGTCAAACTGAAGCACATAACTCACAGAAATTACTTGTCATTTTATCACATGTATAAAAATGAACGTGACCTAATAACACACCTAATTTTCCATCTGTGTGAGATCAAAGTAACCTACTTTAAAACAGAATTTTAGATTAACTTCATTAAATGTACCTGTTTTTGACTTTAAAGTAAACATATGAACCCAGAGCTCGATTTCTACAACATGTACACAAACAAGATATTTTCAACCCTTGTTTAAAATCAAATTTATGATCAAATTCAGCTCTTGTGCTCGGTTTCATGTGCAACAATACCACAACACTGCTGGAAGAGCATACCATAGCCCTTGTTTGTCTCTCACTGCAAATGAGTGCGCTGTTGTTTCCTGCAGCAGATTGCCTTTATCAAATCACATCATGTGACCGAGCAGCGAGGTCACAGGCATCAGAGGCTGTCAGAGCGATGGCCCCAGGCTAATCAGTGCCAGGGCAATACAGCAGATAAGAAAGCAGGACGTATTTGTTGGAAAGGTGAGAAGTAGAGCGTTTTAACCATTAGGTCAAACCCCCTAAACGAGCACAATTAATCACAGTAATTAATGACATTAATAAACAGTTATTTTCAGTACCTTTCTTTTCCTTGGCCTCGCCTTTGGAGTGTTAGTGGAGGATTGCTCGAGAGGTTCTGCATTTTGCGGCAGGTTTTTAAGTCCAACCTTGGAAAATGTATTGAGATAAAAGGCAAAATAAATATTTAAAGTGCATAGAAACATTAGTCATATAAACCAACAAAAAAAGCCTCATGCTACAAATACATTGACGGGAAAAAAACTGGGGATCTCATATTTGCACACTATAGACTTTACGAGAGAAACAACTTTGCTTATTAAGATAGCGGGTGTTTGATTTGTTTACACTGTAAATCCTGTGTAATTAGCATAGTGAGGAAAAACAATTAAATAATGGTGATTGACATAAAAATAACAAAACAACAATCCTGGACAACTGAGTGCATGAAATAATGTTGGGCTACAAGGTTATCCTAATTAATTTCCAGGGTGCTGTTAGAAAAATCCTGAATTAATATAACCTTAAGCAAATATTTTTTTTAATCTAATTATATTTTCTTTATCTTATGTCATTATTTTTTACTACATCTGACAGGCTACAGGGGCATCTCTTGTGGAAAATAAAATTAGATGTTGTATTATTGCTCCTTTTACTGTCAATTTATTGTAAATCTGAATATAAACACTGCAGTGCACATGATGTTTTGATGACGATGAGAAAAGGCAAAACAGTGTTATTTGTAAAGACTCCTATCCTGAGAACAAATGAACTCCTCAGTAATGATGAATAACATGCCTACTATTAAAAAGGTTGTAATCTATTCACACTGACCTAAGTGACCTGATTACAATTCCAGGCAGTTTACACAAGTCAGCTGACACTGATAACATCTTTAAAGCTCACAGAAACCTACACAGACCCACACAGAAATGGCTGTGGTGTTAGAAAACAGCTTTTCCAAAACATGCCCATGTTACGTTAATCACGTCACACAGATCACATGGTTGGTGTTAAAAAGGACTATGTAAGGGAATTTGAAGGGTTCATGCAAGTTTGACCTGGGAATGTCACGCACAAACAACAACACAGCACTTCACAGCAGACAGACTCAGACAAAGATTTCCATAACAGGTAAACTGAGGAGCTGCTGGAAAGCCAAGCGTGCACCTTTGTCCTGGGAACTGGCGTTGGTGTCTGTGCACTGGGAAGGCTGGATGACTTCTCTGTGTCTGTCACGTGCGCCTCCTGGGATCAGACAGAGGAACAAGAAGATTGTCACATTTGTAATCCACATCTAAGCTTAACAGAGGCCCGTAGACTTTGTTCTCCAGTTATCTTACTGTTGTAACTGGGCCCTCATAAAGACAGTAGCTATGGAATATATTTTTACAACTAGGGAGCCATTTTAGAGGAACTCCTGGGTGCTTTTGCTTTTCTTCTGTGAGCCTTAACAACAGGGTTCAGAATAGATTCAAACATATGAACTCACACAAACACTTTGACGCACCCCTCCTGCTCATCAGCATTTAGTGACTGAAGGAAAAGGCAACACCAGTGATCATATGTGCTGGGTTCAAAGGCATTAACAGGAGGGTCAGAGGAGGAAAGACCTAAGTAGCCTGTGAGTGCCTGTGCATATGTGTTTATGTGTATGTGTGCATGTGTATGTGTAAGACAATCTCATTCTGACTGAGAGGGTTTCCCAGAGGTCAGCGGCATCTCATGTGGCTGTGCCCTTACAGACATTCACAACACAGCACAGACATCTGTGACTGAAAATGCAATCACAAGAAAATGACACTATGTCGTCAAAGCTTTCCCAGATTTAATTTTTACTGCCACTATGAATCTGGACCTTCATGAGCTCAGGTTGCATGTGGTCACTTATCAACAGCGGTTTTATTCTGCATGATAAGCATAGTGTCACATAAGAACCAGACACTATGTTGGGTGAAGTTAAAAAGTTGTGGTTGGGGGAGAGAAGACACGAGAGGTTAAACTCACGTGGAGCTAAATCCCAGGGGTCGCTGCTTGGTGACCCCACCGTGGCATCAGATGGCCCATGTCAGGTTTCAATAACACAGTCGTTAATCAACAATCGAGATGTTGGCTATTGACCGTAGCGAAGGATGTCCTTCCAAAAGGGGAAATTTGGCCAAAGTTTTGCAATTCTGCGTGTGATACGGTAAAAGACACTCACACCGCAGCTGCTGCGGTAGTAAACATTCAAATCATTCACACACCTTCTTTATTGCACTCAACTTCAATTTCTTGTGATTTTATGCTACATTTCCTTATTTTATTTTGAATAAAAATGATTCTGAAGTCTTTAAAGATTAAAAACTAAGATGGTTAGTGTGTCTCTGTTAGCATCTCTACCCTGTCTGTGTAGCTTGTTTGCTTGATTCCTCGATGTTCACATGAGGTCTGGTTGAAATAAACAAGAGTGTTATACATTTATATCACTGTAGCTACCATCAAAGACACTGACGTTATCGGGACATGTTTTGAGGCATTAGGAGGTTTTAAGAACATTCATTCTACACTGGCGAATGATTTATTTTTCAGTACATTCCAGTTGTATTACTTTAGA
Organism: Dicentrarchus labrax; assembly: GCF_905237075.1. NCBI lineage: Eukaryota > Metazoa > Chordata > Actinopteri > Moronidae > Dicentrarchus > Dicentrarchus labrax. Next base: position 26,856,409 of record NW_026136721.1, read on the forward strand.
AAAGAAGATAAAAACTTGTTTCAGTTATTCACATGGAGAAATTGTGATGTCATTGTTGCAATACCTGTCCTCTATCTGACCACAGCTCTATATATTAAATGTTTTATTACTGTTGTTGCTGTTTTTTCCTCGTCTCTTTGCTTTGTTCCTGCACTATTGATTGTTTGTAGCCTTTAATTTGACATGGAAGAGATATGTGTTCTTGTAAACGTTTGTGTCCTCGACATGTGGTTGGGATGAGCCAGCCTGTTGTCTTTGGTTACTGAGATCCTTTACCCCCCCCTTGTTTATGAGAGTGTGTTTGGGCTGGGTTGTGGGCACAGATTGTTTTGTGCTATGTTAATATGTCAATAGAAATAATATGAAAAAAACAAGATAAAAATAAATGAATAAATAAATAAAAGATTAATTGTTTCCCCAACAGAATTGTATTTGTCCCAGAAACAAATATTTGAGATAACCTTAAAGATTAAGTGTTACTCCTCCTACTTTCTAAGCTAAATAACCCAGAGCTGAAACTCTCAGCTTGTGAAATTTGACAACAGAACCTCAAGTTAGGAAACAAAATAAAAAATAAAAAAAGGTTAAAAAATCTAAATAATTTGGGCTTCTGTTTTTAGTATCTAGTCAGTTTTTTTCTGGGGGACTTGTGCATTTGTGACTCAAAACAAGTAAAACTTATTGCTGGAAACCAATTATCTAAATCTATTTACACTAATATTCATGTGTTTTAAGAAACATAAATCCGAGACTGTATGACTTAAATGACTGTGAAACAGATGGTGTGCTGTGCTGCGCTTGGTTTGTTTCTCGCATCCCAACATTTTCCTCTGGGAGCTACACTTGCAGCAGCAAGATGCCGCCAGGAAAACCAGCAGACCAGACAAACCAGCTAATCAATAAAGACATCAGTCATCGGTGCAGCAAATACAGCCACCTGTGGAGGAGTAAATCCTGCGATGCTGTGATATAAGATCAATAGCTAAATCAATTTTAGCTTGACATTATGTAACCTTGTATTTAAAAAACCATCACTCCTCAAAGTGCATGGGCAGAGGTTCCAGAGAGGAACTCATACTGTTTAAGGTGCATGGGCACAACATGTGACAGTCTTACCAGCTGCACTGCGTTGTACTGACCACTAACACAGATCTAGTTCAAATAAACATGAGCATCTGGTGCTCCTATGAGTATACAACACCTTGACAATAATAAGGGTCGACAGCTCTTCTGTGCAGCCTTCCCTCTCTCTGCCGCTCTCAAATATGTTGTTGTAGTTCTGGATGAGCTTGACCATGATCTTGTTACAGATATTTTGCTCTTTTATTGCCTCGAAACCAGGAGCCACACTGGAAAAGAAGCAGAAGAGAAGAAATGTGATTAAATTCTTTAAACATGACAGTAACGATAAAAGTACAGTTAAGAATTTGCAAATGAATGGCTGTCTGGTTTTGGACACTCTAATCAACTTGATTAATAAAGCAGAATTCAGCTGCCCTAGTAAGTATAATGTCTGATGCTACTGAACAGCTGTGTGAGATGTACACTGGGCTGTGGGCCTAACTGTAGGCCTAATTATATAACCTCAGCGCACACACACACACACACACACACACACACACACACACACACACACACACACACACACACACACACACACACACACACACACACACAAAAGTACAGCTTCCGATGAAGAGAACAGGCTGTACAGTATGAAAGAGTATCCAGTACAGTTTCCCTTCTCTGTCCAGTGAGTCCTGATCTTTTTACCAGACAGGGTTTCCCGGCCTGACCGCCCCAGTTTATTACTGGAGATGCCCACCAGTCACGAGTCTGGGGAACAGTCGCTGTAGGTCAAAATGTACAAGTATGATTTAGGACAGTAAGCCTATCATAAATAGACTAGTGAGAACAGAGGTACGTAGCTCAGCAGCTGCAGGGAGGCACATGAGTCACTGATGCATCATTTATTTATGAACGTCATGCTAACATTTGAAAACACATTAAGCTCAACAGTTTCTTATATGTCATATGACATTTACTTCAACTCTCACGACTCAGTTAGTGTCCTTAACCTATAGCGTGTGACCTTTGATTTATATAATGTCAGACTTTGAAGAGCCAAACATCTGGTTCCAGAGGTTCATGTAGATCAAACGTGGCACTGACATCAATGGGACATTTATGGACAATGTAATGTAACTAAAGTATCACTAGCAAACCTTTAAAATTTTATCTTCACTTAATAAGCTACAGCACCACCTGTTGGCCAAATATTTTAACACAGACCAGTACAGAGAGAATTTCCAGCAGTCATTAATGTCTAACTTTTTTGTTCATACTTTCAGATTAATTTGTGTTTGTAAGTATAGATTTGAGTATTTATGTTCCCACTATACTGACTGCGCTGCATTCTGAAGTATGGGCCAAGACTTTTCTCTGTTTCGGGTAAAAACTTACAAATAAGCAGTGACTAAATTTACAAAAACAACTGCAATGTCTGTGGGGTAAACTAGTCTTCTGGTTCATTATCTTACTAGATATGTACTGCATGTCATAAGAGTAGAATCATTCTGCCCATGCAACTGCTCTGACATGAAAAAAATGTTTAATATCTGACTCACTAAACAGAAATACAGGAAAGATGATTGTATCCCTCTGATTTAGCTATCTTCAATATCTGCCTGCTTATTTATTTTTTCCAGACTAAGGCAAGTTGACCTCCTCTGTTATTTAAAGAGTGGAACAAACATGTTTGGTAAAGTTCGCAGTGATGGCACCATACTTTATGTTTTAAACTTAATATTAAACTTTATTTTATGAGCTTCAAGGATGTGAACACACTGAAGTCTGTCTGAATAAAGGACTGCAAACTTCAATAAATGAGTTTAGATTAGTTGAGCCAAGTTGCCTCCTATGCCCTTGAGTGTGAATCGTTAAAACCAATATCAGACTGAAGCATTCATTTAACCCTAAACCAGTAATTGAGAATTGGATTGTGAGTATGTTAATGGTACAAGTATAAGGCTCTTATACTTTGATTAGTACACCTCTAGCATTTACTCAATGCAATAAGTTAGATTTCTTACTATTTTTACTATAACTATTATTGTTGTTGCTTCATGACATGTTGCAATCTAAAGCTTTCAGAATTCACAGCCTGGGGCCATCCTTAAAGCTGCACTAACGCATATGTTCATACACACTGTGGATTCAATGACTGGGTGTAAAGTGAAAGGTGTCATTTTTAGTGACAAACCCACAGAGAATTATCACCTGACTCTACTACAGTTTGTCTTCAGCTCTTTGGAGCATTTTAGTCTCTTTCAGCTTGTTGTTTAGTTTTTTTTGTCCAGCAACTTTACTGCTTTGGATCACTCTTAGCAACCTCAGTTTTCAGCAGAGCCAGATATTTCCTTCAAGAGTTGGTGGATACCAAAACAAAGCCAAATTAATTATTTAGTAATATAAGTATAAGTAATATTGGACTTTTTCCTTATTTATATGGGCCACAGGTCAGAATCCATTGGTCCATTGGTATATATTCTTTGCAACACATCTACCTTAAAAACAAAGGTTTCACTCACTGGAAGACACTGGGTCCAAAGACAGTGGCGAGGTTGAAGGCAGTCATGCGGTTTTCCTTGTGGTTGCACTCCACAAGGGTGAGGAAGTGGCAGAGGTAGCGGAGGAGGTTATGGTGGATGTCTGGAAGCTGCTGGAGCAGGTCTCTCATATCTGACCACGAGACATCATCACCGCACTCTACAAACACACACTTTGTTGGTTAGGATTGGTGAGATTATTTAGAGTTAGGAAGGTCATGACTTTACCATCTTGGGGGAAAAATGGATGCGTGACATGATACTGCTGGGAAGTAGCATGGGCCCATTTTAAGACTAATAAATTACATGGTCATCAGACTGGTGCAGCCAATATCCAATCCCACATTTTAGGTATTGGAGGAATTTCCAATACTGGCAGAACTTTTTCCTGAAAAACTGAAACTTCTGGCGAAAAAATGGCAGTAGAAAAGTTGATAAATGTTCCGAAACTCGACGCAGCCATTTCTCAACATTGAAAATCAGCTTTTCACCCACAATGAAATGACCAAAAATCTAATGACGAGTGACCAACTTGATTTACTTTGAAGCAGGAAGACCTTTTTTAGTGTTCAACTACTACGTTTAGTAAGTAGTTTTCCAGCTGGTTTCCAGCAGGCAGTGAGAACTCCATCCACCTGCTCTCTGTAACATTTAATCTTGAGTTGTGGTAACTAGTAATACTTGAGCATTAGAGCAAAGAGCCTGAAAATATGTTGATGCTATTACTCGGGGTACATAATTGGGTCAGAGTTGGATAAACGGATATGGCTACTGATCCCAAATGAATGAGTGACGCAAACGTTGTGTGTGCTTGCGTCTACGTGAGTGTGTGCATGTGTGTGAAGGCGGGCATGTGTGTACGTCTGTCTAAGTACAGAGCGGGGGGAGAATGGCTTGTGACCACAACTGCTCTTGATGCCGCTGTATAAGTTCAGAGATTGTGTGTACACAAATGTGTTAAGTAAATGGTCGCATGTGTGAGATTTGATGAGAAGTTGGTGAGGTTTTCACAGGTTAGTGCAGTAGACAAACACACATTAAGGGATGGGGGGGGGGGCATATGTAGACGCATTTTAAACAAAGAGGATGCACATCAAAATACATGCCAATACATGACAATCACTGATCAGAGGACCATATCATTGCAGAGAATGACACACACTGTGCGTGGACATAGAGAGAGGACAGCAGAATTCATCGACTTAAAGGTGAGAAACTGAACACTGCACACTTTTCTTTGAACGTTTCAGATTACACTGAAAAAAAGGTATCACCGGTGTTACTTATTTAATTTTTCCTATAACATCTTATTGATTTTCAAATACATAACAAAACATGACAGCGACAATAACCGTACTGTGTTAACCATGATTTTGTACTTTTAGGGAGAATGGTGGACAGAAAAAAAGTTGAGTATCGGTTAAAAAAAAAGTATTTTGGTTGCAAACTATATGTCCAATAAAAAAACACCAGCCATAGACTAAGAAGTAACCTTTTGTTTGGATGAAATTGCACTGTGTTAAATTAAACACCTACTAAATCAGTAAACTGAGCATCCTTTATTCATTTATATGTCTGTGTCTGTATTATGTACTATTTATTCATGTGTCTTGTTTTGTTTTTTACTTTCTTTTAGCTTATAGATGTACATATTAGGTGTAGCACATTTGAGTAAAAATATCTGTTATTATGAAGCTGCTTTTGGACTGATTATATGGATAATATTATGAAAATAAAATGCACCGCACATATTGTTAATACATATGACTGTATGTGGTTCTATGTGTCACGCACTGTGTTCCTGTAGTGTCTCTGTATATGCATTCAAGTGTTTCTTAATACTTAATACTTGAAGCAGACCTTCTAAATATCTGCATATACCCTCCACTACAGTCTCACATAAGTCTTACTGTCCTTATTGAGATATGTAACTATTGTTAACTGATGGGGATGAAAAAGGTTTGGTCATATTCTGAACTGTCAGTCATACAGCAATTTAATCTGCCTATCCATCTATTCATCATACACCTTTGACTTTTTTGAATTGGCCAAATATCGGCAAGGAGGCCAAACCAGTTTCACAAAGTGCACCAAAATCATTTTATTCAGTAGTTATGGCCAAGTATTGTGCCAGAGAGCAGTTTTCTAATGCAGCGCTTGGCTATAAGCCCTTAAAATTCAATCTGATATTTATGGAGTCTATGAGGGCAAAATGAATACTGCAGTCAAAATGAACACTCTCCTCACATTAAACAGATTAAAGCCAGTGAGGGAGGAGATCGGAAGGCGAGCACAGACACTTGCCCTGCCAAATCGCTCACTTTACCTTTTATGACCTCCAAGATTATTGGCAGAAATATGAGATCTAGCACGTTTCCAGCAACATAGACTCTCTCCCTCTCTCTCTCTGTCTCTCTCTCTCTCTCTCTCACACACACACACACACACACACACACACACACACACACACACTTAACTCAGCAGTGCCTTTATATGCACTGCCTGGTGCAGATGACTGCAGGGCTAATAGTACGTTTCAGGACCTAAAGATAGCCTTGATTATCATCCAATAAGAGCCGTGACCCACATATTCACTACACTTGTGAGGGTATCAATATTACATTGTGAATTTGGGGAATCACATGATGGTTGTAAAAAAATTAAAACCTGATCTTCTTGAGCTGGTAGGATGGTTAAAGACAAATAAGCACACATCTGTTAAACTATAAGTTACATGATGATGTGGGACAACATGTTGGTGTTGTAACATACAGAACTACTTTCTCTTACCTTGGTAGTGACGTATTAGTGCCTGTTGAACTGCTGAGCCTAACAGACCCTCCGGTAGATCCCGGAGGTACTGTTTGAGCAAGCTGGCCACCGTACACGAGTCAGATTCAGAGAGAAGGTCCACATGCTCTCCGCTCTCCAGCCGCTGTTTCAGGGTCTCCACAGCTCGCACATTCCCATTCACTCTGAACAGACCCTCCTGATGCAAGGCTGGAGGAAAGATCAGAGACACACTGTGAACTTTAACATTTAACATGATATTAAGAGCAACCCTATCTATCAGCTATTCAATAAGAGAGCTCACTGTGGATGAAATGAAATAAGCTGCCCCCCTAAAAGTGGACTTATTATCATGATTTACATTGCAGGCGAAAAATAATAGAGTTTTGGCTGGATGTTGATCCCAGAAATCTCAACAACTATCAAAACAACTATTTTCAAAAATGAATTTAATTTTAAATTAATACTGTTCTCCAGAGGATGATTGTGCAATGATTTGACTTAACGTTATATAGCCCCAATGTTTCCTGCAGCAACTGTTGAACAAGACTCATACTAACTAACTAAAGCTTTTACTGTCACCCCAAGTAGTCACTGTAATTAATCATGTTGTGTGGCCTTACCTCTAACACTACTGTAATCTTGAAATCTGTCATTCAAATTTATAACGTTTGTGGGCTGATTTGCATCCTCCCCTCGTCTTTGGCGATGTTGTTGTAGGTCCCCATGGCAACCACTAGATGCTACTAGAGGACTTCATTTTAATGGTCGCAAAATAAAAGATCGATTCACCCAGATTACAAGAAAGACTAAATATTTTCTCACTCTAACTCTAGTGATATCAAGCCATTTAAATGTTGTAAAGGATTTGGCTTCATTTGCTCATGATTTAAGATATCAGTCACTGAGGTTTCTAGTGTAAGATATTCATCTACAACAATGTCCGTATAATGATAGTAATACTTTTTGTACTGAACCAAATAATAGTGTTAATCCACAGCCTAGGACTGGCAGATGAAGACTACAATATAATAATAATAAAATAATCCCAGTGACTGTATCGTATTTTAAAAAGGCCTGTTGGTTCAGTAGCCATGAGGAAGGAGATCCACTTCCTTGTACTGACATCTAGTGGTCGAGCAGGAGAACTACAGAAAGATAAGTACCATACCAGTTAAAGCTTTAGTTTTTAAAGTAAAGATTATGTATATTTCGCATGTTTATTGCTCAATTTAAAAAGCATGTTAGGCAGGTTTTTTGGATATATGTTTGCTGCTGTTCCAGTCACAAATGGGCTTATATTAATTTAGGTAGATAATGAAAACACTTGATTATTGCTTGGTCCAATCTGCATAGACTTTTGTTAAAGTTTTATCATCTGAGGTGAAAGCACATTGATGACATTGATTCCCATGGTGGGATTAATGATGTTGTACTTTTTACACTGTGTCTTTTTTTTCTTTTTCTTTATAAAATTGCCTTTTATTGTTGTTTTTTCCTCTTTCTTTGTATTCTGATCAACTCCTCCAACTTATTCTGATTTACGATGCTAATGTTCTTGTTACATATAAACATTTCATGTCACACAACCACAAAATGTAAAGTATTGTATGTAATGTAGTGTGGCACAATCACTGCAGGTTTGATGTTCACTGTGATGGATCACATAACTCAAGTGTTATTAGTCTACTAGACTAGTAGAACATATTGTAAATGTATGGAAACAAAAGTACTTGTGATTTGCAGTAAATGGGCTAAAACATGAAAAACCACTGGTATGGTCACATTATAATGGAATTAATGGTCAATAGAGTATGATGGTGATATTTCTGATTATTGTGTAACTGAATCTGTTCATTTAGTTAGACAAAATCACACAATAATACAAAAAGACAAATTATAATATGTCTGTTGTATGTATGATTCATCCTCATCGTACTTCATTGATCTGATTAAGGTTTTAAAAATGATTCATAATATATTATCTTATTTAGAGGAAACGGCCATGTCACTACTTCTTCTTCTACTTAAAGAATTACAACTTTTTTTGCTTTATTCTGTTCTGTTGTGCTTTTCCTCACCATGCTTGCGGAGATGGTCCACCATCCTCCGCAACACCAGAGGCACACCATCCTCCACCAGGCCCTTCTCTTGCTGCTCAAACAGGGATACTCCGAACAGCTTGGTGTGCTTGGTTGCCACTGTCCTGGGTCGCAGTATGGGTATCTGGACAATCCTCTTCATGTCTTCTTTAACCTGCACCGCTGTTTTGTTGTGCTGCAGGAAGAAGAGCAGAGAGCAGCAGTCACTCACTGACACTACGGGCACAGAGGGCAGCACTGGAGCCTGTCCTGGAGGAGGGAGGCTCACTTTGCTCCATAGACTAATAGGTGTGCATGGTGACGGTGGTTGTGGGGGTGTCTCTGTGGAGTCCATACATGCACTCCTGCAGTCCTACTGATATGCACTTAGAGGACAGTGTGTGCTGAGAGCCGGGAGGGCTGGCCGTGCAATGTGTTGCTACGACAAATATCAAGTTACCATGCAACACCTTTGGTTAAAGGCATTGCCAGAGTGACACACACACACACACACACACACACACACACACACACACACACACACACACCTCTGCACAAATAGACGTACGCATGTAGGCACACAGGTATACAAAATGTTCAGGTGAGGTGATGGTCACTGTCATTAACCACTATGAATATTAATGTGTGTGTATGCTAAGAGCTGCAAGGATAATCAGTCCAAATGCCCACATTTAGATATGAAAGACTGGCAGATAAAAAGGTTTCATTGGCAAGACTGTGTGGCTTTCAGGAACATATGAAGCTTATTTATTAGGAAGAAGTAATACAAGAGTTGGCTCTATGAACAGAAATGTATTTTAATCTAGTGAAAAGTGTGTGTGTGTGTGGGTGTGTGTGTGTGTGTGTGTGTGTGTGTGTGTGTGTGTGTGTGTGTGTGTGTGTGTGTGTGTGTGTGTGTGTGTTAATATACAAGGACTTTTCAACTGGTAATGAAACAGTCTCAATTTAATACTGATGCCTCTATGTGACCTACTTAAACAAGACCATAATTGAGAAGACTGGCTATTTCTATATAGTTATTCTCAGCACTGTAATGCCTGCCATAGAGTCGGATTAAGTCGTATTCCCCTCAAAATTAATGGAATGAGGCTGCACAAACACTTCCACCATTGTCCACAGGGGCCACCAGAATCAAGAGAATATATAGGTGGCTTGTAGCTGTGAAAATCTTACTTAAAGCAGCAACAAGGAACCTTTTTGTTGATTCCCCTGTGGACAAAAGCGGCAGTGTCTCCACCATTTTATTTCATTGAGTTCAAGGGGAATCTGACCTGTGTGCAACCATTAAGAATAACAAAATAGAAATAGCCTTCTTGCCACTTATGTGGGTCATATAATTGCTAAGCTGAGCCCAGTCTCCACAGGGGACAAACCCTGTAAACCAGAGTCTAAGCATATATTTAGTGTGTTAATTCACCGGCTGTTCAGTATGTCTTATCTGATAACTTGTCAGAGCAAACAGTGCCACATGCTGTCTCTATCTCTGTGTATTAATGCACAGACTGTTCCAACACACACTCTTATTGTCTTTCTCCGAGTGCAAACACAAATCTCCATGTAACGAGCCAACATTAGTCAGAGCGGGGTAAATTATTGATTTTTTCTTGCACATTTAAATACAGGATGATTAATCAGTTCTGTTTATGTGTAGTCACTAGGAGCAGGAACCAGCAGCAGGATTCAGACACTGGGTGAGGAGGAAAAGACTTCCTGCACTTCAGAGCAACACAGATTCAGAGCAAGTTTTACTCTTGTATCCATAGCTACGACTGCAACATGTGACATGTTGTCGTTCCAGAGTTCATCGCTTCAAATGAGTGAACTGACCCACACGGTGAAATGAGAGGCCCCGACTATGATTTTGTCACAATGAGGTCCACAGTGACTCAGTGTTGGGGAAGGGAAGAAGCGGGGAGTGAAGAGGAAGTACCACTGAATTTATTCGCTAGTGGGCAATTGTTCAGACAGATTGTGCACAGGCATGTGCCAGCTCAGGTCAGCTGATTAAACCCACCTCACAGATGGTGCTGAGATGACTAAAGAGACAAGATCTTTACCATGGCAGATGCTCTGGCAGTGCTAATACGCTAATTTCGAGAAGCTTGTACAGGCGATGTGTTAATGGTGCTCAGTCATCCACTTCTTTCTGACAGGTGCATGAAAATATGCCAATTGCACCTTCCTGATAACTGTCAAACGGTAATTAAGAACACTTGAATTTTGATTCTGACTGTGCGGTGAAAGCTGTGATTATATTACCGCAAAGTCAGTTAGAACAAGTTGATAATCCTTTAATTGTTTTTTAACTGTATGGTAGAAGAAAGATCTTAAAATCGGTATCTACATAGCTTTTTAGGTCGTATGTCTTTATGTAGTAGAAGATTGATTGAACACAACTTTAATGATAGTGATTCAAAGCTCTTAAAGTTTCTTAAAATACAGCTTTTGATTGATTATTTTAAATCAATAGACAACTTTAAATGACCAGATCACACAGTTTTATCGTATACTGTACAGGTGTAACAGTCCATTGTTAGTAATAATGTTAGTAGGTCACACTGCCAGTAGTACTACTACTCGTGCAGGTGTTTAAGAGTTAAGCTGGTCTGAGCTAGGTCTGACTACGATAGGCCTTATTGAACACATGTCCCCCTTAATCTATCTTTACTATCATGCACACACACACACACACACACACACACACACACACACACACACACACACACACACACACACAACCTTATGTCTTGGTATTGCACTATTCACAAAAACAGATATTATGTTCATCGGTCTAACCTCACACTGGTTTTATCAGTTGACATACACAGATGTATGTGTGATGTCACATTGAACACACTCATACCTTCATTCAAAGCCCAACTAGGAGAATGGAGGAGGATCATATACCCCATTCACACAAACCACATGATAATGCAGGATATTCAACTTAAGTAAAGCCACATTTTGAGTCCATCTGTCATAAGTAAATTTCTTGTTGTTGTGTTTGACTTTTAAGGTCCAAGTAAATTACCAATAACAACATAACAAAAACAATTTAAAGGTAATTTGCAATGAATGATGTCAACAAACCCCAAACAAGACCAGAATGTGATCAACAGCCTCAACAATTATATATGCAAGAACAACAAAAAGGCAATTTATTCAAGTGGCTCATTCTCACAGCAGAATATGCTTAAAAGATTACTTAAAAGAAGAAATAAGTCAATAATCCGTTAAACATCCACAACACAATATAAGAAAAAATATGAAAGTAGAAAATACTCTTGGGACAAAGCAAACCACAAGGCTAATAGAAAACCCTTCGATCTCTGATTCCTGGATGACTGGCACAGTGATTTAACTCGGCAGATGGTACAGTCCTGGACATTTTTATTTTCTTTATTCAACTGGCAAAAAGTTAACCGACCCATTTACATTTAAAGTAAATTACAATTGAGAAAACAAGAATTTAATCTGAAAGGATCAATTTGCAGACAATGTATGTAATCTGTGTTCCCACCTAAACAACAGAGCTGAGCTGTAATGTTGGACACATGTAAAATGTCACTATGTCAGTGTGAAATTAACTATAATCTGAGCATTTAAAAACATCGCACTCCTTCCTCTGAGCTATGTTTCACACCAGAGAATCCTCCTCCTTCACTCCACTGTAATTATACTGTTATAGTTAGATATTCACAAATACTGTCAGTTTTCAAGGTTTTTGTTGAGTTGTCCATTGGCAATAAAACCAACTATAGAGCCGGTGAACCAAAGCAGCCAAGAATAAAGGGAAACACTTCCTGGTGGTACCCATTTGCCTCTATTGTTCACCAGGACAGTCTGCTGTGATTAGCCTAATAATCCTCATCTCCTCCCCCCCTCCCCCGTCCTTAAAATACATTCACACTCGATTCTGACAGTGAGACAGACACCTATTGTCACTGACTACTGAGAGACCCTGGAAGGCAATGACTGTTGAAAGTCTGCCCTCTCCACTTCAGAAGTGTCTCTGAAATTTCAAGTATCTGGCGAGATGCTTTTCAGAAACATTTTGTACAGTTTAAGTGGGTAAACAAGACTTTTAAAAGAGGTTAAACACAAATAAACTGCCAACAGGCAAGGCCATCTTCCTGTGTCTTTTTAACATGCTCAAGTAGAGCCTAGCAAGCCCAAGCATGTGCCCTCCCTTCCTAGCCCTCCACCCTCGCCCTCCCCACCTCTCCACCCTCTCCCTCCCCTTGCTGCTGTCCCAAAGTGGGTGGCCATTGAAGCAACTGGTAGCAAAAAGCACCACAGGAACCAAAGGCAACAGCTGCTCAGCTCAAAGAAACTACGGCTAGAGACACGCAGCACAAAAACTAGACTGTTAATGTGGTTTAATGCTTTTAAAAGCACACTTTCCATTAAGAATGTTCTGTGGAAAATTACCTCATGGAGGCACTGGATCCCTGAAAGAATTACAGCTATGGACAGGAAACATGGAGCTTACCATGTGTGTTTATGCCTGTTTTTTCTCTTGTACTGTTATACTGTTGTACACGGATGGCAGACTTAAAGTAGTGCTGGCTGGCAAGGGATCTTCTTTCTCTGTTAAGACTACAAGTGAAAGTATTCAACTTAATGCCAGTAGTCATGTATTTAAAGAGCAGAGTTTAATCTAGGGAGGGAAAGCTTGGAGAGATTTTGAGAAGAGAAGACATTTGTCCCTCCTTGACATTTTAAAAAGCCACTTGTGTCTACCAGAACATTCAACACACACACACACACACACACACACACACACACACACCATCACAAAACAGTGTGCAGACAGACACTGAACAGCACACAGTCCCGTTATGCATTCTTTAGCCCTTAATCACAGGTTGAATGGGAATTCTTTGAGCCAACTCAGGCTTTGTAGCTTTTACTCACACAGATGGTTAGTGCTCCTGCCCCCATTCTCCCACAGAAGAAACGCCTGCAGAGGCTAAGATGAGGGCAAAAACTGCTGCTATCTTCCCTCCTCCTCTCCTCACTCTGTTCCAGGACACACTCTTGGACTTTTCCCAGTTGTGGGAATCCCTTTCACCTTAAAATGTGCCATCCAAATACTCCAAAAAAACAAACAACACACAGACAATCAATGGAGAGAGTGTGAAGAAGTGCTGTCAATACCGGCAGGCTGTCTAAATCATGAACACAGATTAGTGCTTGTCTCTTTCTCTTCCTCCCTCTATATTCCCCTCTCTCCTCCTAGGCTGAAATCTGAGCCGAGCTCTCCCATTGGCTGAGTGGCCTGGTCATGTGATTAAGGGGTTTTAGAACCCAAAACTTTAAATCTGAGCCTGCGGGATTCCTCTGCCCGCAACTGAGGGGAGAAAGGAGGAGGGAGCTTGTAAGCACAGAGAACCGGAGGGTCGGTCTGAACAGGAAAAGCTCAAATAACACACAGAAAAAGCAAACATAACTATTTATAAGAATGAAATATCACTCGCACAAAGACTTTTTTTTAGTTTTGTATATTGTATTCAATATAATTTGCACAACATTGCAATTTCAGACAATTGAAATTATATTGCAATACACTTAAATAATGCAAGACACTTAAAAATCTACATTTGAACATCTGAATTACAGGAAAGCTAAAATTTACAAAAAGGGACATTTATAGTTTCAATCAGTTATACATTAAAGTTACTGCTCCATTTGCAAGTGCAGCTCTCTAATTTTGAGAAAAATTAAATTGTTTAGAGACTTTTTTTTATTTTCTTTGTTTCTTTAAATTATTTATTGCAATGTTTGTATACTGCAAAAATGTATGAAATATTAAATATAGTATTGAATAAAAGTTGTTACCATTTTCTCAGTGCTGGAGAAGATGCCATATAACTTAATACTATCAGTGAGCATAACACTACAAATCCTATTAGCAGCAGAGCGCAATACGTAATGAACCTGACAATGACTTGGTCTGTAAAAAAACCCACCAAAAAACAGAAATTAGCAACTGGCTAAAATCTTTATTTTAATATCTCAGCTCTAGTTGGTTTTGCCACTTTCGTATATAAACTTCTTGATGTTGTCGCTGATCCAGTCACTGAAGGCAGAGACGCGGGTGAAAACTGAAGGTTTCTTGTCTTTGATGCAGCCCTGAGGTCCAAAGCTGACAATACCGTGCACCTCCCAGGTTGTGTTTGTTCCAGCAGCCGTGCAGGCAAAAGGACCCCCGGAGTCACCCTATGGGAGAGCAGGAGGAGGAAGTCACCAACAAAGATTTACTGTATAGGTCAGAAGATGCATTGGTGAACATTTGATTTTGACACCCTCTATAAATCATCTCTGTGCCCTGGAATCTGTAAAGGTCAATCTTTATCAAAAATTATTTCTTGAGCGAGGCAAAGGCTGGTGTTGTGTTTTAAAAAGTTGTATTGAAATATAAAAGCCTTCAATACTGTTCTGAAGTGTTTTTCTAAATTTCTAATCTGCATGTCTCATTATGGCAAATAAAAATAAATAAATAAAATAAATTAAAAAAAATAATGTCCCTTGTATGTTCTTTTGTCTAATTACGCCTGAAAACCGGGCAGTCATTTGCAAGCAAGGCTGACTGATCACAAACAAAACATGTTTGCATGGGTGTTACATAAAAGACGACCCATTCTTAGAAGGCAGTACAGTTATGTAATGTGTGAGAAAAGCTTGAAGAGAATTTTGACAACCAAGTATCATCCTCATCTAAAAAATACCAGTGTGTCCATTTAAACAGTTTTTATTTTTTCCTCTCACCTGGCAGGCTGACTTGAGCTCATCTGGGGACTCGTAGCCAGCACAGATCATGGAGGGCCTGAGGGTGTCCCACCAGTAAGCAGGTTTACTGCAGGTCTGGAAGTCAACAATAGGAAGGGCTGCCTGATTTAGCTTCTCGGACACTTTGGGGAACAGATTACCTAAAGAAGTGGAAAGTAAAAGTTTATGTTATTGCACACATTTACACCAATATATTCCAAACTCTCCTCATCTCTAGTAATGAAGCTAAGGCCCACTCATCATAGAGCACATTAAAAATAGTGCACAATAGTACCTGTAGTTTCTGGGGTAGCATTACAACTACAGTTCTTTTACAGGAAATGTAAATACATGATCACTTCTACCTTTCTCATCTCCCCAGCCGGTGACAAAGCAGGGTGTCCCAGCAGGCATCACGGTCCCAGGTTTGGGCAGACAGATGGGGCTGATCTCCCTCGTCATATTGACAGGCTTGGTCAAATGCACCAGGGCTATGTCATTGGTGATGTCAGTGCGATCCTGCTCGTAGACGAACCCCTTGTGGCGGATTATACCATCCACCTTATAGCATTCCTCCACTGAGGGAACGTCCATGGAAGAGTTCATGTGGTGCTTCCCCAAACACATGCGCCAGTACGAGGGTTTATTCAGTGGGCTGGAAAGAAGGAGGAAGATTGAAGGTGAAAATTAGAAACCTGTTTTACTCTTCCATTTGGCTATTGTGCAAACTGGTCTTAGAAAAGTGTTTCTAAGAGCTGCAATAAGTGATTTTTTTGGCCACTTGGGGCCAAGTGGAAACATTACATATCATATCCTTTTAAGTTGATATGGCAGTCCTGTTAGAAAATATGATTCACTTTCTTTTAGCTGTGTTTTTAGTGCTTCCCAACACCCGAGGGAAATATCTGACTCTTTAGCTGCTAAATGCTCCACTATGTTCACCAGCTAGTTGCTAAATTTGTCTGTTTATAGTGTACAGTGGGTTTTTATAGCTAAACACAGCTGCCTGCTGTTTCCAAAAATGGCGTAAAGACAGTAAACTAAACAGTGAAGTTGTGGCCAGACAGCTAAACAATGACCTGAAACTTGTTGTAAAGCTACATTAAGCCGAGGAGAGCTGCAGATTCGGGTGATAATTCTCTGTTGGTTCACTATGAGCAACCCCTTTCACATTGTGAATAATAAAGAACTATGAGCTTTAATAACTGCATGTGCTGTAGGTCTTTCTGTAGTTGTATCTTACACCATGAAACAGTGAGCCGCAGTTAGGATCCATTCTTCATGAATCAAAGAGCCTCCGCAACCATGCATGTAAGGTATGGGGAAAAATGGTGAAGCCTGGGGAAGAGAAACAAACGTGTTCAAAATAAAAGTTTGTCTCTATGACTATTAATCAGGCATGTAGACAAACAGGAGCTGACTCTACCTGCATGGAGACTTGCCAGGGCCAGGAATGGGGTATCGCCTCTTGCCCATTAACCACCCTCGGAGTGGCCGTATTGGGTGTCACTTCTGGTTTTCCACAATCTACTGGCCAGTCTGGGAAAAGAAAATATGCCTTTAAATTACCTATAAATAAGCAACGTCAATGGCAGACTCAATTAAAACTTTAAAATTTTGAAATCAGGTGATCTCCCTATAGATTCTCTATCTGAGGGGAGCAAAAACATTTAAAGTTTTTTTTTTGTGAATCACATCAGAGACAGGACTGCTATGAGTCTGGCTAGGCCTGCACTAACCGATAGTGACTTTGTCCCATGGGTTAGGAGGTGGAGGAGGTAAAGTTGGGACAACACTGGTATCAGTGGTCCAGTAACCCCGAAAACCGCTCTGTTGATTGTTTCCGTTACTAAGGAAACGAATGACGACTGTGTTGCCAGGGACGGTGATGCTGGGTGGAGGGGCGAAGCCACAGAATTTACCTGCAGAACAGTCAAGACATAAAAGATATTTATACTAATAACACTGAACTGTAGAGGAAATACATTTTAAAAAATTTATACAAATTTTCAGTACAGTAACCAACCTAGTGATGCCATGCTTTCTCCACCGAAGATCTCCACGTAGTCCACGCAGTTTCCTAACAGGTTTATAGCTTGTAATTCAAAGTGGGTGAAGACTATATGGACACTTTTTGCTGAAGGAATGGTGATACGCCATGTGCACACAGACTGGGCTTGGTAGTCATTGGGCCAGTTAGGAGAGGTGATTTCACCCTGATTAGTGCTGAAGCTCCCACCACAAGGAGCTGTGTGTGTGTATGTGTGGACAATAAGGGGGGAGAGAGAGAGAGAGAGAGAGAGAGAAAGGAAAGGAAGAGAAAAACAGACAATGAGATACTTTAGTTTTACTTGACAGCTATTCCCTCCATGGCTTGTCAAGTTCGTTTTTCTCCTGTCTTACCCTCTGTAGGGTCCACTGCCCTCCAGGTGGCAGTGAAGCCTGTGTCCACCACCCTGTCATTGGAGGAGAAGCTGATATGAAGTATGTTTCCATCGCTCACCAGGTCTTTAGGATGTACGTGGCTGCAATGTGTGCCTGAAGAGAATGAACATGAAGAAGTGTTAGTCTGACTTTTTCTCAGGAACCTCTATTCCTTCTCTGTTTCCTCTAAGAGCTTTTGTATGATGTTATACTGACACCTTTATTGCTCACTTATTGCTTCATTCTGTCCTGATTTTGGAGTCAATTAATTCAAATCGACTGGACAACAGCTGAGCCTGTAGGTACTGCTAGTAGTAGTCAAGCTCCTTCACACGTCTCTGTTTTTGTTTTAATCTGTTTTTGGCTTTCGGCTGGAGGACATATTACCTCTAATAGAAATAGCCTACAGTCATCAGAAGCATGGGGTTTGGGTTAAAGAGCAGCAGACTTTGAGATGATAGACACAGTCGGATTGGCCGGAACAGTCCACCACAGTCTGTGTTGTTGCTCCGGGAGGAGAGGGAAGAGAGCCGGATAAGAGCCGTGCTGGCCCAGCTTGAAATAAAAGGCTGTTCCTAGCTAATGTCCGGTCTGGAGGAAATTGGACTCAGGCTCAACGGGAAATCGGAGACTGTTGTGCCAACATCTTCAGAGACACACACACACAAGTTCTGAGCTGATGGAGTACAGGAAGAGAGGAGGCAGACTCTGCGTTTATGAGTTTATACATCAATGTTTTTCTGTTTTGTAATTTTTGTTTTACAATTTTTAATATTGTAAATGTATTTTTCACAGATTGACTTAAAAGATATATAGAATACATTTTTTAGAATTACATTTGCATAATCTTGACATTAAATACAGAATTTAAGCATTATTTGTGAAGATATAGATTTATCATTTGTGGATTCCTTCTCTAATTTGTGTGTGTGTATGTCTAATGTTTTATATTTTGACTCATATCCTGTATTTTCTAGTTTGTTGATTTCTTGACTTTTGTTTCAGGCTTTCCTTTGATTGGCCTCTAAATTTAGGATTGTCAGTTTCCCTGATTTGAATCACCTGTCAGAGTAACTATGAATGCCAGTCAGTTTTTATCCTGAAGAAGGGAGTTTGCCAAAATATTTATAAGTTGAAATAAGTAATTGCATTGAAGTTACGAGATTCAGGCATACTAATAGAGTTCAGTAATGGTCAGTGTAATATAAAGCAAAGTAATCACATGACTCAGCAAATTCCTTATTAGCTGGCGAGAAAAAGCAGACAGATATTCACATACCTAGAGTTCCTATTCTATCAGTGAGCATGACTTTGTCATTCATGCACAGCTGACTTTCCTCCAGGGAGAAATTCTGGAAATGGAGGTGGACCAATTTGCCAGGGGCCACCTGGATGTTCCACTGGCATCTGGCTTTGTTGTTGTAGCTGCCAGGGTAACCCATAGTGGACAGTGTGCCTCCTGCGCCAGTCAAGTCCTTTGCCCCTCCACAGCCAGATGCTACACGGGGGAGGACAGAAGGTGAAAACCAGCAGTAAATTCTTTGTACCATATTTAGTTTTTGAGCAAAGTGGGTCAGGTTAGACCAGCTGGATTCTTACTGTGCTCATTGTAGATGTCCCTGCGGATGACATTTTTGATCCAAGGGATGTAGGCAGAGGAACGGGTGAACACGGAGGGCTTCTTATTCATAATGCATCCGATAGGGCCAAAGCTGGTTATACCATGAACTTCCCAAGGACCACCGGGGGTATCCTGGCACACCAGAGGACCACCTGAATCTCCCTGTCAGAGTCACAAATCAAAATCAGCATGTAGTTAAATACCATCTGTTGGATGTGTAAAGCATCTCACTAATGATCAGAATGGTTTACCACAATGGTCATCTATTAGTGCTGTATTCTTGTAGGTCTTGTTTTACCTGACACACAGACTTGAGCTCATCAGGCAGGGTATAACCACAGCAGATCATGGAGGTCTTGACCTGGAACCACCAGTAATCCATCCTCTTGCAGGTGTCAAAAGGCACAACAGGCAGTGCGACCTGGTTAAGGGCCTCTGCGACTTTAGCATTCATCGAATCACCTGATAATGACACAAGACAATTTAGATCGTTACAAAAACCATTAACTTGTCATTCTGAGGAGCATAAACACAGGAGGTATTGCATATTATGTCCAGCAGAGGGCATGCAAACTATGCAGCAATGAATTTGTGACTAATGAGGGGTGAGTGCCTCCTGAACTGAGATATTTTTTTTATTGAGTTGAGTTGATTTTATTTTATTTGAGTGAATAAAACAACCAGTTTATTGTAGTTAAAAAAGGTGAGACTAGAGTTTATAGAGTATAAACTGCAATACCGGTCTCATCTCCCCAGCCGGTGGCATAGCACTTCTTGCCCCCAAGTAGCACTTCCTCCTCGGACGGAAGGCAGGCAAACGAGATCTCATTGCTGGGTATCACCTCTCT
This sequence comes from Dicentrarchus labrax, assembly GCF_905237075.1. Lineage (NCBI taxonomy): Eukaryota > Metazoa > Chordata > Actinopteri > Moronidae > Dicentrarchus > Dicentrarchus labrax. The sequence goes on from NW_026136721.1 coordinate 26,876,573, forward strand.
GTCCAGTCTGACCAGGGCAATGTCAAACTCCACTGTGGGCACTGTGGGATACTTGAATCCCTCATGGCGATAGATACCAGTCACACCGAAGCAGCGTTCACTCGGCTCTGTGTAGGTCAGGTTGTGTTTGCCGAGGCACATGCGCCAACGCTGCAGCTCATCAGCATATCTGGGCAGCAGATCAGCAGATGAATCAATAATAATACCTCATAGTTTACTGTAAACACACAGTAGACAGGCCGAGATACATGTCACTGTCACTGCACCATATAAGCTGACAGGAGATTGGAGCTTTCCACTGAATTCTAGTTGTACAAAAACAAATACATTTGTATTGAACAGAATATTCTGAGCTGACCCCCACTATTCCTCTGTGGCACATAACCTTGTATACATCCTGCACAAGCTCAAAGCAAAGAGAAAAAAACTCTACTGTATAGCACACAGATCTCCTCAGTGCACCAGCAGCTCTCTCTAAAGGGCACTGTAGACCATTAGCCAAGGCGTTGAGGCATCTCTAACAAGGCATTGCTCTGCCTGAGGTAAAAGCACAGTCACCAATGACTGCCTTCTCAGATTAAGTAAATGGGCTTCCAGAAAGTCTGAGAAAACTTTGGCATTAAAAAAACAACTTTCTATATTTCTATTTTTCTTGTACATGTACTGTATGTGAGAATGATGAAAGAGAACATTTACCTAATGAAGCAGTGAGCTGCTGTAAGTACCCAGTTCTTATGAATAAGAGTGCCACCACAGGTATGGAAGAATGTGGGTTCTGGACGACTTTCTGGCCAAACCTAAAACAAACAAACACAGACAAGCAGAGAAGGCTTTAAAGATATTTACATACTGATAATTTAAGATGAAGGAATACACATTTTAAAGTATAAGTCCATGCAGTCAGTCAATGAATTAACATGAGAAAAGAGAGTTGTAATTTTATGTGAATTCACTACATTTATTAGAGGAGTTTCTCACCTGCATGGACACCTGCCAGGGCCAGGAGTGTGGCTTGGCTGCCTCTCCGTTGACTATGCGTGACACAACAACCGGAGGAATGGCTGGTTTCCCACATGTACTGGGCCAGTCTAGAGAATGGGAAGAAAACCATTTTAATATATCCTGTGTCTGGTTGTCTGTGCCAGTATGAATTTGTCTGTGTATAAACAAAACCTGAACATAGAGTACATATCTGCAGCTAACAGATAAGCCTGTGTGTTGCAGAGAAGTGGCTTTCAATCACTGGTGCTGAGGCTTTAATTTTTTTAAATAATTCTCCAATCACATCAGGTTGACTCTGCTGGCTGCAGTGAACTATGTTTCTCTGTTTTTGGTTTTCACTTATGTAGTCTGCAGTAATGTATTCAGTGTATCTTCATGCATACATAATACCATGCACACACACAATGGATCCTGACTCCTTAACATCACAACATCAGTATGCATAAAGATGTAAATTTCTTTTGGTCGTCCAAGGAGTTAACATGAAATTGTCCCAGTCACTCCTATCCCCTTCTCTCTCTTCTTCCTTTACCCAACACATAGGGCACCTCTGCTCAGAGCCTGGGTGGAAAAAAAAACCCCAGAGGCAGCAGAGTCCATCTATAAAACTCTATTTCAGCAATTGGCTTGGCAGGAGCCTGGGCCACCTGGGGCTCATCGCTGGGTGAAGAATGAGGATCGGGTGACAGCCAGCTAGGAAGGAAAGTGAAGCGCTAGACCACTTCACGTTGTGTTCCCAGCACCATCATATCACCTTGTTTTACTGCACATCCAGGCACAGCCAGGAGGAGATGGGAGAGGAGGGTGTGAAGAAGGGGTGAGGATGGGAGGAAGCATGAATCAGATGGATTTAAGGCCTCTGTGCAGCTTCTAAGGAACTGTTTGAGACTAAATGTTGGTCATTGTGACTTGTGACAGGAAAATACTACTCTGCTAACCCGAAGGCAATCTATAATATAGCTGGAGAGATGTGTAAATTAAGAAACCCCAAATATCAAAAGGCTACATTAAAGAGAGAATACAATATTTCACATCACATTATTGTAAATCTGGCTATCTTTGCGGCTGCAGCTAACTATTATTTTCAGTGTCAGTTTTTTTTCTTTTTAAAGTATATTTTTTTGGGATTTTATTGCCTTTATTACAGTGACACATTCGAACCCTGGGCCGCTGCAGCAAGGACTCAGCCTCGGTACATGGGTCGCAAGCTCTACCCACTGAGCCAACCGGGTGCCCACACTTTTTATTTATTTATTTATTTATTTATTTTATTAATAAATTAGTAATTATAAATAAGTAATAATAAAAGTATGACATTTACAGTGATTATATGATAAAGAAAAGTAGAAAAGCATTACATTTTAAAAGCTGGAACTAGATTTGTTTAAGCTGCATTGTCATCTATTAACTATTGAATTGATAATTAAGACAGAACAGCACTAGGGATACCCAGTTAGCTCAGAAGGTAGAGCTGGCGACCCATGTACTGAGTACTGAGTCCTTGCTGCACCGGCCAAGGGTTCAAATCTGACCTGCTGCCCTTTGCTGCGTGTCATCCCCACTCTCTACCCCCCCTTTTCTGTCTATCTTTGGCTGTCCCTATCAAATAAAGGTATTCATTTTTTTTTTTTAAAGGCAGAAAAAAAGACAGAACAGCACTTAATGCCAAAGCTGCATTACTTGATTATTTTTTTGGCTACTTGGGGGCAATGTTACAAGCTTCAAACATAATATGTCGTTTATATTATTGCTCTATGAATTTTTTTTGCAATGTGTAAGTGAACAATTGCCTATTTACACATATAGTTGACCAACATTAACTTTCATTTTGAATTGTGTGTGTGTCCAATGTTCACTCTCCTTTAAGCTCTGTTTCGTTATGTAAGCAAGGTATTGTCTTTGGGCTCGCCACTAAGAGCAACTCCTTTCACATTATACATCATTAATTCACCAATTGTTAACATAAAACATACATATTAGTGTATTGTATTTAAATTTACTTTTAACATTGCAGTATAATGAAGATGTAAGCAAACTCAGGCTCATATAGATACTCCACCTATAGTGATGTTGTCCCAGGGGTTTGGCTGAACGGGCGGCTCAGTGGGAGCAGGCAGACTAGGGTTTGTTGTCCAGTAGGCCCTAAAGCCTTTGGCCTCTGTAAACAAGTCTGTATGGAAACGAATCAGAAGCCTGGTGCCTTTTGCCTTGATGGTAAGAGGCAGCTTAGTCCCACAAAATGGGCCTGAAATATATTGAAAGAACCATTTGTCCATTATAAACGAAGTGACACAGAGGCTATACAAGTAGAGGTAACAATAACAGCGTAGATACACCGTTTTATTAATTAAAAAAAACTTGGTTTTGTTTTAGATTTCAATGTGATTGACTATCATGACAAATATTAATAGTTTTAGGATCAGTCATGTTGTAACTCCACAAACCAACTTACCGTGCTTCTGAATCAGCGCGTTAGTCACACTATTGATGTCATACACCATTATGTTGTCATAGCATTTGGATGTTAAAAAATCTTTGGCTTCTAGGTCAAAGTGGGTGAACGTCAGCGTGATTTTTTTCCACACAGGCAAAGCGATGTTCCACATGCACTCAGTGTTAGCCTTGTAGTTCATAGGCCAGTTCAGGGACTTGATAACCCCTGTTTCCTCTTTGGAAGAAAAGCCACAGCCCTGGATTTCTGAAACAGGAAGAGGGAGTCATCGAGAAACTGTATGAGATACATGATTGTAATTAGATAAGTGTAGACGAGCTACAGTATCTGCCTGTGGAGTAAATATACAGTCTCATCATGACAAAATGTAAACATGCTAAAGTAGAAGCTTTAACCCTTTGCTCCAATTTTACTCATTTAGTTGGTGCTGATATTTCTGGACAATGATGGAAAGTAACTAATTACATTTACTCAAGAATAGTGTTCATGTATTTGTACCTTAACTGAGTAATATTCTATTTTATGCTAATGCTATGCTATTTATGCTTTCTTCATTAGGTCCCCCCTTCATTAGTAGGGAAATATTAAACTGTCTACTTTTTTAATTGAATTTCTATGATAAAAATGTTACCACTTGGCTAATATAATATGTATATTGTTATACATTAGACTATACCACTGTGTACAATAGTTGCATTGTGACCATCTACAAAGTGATACCAGATAATGCATGTAATGTTTATTAAAACACTTTTAATGCACAACCGCATTTTGCTGATAATTGTTATGCCTATTTAGGTAAAAGATACTTCTTTCTAAATTGCTGTATTGCTAAAGCACTTTCACCACCACTGCACGTGGGGTTTCACATCATTTTCGTGCCTGATAATCACGATAAAGAAAAAGATAAAGAAGTTTTATCTTGTGTTTTATGCTTCACACTGTACTCTGACCTGTTCTTTGATAGAGTTCACACTGGTTATGCAATGCACTTTGCTGATTTTTTTAAAAATATGTGACAGGGGAGTGAGATGTTTTATGGTTAGTCGTAATGAGGTGTTGAGCTGCCTCAGCAATGCGTGCCTCAGGTGTGTGTGTGTGCGTGTGTGTGTGTTGTGCGTGAGTGCGTCTGTATGTCCTCGGTACCTGTGATATCCTCAGGATACACAGCCTCCCACTTGGCAGAGAATCCTCGGTCTGTGAGGCGACTGTCGGACTGGAAGGTGACAGATATTGTGTCACTGGCACTGACCACCACAGGGGGAATGATGTAGCCACAGTGTGTACCTGAGGAAGAGAAAGAGGAAGGACAGAGGTAAAAGATGGAGGTAAATGAAGAGAGTAGGGTCAGGAATGGAAGGCTGGTTCAGATAATGCAGCTATAAGAGAAGAGTAGTAAATACTGTATGTGCTTGCTAGTGTGAGTGTGTTGTGTTGTTTGTGGTTGATGGATGGGAGTGCTGAAGCACCAACAATTGGAGGTGACTTTACTGTCTGTGAGTGTTCTTTGTCACCAACTGAACACAAAATCAGGTGAAAAATGTAACACCGTTCCTACCAAGGACACAAAAGCACAAAAGCTAACACAAATTGGTAATGTTAGCTTTTTGATACACAATGGTATTGAAATGCAAGATCAATTGAGCCCAAATGTTTTCCATGGAGGTCCAAAACTGAAAATGAATGGGGGGCCACAGGCTAAAAGCATACACCTATTGTACTGTTTGATGCAAAATGGTACTAGGATCCCAAGTTCCCTTAATTGACTAGCTTCCTGCACATAGTGTCATTGTGGTCATGCTCATATTATGAAATATCATGAATATCATGAGTGAACTTAAATATATATATATATATATATATTGTCTCACTGGAGATCTTTACACCACCGGACAAACAAAAAAAGTCCAATATTCTCTTTTTCTCCTTTTTGTCTTCCTGAGAAAAAAAAAAGCCAATAAATCAACATGGTAAACCAGAATGAGCTGGAAGAGAATCTGCAGATGTATGTGTTAATTCCCAGTGTGATCTACAGTAATAGCACTACAGCCTTTTCCCCCTTACAGGGAGTCATTTGTTAGCTGCAGCTTAAGGCTATAAAAACTTTTCCCAAAGAGCAGTTACTGTGGCCACAAGTGGCAATTACAGAAACATGTTGACTGCTTAAATGTTTTAAACTGTATGAGAAAAGTCTGTAAACTGAATCTAATGTCAGTTACATCACAATATATATCTAAAGTCAGACAAAATGAGGTTAACATAAGCCAGTATAATCTACTGGCCATGGTAGACCAAGTAAGGCTGTAGCAGCAAAACCATAAGTGTATTGATGTATATATGAACCATGATGTATTTTATTGCTTATGAATTCAGATTTTCATTTGTAAAAGGAATATTGTGTTATTTATTTCCGTTGCGTTAAAGGATCTTTGAAGCTAATCATTTTTCAGTCTCCTCAGCTTTTCAAAGCCATGGCTGCTTCCTCTCATTTGTGCTTTTTCATTTAATTCCACAAACACATACCCCTTAAAATAACAGGACGCACCAACACTAACACGCTCTCATCACGTACTATCTATGTGTGTTTCACAGAGAGCGTGTCCTCGTACCTCAGCGCTTTAGTCCTTGAGAACTCAGCAATAGATAAAGCTGTATCAGCCTCACTGCAGCCACTGAAGTGAATAATAAGGAGAGGTAATTTATAGTTTGCTGGGCTCTTTGTAAAGAAGATCTTAATCAACGGTTTTACAGCAGGGGACAGATATTGAGCTTTACTGTAGTACTAGAACTGTTAGTCTAGCAAGGTGCAACAAACACAAGCCAAAGTCCTCATATTTAATGAGGTTATATCCTAAGCTTGCTTGCTCTGTTTGTCTTGGTGCTTGACCACCCTAATTTGAAAAGCAAGAAAAAGGGCTACTTTTCAGTCTTCACAGCAATGGCCTGAAAAAGATGATCTGAGATGCATTTTGATATCAAACAATAAGTTTAAGGCACACAAATATGCAGAATGACAAATTTGTTAAACTTAAATGTAAAAGTAAAGACTAGATTAGGTTATGGCTCACCTAGTGTGCTGTACATATCTGAGATGATCATTTTGTCCTCCTTGCATTGTCCAGTCTCTCCTGTGATGGCCATGTCAGTGATCTGCAGTTTAACCAGGAATCCTTTGGGCACAGATATCTTCCAGGAGCTATTGAGATGAGCAGGATATGGATTTGGGAAACCCAAGGACTGGATCGCTCCTTTACGCCCATTGAGGATTACTGGACCACCGCTTCCTGCCCAATAACAGTACAGGAAGTCATGTTGAAAGCAATATTTTACCGTATTCACACCTCATTATTATCTTTAGCCGAAGAAAACATGGGACAAAAGGTGGATTTTCTGTATGTCTGTACTCCATTTAATAGAGTTTATTCTCTTCCTTTTTTTTTATTGATGAGAACCAGCTAGCTTTGATACAAAACTGCCCCATGAACAGGTTCATTATTTAGTACCTTAATTGGTCACTGGAGAGAACGGGTCTGTGTCTGCCAATAGCTTTAATACAGTGATGAATAGATAAACCTCAAGGGGGATCTCCCTACTCCTACGCACAGCGCTACTTGCATTCATCCTTATTTGGTAGCTGTCACTTTGAGCTGTGTTTGTGCAGGGAAAACTGTACAGGGAGGCATAACATTTGTGTAAGGGGTATCAACAAGCTCCTATTGGCCAGGAAACAACCCTCATAGAACATGTGAGCCCATAGATAATGGTATTATAGCTGTGCATCACTTTCAAGAGATAACTGAGGATAGTTAAGCAGTCTGATAAAATAGCTCTGAAGTCAGCTAAATAAATGAAGGCTGTGATGGACAATTGTCTTGGGAAGCTGGTTCAGAAACATCAATTTTGATGGTAGTATTTGGTAGTGAGGAAAAATATTTAATCTAAAATCAAAATAGAGACATGCAGAGAAGAGTAAGTGGTCTCAAAAAGTAATTTGAACCAATCTTATTGAAGTGTACAAGAGGGAAAATTAAACAGAAAAGCTGATTTGGAGCAGTGGTTGTCTCCACAGGGGTCACAAACCCTTCATAATTTTAAGGGATGGAAGAAAACTTTAAAAATATATATATCTCAGCATCTCAGGCACAAAAATTTATCCAAATCGTTTGTTTTACGTTATTGGAAGTTATTGAGTTCACTATTTGGGTAAATTGTAAAAAATATCATTTGTTATTTACTGTTATTGTTATACACTGAATATGATAAGAAAGATCAATGAAATCACTTGGTCAGGGGTCGTTAGTTTACTAAGTAACAGAAAAGGGGCCCCTTCAGGAAAAAAGGTTGGGGACCACTGACTTGGAGAGAATGCTTACCTGATGTGGGAGGTGGAGAGGTTTGTGTGGTGGGTCTAGATGTGGTTGTGGGTTTCACTGTGGTGGGAACAACAACAGGTGGAAGACTGGACTTTGTGTAAGTTGCTTTGAATCCTTTAGAAGTCAAAGTGTTGTCCGATTTGAAGCGCACCACCATTGTGTTGCCAGTGGACTCGATTGGCTTTGGCATCGTCCCACCACAGAATTTCCCTTTGAAGGATTATAGTCAGTGTTAAAAAGTGACAAACAATAACAGAGACTTGTGCAATAACAGTAACATCCTCAAATTCCAGTTAAGGCAATTGACAATTAATCAATGCTGCTTTAACAATGAAGTCTATGCAGACAGACTTACAGTCATTAACTTCAAAATAGACTCCAGAATCTCTGTCCATTGTACAACTTCTCAAACTTTTAATTGAGCTAATCTTTTATTCATGGCACCACATAGTTGACATTGCTAATGTTAAACAAAGCCCACAGTCTATTCTGAAATTCTAACATATCCCTTTGCCTTATAATCACACATCCAGCTTTGAAATAATCTGTGCAGAATATTGTGGTATATTTTTAAAACCCCTGTTAATCTCATACATTAATAGCACATTTTCTTTTCCTCTTGTATTCACCACTGTATACTGGAAGCATGTATAATGTCATGCTTACCTACTGAAGAAGAGCCTGCCGTGTCGCCATCATAGACCTGAACAAAGTCTCCACAGACCTCAGGGACCAGGTCAAAGGAAGTAAATGTCAGACGAACCCTCTCGCCTTCAGGCACTGTGATTCTCCACTGATCCAACATAGAAATAAAGTGTACACACACACACACATACACACACACACACACACACACACACACACACACACACACACACACACACACACACACACACACACACCACCAATCGTTTGTACCTGCACAGACTGATATCCCAAATAATTTCCCCTTTAAAATGCATTTAATTAAAAAAAAACAAAAAAACACAAAGAGTGCAAATGGCTACACCAACCATTGGTTTATAACAGATGATTCAGCAGAGCTGCAGTTTGACACATATTAACTCATAACTAATTTTATCACTGATTCTGCTCCTGTTTGGACAGGTGGTGACCTGTCAAGCTCAAGCACAGCAAGATGAAATCATGTTGACAGCCAAATAACACCATATGACTACACGTCCAAACCCTGCACGCAAACCCTGACATTAAAATTGGCGCTGATTTAATTAGATGCATTAATCACAGATCAAGACCACAAATGCTGTCAACATGTCTGCGTTGAAATCCATAGCTAATGGATTTACTTTGAGATGCTAATCTGAAATCTAGGTTTATTTAGAACCACATGCTAATGAATACTAACACACTGTGTACGACACTATGGTAAATGAAATATCCCGGCCATCTTCTTAGTACTGAGTTGTAGTTATTTATACAATCTCTAGGAATAAAGAAGAAAAAAAAAACCTCTGTAACTAATTTATTTCTCTCTTTTTAAACCAAAACTCTTCTTTTGAGATCTGTAGTTTGCATAGATTTACGTACTAAATGACAGCAGCTTAAACCTTAATTCCCCTCATCAATGTACTTTAAAGGCACAATCCAAATGTGAACAAATAGGTTGCACATAGATTTCTACAACTACTACTAGATTATTTTCAATTTGTGACCACTCTTCAATTAATAGAATCCAAATACTAAGGATGTTTAATGTTCACATCACATTCCTTATTCACATATTGTAAATAAGGAAATAGATTACACATATTGCTATTAATTAAATTCATAGGGAGCTATAAAGGCCCTTAAAACATATTTTAATCAGCTTCTTTCTACTAGCAATGTCTGCTATGTGTGCATATTAAGTATAAAGCAAGAGCCAGGAGGCGATTAGTTTATTAGAATAAAGACCAGAATCATGGGGAATCTTTCTGGGTCTCTCCAAATTTTAGAAATCCAACAACCAGGCACTAATTTCGGAGTCTGCACGCATTAGGCCTATTACAGGGTTGTTAGCCCCACTGCTAACCTTTTTGAAAAGGCCTAAATTTGCTTCTCTTCGTAACTGTTTGTAGGAGTTTGTACACAAGTGAAAGCTGATAACAAACAAGCATATAGCAGCTTTTAATTTACCTGAATCAATTGTATTAGTGTTAACATTGGATTTTATTCAGCTATAACTGCCAGCAATAGGATTCATTTGACTGTGTGCTACGTAACTTCAGGAAGTAGTACGCGCCCGCCTGTTGTTTGCTGAGTCAGCATTAATGCACATAACACCTTCTATAACCATGGATTGTTGTTCTCACATTACTGTTTGTGTTTTAATTAAATAAACAAGATAACACTCTTTTTGTGAGCTTTACAGATACTGGTAGTGGTAGATGTATTTTTTTTACTTTGGAGAGAGCCAGGCTGGCCCCCAATCTTGTCATCTATAGCATAACTGAGATTAAAATGAGTACATTTTTATCTGCCGACATCCAGCAGACAGAGAGCAATTTTATCATTTGCAGACGTGTTTCTGGTGACCTGATAAAGGTAAGTAAGTAAGATTCACTCTCCCTTTAGCTTTGGTGTTGGACCCCACCAACTCCTGAGGCAAATATCAGGCTCTTTAAAGGCTAAATGCTCCATGTTGTCAGTCTGCCCTTTGGTGCTGGACAGCTAGGCTAGCACAGTGGTTCTCAAGCTGGGGGTCACGACCCTCAAAGGGGACGTGAGATAATTTCCAGGGGGATCTCCAAATGGTTGTGGAGAGTAACATAAAATAACATATTTTGGCAAACAGCAGGGAATGTGAGACAGGAAGCAGTTTGTCATCCCTCCTCATTGTGACTCCAAAAGGTTGGAAACCACTGGGATAGCATACAGTTGGTGTACCAAAGCACACAAAACTAAAAAGATCCTCAGCTAAAAGCATGTACATGCCTGAGAACATAAACAGCTGCCTTTCATGTAGTCCATCCATTGTAATATTTAAATATCAACTATAACAGCTATAAAAGTAAAAGAGTAAACTAGTAAAGTATAATCTGAGTTAAATACTTATTTCCTGTTTGTCGCAGAGTGCACACTGTACGGTATGATGTACTACAACATAACATCCTCAGGTAAAGGTCAGCAGTGCTTTCTCAGATGTAAAAAAAATAAAATAAAATAAAATAACTCAGTGTAAGTAAATGTTACCATGTAGCTGTCACATCTGAGCTTTTATTGTGTCTCCTTGTTTGTGTGTGTGGCAGTACCTGATATAGTGCTCCATTTGGGTAGTTCTGCTCAGGGAAGCTGGGGGTCATCATATCCCCCTGGTCACCTTGGAGAAAGCCACCAGCTCCGGCTATTTCTGGCAGCAGGGATGAAAGGGAGGGCACTTTAGCTCCACATATACCTCAAGGATACCCCTCCACCCCCACATACCTACCCCATTTTCATTACTCTTCTCCTACCCCTCTCTTCACCCAGCACCCATCCCTACAACATTCACTTTCTAGGTCAATCATACACTGCAAGACAGACATCCAACATTATGCTGGAGTCAAGGCAATTTTCTTGCTGAAATGGATTTCCACTCATCTTCTTACCTGATGAGAGCTCTGGAGCCACAGCCCTGTAATGAGCCTTGAATCCTTGGTCTGTTTTTCTGTCATTGGTGTCGAAGTACACCGTCAGGCGGTTTGTAAGGGACACCACTGGCTTCGGTTTGTCGTAGCCACAGTATTTACCTACAAGTACCACACAAGTTATGTAGAAAGACACAGTACATTTGCTCATCTGCACTGAAAGGAAGGGTTAATTGTTGAAGCAAAATATCACATGAAGATTGCAAAGAGGCACAAAGTGATGCAAAGGGACCACATAATGATACAGATCAACTACAAAAAGAAAATGACCAGATAACGTTTTATGTTTCTTAAAGTCTGGGTCTTGCTACTATGTAGGAATGGTTACAATTAATATCCGGATCCAAGTATCACAACATTAACTAACATAACTTTATTACTTTCCAAAACTTACCTCAACACCAAATATGCAAGTAAAGACTGACAACTAAAAGAAATATCAATAGGAATATTGATCTAAGTGTAGTTTTACCATGAACCATTTTTTTGAAAGAAAAACTGATGTATTTTAAAACTGTAATCCTGCTAGTAATCCCCATTTTTACTGAATCGACCTTTAATCTTATTGCGTCTTTTTAAAAAAAATTTTTGGTATCCTGATATCTTAACACAGTTACATGTGATCTGTTACTCCCCAAACCTGTTAGTAAGAAGGGTATGGAGGCCATTGACTCATAAACATACTTGAGATACAAATTCCAAACATTTATTGATATTATTTGATATTCGAATATTTAAAGTTTGGCATGAATTTATTATTTTTAATAAATATTGCCAGAAACATGGGTTTGAATTGCAGTCTTAACATATTTATTCTCATTTTATTAAAACATTTGGTTTATTTGCCCCTAAAGAACTAGGAGAGAACAGAAACCAAAGGTGTGAACCAAATACACAGCTGTAACCTCTGCAGTCTGTTTGCAGAACTAGAGGTGGAGAGTGTGTAACTGTAAGTAAAACAGTGTGCAGTGGAGCAGCAGGACTATGTGGCTGACTAGCTGAGTGTGTGTGCCCATGGATGCATGGACTGATTTGGGCACGACATCAAAGCTGCCACTGCAGGCTGAGGGAGCTTATCTATCTATCTATCTATCTATCTATCTATCTATCTATCTATCTATCTATCTATCTATCTATCTATCTATCTGGCTATCTAGCTATTGTCGATCTGACCAAGGAAAAAGGAAAATTAAAAATCAGCTCCTTATATCTCCCTTTACCCCTTAGGTTGGAATTAATGTGAGGATTTACCAATGGTTCCCAGAGAGTCTCGCAGTGTGACAAAGTCTCCCGTGCAGAGCTGGGTGGCCTCCAAAGCAAACTCCTCAAACCACAGATGGATCAGCTGCAACAGAGACATGCAGAGGTGTTTCATCTTTCTTTTTTTTTTTCAGTCTGAGAAGCTGATGGGAGACGGGCCGCTGACAGGGAAGGCAACAGAGGCTCAGCGTGAAATACGAGTGCATGCGTTAGTACAGTTGTGAGAGCGTGTGCAATTGTGTCTATGTGAGTGTACGTATTCAAGTGCGTGCCTCTGTGTGCGTGTTTAAAGATAGCAGAAGGAAGATAGAGACACAAGGAGACAAAGAGAAGAGCAGGATCAGGCAGACAGGAAGGCAGCCATGCTCACAGGGAAAGAAGAATAAAGGTTTTAGTTTTTTCCTGTGGATGCAGGGAAGAGAGCTGAGGAGAATGAAGAAGACAAGGCAGCCATCTGTCCGAAACACTGCCACTGCATTCATCCCAGCTGTCCTCCCCTGCTTTGCCTCACATAAGACAGTTTCCCCAACAGCAACTTGACAAACACTACTGATTAGACACCAGACACAAACATTATTTAAAAAAAGCCTGCCTTAAAAGAGAGATATGAGTGAATTGTTTTCATCGGCATTGTCCCCTTAAAAGAAAGGGATTACATGAATGTGTTGTAACCGGTTTCCAAGAGGTAAATTATTTCAGCAGCATTGCGAGGCAGCAGGATTTGCAAGATGTCAAAACCACAAGATAAATGCAAGTATCCATCTTGCCAGGCTTTAATCTATAGGGTTGTGGTACAGTGGTACCAAACCAATCATCTGTGGAATTCTCTGCCTCTAAATCTCTAGGACAGCAATATCAAATTGAGGTCTTTTTAGTGTTTCTATATATCTAGAATCTGATATTAATACATCCATTGTTGGATTACATACACTACTGGTGAATCTTAGAAGATTACAATTATATAAAAGATTACCGAGCATCACACTCCTATAACATTGTCTGACTCACAGTTGGCAGTAAAAAAAAAGGATCAACACTGACGCAGCAGAGATATCGTCTTTTTAATCGCACACATTCGTCTTCCTTGTCAAAACCTGGTGCCTACACATTACCCACAATAGCAGCTACCGTAGCCCCGAGCCCCGGGACTGTAACTCCACAGAGGTCACTGACTGAGATTGGGGGCTGTGATGCTGATCCATGTCACCTTGTTAGGGTCCACAGTGATCTGCCAGGTGCAGCTCTTGCCGTTGTCGTAGCTGTTGGGATAGTTCCAGCTGGTGAAGGTGCCTGACTCTCCAGACATCTCCTGAGGACCACCACACCCTGAGTCTGCCCCTGAAAATGTATGATAAAGGAGGATACTTGTTACTGTGTTACGTGTATTCAAGCAACATGAACCCTATTTTAAAGTAAAAACTGTTTCTACCCAGCATGCACTAACTACTGCCGGTAACCCTCTCCTAAAACAAGTTTAAGAGACTACAGACATGCAAGGGCTGTATTATGGTATGGCAGTAATTTGAGCCAAATGCTATCGTCAGTGTGCTAACAGGATCACAATGACAACGCTAACTTGCTGATGTTTAGCAGGTTTCATGTTTACCTTGGTCACCACCTTAATTTTGTGTATTAGCATGCTAACATTTGCTTATTATCAGACATACAGATGATTTTGACCATTAACTAAAATACTGGACAAATTGAGAATTTGAGCTGATGATGGTGCAACATGAGAAATTAAGGAATCACTAAAATATCCTGAAGCAAATTTTATGGAAATCCATCCCGTAGTTGTTAACACAGCCTAATCCAAGCCACAACTGCCAACCTCATGGTAGGTATTCCACAAGGTAAATGAAAACTTTGACCTGCTGTTGGCGTTAGAGGAAAAATCAGGGGATCGTCTAAGTCAGTTGGATTCATCCTCCAGGGACCATGAATATCTCTGCAAAATTTCACAGCAATCCACCCAAAAGTTGTTGAGATTTTTCAGTCTAGACCAAAGTAATGAACTGACAAACCAACGTAGCCATCCCAAGAGCCAGAGCTAATAACATTATTGTAATCTTTATTTATTAATGTACAAACAACAACACTTCAGGTTCAGAGGGGTATTATAAGTATTTACCATAAAATTCAAATGGTTAAAAACATCTTATTTTATTTGCATTGAAAAAAAATCAATTGAGATGCCTTGGTAACAGCATTGATTATACAGTTTGTCATCATCAACAGTTGCAGCATGCTTTCCCCTTGTGGCTGGAGCAGCTTCTGTTGGGAGTCTGGAGCACAGCTGTGTTTAACAACAAAAAACTGGAATGCATTTAGTCATTGAGGCAGAACATAACGGTCAACATAATCACATTTTTGTTGTTTTGTTATGTAAAACAAGCCATCTTGCTTTTGGGGGCAATGATCCCTTTAATGCAGTGCATAAACATAGACTGCTATTTCATTTGTTGCAGTGATGAAGATCCAACACTGAAATAGTGCATGAATAAATAATATAGAGCAAGTGACAGCAGTGTGCAAGTCATCACTTCTCATTGCATCTCCTATCTGCTAACACACTTGTCACAAAGACAGGTGTGCAGACTCTGAGGACTTGTAATGCTAAAAGCAAATAGTTTCAGCTCATATTCATTTCACCACTTTAGCACTCTCATGCAAACCCAAATAATTCACCCACTTCCATTTCCAAAGAAAACGAGGCAGCAGAAATGTGTCTGGCTCGCAATGAAGAAGTATTTTTGCCTTCATGAGACCAGAATAAATGATGGATTTCTTGAATGAAATATAAAATTGATAAGAGATGAAGACGTGGAGGAGGAGGTAGTACTCGGCGTATTGTATTACAGTATTACAGTACAGAGGTCAGGCATATAGTAGTAATAATACATGAAGAGAATTGGAGGATAGGAAAATACATCTCACGGAGAAAATACTAAAAATGTGTTTATTTGTCAAAGATATCTTGAGCAGTGAGGAACAATCCCAACCCATAGAGCAAAATTATTCTTCACTGACAAGTTTTATTTCCTCCATTGACTTCGTGCCAAAAATGCAGTTCTCGCATTTGTTACTGAAAAGGTTGGTAAAAACCAAATTAAAGGACATCCCTTAAATCTTACAACAACACTACAACCATGCTGGTGGTACTTTGAGCTAAATGCTAACGTCAGTATGCTAACATATTC
Source organism: Dicentrarchus labrax (assembly GCF_905237075.1). Classification (NCBI taxonomy): domain Eukaryota; kingdom Metazoa; phylum Chordata; class Actinopteri; family Moronidae; genus Dicentrarchus; species Dicentrarchus labrax. Next base: position 26,892,486 of record NW_026136721.1, read on the forward strand.
ACAGTTAACATGCTGATGTTAAGCAGGTCTAATGTTTATTCACCGAATCAGTTTAGCATGTTAGCGTTTTAATATTTGCTCACTAGCAATGACCACGTAATACAGCTGAGGTTGATGGGAATGATATATTGATTGTTGATTGGTAATAAACCAATAAACTAACATATATTGCACAATAACCACGGTCATAGGATGAGCCCTTTAGGGACCATCAATGTCAGATTTAAATCAATTCTGTTAACAAATGGGATATACATTTGTAACAATTTGATTTGGGTAATTATTGCAGTTCAATATTTTGGACAAATTAGCTTGATACGGACCACACATATCACTGCGTATTTTTGTATCCTATGTATGGACTTCCAAGAACTGATAACTCTCTGCTGACCACTTGTTTTAATCACTGGCAGACAGACATTTACCTGTTAGTTTATGTTTTCATGTAGAGATAAGAGTTTTTTAAGGTACAATATCACAGATTTATATGTAAAAAAAAAAGGAAACCTGGAGAAGATTTGTGTAATTTTGTATGTTGTTTCAATTTTTTTTGTTTGCCACCCTGACGAGTTAGATAAAGATAAATCACCTCCTGCGGTCAATACAATCGACAGTGAAAAACCATCTATCAAAAGAGACTGCAGGTCCAATCTGACAACATGCTTTTCAGTGTTGCTCCGTCACTGATGCAGTGGCCTCAGGAAGCTCTCACTTTAGATTTTCTATTGACATTCTTCACTGTTGCTGTCTTGTCTCCTTGTATTTCCCCACAGCTATTGAAATGTCCACTACACAGTCTAAATACACAGGCATGAATGAGGCACCTCCAATAATAAAAACATTTTGTTCTGGTTTTTGTCTTGTGAATTATTAACCATTATAATGTTGTCATATAAGTGTCTTGTGTGTGACATTAAGGATTATTGCTCTGCGTTTAGTTTAAAAGGACTAAGTAAGCAAATAAACATAAGAGATCAAAACAACATCAGCACGATATCACAGCATATTTTTAAGTATTGTTACTCAGATACATGTTGGTATTAAAATATAACACAATGCATTTTCCAAGTATACACACTCACCTTCTACATGAGTAGAAGAGTTAGCTTTGTCACTGAAGTAGACGACTACAAGGCCGATGCAGGCCCCGGTCATGGCCACGAATAGAAATATCAGACACTTTTCCAGGGTACTCATACCCCTGGACCGATGATGAGCCTTCTCCGAATCCATTTTTTGTCACAGCGGTGAAGATGCACCAACCTGTGACCCGTCCACCAATTCACCAACTTATTACTAACACAATGAGGACCAGGGTATATCTGAACTTTTAAAGCTCAGATGAACCTTGATCTCCTTCAGATGTGATATTGCAGCACTGTCAGCCTGAGAGGGTGGGATGAGACTGAGCCATAAATCATGATGACAAAGTTAATGAGTATTGATGGTGTTCTAATCAAGAGGTCATCAGGATATCTTTCAAGGAAACTGCTAGAAATAAAAGCCAAACCTCTCACCTGGGGCACAGAAAAGCTGGTTTTAGATTTTTTTAGTTCACCGTGATCAGTATTCATGAATCCTCTGAAATATGTCACAAGCTCTAATTATTCACACGGTAATTCACTCATCCACTTCTTTGACTTAACCTTTCAGTATTTCCAGGGTGCTGAAGAAATAAAGGGGAATAGGTTCAGCTGGGATAACCAAGGTGGACAGTAAAATCATGTGACAGTATTTTACAGTCTTTTTAATTAGTTCTTTTGTTAATCAAACTCACATTTGTTTGGAAATGAAGTACTGTGTCCTTTATTCACTGTGCTCATTACAGTTGGGAGAAGCCAGAGTTTGCTCAGCTGCGAGCAGCAAATTCATTATCTTAAAAACTGAATTTATAGCTCAGCGTGAAATTTATTGATAGTCAACAGATTTAAATCAGCGACTAGCCTTGACCAGAGATTGTTAGGGCCAGGACACTGACTTTGTGTCCTCAGTATTTTTTTTTTCTTATTGGTTTAAGCAACCTGGGTGCAGGGGCCATGAATGAATAATCAGGAATTAATTTTGTTATATAAGGTATGTGATGGTTTATAAACCATCCCAGTTGGTGACACTCCACAGCACCTGCTCACCTCTGTGTGAGAGAGAGGGTGAGTCGCCATTTTTTTTTGTTGACCACTATTTTCTGTTTAATCACTAATCACGATTACTTTCATTATGAGTTAAAGCACATTATACTAGTGAGTATTTTCTATAAATACAAGCTATTAAATGCAATTTTTTTTTGATCTGGGAGAATATTTTTTGGCAGTGCCTCACAAAGACCAGGCCTGACTTCAGCCTCTCCGCAACATTTCAGTTTGTTGTCACTACATTTAGAAATAGTGGCACCTTAGGACAATTCAAAGTATTTTACAGATGACTGACAAGCGGATAATAACACAGTATAAATGTAAACGGTAAACCAATTTGAGATTAATAAAGATAAAAATGAAATAAAACCAATGAAGAGCCTAACAAAAACCTGTAAAATAGTTAAAGGACAACAACAAATGAAAAATCTAAGATGATGTAAGAAACATTTACAAATAATAAAATAAATGTTTCAATAAAATAAATAACTGCCATACAACATTCAAATGAAAAGCCAGCATGAGGCTTTAAGTTCAACATGTTTAGTTGCTCTCAGAGCTGATGGGACTGGTGGGTGGTGCACGACCATTTAGTGCTTTAAACTTGCAATAACTGACATCTGTATTTTTTGGCCACGTGGGGACAGAGGAAATAAGCTGTGAACGCAGCATATCTACAGCCGGTGTTTGATTTGTTCCTTCTGGGCTACTGTAGAAACATGGCGGTTCAATGTGACGGCCTCCATGGACCACGTCCTGCGGTGTCTGTAGATATTAAAAGGCTCAGTCTAAGGTAACAAAAACACAATAATTCCTACATTCAGGTGATTATACACTAATGAAAACATACTAATAATATATTCAATTTCTGCCTGTAGATAAATGTTACAGACTGGGACTTTAGAGTTACTTGTGGTTCCTATAGTAGAACAGGAGCCTTCAGCTATCAAGCAGTTTCCAGTTTCACTCCACATTCAAGTGTAGTTCTTCTTTGATCAAGCTTATAGCTGGCTCAGGTGAGCCCTGAATCATCCTATAGTTATACTGCTTATGGGCCGGACTTATGCACTGAGCTCCTCTCTCCTCCTCTCACTCACTATCTGCACACATTCATGTCACATTAATGCATCTTAACTAACTTAACTTCTTCCCCCGGAGTGCTTTCTCATCTCACAGGTTCTCATGGATCATGGTTGTGCCTAGATCAAGGGATTGTGGTTGCGGCTGTTGCTGTGGTCCTGCTGGATGCAATACTAATATTATTGTTTTTGTTAATATCACCATTATTATTCACTGTTTGTCATTCATCATTATTATTATGGCTGTTATCATCATTGTGACATCAGTGTCAAGATTATCATTGTTATTATAAGCCATATGTTTACTATTCTAGTTGTTACTGTTGTTGTTGTTATTGCTGTGCCTGTCTGTCTCTGTCTCTGTCTACCTTTTGATTTACCGTCTCTCTATCTTTTCACTGAAAACAGCTGCCTGCTGTGTCCAATAACGAGGCTATGAGAACAGTGAGAGTGAACCAAAACAGCAAAGTTGTGCTGGACAGCTAAACAATGATATTAACTGGCTACATTGTACATTGCTACATTATATACATTATTCATTCATTGTTATTATAAGAATCTCTGCAGTTCACTTAATAGCCACTATTAACAACGTTTTTCTGAAAGTTACATAAAAAACCTTTGACTAAAAAAACATTAATAACACTAATAGTCTACATTCTAGCAACCCTGTGCTTGTGCTAAATGCCAGACTTTGAACCAACTTCCAGGAGAGACATTTAGAACTATCGCACTACAAGTGATAATGTTAAAAAAAGTCATTACATTGTATCTTCTGGAGACCTTGAATATCTGTTGTAAATTTCATAGCAGTCAGTCTAATACTGGTGGACTGACCCACACGCAGCATGGCTAAAAATCCAAGAAAATGTAAAAAAAAAATATATATATATATATAGTATAAGTATAAATAGTATAAAAGTATAAAGGATGCATTGAGGCTGACTCCTGGCTATGGCTGAAGGCGATATAATAATTCAAACAGAGTAGCATGGGTTAAAAGAAGCTAAAGCTATTTTACTTGATCAAGACTCCTTGCTTTGCACATTCAAAATTAGGAATTATTTTAAATCATAATTGTAATGTCTATGTAAAGTGTTTCTCTCACAGACCTTAAAGAGTTCACTTCTGTGTCTGTTCAGGTAAAAAAAAAAAAAAAAAAAAAAAAGGAGGATTAACTTCCTTTACAGTGTTGCAGACAATGCAGAGTGACACAAGCCGTGCTGTAACAAAAGCACCGAGGTCAGAAGTAATGAGTTTCACGAGGAGGATCTTCGTCTCTGGCTGAATCATACAAAGACGCTCGATTGGGTTTTTATCTGAATCTCTCCTGGAGTCACTTTGGATATTTTAGAATCTGAAGCAGCAATCTATTCCCTTTAACAGTTCATTTTCCTCTAAAGATAAGGACTTTCCTTCCATTTTCTCTCTTTGACAAAAGTCAGTGATGTAACAAAAGCTGCTTATCTCTCCACGGGGATGCCAAAGACAACAGAATAATTTTTTAGGCGGTGTGATGGTTTTGTCTCAATGGCAGAAATCTACTCTTCAACACATTACCAATAGCTACAGTGTATTGATTAATGTGTGTGTGTATTCTTCTGTTTGTCTGCCCCTCGTTCTATCTCTCTCTCTGTCTCCCCTTCCCTTTCTCACTGTGTTTCACCTTTATCAGTTTGTTTTGGATCTTCTCGCTCCACCGGGGGACCTATGATTTATGGGCACATCTGTCAGCCATAATAAAGCAGTCTCTAATGAAGCCAGGGAAGGTGACCTTTGTGTATATATGTGTGTGTGAGTGTGTGCTTTTTTTTTCAAACGTGCATCTTTGCACACGTATGCTCTGTGTATTATAAAGGTTACGAGGGCATGTGCTTGTGAGCTGAATGGAAAGCAATTGATGATGGACGCTGGATACATGCATGTATGAGAAAACAGACAGGAAAAGGAAAGACATACAGAGAGAAAGAAAGAGTGCGCAGCTTCAGAAAAGTGAATGCTTGAGGAAACAAAAGGGGTACGCTGCAAAAAAACGGGAATTCTTTGATAAAGGAACACATTCTCACAGCTCAATGTTGCACCACAAACATATGTAGGCCACATACTCCACTGGGAACTGAGCAGCCATCAGGAGGACAAGCCTTACTTCCAGCTAGCTGGCTAATACAATGCGAAGATGAATAAGAGAGAGGGGCAGCAGCGGACCGTTTTAGGGGAAGTATTCTGCAGAGTGGAGGGCAGCAGAAGCTTTAATCACCTCACTGTACTCGCTTACAATGCTTCATTATGATATCATCCTCAAAGAGAGAAAGGAGCGTCTGGGACAGAGAGAAATGGAGGCTTGGCGAGAAAATGGGGAGTTGGAGTTGAAGGTGGAGGCACAGGGAGAGAAAGAGGCACACAGAAGATGAAAAACGATTGTGGAAAAACAGCACAGAAATGGTTGAAAATGGAAACATTCACAGCTTCCACCAGTCAGTAGATAAATCAGTTTTGAAGCCTTTGTTATATGGCAACACTATGATCACCAGCCACCCCTAATACTAATACCCCTAATACCAGCTCCACAATCTCAAACTACGATCTGTAAATAGTAATTAACACTCCCATTCCCATGATAAAAAATGTATCTAATATGATACAAATGATCTGTGAGTGGATAGATTTTAATCCTGATGATGGTCTTGATAATTGTCATGGCTTCAGGCCAAGTGCTGTTGCATCTGCATGGTTTCTATAAGGGTTTCTATACGAGCTGAAGAAGCTAATGTGTTTGTGAAGCTAACTGGGTCATTGCGAGCAGATCTCAAATCCCAATACCAGGACAGCAACTTATCTGTGGGACTTCAATTATAGCGCAAAAATGCTGCTGCTGCCCTGAATTCCCCCTAGAATCCGAGAATGCTATTACTGAGTTACACATACTGAGTGTTTACACTTTGAAATGTGAAAAAAGTCTGCAGTCCAAATAGGAGGGTCAGGGCAAGATATAGTGTTTAATCTTTTCCACTCAGGAAAACCAAGTATTTCAAAGTCAGAAATTAAGATTTTTAGATTATTATCGATTATCTATCTATAGATAAACAGTCTCTCATACATTTGAATAAGGAATCAATAAAACCTGCAGGTCACTTAACCTTACGCGCGGATTCATTTCACTTTAACATGTACATTTTTATCAGTTAAATTAAATCTGACAACCTGTAAAAGCATCTAGAAAAAGTGTGAAGAGTGCATGATTTATTTTTATTTTTATAAATAAATAAATCTAATAAATATTTCACACCTCACTAAATTACCTGTTTTTTACATCTACTCCTTGCACAGCAGTTTCCCTGCAGCCTATCTGCTTGCACACAGTACCAACACCATTAGTTTCAACATCTCAGCGTGAGTCAGGGGAGGCCCTTGGGCTGTAACAGGGGGCTCCTACTTCCTCTCATGGACTATCAGTCTTTAATTTTAGCTTCTGACACAGCCTGGGAGTTTCCTTGTTAAGTGGTTATTATTTCGCTCTCAAGCTGGGTATTAGCGCTGAACTGTCACTGTCAGGTTTCCAAAGATGCGCATTTAATCACCAGTGTTTTAAACAGCTTTGTTATAAGGTTATAAACCATGTTCTTTAATACAAAAAGAAAAAATAATTACAAAATGGAAACATGACTTTAAACATCATTGATAAATTGTGACATATGTATTATGCAATTATTTATTATGGCAAAACTAATATTTGTATTTTATAGAAATAACATGTATAGCGTTCATAGTGAGGTGGAGCTACAGGTTTTGTAGTTTTCCTGTGTCAACAAATCCCATGAAAACCCCCAAAAAACATAATAATAATCATAGCCAAAGTCTGATATATCTCATCCCACAGACCTTCATTGTTGTCAGTGAGTCACTGTCACTGTTGTACTCAGGGACGTTTTCCTTCATCACCAAATGTGTATTAATCCACAGCTGAAAATAGTCCCCCAGCAAATGTACTATTTATTCCCACTTTGAGTGCCCGGATGTTGTACGAAATGATCAATTAATAAGAATAGCACCATCTTTATCCTTCTTTTTTTTTGACAGTCAACGTTAGAGATGGGGAGAAAGTTGAGGATGACATGCAACAAAGTCAAAACTATGCCCCACTGCTTCCATATAAGAATATAGAGTACAGTTATGTGCCCAAGGTGTGTGTTAATTAAAATATCCATGGAGGTGAATATTGAAAGCTAGTTGAATGCTGGTCTGGTTACTATAGCAGTAGGTGGTATCTGTCCATATGACTTTGAAATCTCACTCCATGTTCCTTGTCAGTGGAATAAATCTCCCTCCGTGCTAACCACCGCCTGTGGCCGAATCTAATCTGCACTTCCAAATGGGAACCGGGCATAACGACACAGTGGGTAGGGGGTTATTAAAAATTGAAACACAGCTAATTAAAGCTATGGTGAAAGATTCAGAATTAAGGCTGGTGACCAGGCATACAGAAATGTAAGAGTCCACGTTTAAAGGAGAAACTGACCACGACTGGAGCAGGATGTAGAGGAGGAGGAGAGACAGACATTAATCTACCTGAGGCTGACTTTGACACTTAATATGACTCTACAGATTAGTGTGGCACTCTTCCATAAGACTTATCTTAAGTAGGAGAGTAATGTATGTAAAGAGGTCACGGGGGTTCACTGCTACGTCCCAGAAACATTCACAGGATCTTGTTCTTACACAAATCTAAGCAGGTAGGATGAGGCAGATATGATAAGTACAACTTTGTAGCTGTGTCCTCTGATTCCAGCGGATCAAAGAAAAGCATTAGGATTAGGCACTTCAGTCGGTGCTGTTTTTTACAGGTTGTGACATTTCATAGCACAGAGATTACAAGTATATTATCACATTCAAATTGTATTATTATGTTATTACACTGAATGATGCCAGCTGGAAATCCCATGATAGGAACATTATAAGGGAGAACTCAGAGGAGCCCTACAATAAACCTAAAACCTTAATTAAATTAGATGAGTTCAAACTGAGATTCCATTGAAATACTTGACTCTCAGTACTGCGTCTAGGGCTGCAAACATAAATTATTTTCATTATTCATTAATATTGACTCAACTAATCTAACAGTGAAAATACCCATCACAATTTTGTACAGCCCAAATGGATGTCATCAGAGGTCTTGTTATGTCCAGACAACAGTCAAAAAATATTCAATTTACTAATGTAAGACAAGGAAAAGTAACAAATCTTCACATTCGAGAAGTTGGAACTATCAAATGTCACTTTTTTGGGGAATAACAGTGACTCAACGCGCAGACTGAGTGGGACTAGGAAAGGGTTTTTTTCCTCTCATCTTTGAGTGAAAGTGAGGTTTAGGATATAAGCCCACCATGCTTTGATGGTGACGGCAACAATCTTTATTTGAGTGAATTTGTGATGAATCACCCTTATGCATGAATTATACATCAAATATAGCCTACTTTTATGCATGATACGTGATGATAAAGATAAAAATAGAAATACATGCAAAAGTAGACAATTGTCAATATTTTAGACCCCCAAAAATTTTACAAGTCACGTTTTCAGGGGAATCTTTTCTGTTTCTGATTTCATCTTCTGTTTCAGTTTAGAAAGTCTTAGTATCCTAACATTGCTCTTACACCTAAATTACATTTACTTTTTTTTATATTATATAGCTTCTATTATTCACTCAGGTCTCCATTACTGACAATACAATGTACAATGGGCAATAAAACCTGCCCACTCTGCTCGGTGCAGATAAAACTAAAACTGTCCATTAGGCTTTTAGCTGTAAATAACCAGTTTTCAGCCTCCTCTCCTATGACTATAGACTTACTTCAAATAACCTGTTAAAAATCTATGATATCAATCTACATCACAACAAGGCAATATCCAACAGTACATCTTAGAGATAGATAGAAATATCCCCAAGATTGGATCTCTCCTGTTCTTCGCTGACCTAAAAAACTGCAAAACGCACTGATTTTTTTTCCTCTGGCTGAAACAACCCCGTAGAGATCTTCTGTTCACACAAATCTAATTATTGGATTCATGTAAAAGCGTTCATTGATTATAAAATCTTTAGGCCCACATGGGAAAACTTGGGGTGCCTGTCAATCAAAAGTAAATAGTTGGGATCTAAGTAGCCATTGCAACTTCATGCCCTCGTTAGAGATCAGAAACTGTCTCATTAAACTCGACACACATTTATCCAGCACAGTCTACAACCTACTGCACCTTTACTCTCAGCTGCAGTCTCACACTTCCTTACATCTCCCGTGGACTGCGCTGAGGTCGCCTGCTGGTCTCACTTCCCCTGACATGAGCACCTGGCTTAGACACAAACATTCTCTTGTGGAGTTATCTATGTGTGATTGAGCTTTTTATTATCCAGGTTTTCTTTTTTTTTAATGACCTTTAATTCCTGTAAAACCCTACCTTTTTGTCAAGAAATAAATTTTATTTATCTTGAGAGGCTGCAAATGTTTTTAAAAATGTCTTGATTCATCTGTAAGTAAGATAAAGTATTTACCTTTATTATCATCTATTATTTATCTACTAATTTTTTATATTAATTCTTGATGTTTTGTTGATTATTTAGGTTGTTGGGCCTGATAATATGTTTGGTTGTGTGGCTTTGAATTAGTGTTTCGGGTTGGTGTGTGTGTGTGTGTGTTCATTGTATTGTTTGAATAAATAAATAAAAAAAACTGAAAAGAAGCTTAAAAATGATAAGAACGGGGATGCTATACCTGCCTGAAGACTTTTCCAAGAGGTCAGAAATGAAGAATATGTAAAGCTCAACTCAGTTTTTGGTTGTTTTAATAGAAAACCAAAGAAGAACAGAGATTAAACAGCGCATGTATGCATACAGTCCCTTTTTGCACAACGTAATCACCCACTAAAAATAAATGTGCATGAAAAGAAAATACAGCAATCTTATAAATATAGGGCCCCAAAACACCTCAAAAACATATACCAAATTCACCAAATGTAATGAGATGTTTGTTTAATATATTTGCACAAATATTCTGACATTAAGTAATATGTCTACCCCATGATCAGTGCCTTTTACTGGGAAGGTTTGGACTTCATTTTAGGCCATACAACTGCCTAATATACATGCATTTCACTATTATTGCCTTTGTTATTCAAAAATTATTTTCTCTTTTTTTTATCGTATCTATTTCTAGAAAATAAGTCTTGAGTTGTTCATTTTTATACATCTATTTCCTACTTTCTTTGATCACAAACATCACAAATAGTTTGACTCTTTATGCTACAACACTCCAGTATACTTACTTACAGGGATCGTCGCACCATTAATGTTTCACTTGGCATTGCAATCATGATGAGGGGGAGGACAAACATTTTGACCTCTAGGAAAAGGGAGGAGTCTGACATTGGCTACCTCTGTGCTGTGCTACTCGAGGACAGAGGAGGGAGGGGGACGCACGCAGCAGTTGGGCCGTCTGACATTTTGCAGCATTGACCTGAAAATGTTCTGCTGCCTCCTTTTGTTCTTCCTGCCACGTTGCGGCGAGTCAGAGACCGACTTTCGCAAGGAGGTCCGGACTATCAGTTTCCTCTCTTGCTCCTTGATTTTGCACTGCAAGTGGCTCTGAATGGCAAAACCAAGGGATTCTGGGTCCACAGAAGCGCCGTAGACCTCCCAAGTCATCCCTTGTTCATCCCAGACGACATCATGGACGCTCTTTCCTTTCTCCTTCTCTGACTGGTCATCCTCTTCTTCCTTTCTCTCCGTTCCTATCTTCTTTTTGCTGGACTTTGTCTCCTTTGTCTTGGCTTTACCTCCAGCTTTAGCCTTTGCTTTAGGACTTCCAGCTTTATTTTTAGTTAGCTCTAACTTTGATGTAGTGTTTGTTGCTGTTGTTGTTGGCAGGGCCTGGTTGGGCTTGGTTGTAACAGCAGCCTGAGACAGCGCAGCTTTGCTGCTGTCAGCAGATCCAGACTTGGTAGCACCGGCTGTCTCTGGGGGTGTTCCTGATTTGAGAGAGGGAGCTTCAGTAGCGGCTGTTTTCACAGCAGATGTCTGACCTCCCTTTTTATATTGGGAGTTACCTGTCTCTCCTTGTTCCTTGTGGTTGCTGTGTTCAATGTTGATTTGATAAACTGGCTGAGTGTTGCAGAGAGCTGACCCGGGGTCTTTAGGCTTTGCTCCTAGCCTTTTGTCCTGCTGCTGGGACAAAGTTTCTGACTGGAAAACCATGCCGGCATTTTTGTTGGGGCACATCTCCGCCTCAACAGTGAGTCTCTCTGACCTCGGATCAGTAGAGGCGGATAGAGAGCTTATGTTCATTTGATGCAGTCCCACACCCCCGTCAACCTGGTAGACTACAGCCAGGCTCTGCGCCTCCTCCCTCTGGACTGCACCACTACTTGGCCTGCGAGGCACAGCGAAAGGCAACAGGCTCGGACTTGTCGCCACAGCCTTACTGCACGTGTTAGCCACCGCTTGAACCTCCATATCATGGCACTGCTTGACTGGGGTATTTGAAAGGGATAAGGTCATTGTCGAAGCCTCTCTGTACAGCTTGCAATGCTGCTGCTGCTGCTGCTGCTGCTGCTGCTGCTGCTGTCCTTCAAAGGCAGCTGTGTCAGTCTGGTTGACTTCCTCAGCCACCTGCCCATATGCCTCCATGTTTTGCATAACCTGGGGCAGAGTAGAGGAGTCCGTTTGTGAAGACACTGGCTGATGTTTATCTGAGGAGACTTGAGGTTTCTTTACTGGTGACAAATCCTTCTCTGGATGTGTTGAACTTGAATTCTTATTTGTAAACCCCGCCTCTGCATCTTTACTCTTAGGTGGAGGTGTAGTGGAGCTAAGTGGAGCAGCAGCAGTTGTTTCCATGCTTTGTTTAGGTTTGGGTGTCTCTTGCAGACTGACATTGCTTTGTGAACAGCTACGTATATGATCAGGCTCTTGAGATTTCTGTGGTACGGCAGTGTCCTTGTTTGTGGGAGCTGAAGTACTCCCTTTATTATCGTGTTGTGGTTCAGCTGCTGTAAGCCTTAATTCACAGGTGTTTTTAAGAGTTTTATCATTTGGGGAAAGATTTTTATTTCTGTCCTCTCGTGCTGTGGCTTTGACTGAGGATGTCATCTGTGCACACTCTCCCTCTGCTGCACTTAGGCCTTTTATTCTGCAGTCATTGGTCTGCATGTCAACCTTTGACGCTGAAAGAGCAGGCGGCACAGCGGCCTTACAGATATCCTTTTCTTCAGCCAGGCTTAACATTTTCACATTAGCGTTTGAATCCCTCTCGAGGCCTCCTGCCTCACCCACACCGTGGCCTGTTAGAGACAGGTCGGGTATCTGTTGGTCTCCACCTGTCACAACCTCTGATTTTGTCTGATTTCCATTAGTTGGTGCTGGTTTTTCTGACACAGCGCTGCTAACTGGTTCACTTCCCTTGGAGGCTGTTTTTTGAGTATGTGGGATGGTGTTAGCCGGAGAAGCAGTCAGAGATAAGTTATCCTGTTTGTGGTCTGGAGATGTGAGGGTGGGGTTTGGACAAACCTGAGAGAGTTTGAGGTTGGGCTCTTTAGCCCAGTTGGCATTAGGCTCCTTATTGCCCAGCGTGTCCACCACAGCCAGCTGAGGCACCATCTGGACTGTCACTGTCCTTTTTGGGTTAGTTCCCATGCTGGATTCCCTGTTTCAGTCTTTAAATATTGCCGTAATCCAAAGATGAAAACAGATGCACAATACCAGTCAGTTTGTGCAATTTCCTAAAGGAGGAAAATAAAAACAGATATAGTTTGTTTTTATTAATGGAGCTTCATTTTGTATCAACTTAATCTTGATTTAGACCAAAATAATGAAACCAGACTCATATAGGAGTCCAGGCCTAGATGAGCATTATGTGAATTGAATCCATAATTCCAGGTAGTTTCTTTGCACAGTCATTAACATGCATTAAAAATAATTGTGTTAGAATAAAGGCAGAGCAACAGAACAATCAATGACCTGCATTTGCCTAATTTAACCACTGCTTTGAATTAAGATTGACACATGTGATTCCAAATCGATTGATCAAATGAATCATAACAATCATAACAACATATCTAAATCACTGTAATGTAGAGTGTGACTTCATGTTTTGCTTGTGATAAGATACTACAGAAATAAATAAACCTACACTTAAAACAAGTTAAAGCTATGTCAAATTCAAATTGCTTGAACAAATTGTACAAATAACAAAATAATGAATAACTGGGAGTAATCCCTAAAGAGTGCTGTGTCAGAGTCACTGAAGTAAAGCAAAGTTTACAAACTTGGAAGCAAAGTAGAAAAGTACAGAAGTCAGACTTTGACATATGTTGGCTGGAAGTGCTTAAAGATAAAACATGTTTTTGATTAAAAATCGTGGATGTTCCACATTCAGTGGAGTTTCATTGGACCCAACAGTCTTGTCTGGTTCCTAATTTATGTGTTTGCTTGGCAGTAGCATCCAATTCTCATCTGAAGTTACCATAAATACCCAGAATAATCAGTGTTACAGAGTACGGAGGGGGCTCACCCCTGTGATCTTGTTTTATCAGTTCAATTGAATGTTCATCGCTGTGTTTTATTATAAATGGCACACTTTATAGCAGTGTTACTCTAAATCAGTGATTAATCTTTGAAATTGTTGGAACAATTTCAGTTTAAGATACATTTTTTTAAAAAGTAACCCTGCAAGATGCCAAAAACAATCACAATAATCTTAACTATAACTACATTTTTGTGTGACTGCACTTCTAATGACAGAAACCCGAAAAGGTTTGAAAGCCAAAAATGTGTATGTGTGTCTTGAGATCCTCTTTTGTCTTGCAATCAATCTAGTATAAAGTCTAGTCACTGACCTACAGTTTCACAAATCTCTTCATCCTGGGCCTGATGAATGACTCCATCACAGCCTGTCTCCTAAAAGTGTAAAAGCATCTGGGCCAAAGCAATGTGCCAGCACTCAGCAGACGTCTGAGATATCTGACCCTTTAGAGTCAGACAAATGAATTGCACTGTGATCAAGACTTCAATCATACAAAACAGCCTATAGGCTACATCCAAAGAGGAAGAACCCACCGGTTGATTGATTTCAGTGATCCACAGAAAGCAAGTTGGCCATTTCCATTTCAGCGACATTACTGATGATAACCTATTCTGCATAATGTGCAGTTCATCTCAATGAAACTATTGTTAAACCCAGCATTGTCTTCTGAGTTATTCACAAGCATCATCACATGTCTCCACATTGCCCCTCTTTGGGAGGGACAACAACAAACATAATAGATTGTTTTCCATTCAGGCCACATTTATGTCTAGATCACTCACAAATAAAGTATAATCCATCCTGTCAGTCTTATTTTAAACGATTAATCACCTATCTCTAAGTGCACTGGTGACCTGAACCAATCATTTTAAGTGTGACTTGAATAAAACAGAATAGTAGGCTGGTCATGGGCAGGTGCAGCCCATTTGTGTGTGCTCTCCCACTATGCATCTGCGTGTCTGTTGTCAAAGTGCAAATATTTATGGAAAGCATATCCTGACTGCAATTAGACATTCAACAATTAAAAACGCCCTGGTGTCTGTGCTTTATGTTTCCCTGCAGCAGTTTAGAAAAATAACATAAAGAGTGCATGCAGAATGTGAATTCATGCCCAGCCGCAAAAACATTACATACATTAAAGTGCTGCACGCAGTGTCTTCGGGCCAATTAAGATCTATGTCATGTACTGTAGCCTACATTTGCAGTCCTGTCCCACCCGAACATCTCAGAGGCCACTGATATTTGCTGATTTGATTTGACCTTGCGGACAAATTGAACATCTGACACGAAGGAAAGCACAGTCTAATGAAAATGGGAAGGATGGCTTACCTTGAGAGGCGCTTTATGTCCCGTTCCTTAGGGTGCCGTTGGCGCGTTCGTGTCAGTGAGGAGAGGCTAAACCCTGGAAATGAATATGGAAAATCAACCCTGTGTCGGTGACACCAAGCCACGCCTTCCACCAGAATATGGGTCTTAGAGGTATCGATCCACCTCAGAAAAGCGCAAAATTCAAGCACCCTGACTGACTGACCGTGCGCAATGAGTCACCGCTGTCCGACCGATGGATGCTCTCCTCTGAGGTCTCTACTAGCGTTGCCTCATGCCAAGAAAAAGTGGACCTTTCACAAAATGGACCTCTCATGGTGTGTGCTACCCCAGACTGAACTGGTCCAGCGCAGGCAACGTGGTGCAGCAGAGTAAACCAGATGAATGGATGAATGGGGGGGGGCAGTGCTGTATCAGCCGCAGGCATCCAGAGGAGCCTCACTTGCACATGTAATTGATCACTTTTAGATTTATGATTATGTGTCTGTTAAAGCAGCCTGCGATATTCCAAGAGATTATGTCGTTTTTTTTATTTTGCTGTGCGTTTCTGTATCATTCAGAAATGGATTTATGAGAAGACCTGTGTGTTGTTTACAGTGTGTGTCTGTCTGAAGGGGTGCATGAAGGAAGATCATTTATAGAATAAGGTAGGCTACTTTTACATTCCTCTGTGGTTTTAAGGGGTCTGATGAATAAATTCACATTTATAATCTGGTGTCATGAAGTATCCTGCTTTCTCAAAGATGCAGCTATTTCAGTTTAGCTGCACTTTCATGTGATTTACGATCAATTCAGAAAATAAATATTTGGAATTCTCCCTTTTTTCGCAACAGAACAGTTTCTATTAAAAGGTGTTATGTGGACAAAAAAGATTGCAATGATCAATATAATCAAATTGTGCTTTAACAGATAAAATGTTAAACATCACTAATTCCATGCATGAAATGTAAATTTAAATAAATGCTTTCCATTAAAACATAAAGTATTTATTACTAGACTTATTCTTTTTGTGTTTTTACTTCTTGTTACAGGTGGACAGTGACTGGTGGTGCCAAAACTGAAGGTCAAAAGATAAATCTGAGGGGGTCACAGGATGTTTAAGAAGATACAGTGGCCAAAGAAGCACAAACTTAGGGAAAGATGTGATACTGACTGTGGCATTCTCTGCTATTAGGAGTCCTTCGTTGTGTATTGTTCTGTTCAGGAGTTTTTAGCTGAATTATCCACAGATCTCTAAAACAAACAGACCCCTGATTTATTATTTTATGATTAATAGTTTATTTTTATTATTTATTTATTTTTTACGATAAACAGAACATTTGGAAGTATTACAGCCACAGATGTCAGACCCACTGATTAAAAACTATAAAACACTGAATAAAGCAGTTTCACCTTAAAAAAATCAGTGTTTTCTCTGGCATGCAAAGGACATCCCGGACGTCCTGTCAGCCGAGCTGCTGCTAACTTTTACTCAGCCTGCCTATCCAGATGTCCGATGAGTAAAATCCTTCATCTGGTTAAAAGATAGGTCAAAGTGACAAACACGAAAGTGTATCGTAAAAATGTTGCTTTAAACTGGATACAAAAAGTCCATTTATGATAGACACTGACATGCGGTGGGTGAAAGGCACTGCATCATGTCAGCCCTTACCAACCCAGGCCACCCCATGGACACGCTCCTGTTTAGGTGAACCAGAGAGACACACCTTCTCACCTGTGGTGCTGCAACAAATAATTATAATGATAATTTAATACCAGCATTATAAGCTACTTTCTAGCTCGACCTAGGCTAGTGTCTCAGACTTTTATTAAAATCTAAGTGGTTATTTTGGGGATTCAGTTTTCAAATATAGCCTGGGTCAGAGACGGGAGCTCCTCCTGTAAAAGCAGTAATTGTATGGGATAGACCTCCAGCCTCTAAAAGCCCAGAGGGGCTGATTAGGTGAGAAGGTAGGCCTCGACTTAATTACAGTCGAGTGCACCATTGGTGAGCAATAGACTATATGCATTGTTGATATACCAGACTTCCTCTTCAGGGTGAGGACTTATGTGCAGTATAGAAAAGCTGACACAGCTGGTCAGAGGAAATATCATTTAATGGGGAAGATGTGTGGTCTGCTGCCACCATTTGTGAAGTGGCTGCATTAGGAAGTGTAAAACTCAATATGAATGGTGTCAGTGGAATAATGACGACTTAAAACCAAATATTACATTAACATAATATGTTGGTCTATTTAAAAAAAGAATCTAACACACACACACACACAGTCATATTATGGATCTGGCATCATCTTGTGGTTAAATTGGGAAATGCAAATACTTGACAAGGCTGAAACCAACGTTATCTGCAGACTGTAATACTTATAGTTATAGTATAGTAATGTCTGTCTCGGTTTGTGGACTTGATGAGTCCGTGGGTTAACACTTCACTTAAATACAGTCTAGCTAAGCTAATGCTTAAAAGACACAATCTCTGAACAATAAATCATCTATATTGCTCTGCAGCTGTGAAGCATTGTCTCTGCAGCGCAGACAGCGGTGAGGTTTGGGCAGCAGGTGGCGCTGCAGCAGCAATATTCATTTACAGGCGGCGTGTGCTGCATTCAAAGGCGTCATGTCAATTGGCGAGAGAGACAAATACTTTCTATAACCAAAATATACTTCCAATTTGAATCAAAGAGACTTCCCTATTTACTGGGAGAAATCCCGGAATTTATCTCCTCATGCCATCATTTTAGAACAACGAGTGGAAACTGAGATTAGAATAGATTATCTTATCTCTTATAAATAATAATATTTGGTTGTTGTTGCTTGTTTGATAAGATATTGTTACAAAAATCAACTATTGTTATTATTATTCGTTTGTTTCATGATTATTTCTTGCTTTTATACACACACATACAAAATCACACACAGAAATACATTCACACAAACACAACAATGTAATGCAAACACAAACACACACATAGCAAGTTGTTTTAATTTATACAATTTATTTAGTTGCATTGATTCTTAATGTGATGGCAAATACTGTCTTGTTTTGTGACATTCGTGCCAATAAAGCAATTGAAATTCAACTCAGGTTTCACGGAGTTTATCCTCCATTTTTGAGCAAAACTTGTCAATTATTTGCTTTTTTTAATGTACACAAGATTCTACGTGTAATTATTAAACTAAATGAAATCCAAAAATCTTGCGTGTAATGACTCTCATATGAACTGTTTGTCTGGTGAGAGCCTGAACGCACCAGAGCCACTTCACTGTTGTCAAGAGAGGAGCGTTGCTAACCTCACCGACCACACGGCGGGTAGCTCGCAAGTGAGGATAAGTTTGGCTGTTTATTTGTCTGGCAGCCATTGTCTCTTGGACAGTAAGGTAAGATTAACATCACCCTCTTGCTCGTCGTGAATTGTGTCAGGAGCACCAATGCTTGCGACGCCGCCTAATCTAGGTCAACACACGTATAGCTAACAGTTGGGGCGAATACCATGACAACCTGTTGTCTGAACCATCTGTGACTTCTTGAGAGCTTTAGGTCGTTTATTAAAACCAGAGGCGACCAGCTCGCAGTTTGCTGACATTGTATGCAGTGGTCAGACTGTTTGCTTAAAGCTCCACTAAAGTCTCCCAATCTTTATTGACGTAAACTGAATGGACTCGTCCGAAGTTAGCATTAGCCTCAATGCTAGCTTACTAATACAGAGCTATTGTTTTGGCTGGTCGTTTGCTTTCACGTTAACATGACCCACTTACTATTATAGGTGTAATATGTGTTTGTATTTTAACAGTGATGTACGATCATTTTGTCATACCGCAGTCTGGTTTGTTTTAAACGCAGGATATTGTCTCAACTGCTCCTAACAGTGGCCATTGTTGTGATGATAACACAGACAGACCAGTGTTTGTTTCAGCCATAATGTTACTCATCATTACATTGTGCTGAGTATCTTTAGGCAGTGGTTGGGAGCTAAATGAGTACTTCTACTCAAGCACTGTGCTTTAATACAGTAGATGTACTTTTTATGTACTGCTACTCCACTGCATGTAAGAGAAAATAGATTTTTAACTCCACTACAGGACACTTTATATGCAGAACATATGATAAGCTTGTTAATGTGATTGATGATTATATATGACGTTATATTAGTAATTGATTAATCGTTTAAGTTTAGGTTATATTTCAAGCAAACATGCCTAAGATGTAATGGTTCTAGCCTCTCAAATGCGAGGATTTGTTGCCTTTCCTCGTCTTTCATGATGGTAAATATGATATTTTGGGGTTTCTAGGCTGTTTGTTGGTAAAAACCAGACATCTGATGACATCAACTTGGGCTCTAGGAGATTGTTTTTTATTTTTTTTTACTGCATTTTGAAAGACCCAAATGATTTCTCAAAATAAATCTGCGTATTACTCAATAATGAAATAAGTCATTAGTTACAGCCATAATAAATTATTTAAAGCTTGACCAACTATCATATTAAAATGCTACTATAATAAATGCATTTTGAAATGCAACTGTAATGGAAACACTGTCTATGATTATGATCGTGCCAATAAAGCAGAATTTTGATTACTTAGTACTTTTATACTTTTATTTCCAAATAAACTACCAGTAGTTTGCTGATGCATCGCTTTCTAGGACATTTCTTGCACCCTAAAAGGAAAATCGAAGGGGTACAAATTAACCATAATGCAGCACCATCCATCATTGATCAGTGTTAACAAAGTGGATTATCAGACCAATGTTCTGTTATGTGTTAGATTGCATATTTTTCTTTTTTTCAGTTTCTTTTCTCTGTCCATGTTCTAGAAAATGCTGGGGTATATCTGGCAGTACGTCTACACATCCTTCCTGAGATACTTGCTGAAGTGGCTCCTCAGACAGGCAACAGGGAAGTGTGAGCTGCAGAGAATATGCTCCGGATACAAGCCTGGGGCAACAAGGACAACAAAAGCAGGTGCATTAAATCATCCCAAACCTCGTCTACTTTTCCTGCTTACTGTACATTTTTACAATTATAGTAATCTGCCTCTCATGTCCTGTTGTAGAGTATTCTCTCCGGTCATCAAAGAACAAGGTAAGAAAATGTCACCATTGTTAACTGTCAGTTTTTCATTAGGTAATGAGTTATAGCGTTGTTTCTGATACTCAGCTCCTTGGCAATTTCTAGGACCAGCTTTAGTAGTTGTGGTTTAAGATTAAGAAAAGCTTTGAATATGACAATTTCTGTTTATTTTACATACTGTATAGACACACCAGAAACAGTTTTTTTGTTTTCAGTGAAACTAGTTCCTAATCTCCATTGAGGCCCTTAACAACACTAACAGGGTCAAACTGCAGGATTTGATTAATGTAAACCCTTTTTGTAGATCTGGACTATAATCTAAGTACAGCAGATATGAGATAGAAGCTGGATTAATTGGTGGTAATGTACACAGACAACTGTCAAGGAAACTCCTCTTGCTTCACTACTGACCCGTCCATTATCAGTTATGCCGTTGTATGTGTGAACTCCAATAAAGACATATCCTGTGAGCTTAATCAGTCCTTATCTATAAATACACTTGCCAAGCGTAGATGAATTAGCTATATAGCTAGTTAAGCATTTTCCGATAAACAGTCCATTCAGTGTAGGAACAGAAGTGCTTGGTCATCCTTTTCATTGTGCCTGAGGTTGACTTTGAAAGGTTTTTTTTCTTTTTTTGCTGTGGTTGACACATTATATAGGAGCCACTGTGCCAATATTCTCTGTGGAAGCTCTCTCTATCATTACTTTTCTGTGACTACCTCCTCCTCTCCTGTGCTCTCTTTTCCTCTGTAGGTTTTAAGAGGAGCTTTGGAAACCAACAAGGATAAATTAGAGCAATGTGTGGATCAAATTATGAAAGTGAAGAATGTCAAACCCCAAAAAGATCCCCAGTAAGGTTACTTCTTATCATCATCATCTTCATCATGATCATGTCATTTTGCTTGCCACCATCAATTCTTCAAATAATATTAAGTGTATTAATCATTTGTTTAACTCCCCTACCCTTTCTAGGTTCAAGGAAAGTCTACACGTCTGTCTGTTACAGATCACAGGACACAGCAGCCTGTATACATCTGTGGAAGACATGAGAAAGGAAGTCTTCAACTCAGACAACCAAGAACATGAGGCCATGCTGTTGAAGGTGTGTGTTCCTGCTTTGGGATCAGTCCATTAGTAAATCAGCTGCTTTACTTGTTTAAGCCACATGATTACCTTTCCACAGAACAAATAAGTGGATGTTTGAAGTATGTCCGGCACAACAAAAGCAGTTGAAGCTATAGAAAGAGAAACCACATTTAGAATGTCTAATCAAATTTGACAGCACAATAAAGTAGCATGATTAAATGATAGAAAGTATGAATCCAAAATGTTGTGCACAAAATCACATTTGGCATCACTGTATGTATATCTCAGTAAATTGGCAGTAAAAATGTGTAACCCTGGAAGTATTTGTACTCTCAGCTGTGGGACCTGCTGATGCCAACAGTCAAACTGGAGTCCAGGATAACCAAACAGTGGGGAGACATTGGATTCCAAGGAGATGACCCCAAGACTGACTTCAGAGGAATGGGCATGCTGGGCCTAATCAACCTTGTGTGAGTCCCCAATGAATAACAATGAGACATTTATTAACCAGGTTATAAAGAGCTACAGATAATGTCAGCACTGAGCATTAAGACCATTATGATGTACTGTCTTTTTATCGGCTTCTCCCTTGCTGCAAAGCAGGGTCAACAATGGTTTAAAATATCAATAAAACTAAGAAAAGCAACAAAACATGAGGAAAGCGTGAGACATAGCACAGATACTAACCTTGTGTGGCAGTTGGAGTTACGAAATAATTAAATCAAGTGAGAAACCATCTTGCCAGGCTACAAGCTTTGCTCTTGTGTCCGAAACACAAGTGGTTTAGACCCGTTAGCATCCTATGAGGAACTACTACTACGGATGTGGTTTAACGCTATGTATGCGTGTGATGACATGGGGGAGAAGTGACAGCAATGGCAGCCACTAAAGAGGTTAGTGTAGATGCTGCTAGTATCAGTTATATCAGAACTGGAGAGTATTTATTCATGGAAAGTAGAGAAAAGAACGGCACTGAAGGCTTTTCTCACTGGAAAAGATGTATTGGCTCTTCTCCCGACCGGCTTCAGTAAGAGTTTGACTACGTTATATGGTTCATTGATCTGATTGATTCGCCTGTGACAGACAGTGAAAGACTGATTTTCTTTGTTTGGATGATTTGATCACAATCAGTGGAACTGTACTTGCTTGGAAGAACTGCATTTTCAAACCTTTTTGAATCTGTCTCTAAAATCTGTTCCCTGTTATTATCTGTGTGTTTATGCCTCGTCCTCTACCTCACGATCTACTACTATAGCTGAAAGAGTGACATACAGTAAAACAAATGAAAGCTGTGGCAGAAAGAAGTTAAGAGACAAACGAATGACCGTTTTAGTCAACTCATTAGAATATATACAACGCAGATACATTATGTAGTCTACAAAAAATGCATTTAATAAAACATTAACCTTTTAAAGAGTACTCCACCACTCCTATAACATAGTCAGACTCAGGTTTAAAAAAAAGAGATCCAAATCGATGCGGCAGAGCCAGAGATATTGTTATTGTCATTGTCACTTGACCGCCAGAGGATCAGTTAGAGATTTGCGTGTGTTTCGTTGCGGCTAATTTAGTCTCGAGCCACTACCCTCAAGCATAGATGAGGAAAGTTCTGGTAAGCTCACTCCTTTTCTAACACACCCCCTTTTCAATTTCTATCTTCAGTCCCAACTGACTCAATGACATCACTTGAGGCGATTTACCAGACTCTCAGTTGTACCCCTTAAAACCTGTAAACAGACTCATCTTTAGAAATCAGTAAATATAAGCAAAGTATAAAACAGTTTTACAGTAAATGATAATTACACGTAAATGTTTTTGCTCTGTTACAGTTTTTTCAGTGAAAACTACACGGAGGAGGCTCGTCAGGTGTTGTCCCATGCAAACCATCCTAAACTAGGGTAAGAGACATTCATGTACAGTATTAGTATCACAATATTCAATATCAGTATTGTTAAACCTTCCTAAAATCAATGCATTATTGCACAATGCTAGACCTGCCAGAAATGGAATTGCTGCAGTTCATTGGGTTCATCATTTTGTGTTCCTCATATTGTAGGTATTCATATGCTATAGTTGGGATCAACCTGACAGAAATGGCCTACAGCCTGCTGAAGAGTGGTGCTTTGAAACCCCATTTCTACAATACAGTACTGGGCACGCCTGAGCTTTGGCACTTTCATCAGCTATACTGTGAGTAAAAACAATCACATGATTTCTCTATTTTCTATTTGTAGGCTGTTTTTTTTTTTTTTTAATAAAGAATTCTCTAAAGCTTTTTTTCTTTATCTTCTAGGTTATCTGGCATTTGAATTTGATAAATTCTGGGTGGCAGAAGAACCAGAAAGCATCATGCAGTTCAATCAGTACAGAGAAAAATTCCACGATATAGTCAAGACGCATCTACAGGACCCCGATGTATCCCTCACATTGACTGTCCGTTCTAAAAACTAACGCTATTCACAAATCTCCTCTGATCTCTCCCTGGCCCCTGACCTTGTCCGATTGGGCAGAAGAAAGCGAGAACCGTAAACGCAGAAGCTGGTCGCTCACTCACATTCCTCAAAAATTCAAACCGATAAATCCTCTTATATTTGGTTTTGTGATTCATTAGTCATGCTCTGTTGATCTTGTCTAAGTGGTAGTTAAGGGTTTTTAAAATAGAGCACAAATCTAACACCCTATACCTCAAAAATGACCATTCCGGCGTGTAATTAAGCTTCGTAAAAAAAGGGCAAATGAGAGCAGCTGCGGAGGATTGTAGCGAGAACAGGTGTGTCTGTTGTAAGAGTTAAAGCACTTTGAGCAAAAGACAGTTAATTAAAATTAAAAATGGCGATTAACTACCATATTTGTAGCTTTCTTGTTTGTATTTATGTAAACGAGACTTATGTCTTCTCACAGTTGTCCCGCTCAGGAATTTCATTTGACCATAGCTAAAACCTAATGTAAGGAATAACTAGTTCACGTTCTGATGTGTCCCCCTCGATGTCATCTGTATTCTGTAATATAGGTGATGTGGAAATCAAAATGGTTGTTTGCCTCCATTTTCATAAATTTGTATTTCTGAAGAGTGATAATGCATTTTTATTACCTGTTGTTATTTTTATGCCGTGATTTGCTTTCAAGGAAGGTATGTAATGATTAACAGATCTTACTCAAAGTTAATAAATACACGTTTTGACGTTTTGAAATGTGTTTTGTGTGGTGGAAGTGATAGCACGAGTTAATAAGCAAGCACAGGGTCTTTAAAACAAGTCAAATATATTTAAAGGTTCACATACATACTGTTGTACATTTTATTATTATTTCTCACATACAGATGTACTAGTCTGCCTAAGAATGTGGCAGATATAGATTAACAGGTCTTAAAGAGCAAACCCAACTTCCCAAAGGAGGTTGTCACAACAAAGTGTTTGCACCATTCACTCCCATTAATTTAGAATGGGTTCATTATGAAAAATTATAAATATAAAGATGCATTTCTTTTACACATCAGTTCAACATAAAGTCAAATACAAAGTAGATTCCTTTTTCAACAAAGGATTTTCTTCTTTGTCACCACAAGACAAAAGAGAATAAAACTAAAATGTGATATGATGTTCATTAGGTTTCTTCAGCGATGCTCCGGCGCAGGGCTGGTAGTTCAAGTTTTCCAGTCAAACTCAATTTGTGGCCTCCATCTTCTTCTTTGTGACCATCATCGCTCTCTTGATTTGTTCGAACGAGACAAACATCACAACGTTCCATGATCCCAACCTCAGAAATGAGGGCACAAATCTACAAGAAACAAAGAAAAGAGGTTTAAACAGATTTACCACATGACCTCAAGAGTGCGTGCTGGGGTCAGAGGGGAAGAGCTCACCCTTTGTAGAAAGCCGTTGGCCCCTCTTTAGTCAACATGGTCCAGGCGCAGTTAATGGCACTCTTGTACTGGCCTGGTGGTGAGTTCATGTATCTAGTTTTCACCACATCTACCGGGGAAGCGATGACCGTGGTAACGAAGCCGGCGCCAAACGCAGATACAAAGTGGCAAGGCAGATTGTCTGTGTGGAGGAAGTTGGAAACAAAACAACTTAAAACGAGTGAATGGCAGTAAACAGGAGGGGCCTTTGCTCTGTGCTGAGCAGTATAGAAACACATATCAGTAGATTACGTAACCCTGTGAATAGGACAGTATAAATGATTGAGATAAATCATATTAACTACTGTATTTACAGCACTGTGAAGGGAAAATACACCGTGTCCTGTACCGGCATGTGAGTTGTTATCAGCTGCGGTAGAGTTGAAGGGGTGGGAGGGTGTGTACATTTCTGCCCAATCAGCTGTCTCTCTGGGATAGCATTATGTGTGTGTGTGTGTTACTGTAGCCCAGGCACACATGCACAAGCTCCCTCACTCACCGGACAGCAGGTTGTGTTTGAGGATGGCCTCCTTGATCAGGTCATATGTAACCAGCTCTGTGCAGTTGACTAGTGCATTTCTTGTGATGTTGGGTAGTGTGCCTAAAGAAGCCAGAAAAGAACGATAAGTTCAGATCAGTTTAAACCATTTCAGGGTCTTATTTTCATGAGTTCATTAATTTAAAGCCTGCTTGCTAACGGCACCTTTCCAGAGTCCTCGAATGCCCTCATTCTGGAAGATGTGTTTATAGGCCTGCATTGTGCCAGTGTAGCGACGAGCCACACCGTCCAGGTTCGTCTGGGCTTGGAATCGAACCTTGACCACATCTGTGGGTTGTGCAAAGGACACTGCCATGGCGCCTGTAGTACAGCCGGCCAGAATACGTACCAGTACACCGGGATCTGGAGAAAGACAGACAGGATCAACCAATGGTGGAATATAACTCAATTAATACAATTAATCCAGTTACAATTGTGAGGTACTTCTGCTTTACTTTATATGTGTGTGTGTGTGGGTGTATATATACATACATACATATATACATATGTATACATATATACATACATGTGTACATATGTATAATTAAACCATCAGTCAGTGTCACTGCCCTCAGATCTTCATACGTCACTCTTTGTGGAAACTGAAACTATTTTATTGTGTTCTTTATTTTCTTAGTGTTGTAACTGTTGAACTCTTGGAGGAGTTTTACCCTCTTAAATCAAAGATCTAAGGATATAGAGTGTGATATGTTGTATGGTTTGACTTCTGAGACAGATTTGGCTTTTGGGCTCTATTACAAAATGTTCTTGAGCTGATATCTTTCATGTAGGGGTTTTGGTTCGTGACAATGGGACATTTTATTTTGTAAAAACGTTCTGTAACCAGAGATTGTCTGATTTTTTAGAGTTTAATGTATTTGGGAATATGTAATTTAAAAAAAAGTAACCACTTACTGTCTTTGCCACCAGTGTAGAAATTTTTGACATTGTCATAGAGGCCAATTCTGATGGAGGCGAAGCACAGTTGTCTCTGCAGCCCTGCTATCAGCCCGTTGTACAGGGACTTGGGCCCCTCTGTTCGGATCATGGTGCTGATTGTCCCAAACACCCCTTTGTAGCGGATGCCTCCCACTGCAGTCTTCTCTCCCTGAATCTGGGGTCACAGATTGTACTCAAGGCTAAAACTGTCTTCTCAGAATGGAAGTAGAAAACATTTTGACTAAACTGTGCAGCGTGTAGCAACAGAAATGCAAATGAGTGCAATTGATTTATGGACAATGAAATGGACAAAGTTGAAAGTCAAGCTGCTCAGTCAATAGCTGCCAACATCACATTGTTTTCCAAATTAGTATCTGAACATCACAATATAACATCAGCAGTAAATGTGAAGTAAACCTTGTTATATGATACTGGATACGAATGAACAAAGATTTTCTTCTTTCTTTGTCAGCATTACTGAACAGATACCTGTAGTCTGACTTTGGCTGTGTCCAGAGGAAATGTGACAATGTCAGCTATACAGGCTGCCGCCCCAGCACTCGCCATCTTCACCCCCAGAGGAGGGGGAACATCTGAGGGTTTAAGTCCCACCATGTCTTCTGATACTGGTGTTAAAAGTATGCACAAACACACAGAGACACACACACACAGGCACAATCAGATCACATCAGCAGGATTCTGCTGTAGGAAACCAGCATATAAACATTAAACCGTGATACTTATCATTCATCTTTTAAACTGAAAGGTTAGTGAGTGATACATTTTATGAGCCAACAATCAAAGTGTGGCTTGATGATATAAAACATACTCACATTGTGCGTCTAGAATTTAAAGCTTCCTTTTGATCCTTAGTTGTCTGTCACCGGGAAGGATTTGATTGGCCAGATTATAATCCATAAAGGGTCCCACTCCACAGAAAGGAAGGATGCATCTTCTGCTCTGTATTTATATGTCATCTGGCTGGCTTTTTTTACGACATCCACAGAGAGGCGTTACTGTGTACTCCTGTACGCAAGGGTCTAATCAAAGTCCACCGACTGTCAGAAAGTCAATGTTCAATTTACCCCACAGTGCAGACACATTTCAGAAAAACAACTCTTTTAGTTTCCCATTCTGGCATTGTAACTTTTCATCCTGGTTATTTCTTGCCTTAAATATATAATTTATCTAAAATCTATAATCAACACTGTTCTTGTTCAGTACAGTAAGCAGAGTTTGGAAATACTGGCAGATTTTCCCTCTGTCCTGTGTATGTCACTGACTAATTATTTACTTTCTTAGATCAGTGGTTCCCAACCTAGGAGTCCAGACTCCCACTAGAGGTCGCCAAAGCTTCATAGGGGGTCGCAAGGCCTTCTTGTTTTTATAGGTATAGAATATATTACATTTCATTAATTTCTGTGAAGAAAACTAAATTAAATAGATATTTTAAAGTTAAAAAAAGTTTATATTTTGATAATAATCTCACAGGATAAGAGCACAGTGAAGACCTGAACACAAGTTAATCAAACACTGCCTTGTCCTGCATCAAAAAAAGTACAAAGTTAAAACAACCAAATAGTGAATAGAACAATGAGGAAATAATGAATTTGTCAAAAAAAGAAGCCAATTAAGTATTTATGATTGTTAAAATTTAAGAGTACATAATACAGAGAGAATTGTATAAAATATTCCTAATAATAATCTCAAATGCAATATACACAAAATATAATGCAATCACAAAAACTTCCTGCAGTTACTGTGCTCACTGTTTGGGTTAATTGTACAGTTTATCAGTTGTTCTGTACTGTTGTTGAATATAATATGAAATATCCATAAAATATGTCACTTAGACAGTGGTCTTCAGTTTACTCAGATTTGTACCACTGCATTAAAATAATATAATAATAAAACATTTTCAGATGAGTTCATTGGAGGCTTGTCTTTGCTCTCAGCCAATGACAGAACAGGTCAACACAACAGAGAAAGTGTTAGTAGCTGATTGGCAGGAGTCAAACCTCACACCAGGTTGCCCATCCACTCTCGTAGTAGCCTTACTGAATCACACAGTATTTCATCTCATTCTCATTTGTTTGTTATAAAACGTATTACATCCTGCTGCTCATATAGGATTTCTTTAATAACACATCCCTTTCACATTTCTATGAAAGAGGACACCGGCTTTAAAAAAAAAAGCTTTGGGGGAGAGTAGTGACGTGAAGTGGTGACTGAAGTTCACTAGCAGATAAGAACTTTGCATCACACCGCGTTCGACCTCTCAGCAGTTTGGCAGCAGTGACGGTGCCTGTTTCGTAATACCTTGCCCTAAATTCAACCTATGTAGCTTCTCAAACAGAATTGGAATTATGGGAAAATCTGTTTTTTGGGGAAAAAGTAAAAGGGAAGAATGTGTGACCTTTTCCCCCAACGCTCAGTTGCCGGTTTAATTGGTAAAACTAAAACTAGTCTTATACCACAGTCCTGCAATAACTCCTACATGTAAGGTTATAATCAGTGTTTGTTGAGACTGCTTGGAGAGGTGTTGATTCAACTTCATGGTCATTTTGGAGGCTGTAGTTTGTTGCTTGTTGAGTTGTATTGTGTTGTACTGTACTGTGAGGTATTTCTAAAATGCTATTTACTGTATATCAATGAGGATAAACTAAATATTATAAATACCTCTCAAGCAATACAGTTCAACAACACCACAAAGTAAAGTCGTGGAATTCAAATCAGTTTTGACAAATCTGAACATATAATAGTCATGAAAGCAGGGCTGCATTAGTTTAAGTTATATGTACCTAATAAACTGGAAATTGAGTGTATAATGCTAATTTAAAAACACCATAATAAATAACATTGAAGAAACAGGATCTAAAGCAAACAAAAGGCCCTCAAGGCAGGGAAATAAGAATCTTCCTATTCATTTAGTTAGATATGAAACCTCAGGATTGCTTTAAGATGAGGATTTTATAATTTCTGGAAAGCAAAGAGTGAGACCAACCTGTGGACACCAGAACAGATATAAGCAATATTTCATCACCCTGCTCGTACAAACATAATTTCTGATAGATTCATAATTCATAATTTATAGCTTTATCATGTGTCGGAGAGGGCACATTAGGCTTACTGTGATTGGTTGACCTGAGCTACAACCCCAGTGTGTTTAGAGGAAGCGTAAGAGAAGCCCTGTAACCAACTGAGGTTTAATAAAGAAGGTCTTCAAAGTGCTTGTTGCTGCGTTCTCTCTCAAAAGGCTCTCAATGAAATGTCCCGATATTTTGAGAAAGTGCAATGTTCCGAGCATAAATCGTCAAGTTTTGTATATTTCAACTTGTTCAAAAAGAACGAATGTTAATAACATGTTTGCGTCTGTGGAATCATATTTGACTTTGCTAAAAATCTTGAGGAAATTAATGATTGGTAGCATAAATTATCTTCCACCAGATGGCAGTAACACTCAGTATCCTCCTCGGTCTGAGGAAGTCAATGGAAGAGGCTTGAGGCATTATACTGTGCAGCATTGAGTCAATCATACTGTAATTTTAATTAGATGGAGTGACACACAATGCATCATAATCCAGAGTAATAACACCTGGACGTTTAAAATAAAAAAATATTCACATAAAAACAGCAAAGTA
Organism: Dicentrarchus labrax; assembly: GCF_905237075.1. Classification (NCBI taxonomy): domain Eukaryota; kingdom Metazoa; phylum Chordata; class Actinopteri; family Moronidae; genus Dicentrarchus; species Dicentrarchus labrax. Next base: position 26,922,763 of record NW_026136721.1, read on the forward strand.
AAAATGTTCAGAGCAAAAAGGTTAAAACATGTTTTTTAAAAAAAGGCAAACAGTTTAGTTTGGAGTACAGACAATAGGTACGCAAATGTCAAGCAAATACATATTAGTGGATCACATTATGTTGTAAACAAAGAAAGTGCAGGCTCTTCATTCAACAGCTTTTTTTTTTTAGTGTAATCATCACTTCTTAGCACACATACCTTCCTTTGAACTCCTTAACCCTTTGTGGTTGTGATTGTTTTTGTACAAGTTGTTTGCAATTATCAATAAAACTGAAGAAGACACACTGGAGTGATTATTGGCAACAATTTTGGGGAGTGAATGTCCAGGAAGCTATAGATATGTGTGTGAAAAAGAACAGTTTCTGCCATAGTGACACATTGTGTTAGCTGAAGAGAGTTTACACAATAATAAATGAAAATTCACTTCATCATTGAATTTTTACAGCTTTGTTTTCTAGTTCCCCGTATTGTAATTTGACAACAAACTAAAAATATTTAGTGATTAACAGCAAATGGAATCATAAAGTAAGGGAGCAACAGTTTGAGCAGATATAATGTTAGGTGACCGTACGTAGACTATCAATATCCCAGTTTAGAACTGTACCGTGTCTGTGGACATTTACATCTACATAGCCTAAGAAGTACTAGAGATTACGATATTAACACCTATGCATAATGTCTTATAAAGTACAGCTACTACATGTTCACACTGATTTCATCTGAGCAAACCTTAATATTAATGTCCTGTTCCTTCTTAGCTGGACAGAACCTAGTGATTGTTATAATAAAAGTCTTTCACATCTGGTAAAATACATTGCTAACAGCAGTTTTTGGTCACATTCATTCAACTATCATACACATACAATTCACATTTACCTTCATTATCCTCTAAAACTCACTTATACCAATGACTGATAGTCATGTTTCCCTTTCAAAACAGCAAAAGTCTTTGTGTGAAATCTCCCTTAAAAAGGCCTCAGCCAGATAGCGAGATCTCATAGTCACTTGTCGAGAGGGAGCGCCCAACTTTACGCACATTCTTGGCGTTAGTTATACGAGCTGCCACGTCCACTGGCTTCTCAAAATAATGCACCAGGGCCTGCTCGGTGAGCACAGAGGCCAGGAACTGCTCAAATGTGATGGCCCAGTCTTTATCAATGCTGGTGCTGTGAGGCAGCCCTCTGTCGTGGGGTCCGCCGCCATGGCGGTTACCTCTTTCACCGTCGGAGCCGCTGTCGCTGCGCACCAGCACTGTGTCGTCTGCAATGTCCTCGCACTGCAGCTTTTCATCCAGCTCGTGGGAGCCTGCGCTGAGCACCGAGTAAGATGACATTGAGGTGTCATCTTTGGTTTCATCATCTGAGATAAGCATGGCGGATGACGTGCCTGTGTCTTTGGGAGACGAGTCCTCCAGCTTGATGTCTTGCATAGGTGGCAGCTGCTCGCTCCTTTCGTCGTCCCCTTTCCCCTCCTCACAGGGGTTTGGCTTGTTCTCCAGACCTGCAGGGACAAAGGCGTCACTCTGGTCCTGGAACACACTGTCAGACACGGCCTCCTGGGTGGTTTTGGGATCTGCGACATCTCTCCTACACATGCTGGACTCTGGTTTATCCTCCATGTTGTGGTCCCTTCTGCCAGAGGAGGAGAAGAGCTTCCCCACTTCTCCCATTTCCAGCAACAGACTGGTGACTGTCGCTGTGGCATGATACAGCTCCTGTTCTGCAACATCCTCACTGAACATGCTGTAGAGGGTCTTGCAAAACTCGATAAACTGGCTCTGGAGGAAAAAAAAAAACACGACAGGTTAGCCATACTCACTACTGTAACAACTGAGTTTCCCATACACATATTGTATATAAAGACCGATACAGAGGGCGAAGTCTTACCTGATTCAGCTTGGGGAGATCTTTTGTGTTTTCTCGCTTAGGTTTTGTCTCCTGGTTCCACAGTTTGAGGTAATGGCGATATTCAGGAGTGTTCAGCTTCTTCACTGTAAGATTTACAAATGAATGCGTTATTGATATTATTTATTCACAAACTCACATTTTGGATTTAGACAGGGTCCAAAAGCAACATCAGGGGCAGGGATAAATAAATAATAGCCTAGACAACTATTGCAACAATTGAACAAGTAGATTTCAACAACCTGAAATTGCCCTGCGATATGGCAACGAAGTGCCAATAAAATGAAATATGCCAACTGAGACCCATCACTCAAAGGTAGAGCACATTTCCACACTTTTGGTATCATATGAAAGTAAGTCTCATTATTTTATGCACTAATGCCCTATCCTATGTAGTGCTCCACTCGTGGGAGGATGCATGAGTCATAAATCCAATAGAAAGGAGGCAGTCAATCCAGAGAGAAATAATACTTGTTACATTGAAAAATGCTTTTTTTATGATTAAAGTAATTGTTGTTAATAATTTATTAGCGACCCCCCACAGACGAATGATTTATGTGGGAGCTCAGCTTTAGTTTTAGATGCAACTGCTGTCTGCCAGTTTCTGTACTGTGATTAAAGACTGAACACATTTTTTTACCCTATTTCTCAGGTAAATACAAAACTTGAATTGGTGTCAGTGTTTTGATAAATGAGTACAGCTTGTTGTTGTTGGTGTGTGTGTGTGTGTGTGTGTGTGTGTGTGTGTGTGTGTGTGTGTGTGTGTGTGTGTGTGTGTGTATTTCACATGTTGTTTCAGACATCCAGAAGGAAATAAGATTTTTTTTGATATTCTGTGGCAATGGTTTTACATCAGTCATGTTGAGTATATGAAAGTCACACCCATATAATACAGTTTTGTGTGAAGACAATTTTCTTGGCTGCTCCTCAAGACTAGCTAATTTCACACTTGAATGGTTTGCCATTTAAATGAAATTAAACATCTTGCTGCTCGTGTCAGGCAAATGGGGACAATATAGCATAGTATAATACATATTTTATGTTCCTTCTGCAATAACTGACTACACTGCTTACCTTTTTCAGTCTTAAATGTAACTCTGACGAATCCATCATCTCTCTCACTTCTGCACTTTGAGTCATGACCTGAGGAGAGAGGAGCGTGACGAACATCAACATTTGTTCAATTAAAAACGTCAGGATATCCAATTGCAAGAGCTAGAATGAACATTTAGCGCTTTTAGTTGCATCCTCTATTCTCTGTTTTGAAAACAAGCACATTACATCAAACATTTACTGTATTTTGTTGCTTCCAAACTACATACTGCAGGCCACATAATACAAGTGACACTACATCACAAGTTTAATTTTCCAAACAACAGCTTTCAGATCAGCAAAGCTGTTTGAGGCAGTTTCTCTCTCTTCTGCATATTCAACACATGATACTCCTGCAGGCTTGTGCCGTACATGCATAATTTAACTTGTGTATCAAAGTTTTGTTTGTGCTTTCAGGCTGCACACGATGTCTACGGTTTCAAGGTTAATGCAACCACACTCTCCACTGCAAATCACATGCCCATAATCACAAAAACATATATCACAGATACAAATATCATGATAACAATCTATCAATCAAATGCTTTATATTGAAAACAGCAACAGTGCTGTACAATACATCACCAGGAGAACAGAAACATACAGAAACATATAATGTGTCACCTCATATTGTGAATATTTGCTGAGAGCTAATGAAAGCTGTCTATTTCAAATGAGGCACAATGAATTAACTCAACAATTGTCTACAAACAATCTGCACATCAAAGCACAACAGCTTTATTAACTAATTTTATACTCCTGAGAATTACATAAATAATAATAATAAAATTTGACTTGCTTTTTGAATTGTTTCTGATGAGTACAGTATTGTATCTTTACTATACAATGGGAGAAATTGGGTTCAGAGTTGTTATATTCAAACAAGTACCACTAATACTGTTTCATCTTTAATCTCCTAGACATTATTTATTTTATCTTGAGGGTTATATTGTGGGTAAATGTGGGAACATACATACCTACATACATACCTACATACCTACATACATACATACATACATACATACATACATCCATCCATACATCCATCCATACATCCATCCATACATACAATGTTAATGATGATATATGGTTATATTATATCATCTTGCTGCACATGCATAGTGTGTGTATGGAATGCAATACAAATGTGATCACAAAAAACGTCAGTCTCAGGTCCTTACCGATGGATGTTTCTGGAGTGATGTCTTCAAAGAAGTACTGAGTGGCCTCGAAGGCAGAGTCTGGCTCTTCCTGCTCATGGGTGATTTCTAATAAAAGTCAAAGTTAAGTATTCATTAAGCTGAAGACACTGAGTAGTTGTAGTAATGTCATGTAGTAAAAAAACAAACACATGACACATTAATCCTGAGAAAATTATTTGTCAAGTGTAAGACAAAGTGTTCAAAGCGTAACATTTTCCATTGAAATTAAACATTTTTCTGAAGTTCCCTAAAGACGACTTTCCAAGATGAATGAACTGCATCGATGCACACTCACCAGGTATGACATGCATCTTGTAGAGGAGCTTCAGCTTCTCAGTAAGGTCCCCGTGACACAAAACACCTGAAACACAACAACCAGCTTTAGAAATCAGACACATCGTAGCTGCTTCCAAATGTAATACATCATCTTAAATACAATACTGCATTAAATTACAATCACAACAGAGTACAACATCAATTTGTCAACTGAACAGCTGCGTTACAAACCATTACTCCCAAGGAATATTTACAAGGACACACCCACAACCCATACTGTGCTTACCCAGGCCATTTATGAACTCCCGAAAATTGATGAGGGTATCCCCGTTATGGTCAAGGAGACGGAAGAAGCGCACAGCCAGGGGGTCTGAGTGGGCCCCGTTGGCCCAGGGGAACAGCAGATTGAACAGGCCTTTGAACTGCTCCACGTCGATGCGGTACTGCTCCAGGTAGGGCAGGCTGGGGTCATGACGCTCTGTGGGGTTGCTGCTGCCGCCCCAGTAACAGCTGGTCAGGTGCTCCGCCTGAAGATGCGAAGAGAGAAGTGAAAACTGTAAAACACCATATGAAAATCAAAACAATTTAAATACAAAGTAGAATTACTAAGTATGCCACCGCCAACAAGCCATATTGCAGTTTTTTTGGCCTTAATGGAAGTTATCAGTATATTGATGGTACAAATGTATGATATCAGTGATATACATTTTTTAAATGATAAATAAAAAGGATTATGATAAATGTACTGGCTAAACAGGTACACAGATACTTGATTACTATGTAAAGATGGATTCTTGTAGTATAGTTAGACAAAATGTTGTGCTTTTGTTTTCTCTGGGCATTTTTAGATGCGACTCCAATAATTTGCAGTCACATTATTCTGATGACAATCTGCCCTTCTGTTCCAGAGTTATGGCGCTGAATAATGGCCAAAAATAGCCAGGGCATTTAGATGTCTCAGTGAAGTTGACCTTTGAGCTTTTGGGTAAAACATGTCATCACTTCATCGTTGTGTCCCTTCAAAGATCTGTGTGAAATTTTGTCAGAATTACCGCATCAATTCTTGAGTTATGACCAAAAATGTTTGTCAAGGTCACTTTGAGTCAAAAGTTTTACAGATTCATTGTCCCACCAATTGTGAAATATGGTCATCTATTCTTAAAATATGTCCAAAATGTGTTTTGTGATGTCACAATGACCTCAACCTTTGACCTCCAACTTCTAATGAGTTCATCCTTGAATCCAAGTGGACATTTGTGCCAAATTGAAAGAGATTCCCTCGAGGTGTTCCTGAGATATTGAGTTTTACTAATAAACAATAACCATTAGTGTAGTCTCATTCTGTCATGTTTGTGAAATACACAAAATGCTTTGACAGCATGTTTGGAAAACAATTTCACTCTTGAATAATCTGAATCATTAAGAAGACCGCGCCATTAAAGTGGCACATTAATCTTCACCTTGTGTTTATACAGGCCTGTGCCCCAAGAATATGTTGGACTAGAGGAAAACAGCTAGAGCACTAATATTAAGGCTCCTAGGCTATTATTTATTTTCTCTGTAGAGAACAAAAGACTTTTTGATTTCCTGTCTGTAGTGCTCTTGCAGCAGAACAGTTAGTGGGAACTGTAAGCTGTAACTCACCTTGAAGAGCACATAGAGCTCCTCCAGCTCATCAATACTGAAGGCCGTCTCTGTTACAATTGTCCTGACCTGAAAGATAAATATAATCACATTAGGTAAAAATAGAACATAGATAATAATATAAAGTGTGAAGAGAGAGCAGATAATCTAACAATGACCAGAATGTAGTTCAGTTTCAAAGCTCAAACCTGCAGAAGTAAGAGACTTTTTTTTACCATTATATATTTAGAGTTGGTTTGTTATCAGATCACTGTTCTTCTGTCTTCACAACAGGGTTGAGCAAGAACATTAGCAGTAAATAGTCTTAAAAATCACAAACTTTTGCCTAATTCTAGTATCTATAAGAGTAAGTCAGTGGGTTCTCACCACGTTGCGTTTAGTTGTATCTTCAATGGTTTGGATGACCCTCAGTCTCTGTTTGAACCGCATCTGTTCAATCACATCTGCACGGATTGAACCAAATTTCTGGCACAAAAAGGAAAAACAGAGAGAAATACAGGTGAACCTGGCTGTGGTATTACTGTTATCCAGATGTGGAAAAAGTGCACACATTCTTTACTCAAGTAGAAGTACAGATACTAAAAAGACTAAAAAAGACTAAAAGTAGAAATACTGATTCAATTTCTTTACTCAAGTAAAAGTGAAAAAGTACTCAAATAAATAAAAAGTATATTATTACCATCAAGTCAGCCGAAAACAATTACATTTAAAATTCAAAACACTGAAAGCTGTAACCTTACAGTTCCTTGAGAAAGGAAATGGATGACAAACGGGGACAAACAGACAAACTTGAGCACTCACATACTCAAACTTGTACTTTTCCCAACATGGAGGACGACACAGGCTCACAGAGACACATTATCATCAGGTTAAATACCTCGTAGGAGCTGCGGACCAGTTTGAAGATGTCGACCTCTGGATGTGGTTCTCCATTGTCGGTCAGTAAGGAGTGCAGGTGGGGGATGGGAGGGAGGGTGCTGTCCTTATTGGTCACACTGTCCAAGTATCTACAATATGCAAATGTCAAAAATATATAGATAAATGGTTTTTGGCGTAGAGTAATATTTGTGTCCTGACAGTGAATGACACACCCATAATATCCAGAATCTAGATATTTCCTAACCTGCCTAATACGGTCATGGCCTCGCCATCGTCCTTGCACCCAAGCAGCTGGTGGATGTTGGCATGCAGCACGGAGAGCGCCAGCTGAAAGATGACCTTGATGCCATCGTAGAAGAAGCAGTCCACCACCACCACCGCACTCTCAAACGGCATGACAGACAGGAAGAGGGTGAGGAACCAGGAGAGCGAGATGGTGGAGATGACCCCAAGGTCCTGCATGCAGTCGTACAGCTGAGGAACGTACTCGCGAGCGAGCTCCTCGAAGACACCCTGATCAACTAGGGCTCCTGGGGAAGAGCGGGGGATGTTAAACAAATAGAAAACTGTCAAATCAAACACCCTAAAACACAGAGGGAGGCGCACATACTGACCTACGACCCTGGTGTTGTAGTAGTCAGGCAGCATCCTCTCACAGAGCGCCACAAGCAGCCAAAAAGCCTCCTCTTCTTTGGCATAGAGCAGCAACACAGACGTCACAATATTCATAGCCTGTGGTGTCGAGGGAGAGAATAAAAAGTCAAGTATTGTCAAGGGCTGCAAGGTTTCTGTCAGCTCAACTCAAAATCAAAACAACAGCGTGTTTACCTGACAGTATCCGATGTTGGGGTTTCTGAATGCGTAGGCTGTGAGGACCCTGCGGAGGGCAGCGATGCCCATCTCATTCTGAAAGGCCGGGTGCTCAGGGAGAGAGCGGTGCAGGTCCCTCTCTATCTCCTCTGTTGCCAGGTTGTATTTGCCCATCGACTTCTCCACCAGGTCTTCGTAGTATCCGGGGTGGGTGGCCATCTCGTTGATCGCCCCTATGAAAAAACACACGGGATTTAAAAAGGTTTAAACTGGTAGAGGTACGGTAATAGTCTTTGTGATGGGGTTGATAACTTGCAAAATGTCATTAAATATTTAAATGCTATAAAGATAATTTTAACTTTATTGACCTTATGCAGGGGAGATTTTATTGTCACAGCAGCAGAAGTACATGAAGAGATACATAGATAAGTAACTTTATGGACATGGAAATACCAAAATAATAAAAAGGTACTGAATAAATATAATAAATACATATACTATATTTCAGGTCAATATCCATGATGGCATCTAGGTATAGTGGTATGTGGTACCGTGGCTTCTGTATCTTGTAGGTTTATTAAGAGTAGCAATTTGTGCAATCAGTCAACTTGGGAGAATATATGGTCAATATTTTTATTAAATTTGAATTTTTCTGGAAGTTTGAAAGTTTCCTTCTTTATGTTGAACCATTAGTCTTAAGTTTTCATTTGCACAAGTTACAAAACAATAAAATATAATTAATGGATAAAGAAAAGATTGTGCTGGTGAGATAAAAAAGAAAAAAATAACTTAATTTAGGAAGACATCTCACCAAAAAACAAAGGAAACAAAAAGGATAATATTGTTTTTCCAGATTTCTTCCACTGGTTGTCATAACTCTACACTATTCCTGGTAGTCATATGGTATACTACATAAGCCATCATAAACACAAAAACCTGAACTGATTTTATCTGAGTTCCAGTTTCACATATACACAAGTTTCATTAAGTATTTCAGTTACTCATCAATGTGCACATCACACTCTTATGGCCTGCACATATAGAAGACTCCACTAGCATCCACAAAAAGATGCCCTACAATCCTTATTGTCACATTAAGGTTGTCTTTGGTATCTCTGTATTAACACAAAGTATGATTTAAAGAAACCAAGAACCAAGAAGATTGCAAATGTTAAGTAGTAAACGTACACAGTAGTAAATACGCTGTAACACAAATGGCACTTGCACTTGGTATTTACATGCCTTAGAGGTTAACTTTATCTGAATAACTCTGCAGAGTAAACCCACATACGTAAATCTGTTTATATCAGTCCAGGTTCAAGGTTTTAATCAGCACAGTTATCCAGATTCCTCAGTAAGTGCTTATTAAGCTCGCCAAACTGGTTTTGATACCGTTTGATCTAAAAACAGATACCAATTATGAATGTTTGAAAAAAGCGTAGTAAATATTTTTTTTTTAGATTAGTGAAAGGAAAACTCATTGGGTAAGACGCAGGTGAGTGTGACTGAGATAAACACAATGCAGCTACGGCAACAACCAAGTGAGCCATAAGTGGGTCACTGGGGAGAGAGGGAGGAACTGTTTGTAACCCAGCTCCGCTCAGGTGAGGATGAGTACAAGCTGCGGCTGGTGCATAACACATGACTCTACCTGTAAACAGGAAAGTCTGGAGCTTGTTGCATACCTGACAAGGCAGCAAGTTGTTAAAGAATGACAGTCACAAGATATAGGTCCTCCTCTCTTTTTAAGTCTCCGAACCACATTTCCTCCAGATATTAAAGATAACTTCTGTCATGTCAGCATGATTATTACTTAACCTTCTTTAAGTGACCAGACTGCTTTTCTCTGTGTATTTACAGTAGTGGCATTATTGTGCCCATGAAAACAACAATTGTAAAGTACATATTCTTTGTGCATATACGTGCTGTATTTTCATATTTAAGTATTCAGTGCAGTAAAGAACATACAGTATAATTCCAAATATACTGCTGTTGCGGTACGGTATATGTTTTCCACCCAGAGAATAAGCGTTTTCTTGGACGCTCCTCCAAGTTGCCAACCCAGTAGTTCTTAACCTGGGGGTCAGGACCACCTGAGCGCTGTCCCTAAAAATATCTGAGGGGTCCCTCCAAATGACTTTTTCCAGATTTTTCTCAAATTGTTCACTGTTCCTTGTGAAATACTGCCTTTTACGTTACATCTTCCGGGGTGTAAAATCATTCAAACGAAAAAATTGGAGAAGAAAAACAATTTTTCAGTTTACTGGCTGAATAGTAAAAAAGAAGTACTGAAAAAGTACAGGTTCTGAAATACACTATATTTAATGTTTTATGTATATCCTCTGAAGAACATACCAGCTGTTTCTGTGCAAAGCCAACTGAAACTTCGAATAAGGTCGAGTCTTGTCTGTTTTGTCATATAACGCTATGTCTTTTATGTTGTTTTCTGCGTTTTTGTTATGTTACTAAATAAGTTAGTATTTGTAGTAACTAAGTATTTGTACTTCCTTACTTCCCACCTCTGGCAGCACTACAGAAAAAAAACATTGTGTATTTGTCAGTAGGGTGCCTGTGGGTAAATGACAACTGCTTCAAATATTCAGCATGTGTTGTTATGATCAAGTGTGAGCACGTAGTATGCAGGGTGTGGTCTCACTAGGTAAACTACTTTATGCTCAGAGTGTCTTAAAGCCGTGTTTACTTCAGGCCTTTTATGAACATTTCCTCACCAGAGAAGAGCAGCCACAGCTCTCCTCTCATGTTCTCAGGAATTCCCTTTAGGACCAGCTCCTTCGTCTTCTCAGTCCGGTACATACACACTCCCTGGCCAAACTCCGTAAAGTGGTTCTTCCATGCCTGCTCCTTCAGGAACTCCTTCGCCTGAGCAGGGAGGGAAAACAATTTCATGAGATGCAGTAGCTCAACTACTACTTACTGCAACCCTGCTGTAACCATTTCACACCAGCAGCTTTGGACTAAAATATGTTTTTTTACTAAATGTATTTCTTGCACACTCACTAAAGCCTGAATACTGTAATATTTTATAATGCAGGATCACTGTTGCATTGAATTGAGGTTAACAAACAGGTGTAGCTTTATTTGCACACAGTCTTGTGGGAAAAATTATCTTGCTAGGCTGCAGTTAGCAGCAATCCTCCATGCAGCTTAATCTCAATGCAGTGAAAGGGTGCGAAAATGTCAATTGTTAAAAGGCAAGCAAAAAAGAAGCCTTTAACAGAAGCAGAACAAATTAGAGTATTATTAGATAAGGTGTTACTACGTGCCCTTCAATGCGTAACGAGATTGAATGCTTTTAATTGTACCTGACAAAAGTGCATTTAACCCACCAGTTTGGGATTGAACTCTTCAGGTGAGCGGCGGCGGTACATGGTCATGAGGGCTTGGGTGGCTGTGGGCACGCTGCTGTCGTTCAGGTTGAACGTACGCTCGCTTTCTGAGCCCAGACTGTGCTGTGGGCTGCTGGACAGCAGAGATCCATGCTGGGAGTAAACCTGGAGGGGACACATTATATCATTATTCACATTATTTTCTAGTTTTTGTATTTAAGACACAACTTCAGGATGGGCTAAAAGATTTTTCACCTCGTCGTCTGAGCTGTTCAGGCTGCCAGTAAGTTCCCTCTCTAGGTGGATCTTAGAGGTGGTCTGCTGCAGGAAGTCTGAAATCCTCTGGACCAGGAAGTCTCGGTCCTTCAGGTTAGCAAACAGAAAAGTCATGCGATTCTTGGTACTGATGGAGACCGGGCTGGGGAGCACATTGGAGCTGTCTGCCTTCTCCACGATGGTCACCTGGAAGAACGATGGGGAATGTTCACAATCTCAGTTAACAAAAAAAATAAAAGCAATAAATGACAAACAGCCACATCCATGACAAGTGTCAGAAATAGAAAAGCTCATTTGTTCCTTTATTTGAATGTTTGAGCTTCACTATGCAGAATGTCCAGAGTTTGACAGTAGAAGGATGTTTTCACATCACATATGCCAATAATGGCAGACTAAAGGACCAAATATTGCCAGTTAGGTCAGCTTAATCGAAGAAAACATCCAACTTATTCCAAACTGCTTGAAAACTGCTCTGAAACACACTTATTTCTCTATGTATGCATATATAAATAAAAGCCATAACCTTTGTACATTAACATTTAAGTATATTATTTTGTTTGACCCATTGAGATTATTTTTGGAAGTTGTGTAACAGACACTGGTGCAGTGACTTCCTGTTTACATAATTGATTGCTTTTGATTGGACGTCACTTTGGATGTTTCCTAGCAACCGATTGAAATATTAATAGAGTCTCTACTAGCTAAAACATCCCATATGTTTTAGGACTCAGTAACCAACTTGATGAAAACTAGCTAGTATTTGGTAAGAACTTAGTAAGGACTTTGTAATGGATTTACGAATAGCAGATGAATCCCAATCCAGAGCTGTCTGTAAACAAAATGGATGACTGTGATTTAGCATGACAGATGTATTTTGTACACTGTGTGCGTGCGTGTCTTTCTAGAGCAGATCGGTAGACAACATTATCATACACATTGACACGTCTTAGAGGTTTCTTTCAGCTACTGCTGGTGACTGCTGTTTTGACTGCAGTGCTGAAAAAGAAAAACTTTATTTCTTCCGCTTACTGTAGCGGTTCATATACAAACAGACACATTTAGCCAGGACAACTCACCTCACGCAGTGGGATGATGAGGCTACACAGTGTCTCTTCCTTGCTGGTGAAGCAAATGTAGTTGGTGGAAACAAACATCTGTCCCAGGATGTGCATCTTGTTAAAGGGAGTCCACAGGGTGCAGTCTGTGTGTCCGTCGAGTTTTTCATCTTTGGGCAGACGGAAAAGTGCCCGGTAACGCTCACTCTTAGCTCTTGCATCCAAATCCCTGAAGTATGGAAAATGCAGTCATATCAGATGACAGATTTTTGTAGATATATAATAGAACAGCTTGGTTTGAGGCTGAAATAGTCACTGTGATTGATGCATGAACATAATTAGTATGGCTCATAAGGCAAAAAAAACCCTTACAACTCATTATATCTTGAAGTGTTAGCAACCATCATACACCAACCCCAGACAGACACATATCATAATGCGCTGCTGTGAAACCAAATCATGCTTACATAAATTCAAACAAATTTAGATCTTGACACCATTCTTAAGGGTTTGCAGAGACCTATTAGAGTTAAAAACCACAATACCCTTCTATTTTCTAACATGTGTTGTTCTTTTGCTGCTTTTAAAATCTGAACTTGCAATGCCATTTTAGACTTTCATCTTCTGTCATTAAGTGTCTAGATAACTCATTACTCTACCGCACATTAACACATTAATGATCAGTTGACTGCATGCCATAATCATGCTTAAACAGCATTTATTATTAATGAGTACAAGGGTTCCAACTCGCGTCAGTTTTTCCTTTACCTCTTGAGTGCCGACACCTTCTTGGGTGACTTTTTCTTGAGCTTGGGCAGAGAGCGGTCCTGCTCGAAGCCTTTGTTGTCCAGGAGCTGACGCATGGCGATGTTGGCCAGCTGCTCCGCCAGCTTAAAGGTCTCGTTGATGTTGAGGAAGACGGAGAAGACGTGCTCATTGATGCGGGTGCTCACCTTGATCACGTCGGGCAGCAGTAGGGTGGCGCTCTTCTCCAGCTGGGTGATATCTGCCCAACGCACCACCAGTTTGGCTGATAATTACAGAAAGGCATTAAGATAGACATATTAGTGTATATCGTCAAGACAAACCAATGGACCAAAGTAGCTCTCAAGATATCAGGATATTGCCTTGAGATGCATGTAAGAATACTAAAATGATGAAAAGTTTGATGTATGGTTTAGATCTTGGGTACAGAAAGGTGTAACAACTGACTGCACTATAAACTGTGATAATAGTGTAATATAGAGTCTATATCCAACCTTCTTTTCCTAGTAAGTACGAGTAGAAGCAGAGGTGGTTGATGCTGAGGTAGAGCCATCCCTGTCGTGGCACCTTGCCCTTCCAGTAGCTGCAGGAGTAATAGTTGACCAACTTCTCCTCCTCCGGCATCCCAAACAACTTACGAAACTTGGCGCTAGCCTCCTTGAACTTGTCGGTGTCATCGTCCTCTTTGACATCATGGTTCTTGTTGTACTCTGCGATGATCCCCTGAGGCAAGATGGAAAGAGACGGAATGAAGTAATGAGCTGGGACATTAAAAAGTGGGACCTTGAAGTGAGGAGCAGCAGTAGTCTTTGTGATTGATGTTTTAGAGTAAAAACCCAAATTCCACATTGTAATATGCATCAAGCACAGCCTCCTACAGGCATCATCTTGCCAGGAATAAATGAGCAGCATTAGATGAGAATTGTTTAAGGTGTGATTTTACATTGCCCTCTTAAATGTATGTGGAACAGTTATTAATCTTAATCCTCTGACGCCCACTTCTGGGGTCGTCCACAAGTGCTCAAAGATTCAAACTGCAGTTGTGGCCTTCTTTAAACTGCATACTTAATAACAGGTTCTCTTTAAATTGGAAAAAGACGGCACCACAATCTCATAAACGCTGACTGGAAGATGTTTTTTCACACGTTAAACTCAAACCAGAAAGCTTGTTCTAAGATCTGGCAGGGGCCCAATTAACAAGTACAGTGTCACCATGTATACTCTTTCCCTCTCTTTTCTGAATAAGTATGTATAATCTGTACAAAACATCTACAAATGTAAACTTTGATTAGTTACCTGGACCTTTCCTTTGACAAAAGTGGTAATGTCATTCTCATTCTCAAAGATGGAGAGAGTCTGCAGCAGGTTATGTTCCAGCCACTCCCAGTGCTCTGTGATCTCTTTACGGGAGGTTCCTGCAAAGGAGCGAGGAGGAAAAGTTAGAGCACTCAGCCACTGAGCTCACAGAAGGAGCATGAAGGTGTAATGTTTCAGAAATAACTGGCATTGTAGTAATTATCTAGTACAGAGTCACATGTGAATTTATGGTAAAATTATTCATTCTTGTAAGAGATATTGGGGTATTTTGTATTCTTAACGGTGAGTTGGGAGATCCTCTTTCACTGGATGGCTAATGATGTAAAAAACATCAGTTGAAGTCAAATTTCAAGCGCAAAGAGTAAAGTAAATGCATATCGTCCATATTCTGTTCAAACAGCAACACTACCATTTTGTTAGAGGAATCAGTGATCAGTGAGGTTAAAGCAGATTTCTTTTGGCTGCAGGAGAAATTGATGTCAGTAATGGCTGCCACTGTGGACCATTATCCCTCAACACTGCTGCAAACAGCCCTTCAGTAAGTGCACATTCACTGAATTAGCCTCGTCTGGCAGACTGCTCCACTCTCCTGCTATCTCTGGGCTGAGGAATTAAGGATTGGGAGGGGTGTAGAGCGAGGGGGAGTGGGGATCAACTGCAATGTCCCAGCCAGGCTAGTATTTTGTGGGCCTTCATTTCAGATAGGGAACACAAATAGAACTCATTTCATATACACATTTTGTAGGGAACTCCTGAATTAAACACATGGTTAAACATAAACTATCACATTCATCTTTGCCAGTGTCTCAATAGTGTCCCATCTCTGTTCCAGATCCAGATTAATTTACATTTACCCAAAATTAGCATTTTATTGCCCATAACTCCCACATGTATATGAACATAAAGTATTTAAAAAATGGTAGCGTACAGAACACGTGCCAAAACATACATGTATGCATACAGCTGTACACTGTTGTCTGTGTATAAATGAGTAGGTGTTCAACACATCAACATTGTAATATGGAATTTGAGGCGCTCTAAAACCAAAGCATAGGACGAACCTGGCTCCTAAAAAGGATTTCTGGCTCATTTTATGTCTTTACAGTGTTCCAGATTCTTCTCTCCTTCAGCTTTAAAAAGGTCCAGTCTGTGTGATTTAGTTGCATCTAGCGGTGTTGTTGCTTATTGCAACTCCCTTGCTTCACCCTCCCCTTCCAAGTTCAAAGGACAAGTTCTGGGCTACTGTATAAATATGGCGGCCTCCTTGGAAGGTGACCCGCGCTGTCTGTAGATAAAAATGTACTCATTCTAAGGTAACAAACACACAGCAAGTCCTATATATTAAGGTGATTATAAACTAATGAAAACATACCTATGAATATTAGATTTCATTTCTGCCAATAGCTCCTCCTAAATGTTACACATTGGACCATTAAGAAGTACTCCTACCAACATTGTCGAAATTTAGTACATTTTCAAGCTAAAATGACAAAAGTTCACTGGTTCAAGCTTCTCAAATGTGATTATCTGCTTGGTTTCTTTGTCTTTTCTAATAGTAAACTGAATGCCTTGTGGTTTTGGACTGTTGGTTGGGGAAAACATGCAGTTTGAGTATGTCAACTTTTGCTACAGGAAATTTCTGTGTTTCCACTATTTTTACATTTGTAGATTAAATCGATTAATTTACTAATCGGGAAAATAATGAGCAAATTAACTGATAATGAAAATAATTGTTGCAACCTTGGTTTCGTGTTGGAAGTTTCAAAGCTTTTCCTGACACACAGCTGGGAGCATTTTATATTCAATGACACACTAAAAATGAAAAAGAAAGACAGCTGCATCTAATCAATCTGGAGTGTGTGGATGCTAATTAGCATGATTTACTTCCACAGACGGTCTACAAAGCACACTGCATACATAGAATATGCAAATTACATTAATGTGAACACGAGCCGATTATATGAAATCCGCACGTATTTGAGTATTGATTCCTGCACATGTTCCTGTAATCCTGCCCTTTGAAACCACTGGGGCATGATGTAATGCTTGGCATTCAGTATCTAAAAGGCATCATGTGTTGTGTGCCGGCTACGGGAGGGATGTACAGGGGGATAAAAATACAGAGGGCTCTCTACCGGAATAGCCCATACCTGTATAACTCAAATGTGTCGATAAAAGCACCTTAAGTGGTGTGAATCAAAAAACTGAATTCTCAAAGTGGTCTTGAGGTAAGTGGCTTCATTTTTCCAGACACATGTATCTCCTCACAGTTTTTGACCCAAGTGTTAATGTGCACATACCATGAGCAATGGTCCAGTAAACTAAAGAGTCAGGAGTCTGGTACAGGATCCTGTAGGGGGCCATCCGAGCACTGGAATCCAAGACGACATCCAGGGTCCCAACCAGCAAACCTGTAAGGTTAACAGTAAAGTCTGGTTATCAAAGCCTGAGAAGCAAATACTTCAGGTTTCCAATCACAAAGGATAACTAAAAAACTCTTTGTGCTGGTCCAGAAACAATAATAACTTTACATTTAACTTATCTCATGATGCAGATAACCCATAAATTTGTTCTGCTGTGAAATAAAAGTACAACAGCCATAAATAACCATGTGAGACGGCTAACACATTAAGTGCATTGATACTTTCAGACCATTTTGTTATGCTTAAGCAAAGGGGAAACCCGTGAGGTCTTGTGGTTTAAGATTTGAGTGTATGAAAACATCCTGTGGCTTGACATTAAATGAATTTGTTTACTTGTTAGACTTGTTAGATTAGTGAGATATATATATATATATATATATATGACTGTGGGTTAGATAATTATGATTAAGTGATAACTAAATGTGATTTTGTTAATTGAACCCAGGGGATAAATGAAGGCAGATAACCACCAGTGTAAAACTAATTGACAGGCTGATCAACAAGGTGATAAAAGACAGTGATAGATAAAGAGAAAGTCACCTGAGAAAAGGATGAATGGGCTAAAGTGTTGAATTAAATGGAGAGGAACGATGCACCTAAAGGTCTGACATATGCCAGTGTTTCTGCTGTTGTTTTGTAAATTACTGTTGCTGCTGATTCTCGTGCACATGCATGTCATGTGGGCGAACATTCCTGCAAGTGGTTTCACATTAATCCACTGATCAGCAGGTGACAATAACATGCAAAGAAACGTAGAAAGC
Source organism: Dicentrarchus labrax (assembly GCF_905237075.1). Classification (NCBI taxonomy): domain Eukaryota; kingdom Metazoa; phylum Chordata; class Actinopteri; family Moronidae; genus Dicentrarchus; species Dicentrarchus labrax. Next base: position 26,940,516 of record NW_026136721.1, read on the forward strand.
AAAGGCAAGAAAGAGGAAGACACACCCATAGCAAGAAAACATGAGGCATGTCCCAAACCCAAACTACAAGCCAATTCTAAGAGGGTTTTAGTGTTTTTTACTGTGGCGAAAAACCAGAAAATGAAGTATACTCAAACCAGAAAACTTATCAGTCAGATAAGAGCCCTTTATTATTATAGTGACTTACTAATATTTATATTTACTGCTGTCTTATTATGAGATGACTCATAGCCTTTGACCCTTTACTACTGACTTTATTTATGACATGACTTTGTTAATGACTCACCAGCCACAGAGATTCTCACAACTTGGAGACCCCAAAAACCTTTTAATAATCACTTGTAACTAGATATGTAATGATACAACTCACAATACTGGGTTCATGGTACAATTTTCTCGCAATTGTTTTTAACTAAACGAGACTGAAGACAAATTATGACGGAAAAAGATTCCTTCACAAAATGTATTTTCTCCTACACAAGCCTGCAGTCAGCCATGTTGCCATTTTGGCACCATTTTCCAAAGAATTAGTGGAGTTGTTTGTGACTTAATATTCTCCTTGGTTTGGAGAAGGTATAGATTCAACTGCAATGAGAGACAGGTTATTTTTGTTCAGCAGCTCATCAGGGCAAACACAGTATGAGTCACACACAGAGAGAGAATGAGGGGGAGGAGAGGGGGGGGAAGAGAGAGAGAGAGGAGACAAGTGAGGGAAGCTGAAATGTTTTCTTATTTTGAGAGGAAAACATGTCTGAAGAAAAGACAGACATAATAAAAGAAGTGAATCTGTGTGCTTTAGACTCGCTGACCCCTTTTATAAAGACCTCAGACTACAGTTAGGTCCTCTAATTGCCTGCCTTCTACTGCATTCTCCTCATTTCCTCGGCATATCTTTCATTTTCCTATTTACATTCCTACTCTCACCATTTTGTCCAAATGAACTCAATAAATAGCTGGCAGACCATCTCTAAACCTGGCATACAGTTAGATAGTGATTGCTGTGTCTAAAGTTATTGACTCCTGTCATGTGTCAGACCCCTGTCAGGAACATACACAAGATATTCACCACTTAACCCTATCCACAGGGCTGAAGAAGTCAATAACACAGACACATGGCTGCAGTTGAGTAGAGTAATCACACTGAAACTAATGAGAGAATGCAGCCTGACACTTTGGTTTTGTCCCTTTATAAGAAACAAAACACCTCTTGTCAAGTGTGAAGACAACTTCCTCAAAAGAAAAATCACATGGTTAAAAGTCAGAACTGAAAAGTTCAACAGTTGCTCACACGCTGACCTCAGAGAAGGCTTTTAAGGTGCTAGTTCTTCCTTTCAAAATAGTAAGAAAGATACTGAAGTGACACAGAAAATGCAGTGAATTTGGACTTTAGTTGCACTGCATGTAACGAAAGGTTCAACCTACCAACTGAGGTTTAACGCAGGAAACAGAGGGGTTACGCACAAGAAAGGAGACAATTTTAGGTGCAACACCACTCAATATTCACCCAGTCCCACCTCCAGTAAGACTGAGATGAGAGAAAACCCAAAACATGGGTTGCTTGTTATGATGTACTACCGGTAACCCCAAGCATCACATGCCTGCAGCAATAACCCATCAAACCATGTGTCCACGTGACTGCTTGTTCCAACTCACACCTCTGCCTTTACGGAGATACATTTCCTTCCACACGCTGAAAGAGAGGGTGCACAACCTACAAGAAGGAACACTACACACAGCTGTAATGGCACATGTTCCGTTTATTATTTCTGGGGGTTAGGAAAACACTCTTGAGAACAGAACAAGCTATAAAATCATGTGGTGCTTTGTGCCTCTCTTCTCAGAAACAAAAGCTCCCTATTGTTACAAAGCAAAACAAATCACCTTCTCTGAAACATTAATGTTTTTCACTCTGTGGAAGAACAAGAAACCGAACAAACATCACGAGGGTAAAAACTACTTGTTTTCTTGTGTTTATATCCTCTTTCTGCCAAAAAAACCAAATAGCCTGAGGGGGATGGTTGCTGTGCACACAAAGGACTACAATCTCCCTCAGACTCAAAATCAATACTGTTTCAGATTACAGAAACCTGAGACAAGCCTTGATCATCAGCCACATGTGCAGGTTTCCTTGCTTCCACATATGCAATCAAAAGTATTTTTTAGCTTCTCCATTGTTTCTCAACATCTGCTGACATTAAGGACAAGTCATAAAGTTCAAGGTAACTAGGTGGCCTACAAAGGAGAGAATCAGTATCTGTCTGGCATGACGCACTCCCAGCCAAACGTACAGTAATTATCAGCTGGATTGTAAAACATGGTGTTGTTGTATGACTCAAACTTTGGTGTAATTTTATGCTATCAGCACAATTGTGTCAGCTTGAGTAGCAACAGACACGACGGCCTGAATCTGACTTAATCTACAGTCTGATTAAAGCAGGTTTTGTTCTGTTCTTATTCCCTTTACTTCCTCTCCGAAGATATATATGTGCACACATAGACAACAAAAGACACTTGGATGCAAGACTTTTTTTCAAACGTCCTTCTGCACTGTCCTACAAAATACTGTACATGCAAACTCGATTATTAGACAAGAGTAAGACAATAAGTGACTGTTTTAACCTGGAAGCTTATCAGTCATGCAAATTATATTACACGAAAAACTGAGCAGGTATCCTAAACTGCACACGTGCTTGCAGCTTTATTAAAAGTGCCACATTTAGGAGGATCTACTGGCAGAAATGGAAAATAATATTGATAGGCAAGTTTTCATTAGTGCATAATAGTCTGAAAATAAGAGACCAAACACTGGCTCTAGATAGGGCCGTTCACTTATTTTGCATGTTTCATGGCCACTGTTGTTTCTCCCTCGCGCTTGGAAAGGGAGGATGAAGCAAGTGAAATCTGCAACTACAGCGCTAAATACCAATAAATCCTACACAGTGGACCTTTAAGTCAAATAGCTTTTTATGCATCTTTTAAACATGCCCTGTGGGGTTTTCTTGTCTCTATCCTGGAAAAGTGTTGAATTAATTTCTTTCCTCGTAAAACATTTGCAAAGATGATTCTTCTTAAAAGCTTGAAACCTGTGTTGTTTACATGGACGTTTGCTTGATTGCCCTCTTCTTCTTCTTCATCACTGCCTTTGCTCCATAGTGCTACTACTGGTTCAAAACTTGACAGCGAGGGTTTAAATCACATAATGATAAATATATTATTATTCTCTGAATGCATAATAATCTTAACTGGTACGTACACCAATGAGAACACTTACATTTAAAATCTCTATCATCCTACAAGCTTCTGAGTCTTAAAAGGAAAACTACAATAGAGTACGCTTACTCAGCGCTCCAGAAGGATGAATACTTTATGAGGTTTAATTAGATGAATAAGATGAACTGGAGTTGAGGACATTTGGAGAAAGATCCTCTGTTTGACTTGTCAGACTGGATGGACACTAAGACAGCAATGTTCGTACCCCAAGAGAGCCCCATTAATTTCTTCTTCCTTTCCAGAGTTAATTATTTCTCTGTTTTTCTCTGGAGGAAGTGAATGCATTCTGCAACTGCCAATCTCTGCTCAGCTACTGTACTGATGTTTCCCAGCCTACAAATACACATCTGCCTTTTCTCACCACGCTGGCCCTCTGCCAGCTCGGACACTGGCTCTCGAGCCCCGTAAGGTTGAATATGCAGATTGGTGCCTGGCTCTGTAAAATGCTCCATCCCGGTGCTGCGGACGGTTTTCCCCTGTCCCTGGAAGATGTGCTTGGGGACAGTGCCAGGGTCACTGGGCGCCGAGTGCCAACTGGCACACAGAACAAGTCAGCAAGCTCAGCATTTACATAACAATGACATCATCCCCTAGCACCACTTAGCACACTTTATGTTGCTACAGTAATAACTCACCAGAGACCGAGAAAATTAGGCTGCAGGTCTTATTTTGAATTATTAATATCAAAGAGGGTAAAATCACAAATATTATATTCTAAATGTGTTACCAGTGCATTATATTTGGATGCATGTCAGGTCTTAAACTTAACAAAACCGTAATCTTTATTTTAAGCCTTTATTAGCCCAACTATGGTTGGTAAATATGACAATATATAGAGATTTTAACATACTATTTATCACCTGCATGCTATCCCTTTAATATCTCTGGGTGTATTTGGCTACCATTGCTTTATAATAATACTGGATTTAAACAACGCTTACATCGTTGTGATGAAGTACCTAAATTTGTAGGGGGTCACAATACAATTACAGGGGTGAGAAATAATGAAAAATAAAATTCTGCAACACAACGTTCTCAGATTTGTTCTAATCTTTGTACTTTTCTTGTGAAATACGTTAGAGTTTTACCTCTAAAAATCACTCTTGAACTGCTATTTACTACATAAATAGAAGCTATGATGAGGAGTCAAACCCCTATAGTATATCAAGATTGGTTTTTATAAGTAAGCTTTTTATCCATATCACTTACTCCAGTGCCAGAGTTAACTGAACTTAAAGCTCAATGAGCAGTGACAGTGACACAAAAATGTGATGATCAACACTGATCAATCAATTTTAATGGCTTCACTTTCAGAAGCAAAAAATGCCTTGAAATAATCCACTACCAACTACCAGAGCCCCCCAACATGTTCCAGATTCACTGTGTGGCATTTGGTTTGTAATAACTTAATTAATTGTAAATTTGTTTTGGAATATGGAAATATGCATCATCAGCTGACATGATAAGGGCCTCGAAGTTGTTCCTGTGTCAGAATCTAGCACAACAATATTCCACAATGGTAAAGATCATGCACAAAGGGAGGAATGGGGGTTTCTGGACCCAGCATCTTATTATTGCAGGCGTTATTCTGCATATGACTGCATCAGATAAAAGTGTCAAAATCAGCACCCAAACAAGTTCATATATCAAGGTTTCAGGGAACAAACTATGTATATAATTATCTCCTTTATTCCCTCAAAGATGTCAAACAGCGTCTTATCGTATCTTATCTTCTTAAAGAAGTGGTGCTTTGTGTGGTTGCCTGCAACCAGCTGAATTCATGTCAAGGAATGAACCAAATTTCCAAAAGATTCTGACAGAAAACAGGACAGCAGCTTGTTAAACTGTCATTTCCATAAGATGTCCCTCCTCCTCCTCATCCTACTCCTCTTCCTTCTCCTGCTGCTGCTGCTGCTTGACCCATTTTGGATGAAATAAGCAAGAGGGAGGAGTTGGAGTGAGAGAAGGAAGAAGGGGAATGATTCAGCATGAGCAAGCAAACAGACCATTTCTCTGGTTGGTGGTCAAATAGATTCACTGTTGTTGAGCCACTGGCAGCTGCACAAGAACTGCTATTGTTTGCATTGTTGTAATGGCTGAGAGCTCATTTTCTCTTACAGACAGGAGCAGCCTAAGTCATTTTTACCACAGAGTATACCATAATATGACCCAATTGCTGAACTATATGGTCAGAGCAGACAGTATATATGCTGGACTTTGTCCTTTGAGTGGTTTTGCTGGATGTCAGCATGCTTGATCAAAGGTTTAGTCTCCTTTAAAGCACGCTGACAAAGAGTGTTAATTTATCAATTAGTAGAGGAAACAGAGACTATTGTGCTAACTGACACATTCAGGTGAAAGGCCACCTGTGGCCGCTGATTGGTCATGTGATGCTCCTCACATTAACCGTCCATGTGCTTCCTGATGTCCAACATCAACACAAACACTCCCCCTACTTTACATCTCACCTTCTCATCATCGGTAATCTGAGTTTAAATAAAGTATTGACATTTTTTTGTTGCTATGGATCCGAGGCAGTATATAATAATAGAGCTTACCCGCCAGTCCTCCGCCTCCATCCCCGTGGCCCTTCCGTTTCTGGAGGATGAAATACGGATTTGCTCTCTCGGTGATCCATAATGCGCCCGCCAGTAACACATCTTCGGGACTGACCCACATAATTCTCCTGGTTTTTTTTTTTAAGGGAACATTGAACACACAGGACTGACGACGGCGACCATCAAACGGGGTGTGTGAGTGCGTCCAGCAGAGATTATTAAATTATTAAAAACAACACCGATGGAGGCCCTGATATTCTCCTCCTCGACCCCTTCAAACACCGTCTACTATTGGACGTCCGCGCGAAAGTCAGACGCGCATGCAAGTGTTGCTATAATTAAACCTGCCAGGCACGGATCGGATCGGATCGGCCTGCAATATGGAGGTCCCAAACACCGAATTCCGTCTCCTCGTCCTGCAGCACCAAACCCGCTCTGTGTGCAGCCTTTAATATAGATGGGTTTCTTTGCGGGTTTTCGTAGAGCAGCCCTGGCTCGGGTTGCTGCCGCACAGCGCAGTGCCTGGATCAGTCTTTGTTGTGCATGCTCCGTGTGGGCAGGCAGGTGTCGGTAGCCGAGGTCCGCGGTTGTTGCTCGGCGGAGATAAAACCGCGTTGTAGCCGATCACAATGAACGTTAAATAGACTGTACGCGCTCCCCAGGATGCGGTGTCCGTCCGTGTGTGGCAGCGTGAAGACGACACTTCAACTGTAAAGCTGACACTTAACGCAGCAGTCTTCTTCTCTCCTCCTCCTCCTCCTCCTCCTCCGTTGTAGCGCCGCCGCTGCCGCACGTAAAATGAAAGCGAGCGCGTCACGGGCTGGCCACCGCGCGACGTCAGCGGGCTGGAGGTGGAGGCACGTGGAGAAAATAATGAATGAATTCAAAAACACGCTAAACTCAACTTTTCCAATTTCCTATTCTAACATCAGTCTGGACTTTTGTTGTCCCTAAATGTGATCTATTTTTATTTATTTTTTGTTTTGTGTGGACAGAGATGAGCTGATTGTTTGTTTGTTTGTTGATGAGCATATGTTCACTGTTTCCACTGATAATGTCACACACTATGGAGTTGTCAGTTACTGTATGTAAACATGGCAAGAGGAAACTCCTGAGATTAATCATGTAACATAAACATTTACTGAGTGACAGAAACTGGAAAAAACTGTTTGCTTACTGGGTGTGTTTTGCGTCAATGTATTGTCGTTTCCTAATTTGTCAGGTATTTAATTGACCTAATAAGACGTAAACATTCATCCTCAGTTATTTTATTCATATTTTTTAAAGAATGTTCTCTATACACTCCTATTCTAAAGACACAAACACCGTTTGTCAGGTTAAATTATTGGAAAATGTGAGTATTTCCCATTTTATGGAATGGTGCTGCCATAAAATGAATGGAGTCTTGGGTTTAAAGATTTTATTTATTTAGTGCAAACAGTTAATAATGTATATATATGACACTGTATACACCAGGACTCATACTGTTCGTTTTTTTTTTCTTTAGTGGTGCATATTACCAAACAATTCTGTAATGAATCTAATCACCACACATTTATTGCCAGATGGATGAAATAGGGATCGGGGCTGCTGCCCACTTTGCCTGGTTGTGTAATATATCATTATATTATTATACTAGATGAAAGTGATAATAGAAAAGATTAGGAGCATGTATGACTAAATACCAAACACTATGAGAGTATGACATAGAGAGAATAGAGAGTTTCGTTGGGTTTCCTGCACTTTTCAAAAACAGGATGCAGGACGAGGGGGAGCAGCACTTTATTCACAAGTTGACTCACATCAACCGAAACACGGCTTCAGGTGGTTGTTAACAAACTTTCCCCTCCTGTAAACCGCTTCAAGTCAACAGGCAGTGCACTTGCAGAACTCACTCCACCACAGCAGTTGTTATTAAAGATGAAGGGACAGAAATGAGTGATTTACAGTACCTCCACTAACTCCAGTATGATTTCCTCTCTGGGTTTGTACATGGCTAGATTGAACTGTAGGTGAGTGGGTGGGGAGAAGGGAGAAGGGAGGGCCCCTTTAATATTAAAGTTCTATTAATGTCCGCCTGTAGTATTAGTCAACATGTACATTAGTCAACAGAAAAAAACCTGTAGTGTCGAAGTGAATGCTTATAGATCAATAGGGTCTTTACAGTCAGACTGATACGTCCTTTTAATGGGAAATTCGTAAACTGGATTTTTTTCTGGTATGTTACTTACCAGCCTACGAAATACCATTCCCTCTCAAACCAGTAACATTGTGCCTCAGACCAACTGTTCCACTTCCTAGTTCCTGAATCACATCCCCATTCTTTATGAGCAGTTTTCAGCTCTTCCTTTAAAATAAAAAAGGGAAGAAGAACTTTGTTTTTCTTCTCAGGTCATTTAATGGACTTGCTAGGAAAAAAAAAAAAAAAGAAGACCCACAAAACCCAAGAAACCCCTTCAAATGATTAATAGGCTTACCAATATAATAAATGGAAGCCACAGAACTGTCTCATGGAGTAGGACATATAGAAGCTAAGGTTTAACTTACATGTACAATATATAGAGTAACAATGAGCAACTAGAGGGGCATACGCAGAGCCAGACCCCCTCCAAGGACAATAGTCCAGTATTCTGTGATATGCAAATGTTTTTTTTCTTTTTTCACAAAAGTGAAAATTTTCACGAAAGTGAAAAATAATTAGTGTGTCCGCCCTGTGATTTGGATCAAATGGGTTCTTCCTTGGGCCATGCTACACCCAAGTTTCATCAAAACCAAGCCAGTAGTTTTTCTGTAATCCTGCTGACACCAAAAACAAAACCTCCTTTTCTGAGCTAATAACAAGATGGACATTTCAGAACCGTCAGATTTCCAGAGATTCCTGGTAAGATACAGATTAAGATAAAAGCAGGATCATCTGGATCTCAGATATAATACTGTAATCCTTCAAATAAAAACTTTCCACATGCAGATACATAATGCACTGACTTACTTCCATCATTAGCCAGCTCAGAGAACTGTAATAACAAAGAACTGACCGTACATAAATATGTAATATTCAATAATGTAAAAGTCTCAAATTACTAATTTCAAAAGTAATTTCTCTACTCATTTTCATACTGTCAAAAGAAAGTAAACCTGTTCAGTGTCCCTTTTTCAAGGGGACTTCACCACTGTTGAGTTTCATCCACGCTTCAGTGGAAATGACCGCTGTGGCGTCACGGGAAAGCTTTTATATTTTATCAAATATTTCCCAACTAAAAAGGGATTCTTTTCACCAGGCTGGGTATGACTGTGTTCCGTATGTTCTCATGTCTCTCCATACACTTACTGTACATTATCATGGTTACGGTGGCGCTCTCCTTTGGCCAAATACAGAACTTCAGACTTTCATAATGATAATGGTTATGTTCCTGTCCATCCAACAGAGGGCAACATACTCTTCACTATCACCTTCCTTACAGTAGAAAGGCATGTGAAAACTCAAACATGACCATCCATGTGATTGTTGCACATGTCCCTCCAAAACCATGGGCATTAATGCATTGCTTCCACTCTTCTGGGGAGGCTCTCCACAACATTTTGGATCCTGTCTGGCTGCAGGGATTTGCACTGAGCTATTTCGAGCAGCTCTGTTAGATTATTTGATTTCAGTGTCGCTCATGGTTTGGGCTTTGCACACTCCCTTGCTGACAACTTCAAAGGCAGCTCCCTTGTAGAATGCCACACACTGGCCGTCCGTGCGTAGGTCTGGCTGAATCTGCTCCCACACCTTCCTCTTGGGGTTCAGCTCTTTGTCCGGTTCACCTGCAATCAACAAACCAGTTTGAAGCATTAGAAGAACCGTCTTTGTTATCCACTCATCCATCACAAATGCAGGCTAACTGGGTCCAGGAAATTGTAAACGTCCTTGCATAACCCCCGAGTGAGAACAGCAAAACCGTGTTGCCTCCCATCTCCTGGAAAGGCTTTCCACAAGATTATGAAAACTGGCAGCAAGGATTTGCTCCCATTCAGCCATAAGAATTAGGGTTTGGCAATAATGTCTGGCTCCAGTCAGCGTTCCCAGTCCACCCAAAAGGTGTTTGAGAGTGTTGGAGAAAGACAGTTTTTAAAATGGACCTCGCATTGTGCACATGTTTAAACAGGAAAGAGCTTTTTTTCCCCAAAAAACTTTTGCCACAAAGTTGGAAGCACACTGCGCCCTATACTATCACCATTGTTGTTTTCTGGCAACAGGAAGGTTCAACAAGATCATGCATTCTGTGGAAAATTCTTTTAGTAGGCTAAACTCAGTGACATTCATTCATTCACACATCAAGTCACTCACTTATATTATTATAATTAGAGCCTGACATATATGGTATGGGATCATTGAGACTGATACTGATTTTAGAGTGAGAAAAATCTCAGTGATGACCAATACAGCATCTGATATTGTAAATTTTTAAGCTTGAATAAAAAGTAGACCTTTTCTATGCGGATCTTCCACTGATTTTGCACAGATATAACTCTACAATAAGGTACTCAGAAGGCTGCTTTCTTAAACAACTAAGAATATTTGAGTTAAATATTCTTTAACATGATAAATAATTTAACATGTACATTGCCAACCATCCTGCTTCTTCTTGACATCACTGAGTTGCTTCTTCTACTCTATGTTGCTTGCCACAATATTGTATATCACAGCGCACTCTGCTGGATAAACTTTGCACCAGAATATTACCACAAGCACCGGGGGAAAAAAAGGTATCATATCGGCATATTGCATTACACCGATACAATACCAATATGTCTGGATTAAACCAATATCAGCCAACAGATATCGGTCAGGCTTGAATTATAGTCTTCGTAGTGTCTGATTGGTTGGAAATGGTTGTTGGATTTAAGTTTGATGCTAATGATTAATCTGTTTTAAAGTTGCAGTAATCAGGTCATGGTACCTGGGAAGCCCTGGAAAGTGACTCTGTCCCCTGGTACTGCTCCACTTGGAGGATCAAGGATTTCAACCCTGTCTGGTGAGCTGGCACACATGACCATAGCCTGGGACACCACTCCTCTCATCTTTGCTGGTTTTAGGTTACAAAGCAGGACTGCCAAGCGATTCTGTATCTGCATGGGGGACAGAAGATTAAATGTTTACAGCCCATATTCCCTGAACAATAGACAACATGTTATAACCCAGTTTACATGAGGTAAACCAGAAACAACTAGAACTGATATTCATATGGTTAGCCTACACCAATTCCAATCCCTTAATTCAAAACTACTGTCTGAGGTTTATGGGTTGTGTGTCTCATGAATAAGAGACTTCTGTGGCTTACAAAAATGTAAAAGACCACAGGCAGCTTGAGCTTGAGAAGAGCTGAGAAGTGAAATACAACATTTCATGTAATATGTTCCAGATATTTGAAAATAATGCCAATAATAATCAATAATAATCACATTGGTTGAGCTACCCTTTTTAATGGACCTTGCTTTGTGCTGGGGGTGTGTGTGTGTGTGTGTGTGTGTGTGTGTGTGTGATGTTGAAACAGGAAAGGGCCTGGCTGCTGCTGGCGTATTGTCTTAGATGTAGACAGGAAATCTTAATGTTACAGTATATAATAACTGCCATTGTATGCTGTAAAAACTAAAAAGGGGCCCAAAACCATGCAAAACAGACTAAGACCAAAAGTAGTATTATGTGGAAGTATTATGTGGACTATCAGCACTCCAACACCATCAACAGTTTAAAGAAACTAATCTCTAATATTTGTCTTTGTCCATGGAAATGTTGCCTCTTCCAAATGTTTTTCTGAGGTTTTACAGCTTCTGGCAAAGTCAGACAGTGTTTTGCACAGATGATCTCAGCAAGCATGTGTTTTGATTTAAATGACACACTATGTGCCCACATACTTTTGGTTGTGTTGGGGCTGTGTTTTTGTGGTTTGGAGTAAGCAATTTAAAAAAAAAGGAGATAAACCATACAAATGTTGTTTTATGGCCTGCATCCAAATTTGAGGCATCAGTTTAGGGAAGTGCTGTTATTGTTTCAACATGACAATTCCTTGAAAACAAAGAGCCTGCCTGCACACAGCCCTGACTTCAGTCCCACTGAATCCTTTTAGGACGGACTGGAACGCCGACTGTGAGCCTCGTCTTTCCAAACCAGTGTCTGATCTTGCTAATGCTTCTGTGGCTGAATGGGAGCAAAATCCCTGCAGCCAGGTTCCACAATCCTGTCGAAAGCTTCCCCCCCCCAAAAAAGGGAGGCTGTTAGAGCGAGTGAGTGAGTGTAATGTTCAGGTGTCCACATATGTTTGGCCATGTCAGCCATAAAGGTTGAATATTGTTGGGTTTGAGCTGTTAGTGTAGAGACCTTGGCTTCTGGAAAATTGTTAGAAAATGAAAGTGAAATGAAAATGAAGTTGAAGCTGTAATAAATCCATATAAAAAACCCCATGATAGTCAAGAAATTCCATAACTACACATTCATTATATAAGAGTAATACTGCACCTGGTCAACCGGTATGTGCCTAGCTAGCTCGCTGACCACTGTCCTGGGAGCAGCCTCTCCAACATCAACCTGCTGCACATAAACACCGTCGGTCTCTGGAAGCTGCCGAGTTGCGATTATACGTCCAACGCGCAGGTCCAGTCGAGACACATCCACTTTGGCTTCATCTTCATCTGCCTGCTTCGTCTCTGCTTTCCCCCCTCCTGGCGTCAAAGAAATAGATTATAAATACAGCCGTATTAATGTTTATTAGATTTTCAATAATATACAGATTGGTTAATAACTTGAAAGATAAACAAGCATTATGCAACTTTTCATAAGCTTCTTCCAGTGATGATCCACAGAGGATTTGGTAGCAATCGGACCTACGGTTTAGGAGAAGATGTCAAAAATTCTAAATGACAGAAAATCTAGTTTCCGCCCCGTCAGGACTTGAACCCCTAATAATCGTGTAAACAAACTCAAGATGGATTCTCTCCCTCCCTCCCTCCCTTTCCTGTCTGTCTGTCTCAAGGGATCCCTGTCAAATTAAAAGGCATAACACCCCCACAATGCAACTAAATGTAGTTGAGATTATACAAAATGTTCAAAAACGCTACAATACAAAAATATTCATTCAAAAATACAATAGACAATGTGCTTCCAACTTTCGACATGACAGCAAAGCCAATTCCATGAAGAAATGGGTTTCTCAGTTTATTGTGGAAGAGCTTGACTGAACTGCACAGAGCCCTGACCTCAACTCTGGCTAACATTGGGATGAACTCGAACGCAGACTGTGAGCCAGATCTTATCGCCAAAAATCAGTACCTGACCCCACTAATGCGCTTGTGACTAAATGGGAGAAAATCCCTGCTCCCGAGTTCCAAAACCCTGTGGAAAAGCCTTCAAGGAGAGTGGAGGCAGAATATCAATACAATGCTTATGGAATGAGGCCCAAAGTGAAAGAAATGTTTGTTTTTCCTAGTTTCCCTATTTTCTCCCACAAGAGCCCAAAGTTTAGATTCAAATGCAAATCGACAGACTCTGACACCCACACCAGCTATGACATTTTTACAAATGCCAAGCAACAAGGCTGGATTAACAACCAGGCAATGTCCCAAGTTCACTGCATATCAGTGGTTTCTAGTAATTTAATCAACTGCAGGTTTGTTAAGGAATTAGCACCACAAAAAGAACAACATCAACAAAGACAGGACTGCATTAATTGAGCAGCTAGAAACAAGAAATGTTTGACATTTGCGCTTAAAAAGGTGACAAAAAAACTTTACATAAAAGTTGTGTTTAATTTAATTACCACAAACTAACAGAGCAACCAGGTATTAAAAAGGTATTAAAGGGTCAATAAGATGTTTTGCAGACTGTTTAATCCAGCCAAGCCAGGCAACATCCAAACAAAGTCTCCATGAAATGAACAGGATTGGGAAGTAATCCACTACAGTTACAGAATTTACCTTGAATTTCCTTCGGGATAAATAAAGTATCTATCTATCTATCTAAAAATTTATCATATCGCCAGATTCTTGCCAATACATACGGCCTAATCTGATAACAACTACATTTAGAAAAAAATGGGATTTTTAGCAGGATTACAATTTTAAAAATGAATCTTTTCTTTGTGTAGAAGACACATTTCTGAAAATAAAAATCTTTGTTTCTATTTTCTGTTCTAAGGTTACATTTTCCTTATGGAATACACTTACATCCATACTTCTTGATATTTTTCTCATGTCTTCCGCATATTTAATATTGAGGTAATCCAAAAATAAAAGAAAGTAATCAAGTAATTACTTTTAATAGTGATACCTGCATTAGGTTACCGACTACACTTTTTAAAAAGGTAATTAGTAATTATATCAGATTACATTTTAAAAGTTACCCCTTCCAAAACCTTGGAGTTTCTCTAGAGTGCATAATGTGATTTTTAAAAATGTTTGCTTGAGCTTTGGGTCAGTTATAAACCTGTTAATGCTCCTGTGGTTGAATGGGAGCAAATCTCTGCAGCTGGGTCCCAAAAACTCCTGAGGAAACAAGAGCAGCTGGAGGGAGAGAGCGCACAGTCACAATGCTCTGCAGTCACATATAGGTGTAACGCTGCCAAAAGTATGTGGACAGGGGCGAGTGTTGAACCTCTCATTCCCGACCCTCCTGAACTCACCTACGGGCTTGTTGTAAGTGGATACTCGGCCACGGAAGCCCATTTCGCGGAGCTCTCGGCGGACGGTCCTGGAGCTCACGCTGGCCCCGGAGGCGGTCTGAAACTCGGTGGTGAGAGCTTCAACCGAGGGCAAACAATTTCCCAGCGCCACTTTCTCCAGCACTTGACGGTCCTCCTCTTTGAGCTTGTGCGGTCGGCCGCTCCGGGGCAGAGCCGTCGTTATTCCTCCGCGTTTCCACTTCAAAATCACCGCGCTCACGGTGGACCGAGGCAGGTTCAGCAGGGCGGAAATCTCCCGGACAGACTTTTTACACATGTGGCATCCGACGACAGTACCGCGCTGAAAGTCACTGAGCTCCTCACGACGACCCATCTTATCGCAGGGGTTTGGAGACTGCATCTCGCACTGATTTCTCACCTCCGCCTCCTTTTCTTCCCTCTCCCTTCTGCTGTGGTTTTAAATGCCACTGGCCTCATCACTGCCCTCCACAGGATTAGATTAGAAAAAAAGAGAATTGGTTCTCAACCTTTTTCCTTAAGGGACCCGTTTTTATCATTGAGAAAACTGACTTATTCACTGACTAAGTGACCTATTTCTTAATGGACATTTCATATCAAAACTGTATGAACCCAAACAATGAACTCAGTAACAGCAATAAGTTTGTGTAAAACGAGATATTTGGATGAATTTTGAGCAGATTATTTCCTGTTTAGGGAACTTTTTATACAATCTGTCTGAATTGTGTATTTTTTCATTTTATTTTAACAGTCTTTCATAATTAATAGCAGGGGCGTTTCAAGAGGCTGGTGCCACCCATTAAATCTGATGGGCCACCCCTAGTGCCACCCCACTATAATTATCCTCTTCCATTACACACTAACTCACTGAGGCTGTAGTGGGCTCCTTTTTAAAGCTAGAAAGATCGTATGAAACTAGATGGACTAACGCATCCATTGGTACCAACCATGTCATGCCAGATAAAGGAGCTAAGTAATGCGCCAAAGTTAGGCTAAATTTTGGTGAAAAACTGGCATGACCAATTTCAAAGTGATCCCTTGACTTACCTCAAGATATCTGAATGAAAATGGGTTCTATGGGTAACAACTACTACTACCTACTTTATGCTAATCTCAGGCAGTTTTTGGGCAAAAAAACATTCAGTTTTTTGCATGTGGTACCTACGTGTTATTTTTGCCTAGTGTATTTGAATATTTCAGCAGACTCGGTCCCTAAACAACAATATTGGAATTGCATAAATTGGGAAAGAATATAAAGTTGGGACATATACTTTCTGTATAAGTCAGTGCCCCTCTTGTGCCACCCCATTTTAAAAAGTCTGGAAACACTCCTGATTTTTCTGAGGCTTTCTTTTTTTTGACAGATTTAGTGTTTTTTTTGTCCCTGGAGCTTGGTCATTGTTAGATTAGACAATTTACTTTTTTCACATTCACTTTTCCTCCTCCTCCTTCTCCTCTTTCTGTCTTAGTTTCAAGGGTTTCAAACGATCTGAAAGCTGCATGCTGCCACCTACTGTTACAACATGACTTTATGTTGTGCTTTTCTACTGTACGTACAGTATTAAACTGGTTTCCAGACTATATTTAAACTATATGTATTTAGTGTCACAGTCAGGAAACACTTCACATTCTTTCCATGCAAAAACCCTTCATTGCCTGCAGGAAAAATAAACCCTGACCTATTCACAGAGAGCTGAAAGCATAGATCATAACAACCAGGGGTGGATCTAGAGAAATATGCATCGGGTGGCCAGAGGGTTGCATGTTATGTTATTATTATTATAATGGGCTTTATTCTGGTTCCCTCAGTTCCACTCAAACACCACAAGCTCTGATAGTGTTCATTACCAGTGTTCTTTATGTAGCAAAACACTCTTTATTGAGCTTATGTAAAACAACAAAGTTGAAAAAACCTGATTCAAATTTATTATAACTCACAATCATTGACATTCCTACACGTGCATCATGGTACAAAAAAAAGGACAGACACTGCTAATCATATTTAGAATTCTTTTATATAACAAAATAGCAATGCTGTTATTTCTGCTGGGTATAGTGTACAATATATTGATATCCCCCCCCCCAATCACCCCACATATACACAAGAGTACAGATAGAAGATCACAACATTATACAATAAGCAACAACTTAATCATGTGCCACGTTCAACACTGTAGCCCTCTTTCTCAAAAGCTGTACATAAAAAAAGACTTTCTCAAGTCGTTCAGCATAGCCGCTCCCCATCCACTGGAGGGTTAAAGTGCAATAGAGGAAAATTTACATTAACAGAAGAAAACACGTGACAAGGTGACAATGAAATACACAAAAGCTTTGATTAACTACCGATAACAAAACTACTGTATGTTGGGCCATGCTTTATTTTACAGGTCTATAATTTCTGAATAAATGTTGAATACTCAACATCATTTGGTGCTAATTATAAGGAAATATAGAGAGCATTCAATTGATGCATTCACTTCAATTAAATCCATTTAACCTGGAGAGGCTTTTAGTCCGCTAATTACTAGGTGTTATACTGTGACAATATTTATTGGTGGATGTGTTTTGTGCTTATTTAATATGCAGTGTATATGACTTTTACAAGATTGTGTTTTATTCCATTTTTTTTTTTTTTTTACATCTAGCCAAGGACTCCGGCTCATTTACGTTTTTCAGTTGATAAATGACAGCAGTCCCTGTCAGATAAACAAATAAAAATACATTTATAATAAATGAATACATATGGAGAATAAAGTTATTAACAATGTATGAAGGTTTATGAATATTTAGTTTGAGCTTTTCTTTTAAAAACATTTCTACTTTCCCCAAAATTAGCACCAAATTACAAAGTTCCTTCCAGGATCCTTGTTGGAAATGATTAGGAAATTACAGACACATAAAATAAAGTGTTACTTAATGTTGCAGGTACAATTAGGAACAACAACCCTACTTCATAAGTACACTGAATGCCATTACATGGAGTACACTAAGGTCTTTTGTGTCTTAAAATTATTTTGAATTCTATTTATTCCTACAAGAGTTGTTATTGAAACACTGTAAACAGACAAAACTGAAAGATGTCCTTATAGCTTATTATTATATTAATAATATATATATTTTATCATTATTATAGTTGCTCCGTGAAAAGAAGGCCTTAATCCAGCTTTAGACAAACTCGCTCTCTCAGGCAGTATACAACTAGAATCAAGAGATCTGGTACGAAAACGGATGTGCTTTGCTTTATCTTGTTGCTACGCCGACCAAACAAATGGTCAGAAAGAGAGTTTTGTTATGTTTTTGTGCTCATGATTGAAGACTCATGAATTCAAAGCGTGGGCCGGTAAGAACAAACAAGAAAGACGAGGAGAGATATTGATGTTTTTGGGCGTTTCTGTCTCATGTATTGTGCTGTCTCAATATCCATGTGAGTTGATGTATTATACAGGAGGCTTAAAAAGGTCCAGAATAGACTGACTGAGACTTAAACATCTGTATCTACAGTGTGCTGGCAAGAATCACAATCATCCTTTACTTTCATATCCACAATGCCAAAGATGTATAGCTAGAAGTAAACCAGGCTTTTTATCAAACCAACTGTTACCACGTGTATTGTCTAATAGATAGTGTATGAAAATGTACATTCATGAGTGCTTCCTACCACACGTCAGTCATGCTGAAATTTTAGGTTACATGTAGAACTGCTCAGTATGTGCTAATGACAGTTAAATATAAAGTGAGGTAATGTGAAAACTGTCAAGCTTTTTCCCAACTGCAGGCATTATTTCACAGAGCCAAAATATTCTTACTTTACTATGGTTATCTCTAGAAAGTGTTGTCTTAAGCCATTACAATGAAGAACATACAGTCTCACAAAACGCTTAAAGAAACTTAACATGTTTTCTAAAACCAACGCTTTCATGAAACGCCAAAACATTTACCCCTACATTCAATGATCCTTCAATTATTGACCCAAACTGGGATGTGTGCACATGTGTGTGTTATATAACAGAGTCCCAGGACATGGAAACTATGACTGGAAGTGAAAAAACCCCAGTTAAATTCCACTGGCCCCATCGACACAGTCAGCGGGTCTGTGCTTCATCAGTGTGCAAGTCTACAGGAATGTGAGAGGACACAGATCCAGTCGAGTATTGGATCCTACTGACCTTGCTCAATATGAAATGACTGAAAAACGTATTATAAGGTGATTGACTGGACTACAACAGAACACAAGAAGGGGAAAAGTAGAATAATTAATTCTGCTACAAACTGTAAGAGATGATGAATGCAGGTTAACAGTCAGCATCGTCATGGGAGTCTAAGAGTACGTTCACACTAAGCTGGCTAAAGCTGGTCTGTCCTCTCACCTTGAAAACTGAGCTGTAACTGCAACTGTGACAACTGTGATGGCAATAAACTCCAAATAAAATGCTAATCAAAATGAGAGGATTTCCTATATGACTCAAATTTGCAGCTTAACTCCAAGTTACACCTCTACATCCAATTTACAGTTGAAAGCTATTTAAAAACTTGTGTGGTCACCTTCTTTATTCTTGGGCTTTTACGTGGGGTTAATGTTAAGCCACCAGAGGGCGTTGTACCCTTGAACATATATATGAAAAAATTATATAAAGGGCTCTTTTCAACTCATCAGAGTAACTGCCAGTCGAACCCATTTCTGAGCACATGTTGGCTGTGATGAGGTTTGTCGTTTGCTGACAGAGGATGAAGAATAGGCAATGTTGTTGTGTTTTTGTGTGGAGATCTTTGTGAAAACCACTTACCCCGACAACACTAGGCTGCATACGTGTCATTTTCTAAAATAAGCCAGCTTAGTGTGGATGTAGTCCAAGCAAAACTTTTCACTGATTCCATAGTTGTAAACATTTTCATGCTCTAAGCTTTTCATGCCTTAAAAAAATCCCATGCTTGGAGCTTCAAATTCCTCAAAGAACATCCAGACCATTTTAAATTCAGCTTATTTGTCAGGCAAGGCATAGCTCCTTCATTGTCCACCAAAAACAGTCTCTCTCCCTCTTTCAACTGGCGTAAGCCTCGTGTTATTACTTCAGTTTCATGAACACATTCACTGTCATTCCAGTCTGTCTGACAGCCAAGGGAATCAGTGTGCATGAAATACAACTACTGTGTTTAAAGTGCTACTGATAATCTTGGCACAAAGACTTGTTGACTTATTTATATTGGCTGGCTTGACAAGTGTAGGAAGTTTGTCTCCAGGATGTGCACACTGCCAGTATTTGGTAGTGACAACTGCTATTGCCAGCTGTATTTAGCAGCAGTGTTAACACAGATATGGACATTTCCCTCCTGACCAACAGCAGGGAGCGATCACCAGCGCCATGTGTTGTGATAACTTGTAAATCAGCAGCAGTTTCAGTAGGGCAGTGGGTGACATCACTTCAAACTGCTTGTGGCAAGCTACGATTGTCAAATGTGAGGACAGAAATATCTCCCTTGTGTTTGGTTACTTCCTCTCAACAACAGGAATATTCAGTTGGTAAAAGTTACAAACGAAGGTCTCACAAAATTAGAAAATCTGAAATTACAGCATAATGTGTGCATACATATTCCAACTCCTTAAATATCACAGGACCACATGAACTTAAAGAAACTTCAAGTTTTTCAAGGGATAATAACATGTACCCATGTCTGAAGTTGAAAAAATTGCTGGTGGGAATTCACACCAACTGTTAGGGACAGAGAACAAATTGCTGATATAGGCTCTCTTACGTGCTATATATCCATCACATCAATAAAACTTACTTCTGGAATATGTTGGCAGTGATCTCGTACCAAGAAATCAAACAATCTGCACTTTTTCTTAATAATAATTAATGCTTTAATCTGGCATTAAGGAGGCCCTGCTGCTCCTGTGCTCATATTGTGTCCAGCAGCAGGTTTAGGTTGCCAGAGTGAGGAGAAACTAATTCAGCCTTCTCAGTACTGTGAAGAGCTACAACATTGCATTTCAGATGCTAGGTTTAAGGATGTGAAAAGATTATATGGACAAAAACTGGGTCACCACAATGTGAGAGCTGTGATTGGCTGTCTGGTCACCATGGCAGTCAAACCAACAAAATGGTGAGGTGTGACTGCTAGAAAACGAGCAAGCAACATGTCTACAGATGCAGTAAAGACAGAACTGGATGTTTTTTGTGCTGCTATGTTGTATTGCTCAATTGCCCATCTTCTGAGAAGTCACTTCCTCCAGGGGCCAAAGACGTGGCGAGTATCTAGGGGCCCCCGGTCACTCGGTCCTGCTCTCGTCCTGGTGAATCATGCTTTTTTTTCTCAGCTTCGATTGGCTCAGGATTTCGCCACCTCACATTCCTGCTCTGTGGACACGTCGACCTCAGAAATGCCTACCTCCACGCCCGTCATGATAGAAGTGTCCGAATCGCTGCTGAGTGGAGGCTGGTGCTCACCTGTGCGGGGGGGGGACACAACAGGGAGGTAATTTATTACAGATCACTGTGGGATGGAGTTATATACCAGGGACAATATTCTATTGTCAAGTCCTTTAAAGAAGGTTGATTTCTTTGGGTTTATGTCATTGTGACTTAGACCTGCACTAACACTATTTTTTTTTTACCACTTGGGGGCAGTGTGGAAACAAGTTGTAAACACAACATTGACATATCATCACCTGAAGCTTTCACTCCACTAAAGAGACAAAATATTATATAAAACCAACATAAATGCCAAATTTCCATCATGTTTTTGTTTGTTCGAGTGCAACTGGCCATTAGCTGTTTATCTAGACTCATAATAATCACAAAGTCATAGTGAATGGAAATGTGGATATATTTGCATTTTCTGGAATCTCGTTTAAAATTCGGATGGAAACAGCAGCAGATTTTTCATCCTGCCCTCTAGTGTGGCATTTCATTATAGCTATAAATACTTTTGCCTTCAGATGTGGTCAGACAACACGGACAATACAAACTAGTTTGTTTTGAATATTCGGACACCTTTAGCCTGCCAGAATGTTAGCTTTGACTGGACTTTTTTTTTTTTTACATGAAATGCAAACTGTTGATCCCCACCTCCCCATCTCTTACTAAGAAGGATTTTATGCAGATCATGCAGTCTATGAAAGGGACCCTAGGAGGAATTACTACAAAGACAAATAACTGGAACAACAGACAGAAGCCAAAAAGTCCCACATTTCACCAACAAATCAGGTCTTTTTCTGGGACCCTGATTCCAACACACACCGACCCAGTTAATGACTCTGGAAAGAGTGATTGGGGCATTACCATTAACAACAGCGTTCATTATTCTGGCTAGGGACGCAACACAATCTGCGCTCCATCACTGCCAACCCAAAGCAGCAGAAACCCTGACAGATCGGCTTGTTCATCTCATGCTAACTGCCTGTCAGTGACATCGTCTTCGTTAGCTCAATAGTGCTGTGACATGTGACAAATCACATCTAATTTACATGCTAATTAGTCTTGAGGAGAAAACCTGCTTGTGGCAACTGCACAAAAGTAAAAATTATTCTTTGTGCGAGGTCTTCTTTTGAGAAGAGTCCCCTTTAGGCAAATTAGAAAGTACTACATTACTAACATTCAGTATTTAGGAGAACAAATACTATGCTTACAATTTTACCTCTCAGTTGTGCCATCACATAAAAAATGAAACCACTCCCATGGAAGCAGAATGGAGCACAACATGCACATGATGTTGTAGCTAAAACAAATTACTAGGTCTGAAAAATCTTATTTTCTCTGTTAACTGTTTAGTCTTTAATTGTCAAAAAAGACTCTTAAAATTGCTTAGACCCTTCAAAAGTCTTCAAGATGCTTGTTTTAACCAATTAACAATCCAAACGTTTATAGTAATATATTACATATCGGTATATATAGTGCATAAAAATATGTGTGAAATAACTTGCATTGTTCCCCAAAAGTTTTCATCTATCTTGCCTTCATCAGCGTTTGTGTCTGATGTTTCTGGTTTCTGCAGAAGTTAGTTTTAATTAGTCACGTGACTTATAAATACAAGGTTTTCAAAACAGAACTACAATCATTTCTCAAAATTGTATTTACAAAATACATCCTCCATCCACCCATACAATAGGTGCTGGGACTCAAAACATTTAAAACTCTGGCTTCATTCCTGTTCTGGGGTGATGTTTTGGCTTCAGATGCTTAATGGCTGCAAAAACACATGTATGAGCATGTGCATGCACTCACTATAAGGGGCTGATAACTAGCAGATGTTGCAGTTGTAAACGTTTCAGTGTTTGCATAAGGTGCTTAAAGATATGTATAACATTTCCACATTAAAATGTCTATAAATACTAGACCTATGTTTGTATATTTTGTTGAGTTATGTACCTGCTTTATCCCAAATGTTTTTTGTTGCTGGTTTGATGTGAGAGACCCTCTAGCAGCAAAAATGACATATTGTATGTTTAAATGTACAACATACTTTAACAGCTATGTGAGTGTATGTGGGTTAGGTTGTGACTTCCTGAAAAGGGAACACTATTCTTACCCTCTTGTATTGCACAAGAGGACCTGAATGGGGAACAATGACCAGGTGGCTGCTGGCCTCATTTAGACCTCAGAATAAACCATTCAACCCTCTAATGACAAAACCGACAAAAGGGGTGTAAAACCAGAACGAGCACACTGTTACAAAAGCTGGTTTCCTCTGTGGGATGGAGGACAGAAAATCTTGTTTCATCTGCAGAATTTTCCAATGCCCCAAACTATTTTCAAGCACAGAACACACGGAGCAGGTGGTGACAACTTTGTGTGGATTCAAATTGAATGTCCCAACTTTCCAGCCTAGCTATATGTCAGAAAGTCAGTTCATTAACTCTGTGTTAGAAATGCGTACTCACTGCTGGCAATGATGCGGCTCTCCTCTCCTGTCTGAGGTTCTGTCTCTGCGTTAGGGTGGAGCTGCTGAAGGATCATTGCTCTTCCAGCTGGATCCAGAACCACCGAGCTCTCGTTAACTGTGATTTCACTCGCTCCACTGATGGGGTTGGTGGGTGGACCCCCGACAGATGTCTCATAGTCTGGAGGAATATCGTCTGAACAGTCCGCGTTGAGCTGGAACATGCAAGATGTCTTTAAAAGGCACTCTCATGCATAGAATGAGGATTCATTACTTTAATGTTTTGCACTTTAGATTTAGATTAGTCAGTCAATAAAATGTTCTTAAAACTAAAATATGTATATATGTAAAAGGACCTTACTGGGATTCCCAACGCTTTGAGGATGTTCATTTTACACATGGGACACGTACGGTGGTCTTGCAGCCATGGGTCTACACAGTGCTTATGGAAGATGTGTCTGACCAAATAAGAAGGCAGTGCACAAATAAAACATGTGAAACTACAATGCAGTGAAATATCATGTTAAATAACACCTAGTTTTTAAGCTACAGTATGTACAACAAATATTAAGCACACGACCATTACCTGCATGGTAATATCCTTACAACATCATTGGGTTTATAACCTTCAATGCAAACTGCACAGTTGTCAAAGTCTGATTCAGTCTCCTAAAACACAGAACACAGGCAAGAAAGAAATAGAAGATATGCAAAATGACAGACAAATGAATTCTAAACTATAGCTATATAGCAAAAAAGTACAGTATAATTCAAATAAGGACAAAGACATTTATTTTAAATATACTTTAAACTTACTTTTTAGCTAAACATGCTTTAAAGTTTATGTGAAAGGGAACATCATTTACCTTATCTCCTTTCTTAATGGTGCGTACTTGCAGCTTACTGATGGCCTTTTTGGCAGCATCTCCCAAACGTCTCTGTAGACATAAAAAAAAAACTTTATCACAGACACCAGCAGGTTTTTAATAGTGGACAAAAAAAGAGTCAGTGACTCAGCAGTATGCAGGTATCACATTGGGTATTTGTCAGTTTAACATCCTCATATTTGTTTTACTGGAAATGAAAAGAGGAGAGCTGACATCGCCTACTGTGTGTTAATCAAACCGCAGTTAGAAAAGCAGAAAAATGACTACAAATGACAATGTACACCAGTTGCTTTTCATACAATGTGACATAAGAGATCATTAGATTAAAAGTATCTAACTTAAACTCTTGGTGGTTTTGAAAATGCTGCCAGGATGGGAGAAGCATGTTAATCTTTTACACAGGCAGCAATAAATTTGACACATTTATTACTATATTTATTTATTTTCCAGTTTCTCTGCATAAAAGAAAATGATGCTTGTTTAATAATAAAAAAAAACCCTAGCAAATATTGGAAGAACAGGTGGCGACAGATTGACAGAATTGACAGGCATGTGCAATAGTTATCAAACACACCTACATGCTTTAACGGCTTTACCTGACTGGGCTGCCTTGGGAATAAACTGAGAGCAGATTTGTTCAATATGGCTGAATTCAACACAAATCAACATAATTCAATGTAGAAAACGCAAACAATGGTTGTCATGGCACTGGCTCCTATCATAACAGGCACAATGACTGTCATTACAGACGTCACAAGAACGTCAGAGGCAGATATTCATAGAGTATTTGCACTGTTTGTTTAAACGGCCAGAAAGCTGAGTTGGTTGATGGTTCACTGGTTTGCCGCGTCTTCTCGGGCAGCTGTCATAATAACATTACAATTACAATTAGAGCTGCTAGTTGGGGCCTCTCCTTATAGCCTTACAGAGCCATCATCAGATGGAAAAATGCATGGGCCAATGAGACCACAGCACTACAGCACCGTTAGTATCCCTTTTAGACAGATACACATCAGCTTGTAGAGTTATACTCTGATTGGACAAGGAGCACACAGTCATACCTGGTTGCGGTCTCGTGCATTAGCGTAGCGGAACCTCTGGATATAGTAGAAGACGAGCCAGGCGAGGGAGATGATCATGAGAACGATGAAGGAGATGGATACAAACACCACCGACGTTCTGCTCACGTACTTCTGCAGGTTGCGGGTTCCTATGGTGATGTGCATCGTGACCGCAACGCGCTGCTCCAGCAAAGCCATAATCTCACGACCTTTAGGCTCTGGGATCATTATGGCCACAACATCGCCGGTACCTGCAGACACACACATACAACGCAGCAAGCGGCAGGTTAGACGTTTGGTGAATGAATCAAGGACATAGCTAAGTCACGTCCGCAGTATTGTGTCTGAGAATTCAAACCTTAATTGCATTGCAATCCTGGGACATTGGGAAATTATAACAGGCATTTTTCATTATTCTCTGACATTTTAAAGGTAAAAAGATCAATAAATTAATCCAAAAAAATTATATAATGCAAATTATCATTAACTGCTGCCTTAATGATGTCAAAATGTCATGACAAGAGGAAAAAAATTAATTAAAACCATATCAAATTTTGTTTTATTGGTTGGTAATTATGCAAAACAAGAGAAAGGCAATTAAGTAAGTAGACTGGCCGGCATCTAACCCTGGAATTTAAAGAATTATGGTTTAAAGCAGAGCACGGGTTAAAACTCAGGTCCTGGGAGCTTAGACAGGACAGTACAACTAAAGCCTCACTCTCTATGTAAGAGGCTTCCTGCAAGCAACCTTCTGTTGCTTTGCATGTTGTGCACAATGATGGCTTCTGCATTACAGAGTCACCAAGCATTTTTCAACTCCTACACCCGAAATGTCCAGGAGGGACACCGTGTTTACAGAATAGTATTTATTAATATTTTGGGGGGCTTTTTATGCCTTTATTTTGATAGGACAGGTAAAGATAGACATGAAAGAAAGAAGAGATGGTGGGCAACAGGTTGGAATTGAAACAGGGCCATGATACTGTGCGCCCACAGAATAGGATTTCTATGGGTTTCCATGATAGAAAACACTAGCTCCTAGCATTTGCATTAACTACTTCTCACCCTCTCAGCTAATGCCTCTCAACACTTCAGTCTCCTACGGTGATAGATAAGCTTTGCCTTCTGCCTCTAGAGTTAACAGACATCCAGTTCTTTATAGAAATGTTATTGCATGTTCTATATATACATATACATACATTCATGTATGTGTGTGTGTTGTTTTTTGTTCTGTAAATCAATCTGTTATTCTGCTATTCTATTATTTCAGCTCTGACGTACACACGCTTATCACTTAAGTACTGGTCCAAAAAAATCCAGTATCTCTCAGACTCTCTTCTGTATAGTTTATTTGAAGTTGTTTGTGATGAGGGCCTGACACATGGGACATGATGCTTAAATGACTCAGTAGTTTCTAGACACAATAAGGGAATAACAAAGCTCTTCTCTCAGCTGTACGGTGGCAGGTTGATGATTCCAGGAACTGCATCAACAGCCTTAGAAACTGTTACATCATATTCCTTCTGCCGCCTGTTTATGGCTGCATGGAGTCACAGTGGCTCCCCGTAGTGCTCCACTCCTTCTATCAGTCACCATAAACAGTGGCTTTACTCAACCTGCCATCACCAACAGCACCCGCTGTGCTGCCTGCCAGTTAGATTGCTGTTACAAATCCTCATGCTCTGCACTGATCTGCACGGAGCTATTTTGATATTATATTCTGTTGCAGCGGTACTGAAAGACTGAAATAAAATATGGTGTTTTTCAGAGGAGTTTAAGGCTTTACATACCACAGATATGTCACATTTTCCGGATGTAGCTGCAATGCATTATTGCTGCCATGCTTACTAATCCCTTTATGTAACAGGTTTGTTGTTAAATCTCCACAGCTGCTACATTTTATATGACCAGGGTTGAGAAATAAGACCAAAAAAAAAGTCTTTGAAACTATATTATTTCATGCATATGCAAGAATCAACACAAGTATCTATGAGTCTTGGTTAAAAGCTTAAATTATTGAAGGAACAGAATATGATTGTTTATTATTTTATTTTTTTTCAGAAGAAGTACATTCATTTTAAACAATTAAACCAATGCTTAAATTAACAATTTGTTAAGGGTATGATACAAAACACTTAATGTGTACCATCCTCTGCCAAAACCTACCTAAATCCCTACCCACCCACACCTACACAGAAATTCACTTGGCAATATCTCCACTGTAAACACAAAGGTTTATTCTTGTATTACGATGGCTGCTCCCTCAAAATGAGTTTATGTATGTTAGACCTTCTAAAGCAAACGCTGCTACAATGACAGAGAAAACAAAAGCTTGTGTTTGGACAGCAAACAGATGGTAATACACTGCTGAACCATAACGTCTATTCAGACTCTCACAAGCTGACACACTTCTTTATTTAAGTTTCTTCCTACAGAGACTGTTTTTCTCATTCATTGTTTTCATTTTGAGAATTTCTAAAATAAATGTTTTAAAATAGGGGAAATATATTATCTGTCTTCCCTAATAATACAAGTTAATTCTCAAGACCCTCTCACAACATAAGTGTATGCATGTTCGCTGTTTTGTAAACCTCTTTTTTTTAATGTGTGTACAGATACACACACTCCTGTTCTGGTTTTATATGGCCATATGGTGTGCAGGGCAAATCACTGTGATGTAACAACTGCCTTTGTAAACACAAGATAAATCGCGTTATCTCTTGTCAAAAGGCAAATGATGTTCAGACTCTGGAGAGTTTGAAAAACATGCCTGTATATGGCACGCTTCAGCCTCATAGCCAGCAGAAATAAAGAAAGGAATAACCAGGCATGTAAGATTTCCCTAAGCCTTGACTCTTATCTCTGTCTTCTGTTCGCTGTGACGCAGTCAGAGCGGACAAAAATAGCTGCTTCTAAAACAGGAGAGCAATGTCTGAGACTGAGGCTGAACTTGTGAAAAGATGTGGAATAAGAAATAAAGGAATAAATACTGAATGGGTTAAGTTAGTGGACACCACCTTGTTCATTTTATTAGCAGGCTTCTGGTCTGCCGCTGAGTGGATAACACTGAAGCACAGATTACTACAGAATTAACTGGTACACTTTTACCAGTTACACAAAGTAGGCTACACCGTGGCTTAATGCAAGTATAAACTGAAGAGTCGCTGACTGAAGGAACAGTTTGACATTTTGGGAAACTCGTTTATTTATTTTCATGGCAAGAGTTAAATAAGAAGGTTGTTGCCAGAGATAGGGTTGGGCAGTTGGATGATATATCAGCTTTTTGGCCCAGTTTTGCTAATTTTATGGTCTGCCTCCAAAGAATAGTAGCCGCTGTTCAGCGACGCAATACACACACTGAAGAATGAGTGAGAGGAAAAACAGCTGTAGAGCCAGAATATTTTCACATTGAACTCAGTTTTAGATGGTGTTTGACACCAGAGTTGGTGATTGCCAGAACAGTGGAAAGACTAATGAAGATAGTTTGGTGAGTTGCATTTGTTTCTTTCGAGTTTGAATAAAGTCTGTTTTGAAATGAGTTAGTTTGGTGAAAGAGAGAAACTTGAATTTCCACAACGGTTGCCGGTTGTTGGACTGACGGTGGCCAGACGTATAAATTTTAACATATCGCACCACCGTCATCTCATATCTGTGTGACAAAATGAAACTGAAGCAGCAGTTGGGTAGCATAGCTTAGCATAAAGACTGGAAACAAGGGGAAACAGCTAGCCTGGTTCTGTCTAATGTATAACATTAATTAACATGTTACATCTATGATTTATATACACACAAAAAACTGAAGTGTAAAAATGACACACTCTGGTTTTACGAGTTGATAAACCTTCAGTATCTGACCTGGCTTTATGATCCAGCATGACTCTGACACCACTCAGCCTTAAATGATGAAGACAGGCCATGAGAGGTTTCTAGCAACTGTGGATTTTACAGCCCGGCTGTGTTGGCTCTGGACAGGAAAGTGCTCCATTCTTTCTTTGGCAGCCTCACATTCAGTCAAACCCATTAAGACCTGTTCCTTTGTCACTGTACTCTCGGTTACCTTCCTCTTCTCTACAAGCTTTGTCATTACATCTCTCCTGGCTGCCGTTTCTGTCTCCTAAAGTATCTCAGTTTATATTTATGTCATGGTTCAAAGCAGGTCAAGTCTTTAAAATAGCCTGGTGCCTTTCATGTTTTGCTGCAGGTAACCTAGTGATGTGTACTGGACACTACTCCAAGAACGGAGGAGGAACAGAGGATGTTAATGATCAAATACTGTACAACAGACATGCTGGCAGACCCCTTACTCGAGTAAATATAGCAGGAGATTAATGGAAAATATTGTATTATAAGTGAAAGGCTTGCAAAAAGGTACAGAGGTATTAGCAGCAAACTGCATTTCAACCTGCGTAACTAGCCTTTTTTAACCATATTGGGGCCACACAACACTGACCTACATCATATTGTACATATTATCACCTCATGTTCTTGAGCTAAACATGTAAGCAAACAGCTTCCTTTTTACACAGGTAGAATACCAGGAAAAACATTAGCATTCATGCAAAGTTGTGCATCTGGCCACCTGATGAATGCCAAGTCCGCCATTCACCCTCTCTTAAGCTTTTCTTTGGTCTCCACTAACTCCTGAGGGAAATATCTGGCTCTTAAGCTGCTAAATCCTCCACTACGACCAACTGCTAGTCGCTAACATAGTCTGTCTGCTGTTTGGTGCTGAGCAGAGAGGGTTAATAATAGAAAGTATTTGCTGAAAACAGGTGTGTGCGGTAGGCGGAAACACAATTTCCGAGAGTGGCAAGAGTGAACCAAAACTTTTGCTGGCCTTGGAACAGTGAACAGCTTTGTAGAGCTGACTGCAACAACAGACTCTGGTGATGATGATTCTCTGTGAGTTCACAACTACTAGCAACACCTTTGACACGCGAAAAACGCCATCTAAAGCCAGTGTTTGGTTTGTACCTTCTGGCCTACTGTAGAAACATGATGGTTCAACATGGCAGACTCCATGGAAAGATTACAACGGCTGATTCTAAGATAACAAAAACACATCAATTCCTATTTTCAGGTGATTATACCTATGAATATTATATTCCATTTCTACCAATAGATCCTCCTAAATGTTACTCACTGGACTTATGAGCTGTTTGAAGAGAATTGTTTATGCTTTAACCGTCTGTCAGGGCGATTCTCCGAGACAAAACACTGAATTTGAGAAGAAGCTTTAAGGGCTTTACATAGAATTTAAATTATTTGCTTATTATGAAAAATGCCTGTGATACTTTGGTGGACCTTTTGGTT
The DNA here is from genome assembly GCF_905237075.1 of Dicentrarchus labrax. Classification (NCBI taxonomy): domain Eukaryota; kingdom Metazoa; phylum Chordata; class Actinopteri; family Moronidae; genus Dicentrarchus; species Dicentrarchus labrax. The sequence continues at coordinate 26,971,154 of NW_026136721.1, forward strand.
AAAAACATCTCACAGTCACTTGACCATTATGTCATCGGGTGTTTTACACTCTTTGTTTGAACATCTGTTTCTGTACAGATCCTTTTGTCAAACAGCCTTCATGCATTGTGCTGCTGTCTGGCACAGGGAGGGTGGCCGGAGTCAATTTTCAATGGAAATACAAGTCAAGTGTAAAACACAGTTCTGCTCACAGCTACTGTAGAAAGCCTGAAAGTCACATTTCATTTTAATAATAATAATAATAATAATAATAATAATAATAAAGTGTGCTTAAAATAGAATTAAGGGATGACATCAAGAGTTAAACTAAAACAAAAAGACTCTTTTACATGCTTTTTACATGCTTTAGGATAACTGTAGATCTATTACCAAACTAGAAAAAACAATAAATGTACTGTATCTATGCATGATAGCCAACCAACTATATATTAAATAAGTAGAGAGTAGCAATATAAGCAAGGAGACCACTTTACAAAGCAGAACCGGTATCTGAGCCCCTGGAGGTGTGTGCTTCTCTGATGAGGAGCACATAAACAATACACTGATTAGAGTTGGACTTCCAGGATCATTAAACCAATGAGGCGTCATTCAGAGTGTGTGGTTGTTTTTGTTTGATACAGTGGTGGCAGACGCTGGGGGGTAGTGTGTGTAAATTATGGCCAGAAATGTAAAGAATAACAAAGATATTGATATTGCGTTCATGAGAACAAGACGGAGGTCACACTGATCTCGACCCTTAGACTACCAAGATCTAATCTGTTTGGGGCACCAGGATAGCTCTGGGGTTGCTGAGCCTTACTGCAGCAACCATGAGTTCATCAACCTGTGGTCCTTTGTCATCCCCTCTCTCTTTTCCCTGCTTCCCCGTCGGCTGTCACTATCAATTAAAGGCAAAAAAAAGCCCAAAAATAAAGTCCATCCTTGAGTCCAAGTGGACAATAGTGTGTATTTTGAAGACATTCCCTCAAGGTGTTCCTGAGATACTGCATTCACAATCAGACGGACAATGTTCAGAGTGACTTTATAAGAAAAGCAACCTGAAACAAGAGCAGTGAGGGAGACAAAAATAGGATTTTAAATGTGAGGGTGACATGTCTCCCCTATCCCCAGTGGAAATGACCCCCTCAGCCATCGGCACTGCGCATCCTTTTACCTCAACAGCCCCTAGAATTCAATCTCCCCAGTGACATTATGAGCCTTCAAGTTCAACTAAACTTGGTTTTTGTCTAAGATTCCTAAAACATGACCACAGTTGTGTTCGTGACCTGCGCCTCTTACTTACTGGTCACAACAACAAAACACTGTCACCAACAGGTAGCGAACAAACGACTCTGCCTCCGACAAACAGGGAAAGGGAATGTGACACCTTAGGAACCTGATAGGTGAATCTGAGGTCCGTGTTTTCAGCACATTTTGTATGGATTATGTCAAAAGGTGTGTTGTTTACACAAGGTTTATTTACACATTTGAGTTCTTAAATATGTGTTCTGTGTATTGACACAGATCAGCTTTTGTGTTTGGGTTTTCGGTGTTTGATGTTCTTCTTAAGCCCACAGGTGAAACTGACAATGTGGCACCAATCGATATGTGTCTGTGGCCCCTAAATATGTTTTAGCAATGTCAAGTACCAAAAGCTAGCATCAAACGTGTCAGATTTGTGATCTTCTCCACTTATTCTTCAATTAGATAGCTCCTGATTGTCATCAAAAGTTTAGACAGTCTGGATGTCTGTGAAAAGACCAAAAGGTAACAGAGGGAAACATGTTCATATCACTCAAAGTACACTTGGACTCAGGTGTTACTAATATCAGACCTTTTAAATAATACAATCCAGGTGTTATAACATCATATCACAACATAACCTTCACACGTTGCACCCACATTTGAGAAACAGCTTCAGGAAGACCTACAGCCAGTCACAGGCAGTGGATCAGTGCATCTGCTTGGGAACTCAGTGCACTTTTCTACTTTACCAAGACTAGTTGTCTTGATTATTTAGCTGATTGCAGAACAGCTCTTGAACTTCAAGCAAAGAGGGTTGAAAACCATTAATCTTGGCCAGAGGTGCCCAACACTTAAGAAGCAACTGATTCTTATCCTCTCAGGCCTCCATCACACCACCGAGCACACTGTCAGAACTCCTCTTTTCAGGTGGACAGGTTGTCTCTTACCTTGATGGGGCATCGTTATGGTGTCGTTGGCACTGGGGGAGCCCACGTTGTAGATCACAACCGCAGAGGCGTTGTAGTTGGCAACGTTACGGATTTTCTCTCGGTATGTACAGTTCCCCGCAGCCACCAACGCCACCCAGGCGGTGTTGTGAGCCACAGGAGGGAACCTGATGTTGGGGTCGCACGCCTGTCTGTCCTGCAGGAGGGACGGCACCAGGACCGGACCCCCGGCTTCTTTCTTGGGCGAGTGCTCGCCATACCGACCGCACTCGGTTTTCTCCGTCTTGACCTCCGAAGTGACGGGGTCCAGGTAGGTGATGTTGACAAAAGCAGTGTACCACTCCTCTTTCTCCGCAACGGTGAAGTCCAGGCAGAGCAAGTGGACGAAACAAAACGACAGCAGCCACGTCGAGAGAGCCAGACTGCGGCAAGCTCGGATGAGGGACGGTGCCATTGTGCGGTGGGTTTTTTTTTTTTAAGGGGATGGGTGACGAGCTCAGGGTCTCCTCGCACCACGTCCCTCTTTTTCCCTCCCCCCTTTTTTTGTTTTGTTTTACAGGTTAAAGCATTAACCGTGCATAGCAAGCCAGAGCCGGACACCAGCCCCTCATAGACTCCCTGGGTGTCCTAGGAGTTTTGCGAGCTACGTGCGGGAGTCCACTACACACCACCACCTGCAGGAAAAGACGACGCTGTAAAGTGTTGTTGTTCCCCGTCAGCTGTTTGCCGTCCTCGCTCGGGATTGGCTCGCCGCTCGTTAGCACGTGACCTGGGGCGTGGACAAGGTGCGTCTGAGGCCCCGTGGCAATGTGGAGAAACTCAAAACAGTCATAAATCATGTGAAGCTCTGCCAATGAAAACATGCTTATACATTTGGCATTAACCGCAATGAACGCGGTTTGCACTGTTATTATTATTATTATTAGTATTATTATTATGTAATTAAATGCTGACGGAGGCGTGTGTTGTTTAGTTTGTTTTATTGTTATTATGTTGTTGATGTTAATATGTGGTGATTGATTTAGTATGGCTGCTACCTTGGCCAGGTCTTTCTTGTAAAATAGATTTTTTACAATTCAGGCTACACCATTCTTACAGTGTTTAATTAAATACATCAAAGTAAAAAAAAATAAAAAAAAATAATAAATAATCTAGTAAATTAATTATTATATTGTGTTATTTAAATTATAAATTCTAAAAAATTAAATTGCAAAATTAATTTTAAGAATCGTGATCTATTATCTATAACAGATTCACTATTAGATGTTTGTGAAGTGAAGTTGTTTTCATTGTCTATAAAATAACAATATTAGAGCTTTTCACAAAGCTGCTTGCCTCATGTGTACAAAGTGTACTGTGTCATGTTTGTCTATATAATTTGTTTTAATGCACAGTGATATAATAGGTTGCTTTGCCAAGTATAAAGAAACAATATTAAATTACTGATAAATAAACATTGGAAAATTATTCATTAACTATTAACCAGCTCATTAGTGAACAGACTACACATGATTGTGAAGTTGTAAAGCAGACACAACTGATATTTAAATAGTTTTGACTCACACTGGGGAGACCTAGAAGTATAATTTATTGTATTTAGGGAACACGGAACAAAAGTAGGAACAAAAAACAAACAGTATGTTTTCAGCCCGGACCGTTTTTCCGACCGGACCTAGAAGAAGTTGGAGTGCTGATCATTTCGGTAAGATTTTTCTTTCTTTTTTCTGCAACTCGTTCAATAAATGACACTTAGATGTAACTACCAGAAAAACTAAACATCACAGAGTATCTACATATAATATAACATCAACGTAAAGTTAATTCAATGTAATTTAATGTAGTTTAATGTAATTTAATGTGGCTGGTAGATTCTCTTCACTCTCGCTGGTAGTCGAGTGAGTAGCAGGCCAGATGTGAACATTAACCAGCTGTTATTGCCTCATAATGCGCCAAATAAGTTAACCATCTTAAATGAAGCAGCTAACCGTTACAACCGCACCTAATGGTCCGTGTCTGTTGCAGGTCAGACAACCGGCCGTTATCTCCGTGGTTACCGGCCCCGTTGAACCGGAAAAATGCCCAAGAAGAAAACCGGTGCCCGGAAAAAGGCTGAGAGTCGAAAGGAGCGAGAGAAACAGAGTCGAGCCAACCGGGAACACATCCAAGTGGCCAAACACCCCTGCAACTTTAACATGGTGTGTAGATAGCTTTTGAAGTCGATGCTTAAAGTATATAACGTAGTAAATACTCTCTTACTGTTTTTATTTATTTATTTTATTTTTGTCTTTTGTTTTGTAGGAATGTGACAAATGTCAGAGGTAAGTGACTGTACTGCTTTATGTTTCTGTAATTTATTCAAGTATAGCTAAATACTGGTGGAATCTAACTACATTTACTCAAATGTGGACATTTTATGCCATTATTGTATATTTTATCCACTACATTTAGTTACTAGTTACTTTGCAGATTCAGATTATTCTACCAAAATTTGATTAAACTAATAAAATATTATATATTATGGATTAAGCCACCTGGCAGTATATGAATGATTTGAAATTAGCCTCACCTTTACCAGCTGTAACATAAGTGAGTATTTTTACGCTGTGGTATTGCTACTTTTCCTTAAATTAAAGATCTAAGTACGTAGAATATCACTGGTTAACCAGTTAACAAACCTATTTCTCTCCTTGTAATGTCACCTGGTAGAAAACAGAAGAACAGAGCTTTCTGCTACTTCTGTAACTCAGTGCAGAAGCTGCCTGTCTGCGCTCAGTGTGGTGAGTAAACTGCAGTGAAATGTTTGTATGTCATTAGATGAACTTTATCATTTTAAATAATATGAACAATGAAAAACAGGCATCCAGAGCCTGTTTATGGCTTTTAGACCCGAACCCGTTTATCATAAATACATAAATGGTTAAAAACATATCATGAATATATACATTAATTTCAAGCTAAATATAAAACAAGTAAAACAGCTGATCACTTTGAACACAGTTTTTAACAAGGGTTTCTCAAACAGAAGTTAATAGTGCATTTGTTTATTTTCAGCCACAGATTTGGTGCCCTAGTAAGTCTTTACAGCAGCAGGATGGTGTACATTGGATCAACTCATGTCTCAGTGCAGCAGTCTGGCTCGTTAATGTATTTTTGAACAACAGTGGAGGTCCTTAGCAAAGAGGGATAAGATGCAGGCTGCACAGACATTACATGTTGAATCAGTTAATTGTTGGTTTTGGTCTTTTCGTGGGATTTGTGACAATAAAATGGTCTAGAATATCACCAGACTTGTCCTTTTTTAAAAAAGGAATGGTCAAATTTGTTGCAGCAGAGGTCGAGATATCCTAACTTTTAATCCCTAGAAATAAGCCTTATTATGCCTCCTGACCTAGTCTTTTGTTAGACCCTCCCTGACAGGAACTGTAAATCCCCATATCTTTCAGTCTCTACATCTCCAGTTTGGCAGTCTTTCCATTATGAATTTGAAGCCCAAGCTGATAACCTCAAACTTAAGTAGGCTTTTTCAGAGCCACAGGACACATTATATCACTGTTTTCACAGGCTGAGTAGTATTAACTTTAACAGGTGAGCTGATCCGTATGTGTAAAGCCAGTGGAGTACACCTCTGAACCCACCATGTGTAAAAGTTTATAGTAATTATTCTACTTTGGCGCCCCCAATTGGTGGTATCGTAAAACATACTTTGGCAGACAGCAGTGCGTGACAATTATGTGCTCCAACAACTTTTTTCATCATAATAATGTGAGAGAAACAGGTTGTGACACTTTATTAAACTATGAAATATTTAATGCTTGTGTTGTCAGGCAAAACCAAGTGCATGAAGTCATCAGATTGTGTGATCAAACATCCTGGGATCCACAGCACTGGAATGGCCATGGTGGTAAGTTGTCAACATTTCTCAACTGATACAATCACGCAGCATGAATGCCTGTATGTGCGGTGACACATCCGTACTTACAAATCCTAATGAGGACATTTGGTTGTAGCAACATAAAAAGCGGATACAGTACACGATTCTTATTGTTTGTTAATAATGTGTTCTGTTATTTTAGTTCAGGCCAGCCAGTGTTTGCAAATCAGCTTTTATTCATTAAGTATGTTTTTATCGTGATATTTCTGTGTTCTGTGCAGAAATTTCTTTAATATGAAACCAGGGCACCCGGTTAGCTCAGTTGGTACAGCTGCTTGCTACAGCGGCCCAGGGTTCGAGTCTATCTTCGGCTGTCTCTATCGATTAAAGGCAATAAAAAGCCCCAAAAAAACCAACTTTAGTTGGAAACCAACTTTTCTTACATGAGACAAAAAAAATGACCCTGACTTTGAGGGAGCAAACTACTGGTCCTACAGTATTATATAGATTTGGTAAGCAGTGGCACAGGATACATGGAGATAACATCGGAGAAATGAAACTGTGCAAGTAATAAAATGTAAAACACTAATGGGCACTAATGTCTATAATAACGTGCATAAAATTATCATCTCATTATCAGTCTTTGTCACTGTCACAGTTGTAAACTTTGTGCAAGTGTTGCAACAGGATATAACAATTATGCCCATAATAATGACGACCAGAGATGAGGAAGAAACACATAGTCCAAGTAGTATCAGATAATGCTGTAATAGTGTACCAGAATAATGACAGAAATGACGTACAGCGTGCAAGTGATGAATGAGCCCAATGCTCAGTGATCTGTGAGCACTACTAAGCATGTAGCAGGTTTTAAAATAACCTGCAATACAGTACTTTATTTTTTGTTCAAGGTCAGTTTATTTGTTTTTGTACAGTAAGTTTCAGAAAAAGATCTTCATGGCAAATATTTGATTTTCTTTTTTTATGTTGTAATTTTTCTTCCACAAGGGCGCAGTGTGTGACTTCTGTGAAGCTTGGGTGTGCCACGGCAGGAAATGTCTTAGCACTCATTCCTGCGTGTGTCCTCTGACTGATGCAGACTGCATTGAGTGTGACCGCAGTGTGTGGGATCATGGTAAGACTCTGCCGTTTGTTTGAATTTCACCCAGTCACAGTAGTGTCACATTAAAGATCACCACTGACTGTCTCAACTTCCTGATTAGGAGGGCGAATCTTCCGCTGTTCCTTTTGTCAAAATTTCTTGTGTGAGGATGATCAGTTTGAACACCAGGCCAGCTGCCAAGTCCTTCAGGCAGAAACATATAAATGTGAGTCATTTGGTTTTCCTTTCACAATGTCCCTTTTGTGGTTAATGGGGGGAAAGTAAAGTGTATCGGAACTGTTCCAGAGAACAATATCCAGAGGGTATGTGTGCCAAAGAGCAAACGTGATTTATGTTTTGCCTTTTCTCACGTTCCATTTTAGGTGTTTCCTGTAATAGACTGGGACAACACTCCTGCCTGCGCTGTAAGGTGAGGGGAACATCTATCCTCACTTCAGAAAACATAGTGGAGGGAGTGTACATGTTTATCGGCTCCTTAAGAACCACTAGACCTTTTTCTGTAAAGCAAAAATATGGTATCACATCTCCTGACTGATAAGAAAGAGCCAAATTGAATCCTCCCTCTTATTTGCTTTTGCTTTTAGTTTACAACACAACAGGAAATATTCCCGGTATGCAGGAAATATGTAATTGAAAAAATAGAAAATGTTCTACTAAACGGCAGCAAGAGAGCGCCCCAACCAGATAAAACTTGATGTTGCCAAATAAGGCCAGAGCTGCTGCCCACAGAACATTTCCCCCCCTCCGTCACTGGGTTAGAGCAGTTGGTTACCGATATGCAATGTTATCTAATTGCAGCTTTATCTATAAAGGGCAGTGGTTGAAAATGACTCGGCAGCTTGTAAATAGTATAAGTTGGTTTAAAGCACATTTCATTACATATACAAACTCAATGTGCTTTACATAAAATAAAATATACAACAAAAAGTAACATGTAGAGAATAATACAATAAATAAAATACAAGAAAGTGCTGCAGGCTACAGACTGCCAAATGAAATTGGCAATCAGAATCAGAAACACTTTATTGATCTCGTGGGGGAAATATGTTCGTTACAGTTCTACTCACACATCGTTAAAGAATAGTACTTATACATAAGATCTAACACAGAATTGAAATGAATGTATAGGTATATACATAAAGTAAAAATAGAAAATAGAAATATAATTGTGGTGTTGCAGAAGTTATAGATAATTACAAAGAATCACATAATAATCAAGTGAATTGCACGTTGACCCGGATATTGCACCTTAATCGACTTACTGCACATTACCAGCACCAGTTTAATGACTAGTGACTCAGAGTTTTGACACTCTGAGGGAGGAGTTGAAGAGTTTGATGGCCACAGGCAGGAATTACTTCCTGTGCCGCTCTGTGATGCATCTAGGCGGAATGAGTCTTGCACTGAATGTACTTTTGTGTTTGCCCAAACCACCCACCCACACAACAGATAAACACAAACATGCAGTATAATTACAAAAGAAGCACACACTTTCAAGTCAGGTTTCAAAGGATAATGCCTCACATGCCCATATGTACATTCCATAAAGTTAGTGAGGGTGTAATCATTCCTCCTGTCCATCCTGGCTGAGATGCATCCCTTTGTTCACACACAACAACAATGTGGCTCAAATTCAGCTCAACTTTAGCATGCTTTTTTGCATAAAATGAGGACTTTTCTTCTTTTGCCTAAAAGTCTATAGATCATTCATAAATTACATAAATGATTCCATCATTTCCCATCAGGAACAAAATGAAAACTATATTGAGTCCTAAAGCTCTAATCTGCAATGTTGCAAAACGCCCATGTCAACAGGTTCAGGTTCACTAGAGAGCTGCCAAAAATAGACAGTGAAAAGTATATATGAATAGTCATAGTGACAATTGTACCAGCAACACATACACCTTTTCACTACAGTGGCAGATGAGAAGCTCTATACCTGAGGCAGAAAAGGAAGACACAATGATGAATGAACTTGTCTAAACAAGCCTGAACAGTCATTAGATTTCATTTTCATATTTTCAAATCAGAAATTAAACTATATATCAAGATAATGCGTGTGCTGTTAATATTTCCATGTGATGATTTCACCATTGTCCTCTCAGGCCTGTTACTGTGATGACCATGCCAAGAGTAAGGTCTTCAAACAGGAGAAAGGTAAAGCTCCACCCTGCCCCAAGTGCGGTCACGAAACCCAGGAGACCAAAGACCTCAGCATGTCCAGTGAGTCTAACGCACAAACCTTTGAACTACTTAACATTGTTATTTCCAGTAAATCTGCCATTTGGAGGAAATTGCTAAATCATGATTTTGAAAAACGAAACAAAAAGAGTGAAGACGTTTTTACATTATATTTCCCATAAAAACTCAGTTGCTTGTCACAAATGTGTCTCTCTTTTATAGGTTTTGGTTCCTCATTTCACCTTTTTATTCAACATTTACTCACAATTTATTTTGCTATTGACAGATTTATTTTTTCTACTCGTGAACAAAAAGAGACCAAATGGCACTTAAACCATGTGTTCTTTGATCCTGTGTGACTGCTTCACATACAACATTGCAGTATTATAGGATAACCTAATGTGATGAAATTGATTTATTCATCTTCAAGAATGAGATTTCTGCAGTGTTATCACAGACCTGACCTCTCCAATTCAGCTGCTGCCATTTGACGGTTATCTCTTTGTGCTTGTTGGCATTAGAGAAGTGAGACACTTTGTGTCAGCTCAAAATGAGTCGAGCAAAATCTCTGTTCTGCTTGAAGAGCTTGGTTGAAAATCTACTCATATCTGTTGTGACTCACAAAAAGCTTTACAATATTTATGCATTATTATAATGTGGTATACCAGAGTTACAGTTTGAATAAGTGTTAAAAGATCATTTAAATGCATTTTACACTGTGATACTGCATTAAATCCAAGTAATGTACCATAGATCTCATCATCCAGATCAGTAATATGTTCTCTTATGTATAACTAATTTATTGGCGCACGAGCAGCCATTCAAATCACAGAGCTATTCATTTGCTAGGAAACATCTGTTTCCTAAAAAAATAAAGACTGATCTGAAAAAAAAAAACAGAAGCCAATTTATTTAACATTTACTGTTTTTCAAAAATCCTCAAAGACTCTTCAGATCAAATGGATGAAAAAAACTTCCTTCCATGGTGGATGTTTTGTTGTTTTTTTAGGAAAACAAATGCTTTGTGACTCAGATGCTATAGTAATAATACATGAGAGGCACTAACTGGGTCTATCCCAAAATTGACTTTTTAATACTTACTGAAATCATTTTAAACGTTAATTACAAGAACATGATTTTCTAAAATTTGCAGAAACACAATTGATCTCACCTGACTTTTCTTTTGTCACTTCACCATCCCAGTGAGTGAAACCTGAGCTAATGTCACAACTGTGTTCTCTGCAGCTCGCACGCTGAAGTTCGGCCGCCAGGCCGGAGCTGATGACGACGACGATGATTACGGAGCGTCGGGTTACGATTCCTACTGGAAGAACTTAGCATCTGGAGGCGGAGACCAACAGGACGACTATGGAGAGGAGGATGATGATGATGATGAGGACGATGACGAGGAGGACGATGACGAGGAGGAGGAAGATGATGACGAAGAGGAGGAAGAAGAAGAAGGTGGAGAGGAAAAGGTCGCTGATTCTGTGGCTGTTCTTAAACTGGACGAGACTGCCTAAACTGAGACAGAGACTAAAGAAACCTGTACAGTCCCAACATGATATTACACGTCAGGAATTAATAAAGACATACAGAGGAAGAATTAGGAAGAGTATAGTTGGTATAACTGGGGCTGGTTATCAACACTAGTGCTGTTACAACACACAGACTCGTTACCTAACTAGAAGCGTCAGAATTAAAATATTAATTTTGATTTTAATCAGAAACTGACTTATAAGAACATAAGTAAACCGTTATGAATTATGAATCTGACCTGACAGTCACTGCCAACATGTATTCCTTGATGGTTTTTGATAATAAATGGACATATTTCAGTTGGTACTGAAAAGGTATATAACATTCTATATCCAGTCCTAGAGACATCTTGTTTTCTGCTTTTGTTGTGACATTCAGGGCCGGATTGATCCACCAGGAGCATATAGTCCATTTACATTTTGACACAAACAAGTAACAGAGTTGCGAAGTGGGAGCAGCTGCTAACTCCTGAAGTGTTTTTTTTTACAACAATAAATTTGCATTTCAAAGTTTTGTTTGAATGATTTTCTCAATGTTCTTCAACATAGAAACACAGGAATCATAATATTGTAACAATGCTCTATAGGTTGCTGTTATGATAATCAGTTTTAATTATTTCAACTTGGATATGGATATCGTGTTATCAGCCACTGTAGCTGCAGGGAGCAAGACAGTCAGGGATGCAAATCAGAGCTGCAGCTTGCAGAACAAAAGCCATTTTTTTCCTGCATGCTGCAGCTCTGATTTGTTTCAAGGTCAAACGATTAGATAATTCTTACAGAAATGCACATTGGGGGTCATAGTTAACTTCTCTACCTGTGTGTGTGTTTGTTTGTTTTTATGGTTACAGTCTTGTCCCCAGTCATATTTTCTAATGTAGTTGGTCATCCTTTGTATTGAACTGATGACGCATCCGGGAGAGTTTCATGACCATCTGAGCCTTGGAGGTGTCGGTCATCTTAACACTATGTAAACTACATGAACAGAAAATTAACATGACTTTTACTTCTGGAGCCTTGGTTGTCTGAAATAACCTGTCCCACTTTGCAACTCAATAATCCCTTTTGGCCCTCATATTGAATATGGTATCAGCCCTGGTTACAGCCTGAAATAAACTTTAGGATCATGTCTTTACAGTGTAATATATGATAAACTGCCGGTTACTGTGGTAATTCACAAAGCTTTCCAAACCTCTTAACATATTGGCCCTTGATCATTGTAATCATCTGCACTTGTTGAGACATGTTTGTGTATAATATGCCAATAAATCATAAAAAAGAAACACGTCTGACTGAGCATTTTGAAATTAAAAGATGGTTTTGCTTGATATGACTAAATGACCAATTATAATCTCCAATTAAAAAAAAAACAAAAAAACAGTCCTAACACGTACTGATGTGTAAGTGACGACTCAGAGGAGGAGTGAACTTAAAATATGACGATAGCAGCAGGGCGTGTGTGAAATCTTTGGAGCGACATCTGGATCACGCTCGCTCCACTTAAGTGTTAATGAAACTGGACTCGGATCAATGAGACAAAGGAGCTTTATCATAACACATGAAATGCAAAAATGTGATCTTTGCCTGTTGCTCCGCTGGGTAGGAGAACAACCGCTGCCGTTACGCAGATGACAGCCCTTATGTCGGCGCTCCCGGTGATCCTCGCCCAGCCCACATGCCCCGGAGACCAGCGAGCGGTGAGCTTACTTTTCTGTGTGTGAGTGTGTGTGTGTGCGTGTGAGGTGTAACTAACCTGTAGCCTAACTACCACTTCAGGTTTGGGCTTGTAGGAGTAGGCCTTCCAGTTTTCAATTTAGGAAGTCAGGAAGGTGGCAAAGTTCACACCGGCAGGACATGAATAGTGCGTAATGATCGGAGGTGTGTCAATTTGGCGATCCACGTGGGCCTCGCGGGAGATATTTAATCTGCTGTCGGAGATCCGTGCACCATTATGGTTATTTGTTCAAAAACCAAACAAACACAACACCAGTACTGTCAGGGGTTCACTTTCACTTTCGGTTGACTGTCGCCAAGGGCGTGATTTGAATCAACAAGCTCCTCCTGTTGTCACTGCAGACGGCAAAATATCTGCAAACATCCGCTTAAAGTGTGGGATAGTGAAGACATTTGACTGCAGTTTATTCACGATGACCCAACCGTGTGTTAGCTTTTGTAATAACGCAGTGAAGGACAGTAAACATTCACAACAAGTAAAAGTATTATCAGCAAAATGCGGTTAAAATATCATTAACTATGCAGAATGACCTCTTTTTTTAGGACAATATTACAAATATTGTTCAGTGGTGGAAGAAGTATTCAGAAAATGTTACTTAAGTAAAACTTCTGAGGATTGTTAATGTCTTATTCATCCACTATATTTGTACAGTCATGCTGATGTTTACACTATTTAGTATGGTGTCATGCTCTCTGCCTTGAGATGTGTACACCTTCTCCTATTCTACCTGTTGTCTGTCCTATGGTGGCACTCATTTTCCTCCCTGGGGAATGAATAAAGTATTTTGAGCAGCAAAATGTAATGTAGAGTATCAAAAGTAAAAGAAGTCATGCAGAAACACTCTTTTCAGCCTTTAATATTATTGTTAATACATTGCATTATTGGATATTATTACTTAATGTTGTCATTTGTCAATAGCTATCCAATAACACTTCACACTAGTGGTCAGTTGATATCAGTTGGTTTTTCAGTGGCCGATATTAGTCGATATTTTATAGAGCAGGGCAGCTGATGGCTGATATCAAAAGAAAAGTCATGTTAAATTCTATTGTGTAGGAAATTCAGGTTTTACAGCAGGTTGCATGAGCGTTATAGTAAAGGGCTCGAAAACAACGTATTCGCCACCTTCCCAAAACTCACAAGGGGGAATGTTAACGTCGTTCCACAGCAGCCACACTGACGAGGCTGCCTGCAGATGTGCCTGAAGACATTTTTTAGTGGCCTCATCGGATGTCGATTATCTCAAAATGCCAGAAGATCAGTCCAATTAATCACCCAACGGGTTAATAATAGTCCTCGTGTGTTAAAAATCTGAATCTGAAAAGTATTTAAAGCTGCCAAATGAATGCAGTAGAGTAGAAGTACACAGTAGTACTGAATCAAGATACTCAAGTAAAGTACCTGTTGTATACTAAGTAGCGATGATGTGAAGATGTATTGAAGAGAAGTCCGCTGACACCGTCTTGATTGTATATAAAGGTTTATTACAAAACAGTCCAGCATCAAAACAAGCACTTGAGAGCTTGGAGAACATCCAGCCAAATGAACAACTCTGTCTATTTGCGTCAAACCTAGACTTTTATAGGTCTGTTGTTTTTCAGAAGAAGCATCTATTTCTAATAAATAATATGCTAGAATTGTTGAATGTGAAGGGGGAGGTCAAAGGTCACATATCCTATAACTTTCAGATACCACATACCTCAAAATGGTACTCAAGTACTATATTTGAGTAATTAGTTATTGGATTATTATTATTGATTATCTTTAGGCAGCATTTGTTTTAATACATAAACATACTCTGCTTTAAATACTAATTTGTGTGCAAGTCCAGAATATACAATATGCAAATATTGAAGTTTAACTGCTCAACACAAGATTTCTCCTACCACTCTCAAAGTTTGTGGTGTTCTGGAGGTTTCAAGTTTTAACAAAACACTGGTGTAAGTTGCACATTGAAACATGACTGTCCTCCACAATTTATGCTTGTACGTACACGTCTTAAGTGAGATTTGAGGTGAGAAACGTTCCCGCTTCAGCAGATAAATAGGAAATCAGTCTTCTAGTGTCAGATTCTACACACACTCCAGATTATATCTAACGGTTGCTCTCCACTTAACAATTTGTAAGCAGCTTGATGTCATTGACAAAAACTTGCTGGCTGTTCGTGTGTCTACATGTAAGACTACAGGTGATTGTGCCTTTGTTTTTTTAATGACATGTCACAGTGAGTGATATGTCAGGATGTTTTATGTGCTGTACAACTTTTTTTATTGCTTGTTTTGTGTAAATAACTTTGTAATGTTGGTTTTGAGAAGTGCTTAATAAATAATCTTGTCTATTGTTATTATCCAGTATTATTATTACCTCAGTCAAAATACATTACAAGTACTATGAGAAAAATGTACTTAAAATATAAGTAAAAGTGCTTACTATGGTGTGTAAGTTTATTTAATGGACTGTAATTATATCACAAGTCATTACCATTAACTCGAAAGCAGCATTTTAATTTATCTGACTAATTTATATACGGTTGGATAGTCCTATCTAAGAAAAATATGTTGTTTTATATGTGACATCTTAATCTGCAAACAAACTAGTAACTACAGCTGTCAGATAGATGTAGTTGATTAAAAGTATGATGTTTCCCCCTGAGATGTAGTGGAGTAAAAGTATAAAGTAGCACAAAATGGAAATACTCAAGTAAAATACAAGTAAAAGTACAAGTTCAGTAAATAAACTAAGTTTCATTCTTTAACCAGCTACAGGTACCTTGAGTAAACCCGAAACAGATTTCACCCTTTTTCGCCCTGGTTAAGAAAGCAAGGCAGCGCTTGCATAACCTCAGGTGGCTAAGCAAATTTATTATTTCAGAAATTCTTCTTCACGGCCACAGTATTTCTGAAAACATGACTTGCTGGTCAAATCAAGCAGCTATTCGAATAAAAAGGCCCTCTGTTGAATGTTGTGGTGTGACAGATGTGAATCATCACCAGGCGGTGCAGATCCAGGGCAAAGTGGATCAATAATGGCATTCACCACCCCAACCACAAATAGTTTGAGTAGCTGTCCAAGCCAGCGTCTCTGCCCCATCATGGCCAAGACTAAGAGGCTCAACTCTCAGCACATATCCTGCACATGAGTTGCCCTTTAAAAGCTCACTTGTCCAGACTGCCAACGCACACACTGCATTTTGGTTGCACACTCCAACTTCTTTAACTCGCCACTTATTTCTTATTATGTGACCTGCTCCATCATTTTGAGTCACTTTGACCCAGAAACACATTTTGAGTTTTCTTCATGGCTGTAAAGAGGAAAGTCTCAGCTTTATGGCGATACCAAAATTATTTTTCTACTCCAAAAATTGTATGAGACACGCTCTTCCAAAGGTCGACTGTCACCAAACCTTGTTTTTGAGAAAAAGCGCTCTAAAGATAGCAATCAACATTCCGCCATATTCCAAATGAATTGAAAGACATTTATAGACAGTTTATATTCAAATAAATAAACTTTACTGCTTTACATAATTATAATCAGAGACATTGTATGCTACCATCGGGTCAGCCACCAGTGGAATATCTTCCTCCTGGCCTCCGTCACACTCACTTTCTTCGCCATCACGATCGGAGCCGGCCGGTGTCGGTAGCGCGAAATACCGGAGGTCGAGCCGCCGCTGTCACTCTCACTCTCAGCTGCCGGTGCGGTGAAAAAGTCCGTAATAAGGTCGATCCAGTTGTCGTCTGAAGTAGCATGTCTTACAGGAATTGAATTTAAAAGTTGAGCAATTTCGTCGTCGCGAAAATTAATTTTGTCTAGGCTGTCAATTTGATGTCATTTTGATGGAACGCGTCACTTATTTTCATAACAGTTTCTGTGATTTTGTTATTTTTCCTGCATATAGCTTTATGTTGTTTTTCTTATATTGATATTCTGTTACTTTGCCCTTTGTGCAGCTCAGCTGTCAAGTAGTTATAGTCTCATTTCACTGTTGTTGTACACGTAGATTAATGTGATAAATCTCTTGAATCTTAAAAAGTTTTTGCAATCCACTACATTTATTTAACAGGTATAGTTATTAATTATTCTGTAGATTCTGATACTACATATGAAACATGTAATTATCTTCTAAAATAAATTATCCATTGTTGTGGATTAAATTATGCAACTGCATGTTAATGTTTCCTCCACTCAACAACATGAGCTACTTATTATCTTTACTTCACCCATGGATGGTTCCCTAACACATGCAGAGTTTGCCTGATATAATAATGGGAAATTCCCATTAGACAGATGGTTTTATATTTTTTATAATATTTTTAAGTCTGAAAACATGTCTGAAGGAGATCTTTTTTCACAAACGGCTACAATATGTACACATCTAGGCATTGGCCATAGTTTTTCTCAATTGGTTTGATGCAGAGTTGCTTCAGAGTTGTGTCATACTGGAAAATGAAACGTTAAATCATATCATAGCAAAGCATTTCAGGGATCTTCAGAGCTCATCTAAGAATAACAATCTCTCTTTCTCAGTGACAGTAAGATTGTTTCTAATTAAAGTGTCTGGTTAGAGAAATCATTACGGTCTGTGTGATGTGGATTGTAACTGACAGGCAAGATATGGAGTTGTTTAGCACAAGAAATTAAGGCAGGTTTGAACTTATGATTTGATGCTCTGTGTTGAAAGAAAAAGAAATAAGTTTCTGCTGTCTTAAGTGAGGAGACACCAATATGTGATTGTGTTGGTTGCATGAAGAGATTTGAGAACACAAAACTCTTTAGAGTTGAAATAATTATGAAGATTATTGATCAATTGATAAGTTGCTCAATAGCAACTATTTTTATAATCAGAAATGGCAAGAATACACTTCTTCCTATTTTTAAGGTAATGAAAACAGACCTTCAGGTGATTATACAGAAATTAAAACATACCTATGAATATTATAGATTACTATTTGTTATATATTAATTACACCCTGGACCTTTAACAGCAGGTACAAAATGTTGCGCTAGAGAGACAACAGCAGGCAGAAGTTGGCTGTAGTGTGCTCAAGAGCTATAATAAGAATTTCCATTTTGAAGGGGTGAAGCTGAAGAAGAATTTCTGCCATCTAATCCTTCACAGCAGCCAGACAGTTGATTGAGATAGGTTACAGTACAAGTGCAGTAGACTATCATCTGCAAAGCAATGAAATGAAATCTCATGCTGTTTGATAATGTAGCCTAAAGGAGTAAAATAAAAAATAAAATTGGTCCTACAATAGAGCCCCATATTGATCAAGACTTCAAACCACTAATTTGAGACAATTTTCTCTAGGATTTTTAATGTGAATGGAAGTAATTGGTTAGAAAGATAAGAATCAGAAAAGAAGACACAGGCAGTCTTGAAATAATCAGGAACACATCTGTTAGATGGCGTTATGTCCAGTGGACTTGAAGATTCTTTGTTTTTGTAAAATAAAGAAAAAAGAATAGTAATTTATTTTTTCTTTATTTTACAAAAAACAATGTTATTAGATCCAAAATACGAATAATAAGAATGAGTATATAAGCAGTAAGAGAAAAAGTACATTCAAACCCTGTAGTAGTAAACATAAGAAAACAGGAATAAGAATGCACCTATTTTTACCAGTGTTGTATGAAGATATCCATCTTTAAGTTTAAAAATAATTTAACCTTTTCCATCTTGTAAATATCCATATCCAATTATTTATGTTAGGTCCAACATCAAGAGGCTCTTTTCCTGCTGCTTGCAGAACTTTTTTTTCTGTACCTCTCTCTGCCAGTAAAATATCTCTGGGCTTTAGAAACATGAAATATTATGTAAGAAAAGGATTACAAAATCTAGGTCTGCATGGGAACCAGTCCTGCTATAGCAACACAATGAAAACAGCAGTTACTGTTTGGCAACCTCAGTTTCCCACTAATGGGCCTGACGGATCTATGCACTTATTGCAAAATCATTGGGTACCATTGTCCTATATGTGATTGGTGAGCCTGCCGCTTGGCTCTTGTTGAACTTGACAAAATGAGAACAAGAGGCTCAGTTAGAGGACTACATACATAAAACTGTAAATCCTGGTAAAGTCTGTTTCTATTTCACACATTCTCTGACCTCCAACAGGGTCAGCTACACTGAAGATGAGAGATTCACACACTGCTTTGCTTGAATATGCAGGGATGTCAGCCTGAGATATGAAAACACAAAGCACTGGTTTAATCACAGAACTGTAGGACAACTCTCTGAATTATCTGGGAGTTGAAATGATTCGTTGATTTGTTGATCGACAAGCGAATTGGTCACTATCTTGATAACTGATTCATTGTTCCGGTCAATTTGAAGAAGATGAGGATTTGATGTTATATATTATATTAAACTGAATATATTTGGGATTTGGACTGTTGGTTGGCTAAAACTGACAAATTATAAATGAAATTATAATTATCATAATTAAACTCTGAACAAACAGCTGCCATGAGCACCATATACCTTTCAGGTTAGTGGTGCTCATGCACTCTGACTAAGGCTGGAGAGGTAGAATAAAAATGTAGATCTTATTGGCCTGCGAATATTGTCTTGTCACTCATTGTCAGACACACAGGTTCAATTCCAGCCCGGGACCTTTGTTGCATGTCATACCCCCCTTCTCTTCCCATGTGCCCGGTTTGCCTCTTAGCTGTCAAACTGTCCAATGAAGGCTAAAATGCCTTAAAAAAGATCACATTTCTCATTTCATGCTTGCAGGTCAAACTGAATTTACAGAACAAACTAAAAATGAAATAGGTTTACTGGTTACAGTGTGTGATCAATTTAAAATGAGCTGAAATTATAAATTAAAGGTCCAGTGTGTACCATTTAGGAGGATCTGTTGACATTAGTGTATAATCACCTGAATATAGGAACTGTTATGTTACCTTAGAATGAATATCTACAGGATTGCCTTCTGTTTTCTCAACCACCGTAGTTTCTCCTACACACCTTACAGCCGTTCTTATTCCCAGCTAGTCAAATACACGTGTTACGACCCGGCCCGTTATGGAGAGCAGCAACATATGACTGGGATAGTAAATGAGGTGGAATGTGACAACTGGTCAGGTTCTGGTTAAAATCAGGCGTTTATTTAACTAATGAGAGTTTATTAAGGTGACTATTGACACAAGTCAACCCCACCTCAGAGTCAAATGAGTCATGCTTAGGGGCAGATGCTACTCTCATGGTGGCACCCATAAGCTCAAAAATACAATGAACAAAAACAAATTAGCAGTTATTCTGCAATTTAAATGTCTCAAACAAAAGGGAGTCCAACTCTAGGTACTCTGAATCAAACTAAATGAATTCCAAAGATTCCAAAGAACACTGACTGAAACCACTCAGGCAACAGCCAGGCAATACTAGAGGAATACAAACACTCTAAACTCTCTAAACACAATAGTACGCAACCAACAGCGAGGCGAACTGATCTCTGGTTCACAGCCGCTCTGAACTGTGGACACACAAGTTATTTAAGTGCAGCTTGGGTTGATTGAAGACTGCTGATTGGTAGGTTCAGTCAAATCACAGCCACACCAATCACAGATGCCAGGGAACAGCAACCAGGAAGTAGGCGGTCTCAGCTCAAGAAGGACCAATCCTCGACAGGGGATCACGGCTGAATTGGCATACCCGGCAGGATCACTCATGGAAACAAATAAATACACACTAAAGGGCAGCCAGTGTCGGCCGTAACACTCCCCCCCTTAAATTACAAGCCCTTGCGGCTTTACGTTAAAGTTACATACATAACACATAGCTAAACTCTACAGCCTAGACAAAGCATCAGATAATATATTTACAAGGTTCAGAACCCTTTTTATGTCGGATGTCAAGGTTGAAGTCTTGTACCAACAGTGCCCACCGCATGAGTCGTTGGTTGTGATTAAACATGCGGGACAGAAAAACAAGGGGATTATGATCAGTGAACACCACAACAGGTAGAGAAGTAGACCCAACATAGACCTCAAGGTGCTGTAGTGCTAACAACAGAGCAAGGAGGGCAGCACACATAAGTTAACAAATACTGAATTCCACTTTTAGTTCGATGTAGAGGACCAACACAGTTGATAATCACCCGCTCGAATGGCTCTGCTATCACAGGAATGGGATGTAATGGCGCAGGAGGGACAATCTGGCTAGGTTTCCCGACAACCTGACACACATGGCAAGCACGGCAATGTTTAGAAATGTCAGACTTTAGACCTGGGGGGTATTGCACAAAAGCAGAATAAAGAAATCCAGGATAATTGAGCAAGCGCGGCTTGACCTAGCCTGCTCGGCGCATCCTGACTTAATCGGTTGCACGTTTGCCGAGCCAGGATGAAAAGGCGCGGCTATGTTAAGCCAGGTGTAGATAGTCAGGATAAGTGCGTGTTCACGGCATACTGAACTAGACCTCGCGATCGCTCACAGAATCACTGATGGGAACATGGATAAGAGTCGCGCTTCATATTTCACGGCCGCTGAACAACAGCTCCTGATGGAGTTCTATGAAGAGGTGAAAGATATAAGAAAAAAAGGCAATACCAATGCCATAATTAAAGAAAGAGAGAAAGCCTGGCAGACAATAGCGGACCGACTTAATGCTTAAGTAGTCCAAAACTGTACAATTAATAAACAGTGCTCCACTGGAACTGTCATCACTAGGCTACAATTAAAGGACCAAAGGAGTTACTTTAAGTCCACTAATCAACTGTTGTACACTTTGCTTTAAATGTGGCAAGTAGAGGTGCATGTTACTTAAATGTAGAGTATGATTAAGTGCAAACAATTATCCACAATGTGTGTCATTTAATCTATTTTTATCTATTTTATCTTTCTATCCATCATAAAGAACAAACTTGTCTGGCCATAAAAGGACCTGGCAGCAAGTTAAAATTAAATACAAGAACATTTTGCAGGCTGGTAAGTGACTCTAAAGTAGATAACAGTGAACAAATGAGGTGAATAGATTAGGTGTCTGCTGACATGTTAAATGTCTGCATGATTGTAGCAGTTTAAAAAAAAGCCCATAGAACTGGCACAGGGGGCAGCCCACCAAGCTAGGATATGTGAGGCAAATGGTTCCTTTATTGAGGTTCTCTGCATCCCCAACAGAATAAAGGCATCTCCCACTTGCAAAACATGCATGGCTTCGTGCCATCTGGTGCTGTATTTTTGGACCCAGCAGCCTACATAAATATCTTAGTCCATCACCTGAGAATCTGTATCTCTCAATGAGATAGTCATCTCCAACGGCCAATGGGTCTGCCAATGGGTCTATATATATATATATATATATATATATATATATATATATAGTCTAAATGGCATGCTGTTTAGGAAATTAATCTTTGAATATATGGAATGAAGCTTGGATATACTGATAGAAATGTGAGAATACTGAATGAAATTCAAAACCTAGTTGTATCCTTTTCATCAAAGTGATAGCCTTCTGGATTAGCTGGTTTTACAAAATGGTAACAGTTGAAATATTACAATACTTTCTGGAACTGGAAGACTTTTTTGCTTTTTCTGTCAGGATTTTGCCTGAGGCCTGTTGTAGCCGGCCTGCCACGATTAAAAAGGGAGTGAACTTCTTCATCAGGAGAATAGTATTGGGCACGGGTACTATGGGAAGGATTTTGGCCCGTACAAGCAATGAGTTAATAATGTCCTCATTGCTCAGTATTGCTGCCACAAGGTTCCTGACTGACTCATTCTCACTTCTACAAGATGGCAGCAGTGCCTTGATGACCAGTCAAGTTTCATTCAATATATTAAAAGATTAATTCAATATATTAAAAGATTCATTCCATATATTCAAAGATTCATTCAATATATTAAAAGATTAATTTCCTAAACGGCATGCCATAATATATATACACTATATTGCCCTTGTCACAGATTTCATTGAAAACACCTTTGCAACTTCATCAGCTGTGTTTTGTAATCTCAATTACTGCAATAAACAAATATTTATGCATTTTGACAAGCAGTCTTCATTAGCATAGCAATATAACACTTGGCCTGAGTAATAATACTACCACTTGAATCAATATAAAAAGACTGTTGCAATTACAAACAGCCAACAGATTTAAATGAAATGAGAAATGAGAATATATATATATAATATTTTAATGCAGGATAATTAAAATAATGCAACATACTTAGAAAGACCATGGACATGCTGTAAAACACATTAATTCCTCACAGGATTGACGGTGGAAATACAGGTGAATCACTAGGGTTAATCTTAGCCTGGCTGTTAGCCTGGTCTGGAGCAGGCTAGCTGCAGAGAATAAATCACCATAGTAACTTGGCCGGGATAAGACTTGAGGCTAAATTAAGCCAGGATAACCAACATATCCCGGCTTAATCCCTTATCTTGGTTTTGTGCAATACCCCTCTGGCCAATGTCGGAGGATGGCTTGATATGTTTTGGTTATGCCCAAATGTCCTGCCCACTTACTCTCATGAGCCACTGACATCACATGCTGGCGGCATCCTGCAGGAACAACTATCTGGTAAACAGAATCACAATCAGAATCACCAGTTACGCTCTCGACTGACTGGAAATGCCGCACCTCCAGCTAACAGCAGTTCCGGGCCAGGCGAGGGCGTTTCCTCAGCAGTCTCATCCTGAACAGGCAATAAGAAACACTCAGCCTCTTCCTTCTCCTCTTTGTCACCTGAAAAAACTGACATAAATAAACTGTCAGACAACGAAACTTCACGATCATCTGGGCTAATTTCATGGGAGCGAGAGAGAGTTACAGCGCAGGCTGGAAATACATTCGAGGGTGTCTGATCTGATGTCCGAATCCCATCACACTGGGGTTGATCTAGGACTTCTAGTCGTTCCCCATCAGGAGTACGATACCGGGGATTGGCAGTTCAGGACAAACCGCTACTGGGAAGAATCCAGTAACAAGGGAGGACTTAATATGGACGCGGTGCACTGGCCGTGGCACATAACCCATTTCAACTCCTCTAAGAACTGAACTGTAATGACAAGCAGAGTTATCAGAAAAAGGCAGAGCTGACGCCAGAATAACAGATTGAGAGAACCCAGTATCTCGCAAAGCCTGTATGGAGTGTCTATCAGCTGACTCACCAGTCAGTGACACAAAGGCATCAAATACGAATGGCTTAAAACAGTCATCGATTTTCTGGTCAGATGAGTTAGTGTTCACACCACAATCTGCTTTAAACAGTCCTCAGCTCTTTGCGTTTTAGTGTCAAACAATTTGCAATGACATGGCCGACCTGGTGGCAGTAATAACATTCCCTTTCCTCTTTCGGCCCACGTGGATTAGAGGATCTGGGAGGAGAGGAGGAACGTGAGACAGCAGAGACTGGAGAAAAAGCTGATTTATGGGTTAACACATGCTCATCAGCCAGCACAGCGGCAGCAGAAAGTGTACCTACTTTCTGTTTAATCAGGTACACAACAATACGTTCAGACAAACACGTCTTAAAGTCCTCTAACAGGATCAGCTCTCTCAATGCATTGAAATCACTAACTTTACATGTTGCACACCATTTATCAAACAGAGTTCCCTTCTCATGGGCAAACTCAACATAGGTCCGAGCAGAAGTTTTCTTGTGACCTCGAAACTTCTGTCAGTATGCTTCAGGCACAAGTTCATATGCTCGTAAGATAGCCGTCTTAGCAGTTTCATAATCTAAGCTATCTTCAACAGGGAGTGCAGCCATAGCATCCTGAGCTTTACCATGCATTTTACACTGAAGCAGAAGCGTCCATACTTCTGGTGGCCATTGTAAAGCAACAGCTATCCTCTCAAACACATTGAAATAGGAGTCAACTTCATTATCCCAAAATACAGGTACTAAAGCCACATGCTTACTAATGTCAAACACTATTTTAGGTGAACTGGTGGAGGTGGTGGAAGGTGGTGACATACCTGAGCCTCTAGTAGCATTCCGCCCCGTGTCAGAAGCCTCAAGCTCGAGTTGTCTCAGTCTCACTGCCCTCTCAGTCTCAGCCTGAAGTTCAGCTTTTCTTATTTCCAACTGGAGCTGGAGCTTGGACTGAGTCTCCTGTCATGAGATTCCAGTTGCAACCGAGCCAGCCAACTTTAAGCCGTGCTTCAGTATTGCCAGTACTGCTCTGTGGGGAAAGATCATACTTAGGCAGAGTAAATGGGGTCTTCCCTCGCTTACCTGCCTGGTAGACTTTCCCAGAGTCTGAGGGTGTCTCAGTACTTGGACCACTCTCTGCTTCTGCTGAGGAACTGGGAAGAGACACAGACTCCAACTGCTCAGTCAAAGTAATCACACCCTGTTCCACCAATCCACTAATCACTCGTTCTCTAATTTCTTTTTTAAGCATGGACCTGACAAAGGGAATATTGAAGTGAGTAGCTATCTCCACTAAATCATCCTTCCTACAACTATGTACTTGTTCAACAGTAGGATGTTCTACAAATGTATCCAAATTAAACTTTTCTGCCATGGTGCTCAGTAGCCAGCAGCACTCACTCAAGCAGACAGCTGAATCCACTAATGAGCTCACTTAACTTACCTAGTAGTCAAAGGAGCTCAGCAAACTCTCACCAATTAATTAAACAGCTGAATTGGGGATCACAGCTGAATTGGCATACCCGGCAGGATCACTCATGGAAACAAATAATAAATACACACTAAAGGGCAGCCAGTGTCAGCCGTAACAACATGCAACTAGTGTTCAGTTAGTTGCAGTCTGCAACTTCACCACTAGATGCCACCAAATACTTCAAACTGGTCCTATAAAATATGAAAGAAAAATACTTTCTTTGTTGCCATGGGTCTTATGTTTGCATTTGTGACCTTCTAAAAAACATGTGGTTTAGTTTTATCAGATTGATAACTATAATATCAAAGGACTATGCTCTTAAATAAAGTATTATAAAGGCAAATTTACTTTATTAACCAAAATGTCTTCTCTTAACACTCTCATTAAAGCTTTACCAACCCAAAGGATGACATACTAACATTTCCTTGTATTATTTCTAGAAAGACGTCCTGTTCCAGTCGACCTGTAACCTGTGCCGAGAGAGTCACAAAACTCAGGTCTGGCTTTGTTTCTTAATTCTGAGGTAGGCATACAGTGTTTGTCAAAAAGTTACATGTTGGTTATCATAAATATTGGATATCATAAGTCAGATATTATATGTTATTCATGAGAGAAAATATTAGCAACAAAGGATACTTTTTGTTTATAGTTTTGTGAAGTGAAAAAAGGGTCTGAATGAGAAAACAATCATCTACAAATTAATTTACTGTTGAGAAAAGTATCTGCAAGATACAACTTGAAGCTGAGTCATTTGCATAATGTAACAGTGGGTCAGTAAAATACACACTAGTTTTTAAACATCTGTCTGCTTTCATAGCCACTGTTGCAAGAACTCAAAACATCAAAAAGATGTCATTCTTATAAATAAAATGCATTGTATCTCTTCACTCTCTTAAAGCTTCTTGAGTCCATTTACGTGTGCTGCTTCTGTGCCTGATGTAACAGAGGTAAAGATTTGCTTGAACAGGCTGAAACCCGCCATTGAGGTGAGAGAAGGTATCAAATAAAATAAAATTTTGATTATGTTCATCTTTAACACTCATACGAATACCTTTATTTGTACATGTTCAATGTTCCATATAAATATACATAGGAAGAAAATATAAAATATAAACATGGAATATAAATAAAATATTGTGTTTTATACTGTAGAAACCTTCATATTTTTATATTCACTGATACTTTGTTGACTTCTACACATGTAGTGGATAGTTTATTTTTTACTTAAAGGTCCAGTGTGTAACATTTAGTAGGATCTATTGGCAGAAATGGAAGATAATATTCATAGGTATGTTTTCATTTGTGTGTAATGACCTGATTATAGGAATCGTTACATTGTTTGAGAATGAGCTCATTATATCTACAGGCGTCCGTCATGGAGTCCGCCATGCTTCTACAGTAGCCCAGAACAGACAAACCAAATACTGGCTCTAGATAGGGGAGGTTTTTTCACGCATTTCACAACCACCGTAGTTTATCCTTTGTGCTTAGAACGGTAGAGTGAAGTGAGGGAGTTGCGATCTGCAATTATACCGCTAGATGCGACTAAATCCTACACTGGACCTTTTAATATTTGATTCAATTATTAAAAACTATAATTTGTCTCATTTTATTTTCAGAAATCTGACGCTATGCTGTATGCTCCATCAGGTGATGACATTAAAGTAAGTTAAGTACATGTTGAAATGTGCGTTTTGAGTTACTTACTGTTACATTTATAGAAGACGGCACAAGAAGTCACTTTGTATGTATTATGTATAGAAGACTGCACTAATGTTTACATTTCAACTGCACTATATATACTGCACTACTTGCAGAACTCTGCACTGCAATGTTCAGTATATATCAGTTATATATTTTTTATAGGTGTCAGGAAATAGACGCTTTATTTATTATATATTTGATTTATTTTTCTCTAATTTAGATTTTTGATTGCTGTTTGTTGTGTGACTGCCACACAGTTTTGTTGTACCATATGCAATGACAGTAAAGGAATTATATTCTTTTCTATCTTGATTTGTGAACATGATCAAGTTGCTGCCTTTAAGCTGTTAAAGGTCCAGTTTGTAGGATTTAGTGACATCTGGTACAGTTTGAGATTGCAACTCGCTCGCTTCACCCACCCCTTCCAAGCGTGAAGGAGAAACAACAGTGAATGTGAATCATGTGAAAAACGTAAACACCCCTATCAAGAACCAGTAGCATGGCAAACTCCATGGAAGGCATCCCAACAAATAAAAACATACCTATAAATATTATATTCCATTTCTCCTTATAGATCCTCCTAAATGTTTCACACTGGACCTTTAATACTTGCATAATGAACGCCATGACAGCTACAAATTACTACAATGTAATTAATCTGTAAATGTATGTGACCATACAGAACTTCTCTCTCTCTCTCTCTCCTAGGAGAGCTGTAAAATCACGTCGCTCAGATGTTACATGTTGGAGTTGATAATGGTCGCCGGTGAAGAAGAAATTATGAATAATGATACAGAATGCATCATGGATTTCAATGACACACTGCCTACAGTTGAATCTGTAAGTCCTGTTTATATGGTTGTAAATATCCTCATAAATCAATGCTGGTACTTTTTTCAATGCAATCTACTACAGTACACAAATCTAGTGTCATAATAGCTTTTTATTTCTTTACTTTAAAAAATATGTATTTTATTGATGTTTAAATATGTGTTATTGTGTCTCTTTTGAATCTTAGGTTGTCTGTCCACCATGCGAAGCATACTCACTTGAAAATATTACAATATTCCTGGAAAGACTAAATACACTTTTGGAAAACATGGCTACATTGGCGAACACGTAATATGGTGTAAATATTATAAGCTAAGAATGTGTATTTGTATATATTTGTAAAGAATTATGGCTCTTGTGATTTTTATTTTTTAAATATTACATTGTAACTGTGTAAACCTGTGACAAACCATGCCGTCCTGTATTTTATAATATAGACATACCACACTAAATTTGATGTGTAATATAACAGTTTAAATGTATAGGATGAAAGTACATCTTATTGTCTGTACAGAATAAGTCTCTCCGTCACTGTGTATCACAATCTGCCTTTCCGTTGTACAGTTTTAAAAAAAGTATAAGGAAGTACCGTAAAAAGGCATCATGTACTGTATATACAGAATGTATATTATTAACCTCACTGCTAAACACTATTGAATGTAATACCTATTATACAGTATCCAGTATCTTGAGAATAGTTGTTATACTCCAGTAAATAATATCCCAACTGTATAGTCTTTCATTTTATTTCTCTTATCTTTAAGTTTACCGTACCATTTAGAACTCTGTAAAGTTAGTGCTACTAGAGGTAAAAAACTCCATAGGTTACTTTTAAGTAAGTGAAAAAAAGAAGAGAACATTATGATCTTCCTGTGCTCTTCATTGGTCTCATCATATGATCCTCTGTGTGGAATTTGACACTGGAGAGCTGAAATGGAAGAATGACAAAACCACTTTATAAATTACCTTAAAGTAAGTCCATGAGGAGTAGCAGGTAAGTTATAAGGAATAAGCCAGAAATGATGGTAGCCTGCTGTTACTAGCTGCTCATACAAATGTATTCTCAGGTAATCCATTTTTGTGGAGACTGTGCCTTACAAAGAGTAAGTTGATTCCTTGCAACAGGTGTTAATAATGATGGCTCTGTGTCAGGTCAGATTTTCTATTTCTGTTAATGTGCATCTACCAGGTTGGAAGCATTCTCCTGTATCGCAATAGTGATCTAGATGACTCATGGGAAAATGGTGATAATGATCGAGGTGTGGATTCGTCTTTGATTTAGGGGAAGACTTTTCAATAGCCTCTGTCACATCAGATTAATGTGGCAACAATTTGCTGTAATGAGGACAATGAGGGTGCTGAAAATCTTTTTCTATGTTCTAAATGTGTGTTCATGGGTGTCTTGTGTTGTAACTAGATACAGACAGAGACAGAGCTTAGTCAATGAGTTGTGTTAGCCTGGTGAGCAAACTGTCAGTATCACCACCTCATAAGTGGTTTCTTTAATCATTTACTAGTTGGGGGGGGATTATTTGAACATACTGAGAAAACAAATCAATGGCAAAGAACTGAGACTTCAGGAGTGGTTTGAAAAGTTTTTTTATTTTTTATGTTTTGATGCATTTTAAAGGTCCAGTGTGTATTCATAGGTATGTTTTCGTTAGTATATAATCACCTGACAATAAGAATTGTTGTGTTTACGTTCCCTTAGAATGAACCGTTTTTATCTACTGACGCTGCAGGACCTCTTATACCAAAGCTGCCATGTTGAAACACCATGTTTCTACAGTAGCTTAGAACTGACAAAACAAACAATGGCTCTAGATTTTTGAGTGTCACGGCCACTGTAGTTTCTCCTACACCCTTGGAAGGCTGAGCTGTATTCGAATAGTTGCAATCTGCAACTTCACTGCTAGATCCCACTAAATCCAAAACACTAATCCTTAAAACATTTTTTTATTGCGGTGCCCGTTGGAATCCAACATTCCTGCTGTGAATCGAAGGTGACAATAGATGCTGTTCACCATGAAAGAGCAAGTGACACATTTTTCAGGGCCTCCTTTTAAGACTACAGTCTGTAAGTAGTCTCTCTGAGTGCTTTACTTGGAAGTTGTTTTGACCTGAATATATTTAATGTTTTTAATACAACGCCTGTATTCAATTATGACTCATTTAACTGTAGTAGTTCAATTGTTCAATTAAATGCACAACTATGGAATTCAGTGTTAACAGTATGCAAAACATACATACATATAGCATTATACAATCACAAATATCCACATTAAACCATTATTTTATTTTATTATTATTCATTTATTTATATTTATTCAAATAGCCAGTTGTAAATAAGTCTATGACACAACAAATACATTTCAAACATGCATTTAAGTCCAAGGTATCAACCCTTAGAAAATAAAATAATCTTTGAATATAAAAATAAATAATGCAATTTCTTATATAGCATTCAGAAATGATGGTCCAATAGCCTCATCTTGTTCCAACACCCACCTATACTTCATGTGGTTACACTGGCTGTACCTTGAGATATAAAAAGGGAAAAAAGCTCAGGTGCAACCATTACGAGAATGGGATGAGTTATCAAAATAAGCTTTAAAATACTGGTATGTAACTTACATCCATGAGGACAGTTCAGTCAAAATTAATGAGACTACACATCTGCAACAGTCAAAAACAGTATAAGGAAAGTTTGGACCAGGATATGTGATACCATAATAATGTACAGATCAAATGCTCATGAACTGCACAAAATGATGAACTCCTAGAAGCAGGAGGGAACTTTTGGGTATGAATCTTCATCTTGTACAGCTCTGTATATCCAAACATGTAATGAGACTATAAACTGTTTGTTTCTAAAGCATTGGGAAGACCACAAAAAACACTGTGGCACAGAAGTTTATCCAATGTATTTTCCCACTCTTCAGCACTGCTTAAGCCATGAAAAAGGCAAATATAGAAAGTGCATTAACTTGACAAATAACACATTTGGCAAATCCAGCTTGGGATACAATAAACACATACACTGCCCCCTTACATAACAGAGTAACCAAAAACTAAACAAAGAATTGTCTTAAAAAGAAAGAAACATTTTACATCCTCACTATTTTGTCAAAGCTCTCATATTTACTACTTACACACAATGACTTTTTTGATAGTACATTACTTGTGTCCTCAAGAGTCAACTTTGCCGTAAGTCCCCTCTGGTGGTCGGTAGCACTTGGGGAAGGCCATCAGCTGCAAGATGTTGAAGGCATATTTCCTGCATCTAATATTCTTTTGAACGTTCTCAATCCGACATCCTTCTCTGGTGATCAAATAAAGAGGGTGAAGAGGAATGAGGGAAGAAAAGAAAGGAAAACAAAAAAAGGAAGCATGAATGAGTTTCTGAATTATGTGAGAAGCCTTTAAAACCGGCTTCTCACCAAAAATACAAGTGAATTCTCTCTAAACAAAATGACTTGCCAAAATACTAATTTGTGTTCTTACTGAATAAAATAATTGATTGTTTAATTTGAACAGCTAGGTTGATAACATGCTGAAATGCTGAAAAATAAAATTGCATTCAGTTTTATTTCAGTAGAAGTATGAAGGTGTTAGGATCAAAATATACTTAAAGTACCAAAAAAGTACTCATTATGCAGAATATAATAATATATATTATATTATTGTATTATAATTATTGATGTGTTTATCACTTTAATGTTGCAGCTGGTAAAGGTGGAGCTCATTTTAACTACTTTATATACCGCTGGGAAGCTCAGTCTATAATAATATATCATAATTTATTAGTTGATTTATATTTTGTATTAATCTAAATCTGCAAAGTAACTAGTAACTAAAGTTGTAAAATAACTGTAGTGGAGTAAAAACTATATTTTCCTCTGAGTTGTGGTAGAGTCGAATTATGAAATAACAGAAAATGGAAACAGTCAAGTAAAGTACCTCACAATTGTACTGAAGGGCATAGTTTTTGTGGGGTTAAATGTACGGTGAATTACGCTATAGATCAGCTGTTTGGATTGGACTCACATTTATGCAAGAAAAAACCAACATAAGAAAATAGAAATGAGGGATTATGACAGAGATGAGGAAATGCTGTTTACCTTGGAGAACCAGAGTATAAGAACTTTTGCAGATGGATACTGAACGGGCTGAGGAAACATAGTACCAAAGGAAGAGCTATTTGATGTGAAAGTAAAGCGGTGAAAATGTTCCTAACACAGTGCACCCTGTATTACCTTCACCTTGCCATCACCAGGACAGACCTCTTAATTAGCCAAAATAAACTGTTCTATTCCAACACCCAGTGGAACAGTTCCTGTTCGAGCATCTTGTAATTTTTAAAATCTAAAAATATTCACATTTTGATTTAAAATTAGAACACTTTGGTATTATAATGAGAGGAACGGCCTTCAATGCCAATCACAAACCTTTCAAATCTTTCAGCCAAGACCTGGCTTTTTTATTCAGGTTTAAGTACCTTAAAGTGCCTTGATCCTTGTTTTATGAAATCCTTTGGGCTGATTTTAGAAATAACTTAGTGTTGATCAAAATGCAATCCAACACAAAACCTCCACCACAACTATGATCAAATGCCTAAGGCATGAATCAGCTCATCTGAGACTCAGTCCTAACAAATAAGAAACAAATGTCACAGATTATGGTTTTTGCTGTAGGTCCGTACTGTCTTTATTGGATTACACTGTGTTAAAGCATTAAAACAGCCTATAAAAGAACACAGGGTAAAGTAGTTAGATGTAGGACCACCTGAATTTTGGGATGCCATTGCATTTGATTGGACTGTGAGATGTTTTTGCCAAGTTGGAACTGGCAATACATACAGTAACAGGACTTGTTCTTTCACTCAAATCATCAACCAAGGTATACAGTTGTCCATTCATTACTGGTAAAAGTGGAACACTTTGAAAGTTACTGAAATATGTTTGTATAGGATAGTGGAAATCTCAGTGGTGGGGGTTTAGAAATATTAAATATGTTTCTATGTGGGAGTGGAATATTTACTTTCATCCTTAATTTATTTACTGGGTTTTCTGGATCAGAGCTACACAAGGTTCTTTGTATTTTACTTTTACTTTGCATGTGCTGACACAAAAGACTGGGTTTAAAAACAAATCCAGACATGCAAGTTGCTGAAGTTGACTACTCAATACAATAATGTTGCAAAATGAGCTAAAAGCTAATCTTAGTTTGACTGCATGATGTATCTTGCTAGTTATAATTAGCACGTTCAGCAGTTTTAAGTGTCCCCTGGAAACATTTGCTGTTGTGTACAATTTGCAGCATAGGTATGTGAAAATCTGAAAAGAGCTACAATCACACTGCTATACTGAGCACACCATAGTAAATAAGTTGTGACTTTTAACAGTTAAGAGTTAGAGACAGAGAGACAGAAAAAAGAATTGCAAAAGAAGACAGTGTGGGATTGTCCCCTGAAACAGCAAAGTTGGAAAGAAGGAAAAGCTCTGAAGGCCTACATACCTATTGTTTGGTGTAAATAAAATGAGCTCTGTCAGAACAGTGCTAAATACCAAAGTGGTTAATTCCTTCTCAATTAATAATACAATTGCTGTTTTAGGCACACTGAAATGTGCATCTCAGCTGTATTTCAGAAAATGAGTTGTGATATGTTTCCGCAAAACCCATGAACCCTTTACTAATGGACCATATAGTGCCATACGCGTAATCCAGATCTAAACGTGTGTACTGTACATGTTTTACGTGCCACTGCAAAAAGATCTTTAAAAAACGAATCAGTTTCACAGATAACTTCTGCTAGTTAACTCCACATTTTATGTACAGCATCGACTGTTTTATATGATGCTAGATGTTAAAGGATAAGGCTGGCAATATTCTATATAATTCTCAGCAAATCATATGAAAAGAGCGAAAGGAACAATGAACTGATCCTAATAACATATTTTTTATTATATATATATATATATTATATATTTTTTGTGTATTTGAATTATAGCTTACTTTTCTGTGCCACACTATTGCACTGGGTGACACGATATTTGATTATGATGAACATGTAGATTGAGGTTGATAGAAAGCCACTCGCACTAAATTAGTAAGGATAGCCAACGTTTTTTTTCTCCTTCTGTCCATCTTTTTGTGCCAATTACATTGATAAATTACTTATTGGCTTTTTGTTCACTGGATTTTTGTTGGACTTGCAGTGGCATGTTGAGTGTTGCTGTGTTGGCTCTCTATTGCTGTCTCTCCTCTGGCCCTGACATGCAGAGCTCAGAATGGAGAGGCGGACAGCGGTGAAAGTTGACAATGGCTTTGCGAGTAAAGACAGCTGTGTGACAGCTGATATAGTACTAAAGATCGGATCAATGAAGCCTGATGTAGCCTGTACCGATAAGTAAAAAAATGCCTCGATCGCCCCGTTATACAGATAAGTCAATCACATAACACTACTGCCACTCTAAACAGAAGAACCAGCAAACACAGAATAAAGAATTGAGCAGAAATGGCATTGTCAGCAATTTATTGATATTTTGCAAGCAGAAAAACAAGACTTAAAATGAGCCACACAACCAGTAAGTGGGAGCTAACGAGCAGCAGGGCAATGGGGTAAAAGTGTCGTGATGCTGGTTTGTTCTCTGTCAACGCGCCAGCCTCAGGGTCCTCCCACTGCCCAATGTCTCCCTGGGTCAGCCGACTGCAGGGGTGCCCATCAGAGTGAAACAGAATGAACAGAGATAGATCAATACACTGTGGTGTTAGTACAGCTAAGATGCTGTCTAAGAGGCACTTCTGGCACAGTTTGACCACTTGAGAGCCAAAAAAGGCTGTTACCAGAAGGCCCACTCAGACACATTAGTACAGACTTTGCCTTAAAAAGCCACAGCCACAAACAACCACAAATGTGAGAAACATGCTCACGGAAAGCTGAGATGGCAGAGGATGGAGGAGGAGGAGGCATGCAAAATGATGCAAAAACAAAAAGCTTGATGTAGAATGTGTTTTCATTACATCCGGCTTCATCTAGTGCAGCCTAGAGCAGAGGGCTCATGTTCAAAGTAGTGGTTTAACAGGTTTTTGTTAAACATCTGTTTTTAAGTTTGATTTACTCTATTGATTTCTTTTAGGATAGCATTTCACTTTCATTCACACTTTTTGACAGATGTGGCTCGCTGTCAGCAGTACAGTAAACATCTCTATCAAAGAGTGAATCTGCTTTCTTTTCATTGCCAGAGTCCCTGTAAGAAACCCACAACAGTTTGTAGGACCTTTAGGCGTGTGTGTAAGACAAACAAGCACATGCCTGGAGGTTTTAGATGAGTCACAGAAACAACACAGATGAAATACTTGATTAGTTAGACCAACAAGGATAGACTGACTAAGAGACACTATGTACTAAATCTGTGTGCTGTTGTTGCATGTCGAGACCAGAAAATTATATAAATGACAAACTTCCTAATATCAAACTTTATATCACATACTGTAAAACACAGCTGTAAAACTATATTGTAGTAGGTTCACAACCGGCCACAATTGGAAAAAACTAAATGGAGCTGCGGCGAGTCAACTGGTCCAGCCTGTCTTTTCACTGTCATTAAAGCCTTCCGCATTCCTATTCAAAACAAATAACAAACCTAATTTGTGAAATCAATTAATGGACAAATGTGAGATACAAATCCTCTGCCTCTTTTCACGACAACAGACAGAATTACCTTAAATACCCACTGAAGTTGCTGTACATATTATATAGGAAAAATGTAACTTTCCATCTAAAAGGCAAACAAGCAGCTTTCTTAAACATCACTGACTCAGCAGGGAACTGGAAATCAAATATATTATTTACTAAAGTGATGACGTAAAATAGCACTGATATTGTCAACCACACAGGTGTGACCTGACAAACCCGACCGACGGCGTCTTTAATCAGGTTAAATGCACTAATTATGCACTATATTAGTGATAAAAAAACAAAAAAACATGTGCCATACAAAACCAGTAATGTCTTATTAATTTAGTGCTTATATATTAAATTCAGATTAATTCCAACATAAAAATATTGGAGTGGCGAGGAAACACAACAGAGTATAATGTTCATATTTGCCACTTAAGAAGTGTGTTAAGATTTTCCTCCTTTTAGGTAGCACTTATTAGCATCCCCTAATTACCCTCTCTCACTTCACCTCAGTTCAACACTGAATTAAAGTTAAATTTGTCTTCTTCAAGACTAATCAATCTACTAAGTATGGAGGTTTAATTAGAACCACAGCCTTAGTTATTTAGAACTAAATAGAAGAGCTTACAGTGTTTAATCTGATTTTAGTCGCTGTTCTCAAGGAGCGTGCTGGTGTCAGAGGTGAAGACAATGCAGACGGTCAAAGAGAATCACTTCACTGTGCCTGGAGGATATCACTGCAGTGTACTCTCACAGCTAAAATGCAGCTTCCTTTTATCCTTTTACTCTAGATCCTAACACTGATCTCCCACCATTACGCATTTATAAAAACCCAGACGTTTTAATACATCTTAATGTGAAATCAATGACAAAATAAAACCCAATGCACACATTTCTGAAAAGATTATAAAGCTATGGATGCTAATACAGTCATCTTAGAAGTATAGTTTTCTACTGTAGGTACTGTATAAACACCGAACTACTGTTTGAATGCAGCTCCTCCAGTAAGACAGTGAATTACTGTTGCACTTTTGTTTCAACCCCCTATGGGAGCAATATGACATATATTCAAAAATGTCAGACATCAGGAAGTGATAATAATCTGCCACACACATACATTTTTGTTTTGTTTTGGTGTGACAATATCCTCATTACATTCTGCCTAATGTTAGGTAGGTGTGCTCAAGGCTAGTTACATGCTTGCCAGCTGTAATTCTTTTGGCAAATAAAGCACAGGTTTGAGTTGCTTACTGTGCTGTGCATTGTACATGGATACGTTTTAAACAAGAGCTCTTTTTTTCAAATAACCACAATGACAGAAAAGGAGGAGTGGAAGAGTTCTGCGTGGTCCTAACATCTAGCATCTGTAGAATATGTTGAGAGATTGACTTGTGGCCATTCATCTAACACAGCTACCATCAGCTATGCAGATCATTACCAGACATTTCAGATATGCACTTCACCAGCGGCTTTATAAAGGTTCTTTAATTAGAACTTAGACTGATTCAGATGTTTATCCTGCTGGCAAACACAAACACCAAAGGCAGCAGCATTCCTGCAGCACTGATAGGAACATGCATGGTTGCCTTTGAATGTGTGAGGGAAGGTGGTGATGTTGATGGGAACACATGATGATGTCTATACGGGCACATCTTTAACAGTGATAAGCAGGGAGTAAGCGAAATGTATTTGATGTGTGCAAATGAACGTCAGCTTTTTCACACATAACAATAATAATATTAATGTGGGTGCAAGTTATGACTTTAACCAGACTTTTTTAACACTTTTGTTTAAGTATAACAACTGCTAAGACTTCAGATATATTGATTAAAGAGTCAGTTTACCAAATTTTCACTAGTAGTATAAAGCTGATAGTTTTGGTTTTAGGAACTGAGATTTTGAGGTACGCTCACTAAAAACTCACTAATAACCCAAATACAGTCTAGGTGAATTGTATTGTGTTTGTGTTGTGTTAGTTGGTTACTCTGGATTACCCACAGAGCTCTAGTCAGTTGATTTTTCTTAAATTTGATTTCTTTTGTAGAAAGTAGTTCCAGTTAAAATAGCTAGGGAGGTCTGTGGATTATCCAGAGTAACCACCATATAGTTTTGAGCCCCCATTACATTGGGGTTGAGGCAGAAATCTCAGAGATGGATCTCTGATCTCTTTATCTGAGGAAATAAAACCAAAACTATCACACAGCTACATACTACTTAATCAAAATAAGAAACTATCTTCAAGTTATTTGGATGACTGACCTTTTAAATGCAGCATGTTTGAGATTGGTTGGAACAATAACTTGCACCCATAATAGTTTTATACTTTCTTTTATTACTGTCTTACCTCCGCATACAGTCCAGAGCACGGATGAAGAAATCCTTGCTGAGCTGGTGTTCATCACGTAGGAGGGCACACTGCTCTAATGTGACAGACATGGATGTCCGGTCTTTGGCACTTTTACAGCTGGTAAACCTGATGCCATTTAACCTTCGGCAGATCTGAATGGAAAAAAAACAAATACAATACATGCATCAGTAATGCGAACTGATGTCTTTGTCAGTAAAAGACATTCATGATCCATAGAGGATGAATTATAATATCTTTGGTGATATTCCAACTAAAAACTATTTTTTTTCATTAGTCACATTATTCCATCTGAACAGCAGCACAGAGCCACTAAGATGGCTGTAGATCCATCTTGTTTAAACAGATTCTTGCAGTGGATCACAAGCACTGTAAGAACATGTATAACCGTTCACTGAAAGAGATTTAATTTCAGGTTGAATGTCAATGTTTATTAAATATCATCTTAAGTCAATCTATCATGCCCAGGCAGTTACATTTCGCTTGGCTCATTACTCCCATTGAAGCCCATGAAATATCAATATGCCAGTATTGTCAGTATCTACAGTTACCATGGTTATGCAAGACAATGTTTATTTGGTTCAGAGAAATCTGTCTTACTTGACAAGGACAAAAAGTTACAAAAACAACTACTGCTCACCGTTCCAGCAATCCATAGTATCTCCACATTCTTTCTCTTCTTTGTGACTACATTCTGGCCCAGGGTTTCAAGTAATTCCTTTATGTCAGTCTGTGTCTGAAAACACGGTAGACCTGTTCATAGAAAATACAAAATGCATTGCCAGTAAGTGGTTCTGTTTCCTGTGCAGCTGTTGTGAAAATGTAAGGACAGGCTGCCACTCAAGGCTAAATGCAGGTTCTGTTGGTAGCAGACTAAATAAAAAACAATTTGCTTCATACTTCCCACACTTTTTTCTCACTGTTTTAAAAGACTAAATTCCAAGACCCACCTTTTAAACGATAAAGTGGCAATGTATAAATTGTGTTAAACTCATAAGATCAATACATATTACAATATATTTTTGGCTAATGCTCTTTTCTCCACATCTTTATAACTTCACATAAGAGTTGCTTTGCTGCAGCAGTGGGACCTGGAAAGGTTTACAAAGATAAAGAGTATTTCTCTTTGGTAAAATAAATGAAAATGTGCACTTACATTCTAGTGGCACCTTTTCACTTAATGATTTGTAATAGGCTTCTAACATCTCAAAGTTCCTCTGGTTTATTCTTTCTTGTAGAGAGATATCTCCAAACCTGAGAAGATGACAGAGAGAATAAAGTCAATTATGGCAGAGCATCACCAAGACGCTAAACACTAATCTTTTTTTTAACTGTTTATCAGTGGATGTAACAATAATGCAGAGCAGTGAATGCTGCATTCAGCTGAAAAACAACGTGGTAAAACATGAAAATAATTGCTTTGGTAGGATTTTGCTTTTTGCTTTTAGAGAAAACATCTTAAACCAATTAACATACATAAAGGCAATATAGTTACAACCGTTTTCTGCCTATGAGGGAGAGTGAGTGTGGCAGAGTTTTGAATGCCTCGTGCACAGAAGATTATTCTAATTTAATTAATGATTAATGATATAATGGATGCCCTTTGTAAGAATAAAGAATAAAGAACAAGACATGCACAACACTAGTACTTCATATTGATAACCTTAAGACCACACTGGCCTAGGTTAACACGTTCACACAACTTTGTTCTTAAGTGCGACAGATTGGAAGTTCTTCACAGTGAACAAAGAGTATCTGCAGTACCTCTCAGCTATAGTTTGCTGTTCGTTGATGCCCACGTTAAACAGCACCGGGAAAACTCGAAGAGGCTTGCCCTCCTTGATTTCCTCTGGCAAGGTCTGGAAAACCAGTCGTGGTAATGGCACTTCTACAGTGAAGTGGTCTCTGAATGCAGGGAGAGAAAAAAAGAAAGAAAGAAATGGAAGCCAGCAGAGATAAAGTGATATAACAGAAATTCTATATGTTTTGCAATTCTTTAGAATTTGATATGTTTGGGAAATTGTACAATTTGACACACAAGACAGGCCTGAGCAAGCTTTTAAAAAGAGAGACTGACGGTCTTAATGCATGAGTGTAAGAGAGTGTAAGCGTGTGAGACAGACAGCCTTACAGATATGCATGGAGGGGGGAGGGGGTGGAGCAAGAGGAGTGTAACATTTTATTACAGTTGGCATAACGTGTACAGCAACCAGCTCAAACAACCTGGCTTGACCTTGTTGTGGCAAATGTCCTAGAAGTGAGCTTCTGCTTTATTGCAGGCAGGGGGAGGGTATTTATGAACGATGACTTCAGCACTCCACCCTGCCATGGCAAACTACTACAGCGGGGACCCTTGGCATACTATTACACAGGATTTTTTCCATTGTGCAGGTCACTTGGGGTTTGTTTGGTCCAAACAGTGTATACCACAAAGAACCCCAGTAGCAAGCATTGTTATAATTGTTATAATTATGGTCGGAGAGCAGATAATAAAGATAGCACAAAACAGAGCAGACATCCTACTAGATTAGTCAATATCACTTCTGGTGTTTTACAGTCAGGACTGTACACTGAATATGATACACTATAAACAGCTTAACACCTCTGCATTAATATTTGATCTGGAATCTCTTAAAACACTGCAGTAGAAATATTAAAGTGGGCTTCTGTCTGTGTGAAAGTGCAGACATGGACTAGGAGGGGTCAGAGGAAATGGCTGCAGCTCCGTACAGTAAACAGTAAACTGTAAACAGTAAACTGTGCAGATTGTAAGTACCCACTGATCAGAGTACTTGAGCACCAGCAGGTAACAGTTAGTATAAAGGTCTTACACTAGA
This sequence comes from Dicentrarchus labrax, assembly GCF_905237075.1. Classification (NCBI taxonomy): domain Eukaryota; kingdom Metazoa; phylum Chordata; class Actinopteri; family Moronidae; genus Dicentrarchus; species Dicentrarchus labrax. The sequence goes on from NW_026136721.1 coordinate 27,011,778, forward strand.
CTGATTTATTGACAGGAATGTAGATTAAAAACCCCAAAAACGGGCACACTGTTAATCTCTTGTCTTGAACTAATTTTATGGATAATATTTCAGTCCTCAGAGCTTCTTTGGGTAAAATATTTATGTATTCATATGTTCAGATGGGCTTTTTTCTTTTTTTCACAGTAAGAAAGAACCAGGAAATTACACAGCAGTAGTAGTAACACAGTAGTTTGGTAGTGTTTACAAATGGAATTTGACTAAAACATGGTTACTTTTGTACAAGGTTACTTGAAATTCATTCAAAGTGTACCAAATGAACACTGTCTCCACTCCCTATTATTTGTACTAAATTGCACAGCCCATTTCCCTCAGAAACTGCAATTACATGTCATGCCCTTTTTTAAAAATAAAGAATCTATAGGAGAAGTAAAATAAAATGTTAATTTCAAATCTTAAAATGAAAAGATTTCAATTCAGTCAGCTGGGTGTGTTGGCGACTGGCCAACAACAGACCATTATCTATACTTGTTCCTTATAATGTACTGAACAATGCTACAATAGGTTGTAGTACACAACAGCTTTGTCTTTGCCATTATCACATAAAGAGGCCCACTCAAATGCAGTGTTAAAGCAAAGAAAAAGCAAAGAGAAGGAGATAATGTCTCACCGTCGGCCACACACTAAAGGTTGGAGGTCGCTGAGGTCATCTGTCTTGGCCTCTGTGATCTGGAACACGACTCTCTGCAGGTCTGAGATCCCAACCTCCATGTCCTCCAGCATCCCAATCTCTTCACCTTAAACGGTTTAATAAAACAAAATTAGTAGTGATTGGATTCTTGCTCTCCGTGCATCTTTTTAGTTTCTCAAATCGAGGCGAGTTCGGCTCAAATTGTAAAATTTAACTGGATGATGGAACATGGATCCTAAAAATGGGTCAAGGTATTAGCCGTGTTTCAGCAGTTAATTTTGCTGACTAGTCCGTTCTTTGAGGGCTGTACCATGAGCTTTGGCAAACCAGCATTAATGAGAGCTTTAAAGGCATACTATGCAGTTTTCCGGTTTTGTCAAACAGCTACCCCTAGAGTCGCTGCCGAGTACTTGTATTTAACGTTAACTGTCGTAAATACCACTCACCAGAGCCGTCTCTATATACGGCTCTGCGTCTCTGCACTCACGGCCTGATCCCCTCAGGCCTCCGGGATGATTCGCTGTACTACGAGTTTGTTTACCATCGAAATGACTTCGAAGCTGTTATATTAAGGTAAAAATCTTGCATAGTGTGCCTTTAATCATGGTGGAACAGGTAACTAGAATAGGTATGCTCATATCTTACATGGCCCTTAATCCAGTGTCCCGGAAAAATGTTGTGTAAAACATAAAGCAATAAAAGGCCATGTAATATGCCAAAAAAAAACCAGTGAGTCATCAGTCAGCTACATTTTGGCTCACCTAAACCAAACCACTATGCCGGGTTTTTTCCTTTCTAGAAACCAAATAAAAGTGTTCAATCTGTGTTCAGAGGTTTTGAAGTTGCCAATTGTGATTTTACTCTTCCAGATTTACTCACTGTATGTGCTGAGAAGGCTCTCAAACTGGGCCACCAGGCCAACCAGGTGGAGCTGCCTCAGGAAGCCTTTGTCCTGCATTCCTGCGTACAGCCTCATCACGAAACCGCAGGCTAAGGCTGCCAGCTGTTAATACACACACACACACACACACACACACACACACACACACACATACACACACACACACACACACACACACACACACACACACACACACACACACACACACACATTTTAGCAACATCTTCTATAAGCTGTCCTCTGCAAAAACAGCTAAGCAGCCACAAACCATATGAAGCTAAAACAGGGAGCCCAGAATATGCAGGTTCTGAAATAGTTCAGCTGCAATACAAGGGGATGTTCAGCTGCAGCCTCACAGCTGTATTCGGACCACAACATTTGAGTTGTAATTCTCCCTTGATAGTTATTTGATTTAAGATTGTAGTTTAACTTAAATATTTTCTGCGTCACACACATTATATTTTGGTGTATAGATACCCAATCTGTCAAATGAATAGACGCTGTTGTATTAAACTTCTATAGAACAATTATGGCCTATTGCTTTAAAAAAAAAAAAAAAAAAAGCTTTGGACTTTGGACCACAAAGGGCAATTAGATAGCAAACTGCTTTACCGGTCAGCGTGTCAAGTATTGTGTTGACATCTGCATTACAAAGTGAAATCTATAAGTGGTTTTGTGAACACAGGGTATGTACAAGACAGGTAAATTCCTGAGGACTTCTACAAGAGTTGTTTATCCTTTCAGTGTGGCCACCTACTGCCTGACTGAAGACCACATCTCGCCTCTGTTGGAGGAGAAAGCCTTGTGGAATGCTACAGGCTGCCTCCTGCAGGAGCACAAAGGTCATGGCTTTCTTCGCCTTCTCCACCACCTCCATCACACACTCCTTTAACCTGGTCACTGGAGGACGCAGCTGCTCCCGCCAGTCGCCTGAAGAGAAAGTTGGAATGGTAACAGAGAGGAAGAGGCAAAGATGGAATGATAATTATGGTGCGGTTGTAGATAAAAATATGCCTTAAGGCTTATGTTGTCAGAAACAACACACATCTGTGAAGTGAAACCAGTTCAGCCATTCGTGTTTCCTGAAAATGGGGAGGAATTACAGTAAATGGTCAGCTGATAAGAGACTCACATACAAAAACATGACATATAAATATTTGTGTGAACATGAAATAAAACTGATATATACAGTACGGCACAGTATTTATTTTCTTGTTAAGCACAGCAAATAATGGTAAATGATTGGCCAATGCATTTTTAATTCAGTAAATTTTACTGTACTATAAGGCAACACATTGGACCCTATTTAAATATATGTTGGCTCATAAATGTGGCACAGTGCAAAGTATAAAGGGCTGGGTGAAGTAGAAACATAGAATCGGAAGGTGTGGTTATAAGAATAAATATACTCTCAACCAGTCACATCACTGGTCTTATAGGTCTGAAACAGCTGTGCCAATCAGTGAAGTTTGACAACAATAACTCTACATTCCTTCAGGAAATCATATTGTTGTCTGGATAGTGGCATGATGTGAACACACAGCACCAGGAATCTGCAGCCAAAGGCAGATGGTGAGGGCTTTTCAACAGTTAATTAGTACAGTGACGAAATAAATAAATAATAAAAACAAGTACTTTGTTAAAGCTGTTCAATACTTTCAGTCCTAATTCTTCACTAAATTACATCCTAAATGATCACACTATTTATGTGACAGACCAGCCTTTGCACCATAATATGTTTTAGTAAAGAAACATCAAACAACATTTGTTAAAATAAAGTTGGAAAAGAGCCATCTGCAGGGGTTTAATGAACTGAAGGAGAAAGTTTTCATTCAGTATCACACGGCTGTGGATAACAGATACTGTTAGAATCACTCATTAATTCGTAGATCAGTTCAGACTGCTTTAATGCTGTTCCTGCTTTAACAACATTAAATATAATTCTGATTTAAACACATCTACTGTACTGGTTGGACAGTGTGAATTAAAACGGTCTGATGCCATTTTTATTCTGTACATTTGCCAAAAAGTCACCAAATTGGCAGTGTAATGACTTTTCACCAGGAACAGATCTGAGATATTTTTTGTCCATCTCGCTTTACACTGCCTCGTTTGAGAGAAACCTCCCACCTGTGCACCATGCGTTCTCTGTCAGGAAATTACTACTTGTAAGAAGGCCCCTAAAATGTACTGCCAAATATCTCACACTGTACCAAAGCTCATTAAAGACATTATGTAATTGCCTCTTTACTTTCTTAATGCGGTGTAATTTCTGTTGAAAAAGGATGTTGGAGTGGAACATAACACTGAAAAAGATTACTCTAAAGTAAAAGCCCATGGCTCCATTTGAAAGTGAGCCAATTGTTAGGTTGTCGCAAGATTGGAGAAACTATTTATACAATACTTTCAAGTATTTCAACTTCTCTCGTCACTTGATAACTAGTTTTTCACGCACACAGTTGCAACATGTGGAGTTTATGTGTTACAACTGACTAAGGTTGATGGGAAGCTTACTGGTTTTTATAGATTATTGATCATTATCACATTCTATTTGTATATTTTTACACTTAAAGGGCCAGTGGGTAACATTTAGGAAGATCTATTGGCATGTTTTTATTAAAGCATTTGAATAGAGGAATTGTTATGTTGGCTCACTGGCTCTAGACAGGAACGTTTGCGTTTGTTCATGTGTTTTGTGGCCACTGTAGTTTCTACTTCACACTTGGAAGGGGAGGCTGGAGGCGTGAAGGCGTGGGAGTTGCCATCTGCAATTACACTGCTAAATGCCCCTATATTGTACACACTGGACGTTAAACACAAATAAATGTTAAAATCTTGAAATCAAACCAAAAGTAGTTCAGTTACTTGGACTTAATTAGTTGAGCTTTCCATGTACAACCTGCAGAAGTAGCCCTGGCTGGGAACCACTGACTATGTACTGTATACTAATTGTCATAATACACTGATTTATTTGCTATTTTAAAAAAAAAGAAACTTTTGCAGCCGTGATTTCCTTTGTGTATTCCATTGTTAGATAATACTGTATACCCACAGCACAATCAGAGATGAAACAGATGCAGTATGCATACTTACTTTCTTGTGTATACTTCATTTTATCACACTAGATACTAAAACCCTGCTTAGAAACAGTATGTTAAATGTATGACACAGCTCTAGTGGTATTTCATGGATGCATTTCCATCAAAAACAAGTTTATGATCTCCTCACTAGCCAACAGAGGGCAGTGTTGGTTAAGTAATGTACAAAATGAGTTTTTTTAACCATGCATTTTGTTTAGCTTCATCATTTTAAAAAAGTTATTTTGGGGAAGTGAGGATCAGAATGAACAGACACACACACAAGCACGTTTGGATACGGCCAAGAATGTATAGCACATCAGCCTTGCCCTTGCCCTGTCAGAGAAATCATGTCTTATCTCATTCTGCAAATACCGCCTCTGCACAGAGGAGGAGGAAACAGAACTCCAGCTGTCATCTCTTCGCTAGCCCACCTGTCCAAACATCCAAACCCCACAACGCCTTGTCATCAAAAGTCTGGGCTTCACTGGTCTCCGTTAGGAGATAAAGCCGCTCTCATTATTCCGTCCATGTTTGTATTTAGACAGGCAGATGACCACTTGCTCTGAGCCTGTTCAGCATCTTAATAAAGGTGCTCGGGGGGGTTGAGCTTATCTTTCAGACTGAACACCGGGCGCCTTGTTCTTACCTGCCAGCTCACTTGGACAGACAGACACACACAGACACACATGTACATGCAGGCACAAAATGATACAAATGCACCACCGCTTGCACCGATGCCTGAATGTGCATTTGCCTGTGACAAACACACACACACACACACACACACACACACACACACACACACACACACACACACACTCTCGTTGTCGCCTGGTCAGACTAATGCCGCTGCTCTGTGTGCCAGTTGGCAGTTGTATCAGGCTGGGCACTTGTCTGGACACAAGCTTGAGGCAGGATTTCATTGGACGTAAGGGAAGACTGGGCAGCTTGCAGTCAACAGTGAATGGCTCTGCATATCAAATATTGCTTTCATCCACTTCTCTGGCAACGATTTAAGTTTCTCTTTTTCTAATGCTTAAACAACAGGGAGCCTCTAAGTTGGACCGCAGTCTTGTCTCACTTATTTCAATTGAGGCTTTTCCAATACACTGAAAGACATTGACTGCTCAGTGTTATTTCCCTCACAGTGAAAATGTATTTGATTCAGTTTATTAATATAATCTTTGGCCAAAAAGCTCTTTTCAAGTTAAAATTAGCTGCTGCTTTGTGATGGGGACAGGAAGGGAAATATCAGATAAGTCACAATACTATATTGCCAATGATAATGATGGAAAAGTTAAACCCAATTCGGCACTATACTACATAAAAAGTTAGCTATGATGCAGCACAGGACCTGTTTAAGTGAAGAGGAACAACAACCTCTAAAATGGGAAAATATTTGAGTGGTTTTGGCTTTTATAGACAAATAACATCAAACAGTTGATGTCTAAATCATCATTGAGTCTGGGTCTTTTTACACACAGTGGGTTGTCTACAGATAGCACAGAGTTTCATTTAATAGCTTGAATTAACACATATGAAGACATTTAATACCAATTTATCATACAGAAAGCTACAACTATAACAAAGAAACTACGCCTGTTGGGGCTGTTGTTGGATATTTTAGACCTTTGCTGGTAAGTATAAAGGGAGCAAGGTTTATCTAGAACAGTAAACTAAGTATATTTGATTTTTGGGTTCTGATTCTGCTGCTGAAGAAATTGACCTACTATGATAAAAACAAGAAAGGAAAATTGAACAGATAACCATGTTTATATTGAAATTATAAAACTTATTTGCTTTAACTTATCATTATAAAGTAAATGTTGTTTTCACAGTACACTGGCCATAACATAATGACAACATCCACGTTTAGATAAGCCTCGCTTTCACTATGCATTCCCATGTTTGCCACTGGGAACAAACTTCACGGAGCTAGGCTTTGAGGAAAATGGAAAGCAATCGGCTGTCTTTGCGACGAATACCACTTGGAAATGCTAGGAGGAGGAAGGGAGTTGAAGTTGTATGTTTCCACTTGAAGGAGCTGATTTATGGAGCCCAAAGTGGAGGGATGTTTGGATGTCCATTATAGTAAAATACAACCCTCATGTTGTTGGGCTACAATCAAAACAGGTGACTAATGTTGTTGCCCAGTAGCTGGAGAGGATTGTAGATTTCAACCAGCCAAAATCAGATAACTTGTGTAATAATATAACAGGTTTCACATGATGGTGACAGTCACCAGAGATGATTATATGATTGTGCTTCTGTGTATCATTTACCGGGGTTGTGTGAGGTGATGACATCAGCTAGCTGCTGGTCAGGGACTGGCTCCTGCTTGCTGTTGTCTTCCTCCTGGAGTTTATCCACCATGGCGATTACACAGTTCAGACATTTGGCCACGTTGGCCCACACCCTGTCCTAAAAGAGTGGAATACACAATAAGCAGTCAGATGATTAGATCTCGTTCTTTCTTACTGTGTTTGAGACAGTGAAATTGAGGGAAAACAACAAAAACTAACAACAACTGAAAGAAAAACTGCTGAAGCAGCTAAAAGCATAAAAAAGTATCCCCTTATCTGTAAGAAACAAAGCAAAAAGGTGTTTCCCTTTACAGTCTGAGCGGGCTTTGTATCCAAAAGGTCAAAAGGAAACTGCTGTCTGGCTATGAGATTCCTCTCATAGCGTTTGGATTGTTTCCACCTTTCTCCGTCTTTTCCTGAGGTCCAACTGTTAACGGACAAATAGATGCTTTCACTTTTGTTTGTGCACAACTATGACAATCCAAGAGTCCATGTATGTGCATTCTAAGTGGCGGTGTGTATTTTGGTACTTTGTTGCTTCAAAAATATGTCTTGAACATGTTATAATGGGGAGGAATATTTAGAGAGATAATTAGGCATTTGTGTGCAGAAATCATGATAAACTCCTGCTGTCATTGTGGCAGATGCAAACACACCAACGGCTACACCACAATAACATTCTGCAGCCAGTTTGTCATGATGAAATGTTTAAACTCCCCAGAGAAAACCCTCTCATTAAAAAGAAAAATGTTTGGTACGGAATCTAATTTTGCAAGTAATTGAAATTATTTGCCATAAAAATGGTTTATCTGTAATACGTTTGTCTCCCTCTGTGTGCTCTACTGCGAGGACCAGCAGAAAAAATAATACTTGTCACATTGTTTTTGTAAAAAACATAAGTCATAGCTCTGAAAGATTTAGAAAAGTAGTCCCACTCACCCACTCCTCCTCGTCATACTCTTTATGGTGCGGTATGGAGTCTTGGTGCTTCAGCGGCAGAGTCCCACCTTCTCCTCTAGTCGTGGTTTGTGATCCCTCCACATTATTACACACCGCTGTGCTCTCAGTGACCGACAAGGTTGGACTGTGGCCTGGGAGTCCCTGGACTGGGCTTTGATTCTGGTCACTGTCCTGGTGGATGTGGCCTTGATGTTGGCCTCCCTGCACCGGGGTTTGCTTCTGGTTCTTGGAAACGTACCCGGGCCGTGCTGCGTGCAGTGCTAGCAGCGCACTCTTGACCAATTCATCCTTAAGTGTGTGAACAAATTGTTCTGTCTGTGGCAAAGAGAGAAAAAGAGAGATTGGGAAAAAAGTTATTGTGGGACAGCAAAACAGATGAAAATTTAAGAGCTGAAAAAGCAAAAGAGACAGAGTAAGTGAGAGAGATTGTCACACTGGTGGGGTGAGTGGGTGGAGGAAAATACTGGTGGAAGTGAGCTTGGAAGCGGGTAACTATTTACAGAGGAAGTGAAAAGAAACAAGGAAAATGAACACTCTCCTTCACCATGAAGTAGCTGCTTTCCATTACCACAGCACAGCCGGTGAGCAACAAAAACAGCAACAAACAACAAACAATTCAATTACTCCTCCTCCAGCCTGTTTCTCCGAGGAGCACACCTCCTTTGATCTCAAATTCACCAGCTACTGTAAGTTGATGATGATCCCCGTACCAAAGAGCCTCGCTCTAGCTGCCGCCACTGCGTAAAAAATGATAAGGGCTCTCAAGAGTAATTGAGTTAGCAATGCAATAAGCAATTTTATTAACACAACATAATGCAGTCTAAAAGAAACCTGCAAGGTCATTATATACATATCTTTGTCACACAAACACCTGTTTTCCTGCTCCTACCTCACAGATGTGGACTGAGTAGTGAGCCTGCAGAAGGAGTGATTTTCACTTCTATGATTGTGTCATTTGTGTAATTACTACTCTACTATCCAGCAAGTCAAAAGAAAAAGCAATAAACTAAAAAATGTCGGTATAAGAAACATAATTTAATATTTCTTCTCTCTATATAACAATATCTTGACCAATGATCTTTCTGCTCATGTTTCTTGAGCCAATTAGGGACATCAAGCTGCTCTGGGAGGTACAGAAGCGGAAATTACGATTCACTTTGCTGATCAACATCATCATAATCATCATCACATCATTGTATTCACTGTAGTTCATTCAGTTTTCTCTAAGCTAAGAGACTGCAGCGCGTGTACATCAGTAAGCGAGCGTTCACCCTTCACACTTTAATGCTGTGACGTTCGCTATTGATTCTGTCTTCACTTCAGTCTGTGGCTGGTTAAAACAGTTACATTTAGTTCAGAACAAAACGTGGCCTACACAAGCACTGTTTACATTACAAGGTTAATAGCTGGTATTGGTGCTTTTAGACACCAGTGAGGCGCCTTACTGCTAAAAGCTACTGTTACCATTAGAAGAAAATGTATTTATCATATTTAAATACAATTTATTGAATGTATTGATTATTATGATTATAATTTTGTTTTTATTATTAATATTTTTTTCCCAGTTCTCCTCCTCCTCGCACATACCTGCACATTCCTCTGGTCACACTAATGCATACATGAATTCACAACACACTAACACACTTTTATACATGCACAGAAACACATACAAATATTAAAGGTATATGCATAGTTCTCCCACTAACAAAAACAACAACAAATATGTACCAAATTCAAATCATAATCTCTGTTTGTTACGTCTTAATGTTTTGTGTTATTACACCCACTGTTTGTCTTTCTACAGTAAGGTATCACCTTTTTGTCCCATTGCACTGATAAAAAAAGGCTACTCATTCAATCAGTAACAATGGTGATTTAGTATAATTAGTTCAGTTTGAAGATTCACCAGTGTTTTTGTTCACCTGCTGTCTTTACTCAACTATCATCAGCGTCAGCACTAATGACCTTTCTCCTGTCTTCATATGGACCTAAACTGTCGTTCCCAAAACTGGCAGGTTACAGGTTCTGTTACTCTGACCACTTTCACAAATCTGACTCATTGTAGCTTTTAATGAGAAGAAACTTCTGACTTGCTTTAAGAATGTATCTTTCAGTGTTCCTCTTATGATGCAGCTACAGTCTGTTTCAGTCAATAAGAAAACAACACTGTTCCATCTGAGCCTAGTTTAACTGTTCTGTTCTTAATTTAAAATAATATAAAGACTGTTATCCACACGAAACGGCCCATTTGATGAATGTTTGAACAGAGAAAGCAAATTATGACTACACTAAAAACACCATTGTGTTGAATTCATATCCATTTTAATTGCCTTGAATGGATCCAAATGAGTTCCATTACTGTAAGTAAATGATGTGAGTGCTGAAGTCTATGGATAAGGCTATGTGTGTAATTGCCTGAGAACAAGCGATTCTGCTGGAAAACTATTCTGTGATGCACACAATTGTGTACAAAGTAAACATCGTTTTAAAAGATAAAAATGTCCAAATGACTAAAAAATGAGCCACGCTTGATTCAGTCAGTAACCAAAACACTTAACAGGAATTGGGAATTCAAAATGTAAATTTATATTCAAATTGAACTCTGAATATCTGACCTCAATGTTAATTTGCAATCTATGAGAACATGTATTATTCATTATCTTTCCAGAGATGAGTGAACAAAGCCACACACTGTATTTAAAACAATCTGGATCATATTTGCACTTCTTAATCACAGGGTCAAAGAAGTTGTGTATGTGACTATGCCAGTGCTCATACAGTAACTTTTTATACGTTTTACTTTTGGATAGGAATTGCTTAAATTACAAATCAAACATTCAATTACATTCCTAAATATTCAGCCGGTATAGAAGCTTACATCCTCTAACATCAGGATCTACAGCAAAGTGCAGAAAACATTTTAATGATATACTGTACTGCAGTGTTCATATAGATATTGTGTTCAAAGTGAAATATCTGAGGTGGAGTCCTTTGGGCAAAGGAGAAAAGCACTGCATCTTCATTTTCTTACCAAGGCTAAACCAAAGCAACTTTGCTCCTCCACGTGCAAAAAACTACTCCTCAGTGTAGCTCCTCCACACCTACCTGGTATACAGATCTGAAATGCTCAAAATCCCTCGGGATAAATTCTGTTGCTAGTCTTTCTTCAATATATCTGCTGATATGATCTTGACTGAGCAGAAGTGCAAGTCAGAAAGCGCCTCTGTGGACTCCAACTGCGGAAAAATAAGTTACGTTTGATCTAAAAAAGAAGAAAAGTGTAGGAATCTATTCACCCCGAATGGTTTCGAATGGTTTTACCCTGAAGGATGAGTGGATTTTGGCTGAGTTAAAAATAGAGCTTTTTCACTCAGCGTAACTTCACTTGAGAGCTGAAGGGAGGCTGAATGGATAGAGCTGGTCAGATTCCAGCAGCACTTGGCTGTGAGGACACTTACTCACTATTGCGTATATGACCTCTATACACCGTATAATTTAACATAATCATGCATAGACAATCAAACCCACAGCTCCTCTCAGGTAACCGTTACAGCGGAGACATATAACTTGTCCTAGGACACAGCTGGAGGGAGGGGAGATACGTTGCAATTGCCTTTTCACTGTGATTATCATCAGAGTGAAATTATTATTATCATCATCAACAGAATCATCATCACATATAGAGAAGCAACAGCACATCTGCCGTGTCCAAAGCTAATCAGAATGTGCCCAGGAAAAGTATTTGGGAGTGAAATATTACATTAGGCCTGGAGTCGGGTGGTCTGAACCAAGAAGGAAAAAGTCAGAGGCAGCAAGTACTTGATGAAAAAAGGTTCTTACATCCCCCTGATTTTCTCTGCAGGTGTCTCATCTTCCCCAGATTCTTTGAAGGTGTGACTCACTGTCTTTATTGAAAGAAACTTCACACACCCTGCAGAGACGCACTTTCAAATGCATCCACCTTTATTTATATGTCTGTAAGAAGGATATCAAATACCTGTCTGCCGCTAAGTGTGAGTATGGAGGGTTATTTCTTTTGTCTGCTGCGTGTGTCTTTTCTCCTTTCCCAATTAATATTTTGTTGGTGAGTTTTTGCTCATCTGAATCTGGGGCCTAAAGATAGACACTGTTTGTGTGGGATTTCTCTCCTTACTGATTAACCTGCCAATTCCTTTGTCAATTAATCAATTGTTTCGTCTATAAAATATGTATAGTATTCAAATAGCTTATTCTGTTCAACCAACAGCCCAAAACTCAAAGACAGTCGGTTTATTAGTATAAATGAAGAAAAGCTTTAACACATTAGAGAAGCTGGGACCAGGAAATATTTGTCTTTTTTGTCTGAAAAATAATTCAAATGATTAATTGATTCTCAAAATAGTTGGAGTTGGATTATATTTTTTCATTAATTGACTATTAAATTAACTGTTGCAGTTCTAGTATGATGTACAGATTGTTAAAAGAATAATTCAACATTTTGGGAAATACATTTATTCACTTTCTTACCAAGAGTTAGATGTGAGGATTGATGTCACTCTCACGTTCATTTGGTAAATATGTAGCTGGAGAGAAGCTGCTGCCTATAGCTTTTTTTCTTAAATTATCAAGCTATTCCTTTAAGTAAGTGTTTTTAGGCAAAGTTGTGATTTCGAGCTATATAAATAAAACTAGACTTGAAATGTGTGAGCAAGTTAGCATGAGTCACGTGAAACACCTTTGCATTAACACCCAGTATTTGTGTGTCTGTAAAAAGATGATTTTTTGCGACCAGATGTAAAGGAGGAATGATATAAAACATTCAACGCTGTTCATGATTGGAGCCTTTAAAGGCTTGAAGAGAGCGATGTCACTTGAGCATCAGCTTTTACACACACGCAAACACACAGTTTCACACTTCCACCGCCCTCAACCACACACACACACACACACACACACACACACACACACACACACACACACACACACAAACACACACAAACACAGCTTGAGATTTTAATCAGAGAGCAGCCCTGCTTCTGCTGACCAGGCCAGGGGTTTACTTGGCCAATGTGTGCGTGTCTAATCAAGGATGAGAGGAAGTGGTGACAGAGCGAATGTACCAATTAAGCGGGCTGATTGGGCTCTATTCCACTGTGGCAAAAACAATCTCTCCCACAACAGATTGCAATCTGACAGCACCAGATGTAATTCATTAATTATACTGATAAAAACGCCCCAACTCCATAAACCTCCATGCTGCTATTCACTTTTGTTAGTTTGGCGTTTTTATGATGAGTTATGGATTTTTCCTGAGGTTGTCTGTTTAGTGTGTGCATCTGTGTGTGCAACTGTGTCAAAGCAAATGTTGGATTTGAAAGTTTTAAAGTTGTTTTGAGAATTTATAAACTACACAGTTTTGTTTGGAATGAAACTGGGAGAGTAATATGGTACAAAGTCACTCTTGGAGAATAACTCCTTTGAGACGGTAAACATAGGAGTGTTTCAGTCAGTTTAGGCTAATATGGCCACCTGAATAGTCCTCAGATTGCAACTTTTTTTTTTTTTTTTTTTATATATTTTTTGGGCTTTTACTACCTTCATTACAGTGACAGCTGAAGACAGACAGGAAAGGGGGTCAGAGAGTGGGGATGACACGCAGCAAAGGGCCGCAGGTCGGTTTCGAACCCTGGGCTGCCGCAGCAAGGACCAAGCCCCGGCACATTGGCTGCCAGCTCCACCCACCGAGCTAACCGGGTGCCCCCAGATTGCAACTTTTAACAGGAAAATGATTGCTTATAAGTTTAGAGGCAAAACCCTCGAGCAAATAACTAAGTTTGGGTTTAAATGAACGTATCACCATAGTTACAGATTAATCTAAAAGCTTTTCATGCTGATGTATTACCTGACAATGTTTGCAGATATGTTCAAGAATAAAAGAGGTGGTCAGAGTATTGCAGCAGCCTGAGGCCAAGTGAAATAAAGGGATAGTTTAGATGGAAGTGAGAGTGAGTGCAGGGTTTAGGGGCAGCCTCACCTTGTCAGAAAGGTTCTTGAGTGCATCCCTCAGTCCGGGGGAAGAGTGCTCCTGGGCAGCCTGGAGGAGCTGGTCCGCTAAGCTTGTGATGAGGGGCTGGAGGAGGCTCATGGTGCTGAGCACCTCCTGAGCTTTGGCTGTGTGCTCTGGAGAGTAGTAGATACACTGGTAGGCAGTGCTGAAGCTGTGGTGGAGGGAGAAAAAACACATTAGATTTCAGATTTGACAGATCTTGCTGCAGTTGCACAGCAATGGACTGGATACTGTATCAGTTCTTACATATGAAAGGGGCCAAAATCTGTTTTAAAAAGGACAATGGGACTCACTTGCTTCAGATAACATTGAAGCCATACTGGACTGAAGCTCATACCATGTTTGTTTATGTCAGTGCTGCTGGTGTTCTTGCTGGAGTCTACCTCCCACCAGCATTTGCCAAAACTAGCTAGAGTAGGAAGAGACATAATTTGATATCAAACAAGCTACAAACTTCTCTCCAGCATGCACTGGATGACATGCTCCAACTGCCGGCAAAATCAACGCTGACACATAAAATCCTAACACACAGAACTGATCAAGGTGTAATTTAAGTCAAATGTAAGTGCTTTTCTACACTTAAAATAAAGATAGCCTGAGCACATCGCATTTTACATTTAGAAAATTGTTTCTCTCAATGCCTTTGGTTGTTGTGGAGCGTGTAATGCCCCAAACTTAGTTGCTTTGTGCATTACACTGTTGCAGCTCTTCACCTCCACAACACCCTGTTGTGAATAATAAGCGCAACCTTCCCTAACATCTAGAAATTGCATCTAATTGTTTTTACACACAGGTGTAAATTAGTCCCTGACAGAATAGATAAATTAAACACAGTATAGCAGCCACAGGCCGGATCTTTATGAAGGGGACTAAAAAAGAAACATGTTTAACTCTTGTTGTTATCTAACGACATCCAAAAAGCAAACAACTATTCTCTCATCTGGTCAAAAATGTGTCTGATCATTACTTTACAATGTCAAATGGTTATTTGTTGTGTTGAGGTCAAACAGACAAATAATGGGTTTTTATTGACCACTAACATTACATTATGGCGCACTAATTTTCTGAGCTTAATTCATTATGTGTTGCTACTTTTGCTGCCTTGAAAATGTACAGCAGCAACGCTTTCCAGGTACTCAGCCTGAACTGTCAAATTGGACCTGCAGTCCAATGTCAACCCATTTTCGCTTTATGAATAATTAATCCATTTCTCATTTCTAGGGAGCTATTTAATCTCAGACAAAAACACCTTTTGTCAGTTCCTAGATTCAGGGCAAATCACTCCAATCAAACATTCTCCTCGGGTAAAGTTCCAGTGACTTTCAATGAGTTTCCGCTGACTTCCTGCCATCAGACGTAGCGTGGAGCGAGGAAGTCATTTGCAACCCTCCCAGCTAGTTTAGAGTCAGCTCTGCAAGCCTCTATGTAGGCCAGACCCAAGAGCCAGATCCTAAGGCATAATTGACATAAGAGAGAGAGGGGGGAGGGTAGGGGCACATACAAAGGACTAGCATAATACAGTATTCTCTGCAGCGCTCCTAATATTTTGCAGTAAGAGAAAGACAGTGCTCCTTTAGAAGTCGCCCTGTGTGGAACCACACTACCTGATGTATCAATAAGTGTGAAAACCTGAAGACTGTAAAAAATTAGACGTACTGTAGTAGGTACTAGCCACTAACCATGTCTTTGACTGGCTAACTCTAAAATCTTGGCCTTGTCATTACAGCTAATGAGCCCCCTGGAGAACTACCACCCACAACCTCAAAGCTAATCAAAGGAATCACTAAGTGAGAGAGAGACACAGGGCAAACAGTGTGAAATAGTCAACTGCACAGAACAAAACCATTTCTTACTTGCAAACTTCTGTTATGCCCACTTCCATAACCATACCTTCAAATGCTAAGATTTCAGCACAGAGAAGACCATAATTGAATAATCTACTGCAACAAAGCAAAGTCTGTAAAACCCTTTCATCCCATGTGAGCTTACATTCGTCTTATTACATTATGCAGAACTAAAGAGAAAAAAATCCTACAGGACTGCAACAATAGAGAGACTCCAGAAACGAGGCAAAGGAGAAAGTTGTTGGAAGAGGACAATTGCTTCAGCGACTGAGATTCAATAACAGCCCTGTTGACTCATAAGTACAAATCCAATCCCATTAGGGAGCCTATGCAGGCAGTAATGAATGTTGGGACCTGCCACCTGATGCTAGAGGACAGAATTGATCCCCTCAAAGGC
The DNA here is from genome assembly GCF_905237075.1 of Dicentrarchus labrax. Classification (NCBI taxonomy): domain Eukaryota; kingdom Metazoa; phylum Chordata; class Actinopteri; family Moronidae; genus Dicentrarchus; species Dicentrarchus labrax. Next base: position 27,027,979 of record NW_026136721.1, read on the forward strand.
TGGCTAAGGCAAGGAACTTTAATTGCCTCATCAGCATTGCTGTCAGTCCAAACGAGTCTACCAAGACAGCAAACCATGCAAAGGTAAAACAGCATAAATCTGTGAATGCAAACTTGATGAAATGCCAAAGGGGATGTTGCACACAAGAATTGGATTGTCATTTCAAGCCTTGGCATTTTTTCCATCCCTGATGTAATTTTTTTTTCTTCTTATATTTCTTTGGGCTTTTCCCCTTTATTACATAGGAGAGCTGAAGATAGACAGGAAGGGAGGTGGAGCGAGAGGGGATGACATGCAGCAAAGGGCCACAGGTGGGAATTGAACCCTTGGCTGCTGCAGCAAGGACTCAGTCTTTATACCTGCAGCGCAATCTCCACCAGGTGAGCTATAGGGCCGCTCCATCCCTGATGTAATTTGGGAGCGCTTTGTGCAAAGTTGTTAAAACGTGTTGCCAATAAAACAGTGGGTGGACACAAAAATACACAATATAGTACAACAGTCCTGCAAAACTTACAACTTTTTGTGGAACCTATGATATTTATTTTTTGTTGCATATGTGTCAGAAAGGTGATGATTGAACCCTAAGGTAACGTCTGAGGCCACAGCCTGTGGTGTCATTGGAGTGCATGATATATTAATAAATAAATACAAGAACAGAAAATCCACCCACCTGTGTAGGTCTTAGGATGGAGGGACTTAGCCTCAAGCTGACTCACAGCACAACTGAACTCATAAAAGGCCTCCTTCTTCCCAAATCCTTTACTTTTGATTAAAGGGGCTCCCAGAAGAACTTGTTTTTTACTGTTTGTTTGATGGTAGATCTATTTCATGTTTGAATCTGAACGAATTTCTTTTAAGTTAAACATTTTTGTTCCTATGCAGTTACCATTTGATCAGACCATTCTGAGTGTGTGATATCAACCGTATTATTTTGCCTTGTAGCGCTCTATTATCTGTTATGATCCCAGAAGAAAGTACAAAATCCTTTGAAAATCAAACAAAAGGTTAGATGGCTTTCTGTACATAGAGTATAAGTTTGTTGATGCCATATATATAATAGCAATATAAGCGCTACTGGGAATTTCTACACCAGGCGTTGTTTTAACAAATCAATAAATGATGAAGATGAATTTATTGATATTCATACTGTGAATGAGTCACTTGTCCAACAATTATTTAAACTTTGCATGCCATTTGTGTATGCCTACAGACCTAAGAGACTCATTAGATTCCATACATGCAGTATAGAGCATTTCAAGTGAACTAGCGTTCTTGTTTTTTCTCCAAACACACAAACTAAGGACTAAAACATTGATCTAGAAGGTTGTCTTGAGTGTAGGCCTGTCGCGATATGCGATAAATCAATTAATCGCACCATAAATAAAAAGACCTCGATAATTTTTCCGGCCGCGATAATTTCCATTTACATGCTTTGTTTGTTTTCCTCGTCTCTCTCTCTACCAAAGAGACTGGATGACCACTCCAGTGCATCGGTGACCCCAGGGGCATCGTACCCATGGGGGACACCCACACTTTTTCTGCAGTTTTTCCGCAGTTTTGCACAAACGCCTTACTACAGTCGCTCCGTTTCTCTGGCCGCTCTGTGTCTGCGCTCGCTGCGGCTGCCTCCTCTCCCACCCCCCTCTCCTGTTGTTGCCTCAAAAGGCTGTTCTGGCTTAAGTCCCGCCTCTCTTGGTGTGTTAGATTTATCGTTCAGCTCGTGCTGAGGAGGCGGGAACTAGCGAGGTTCATAGTTCATATGAAGCCCAAAGTTGTCAATATTGGTAATAGGCATCTGCTTCATCTCTTTTGCACTTTTTGTTTACAAAGGTCCTAACTGGCAGGTTTGCCTGTTAAGGAATGTATCACTCTTTATGTCTGAGCAATTTTGTCTACATCCATTTTATTTATTGTTTTTGATTGTGTTTGGTTTTTATTCCAGTGCATTTTTTGTTAACAGAGACTGAGAGTCCATTTTATTTATTGTTTTTGGTTGTTTTGTTCATTTCTTGTGGATATTTAAAATGTCTTCCAGTTCCAGTATTACATATTGTTTAGAAATAAAAAGCTTATTGATCTTTTAAAAGGTGTACCTGCATTATTATGCCAATATCATTATATTAGATGAAAATGGTCTCGGAACGACAAATTATCGTTTATCGCAATAATTTCTGGGACAATTTATTGTCCAGCAAAATTTGTTATCGTGACAGGTCTACTTGAGTGTTTTAACCATAGTGATGCGCTAGTTAAATTTTTCTGTGCCACATTGTGAAATAAAGATCAATGAAACTCAGATTTCTTGCATGTTAGAAAACCCTACATGTAAGCATAAATATGGCATAATGAGTAGAGTTTTCTAATGTGTCCACAAATTCTGTTTTACTTAAATTATCTCAAATAGGAGCTACAATGGAAGAAACAGCATTATTTGTTCATATTCCATTACATAGTACATATAAATCATATGTTAGGAATTATTCATTATCTCATTATTTTAATAGCATACCTACTGTACATCCAACCAAAGCCACCAGCCTGTGGCCCAGAGTCAACTGTGCAGTACATGCTGCACTCGTGTTTTGTGATATTCTTCTGACTTGATTTTCTAGAGACCTCTAAAATCATACAAACCCCTTTTAGTCCAGTTCTAGTTGCCTGTTTTCCTGTCATTAAAAAATCTTACCTGCAGACACATCTAGCTGCAGAGAAATAATAGTTAGACACCCAATTGTGGCACTAAACCAAGGATGCAGAGTACAGTTTAATATTTCTCAACCAAAACAGCTTGCATGTATGAAGGCTTTCACTTTTAGTTGATTAACTTCCTATAAAGTCACCTGAAGGTGTCAGGTTTCTTTTTCATCTGAATTTCTTAGTTTTGTGTGACACACTTTGGCAAACCTTAATTTCATGTTGTGCCAGCTGTGCCGCTTCTCAATGCAGGGCAGGTCACAGTGGAGACTAGCCATTCTCAAGACACATGCAGTAAAGATTGACTTGTGGCGAACAGCATGATGTGGAACAGCAGAGCATGACTACTCGTCATATTACTGTGCTGTTTCATATTAAGTATGGTGTGACTGGCAAAAAATAATTTGTAATAAAAACTACATAATTACTGTATTTGTGGCTCGCATCCAGTTTCATTACGGTAATTTTTAGTTTACACAGACATGTAAAGGTCTTGTTCCCTGTTTGGCCGCAGAGACATTATTGGTGACATTATCACATAATGCATTGGAGACTGCTCGATATTCCATATGTTCAGAAACAAGAATTCAATTCACCTGGGTCTCACATATTTGGGCTCGACTACATTTACACTTGCAACTCTCCTCCCCCTGTAAGAGATTAGTTTCCTCTTAGGTGAAACTCCTCCAGACTCCATTACATGACGTCAGTACATCATTGTGGAGAGAGCAATGCTTTTAGAAGGAATTGCTGTCAGACCCCAACACACTCACAGATAATGTATGATAATAAATTCTTCTTAATCCCACCTCATTTCCATGTGCACCCCTGGTACACCACGCGCCTCCAGCCATGAAAATACTGAAGGTGTGCTGCCACTCCCTCTGCACAATATGCACAGTGGCCTTTGACTCATGAAATTATCTCCCTTCATCTTCTTATAATTCAAATTTCACACAAACAAACAGCACTATGTCTCCAGGATAAAGGCCCATCCACGTGCTTACACATTTGTGGTGCAACACTTCATCAGGTAAACTCCAGTCTAGGAGGAGACTCCAGGCAACAGATTATTAAAACCAGTATAATCCAGGATGAACTTCCCCTTGGTTTTCCTAAATGATCAATAGGAATTGGTTATAACAGTAATGAGAGGGAGAAAACCGCTGGACCCCGCGGCCTAATTAAGCCCACATCTCCAGTGCATGGCTAATTAATAGTGGAGAGGAAATTAATGAAGAGATTGTGGCCTGCTGCTGACAGCCAGCAGGAGTAAAATGCAGCTACGTCAGCAGAGAGCCCTGCAGCACTCCAGGTGACTGCCAAAGCCTCCTTCGTCATTTAGACAGCACGCTCTAATCACAGTTCTTACACCAGACCACTGCCACATGGACACAGTGAAAAATATAGTCTGCTATAGATACATGCTAGAAGATCTGATCTCAAACCAGACTCTTTTAACTGCCAAACTCCATCTGCTGTTGAACCATCCACTGGGAACTGATCTCACATCAGTTCTTAAAATAACAGCCAAACTTTTCCTCAGTGATTCAGACACAAGCTAGAAACCCTGATCTGAGACCATATAAGCCTCAAGGCTACTGCCAGCGTCCCTCTTCATCACCCACAGAACCTGGAGCAGGCAAAGAACTAACAAGCTGCTGTCCATCAGCATGGAGTCCCAGCCACTGCCAATGTCCTGTCTCTGAACACACACAGAAATCCTGGGAGGAAGTTATTTTGTTGGACAACATGCTGCTAGTCACATTAAATCTGAACATCGGCCCCAAGAGACTCTATTAAGTGTGTGCAATGTAGTTTCAACCACTCTCTGTGTCCCAGAAACGTGTCATTTGGCAGTTCTGCTTGACCAGGAGGCCTGGAAAAATGACAGTGCTTCCTTCCTCTCTGTTACGGTGGACAGAATTCAAAGACACATGTAGAGAGGAACGCCACTGCACAGCGTCTGTACAGCTGACCTTACAAACAGGGCTGTCTAACATTCTACAGAAAAACTGTATAAAAGTCAACGCCATATACTACTGTATATCTCCCACTCCCATGCATGTGCAACAAAAACACACCGACACATACGCACCATCAGTCCAGGTTGGGAGAAATTGGCAGTGCTCAAGTTCAATAAAACCTGTGTCTAAAAAAAGTGTATTGCATCGTTATGCAGATTAGCTGAATAATTCAAAAGAAGGCTGTTAATGAAAGATTAGACCACCTCAGCAAATCCACAGCTCTGTCTACAGGGTTCAATTAAAAACGGATAAAAATCCAGTGACTTTTAAAACAGCCATTTAAGTGGGACTGCATGCATTAATGAAAGATAAATGCTCTTGCCCTGTGTGTACATGTGCAGGGTTTCTGGAAGAATACTAAGTGTAGCTATTGATTAAACTCTTTCCGGGCCCATCCTGAGAGACAAACTACATTGCATACTCTGGTCATTGCCAAGTTTGGCCAATGCAGGTTTTTAATGGATCTGGAAAGAACCCCCCTCCCTCTCTTCTAGTGTCCAGGGAACAAAGACGAATAGCTATTTTATTGCCCTCCTGGTAACACCTCTGCGCTCAGGTTTTCCTTTTTTCCCCCCCCTTCCTCAATCCTTTTCCATCTTCTCTTTGATGAATTAATATCACATTGAATAGCCAAGTCTCACATCTCACCGACTGTTCCCTTTTTAATCAAATGTGATTACAAAAGGCTGCTTCTGAAAGGCGAGAAGACATACTGGAAGTATAATGAGTGAGTGTCTGTGTGCGCTCACACATGTATCTTTGCTCTGCTCAAATAGGCTGACTTTCTCTGCAATTAAGTGACTCTCTACTCAACATGCGCACATGACTACCGCACTTCACATTCAAAAATTCATTGGGCCCTTCTAATCTAAATATTTGGTCAGATGTTTAGTGCATGCAAAATAAAAGCAAATTAAACCATGAAATGATGAATGTCCCTCGTTTAAAGTAAACACGCACGTTCATTAAAATGGCCACTCCAAACATGCTGCAAAATCAAAGAGAAATTGACTTTATTCCTATTTCTGACAATGACTGACAAATGACTGCATTCCAGGTCAAACATGGATAAGGCTCAGTGCAGGCCGTAGTTAGCCAGGCGGAAAATTGGAAATTTAAGCTACAGTGAGTCATTAGCTAAGTAAAATATGAAACAAAAAGCTCTGTCTCCCTGGAGAATTCTTTCTGAAGTCTAATCTCTCATTCAAAGTAAATGATTTCACTTCAGTGGATTCTGGAAAAACCTTATCATAGTTCATGCTAGCCGATAAAACTGACCATCTTCACCAAATTCACTTGTGCACTTTAGCGTAAAGAAATCCTTTCTTTATTTTCTATTATCAGTAGAGGCTCCCAACTATTTTCCCATCAACTTATCCATTTCATACCCACACCTCACCCCTCTCCATCTTGCCTCTCTTCCCCTCTTTCTTGAGCTGCAAACTCTGTAACTAATTGGATCTGGCATGGTCTGTAATGACTTTGCACTCTATGGGGAGCTTTGGGAAAAATCACCCTTCATTTCTTCTGGCATCACTCAAGTGACCACATACTGAACTCCAGTGACATATATTCCTCCACCCTGCACCCAAAGGGCAACGACAGCAAAATGTACAGGATACTGCTGATCTCAGGTTTGAGAAAGTCATATGGATATGTTGCCCTGGAGTGCACTTTGAGTCAGTGTATGCACGTATACATTTATCTTTGTATCTGTGTATATAAAATACGATCATAGTAGCATGGTCTCATTTTATTCAGTCAACCCTGAGTGTTTGTACAGCTAGCGGTTTTGGTCAGTAAAGGAAACACACAAGACATATTTTTCCCATCAAGCAATCAAGCAGAGAGCTGGTTCACAGCCACAGACTGAACTCCATCTCACATAAAACTCAATCTGAGAGTCTCCCTGTGTGTCAGTGAGAACAACTCACAAAATATCTGGTCTAAGCAAAGCCAGTATATCACTCAGACTTCTTGGTACACTGTTTTTTTCACAGAATTCAGTTTTTCAGCTTAAGGACTCACTCCTTGTGATATATTTGGCAGTAATAATAACTGATTATTGCAGTGCTTTTCACTGATGAAGGACTGTCGCACATCTCATACTTTTTGTGGTAACACTATTTATGATAAATGTTCTTGTTCTCCACAAAAAACTTGGTCTGATGACTTGGTTTTGAATTCAAGTGCATTTGAAGAGCGAGCTCCAGCTGGCAGCTGGGAAGTTGTAGCAAAATGTGTGGCTCCTCAGCGACAAGTTAACATACAACTTCAGGAGGGAGAAAAAATGCTTGCCAGGGAAAAGAACCAGTATAGAGGAACTTCTGACTCAACAAACCTTTTCCATCATGCCTGTTGCCTCCAGTCAAATTGAGCTGTCAGAGGCAATGGAGTTCTAGTCTAAATTCAGCATTGCTTGGTTGTAAGTAACTGTATGGGGCTTGGAAAATCAAGTCCACGGGCCAGGGACAATTTGTTTGTCACTATCAATTATGCCGAGGTTAAATTATTTTGTCAATACAAGCCTGTTTCCACCTCAGCATGTGTCCTGTATTAAATCACCCATGCTCCCTCTAAACACCATGTTGTGCCGGTTTGCAAGGTGTTTTTTTCCTACCTCTTTTTCTCTGCTTCATATCTGCTAAGGACACGCTGAAGACCACCACACTTGAAGCCTTGGAAGTGGGCTGCAGGGGCACCAACAGTAACAATGTCATAGAACGCATCTGTAAAGAAAGCAGATAGAGTTGATAGGATTTAAAACAGTGAGATGTATAATACAGCACCTTGGAAACCTTGGCACTAAAGGACCTTGAGGTGAGAAAAACAAGGTTCAAAAAATAAATTATACCCATCAAAGATACCTCGAATAAGTGTTATATCGATAGTTAATGGTTTTTTTTAATCTATATATATATTTTTGGGCTTTTTGGCTTTATTAGATAGAACAGCTGAAGACTGGTGCATGTTGTTCCCTTTCTGTCCCCCCTTTCCTGTAAAAGGGTCACAGGTTGGAGAAGGAACCATAGGCACTTCAGCAAGGACTCAGCCTAAGTACATGGGGCGCCAGCTCTACCAGGTGAGCTATAGGGCGCCCCTAGTTAACGGTACTTGACATGAGGGTTGATTCAGTATTTTTGAATATGCCATGGAGCGGTTCCAGGGCTTTAGTTCACATTAAAATGTCAAAGTCATGTCGTGGGGTTCCTGCAAGGTGTTCGTTTTTGTTACCTGCACACAGTATTTTTATGTTTTTATGCTACTTATTCACACAAAAGAGGCATGACATTCGTCTGCACTCTGCCACTATATTTGCTTTTAGGCATACATATTTCAGGTTGATTTATATTGTGTCAGTATCGCTCTATTACTAGTCACCTCTCCAGCTATCTTTCGGTCTTAATGTAGCATTGGTCCCATGTTGAACCAGAAGGACGGCCAATGTCGCAGCGCTTCATTCCAATTTGCACACCGCCGTCAAAAGTAAATAAACACTTCACAGACGGCTAGGCGGGCACAGAGGTGCTTACAACAGGCCTTGTTTTGAATGAGTAATAGATGAGGCTGACAATTAAATCAGAAAAAACATAGAGGAGGAAGAGGGGGTGGACAGGGGTTTATGGGGGTGAATATTTTGGTGTGGTTGAGTGCCAGGTCAGTTAATGAACACCTCCGGGAAAACAACAGTGCACAGCCCCGACCATAGGAAAACACTGCTTGAAAAATGGTTGAAAATAGAAATTAATGACACAGCACAGCTCCAAGTGTTGCCACAGAGATGTGAATGACAGAGTGGCCAACAGCCTCCCGTCCCCTAACAACACCACAATAGACCAATAGTGGTTTGATGTGGGGGCTTTGCTACTACCCACTGCTTCTACCATTAATTATCCTTGTGCCTGGCCATGAGGCTCCCTGTCCGCCACACGTTTGGCCCCTGGAGTTTTCAAATGTCCAAGTTCCCTTAATTGGTTCTCCCAGCAGCAGTATACTGAAACACAATGGCAGGTTTCAGAACATCAAGCACAATGACCAATTTGTGCTTGATTTGCCTGCTCTTCCTTTCACACCATCCTTCTCTCAATATATCAAGAACAGAACAAGATGTTTAAGCACAGTTGCTTTCTAAAACAGGAAATTGGATGTGGCAGTCAGGATGAGTGGTTATAATTCATACTTAACCCATTCCACAATCCTGTTTAACAATGACAAAACATCCTTTTACTTGACCCAAAAGAGTGCTGAACAATGCTTTCAGTTCAGCTTTGCCAAGCTGAGCTTTTTAGGCTGGAGATATTTTGCAGTTGTAATTTTAGAGACAGAAGACAGCCATTCCCAGCAAAACAAATGAACACTGTTTTGAGTTCAATGTGTTTTTTTACACCCGATTTCCTCTTCTTGCTGGATGATAAATAGACAAAATGAAAATGAATGGTTTAGCGTTGTTGAGTGGATTGCGTAGCCAAGCTCAGTGAAATGCATCACTTCAGAAAATCAAACGGAACAATAGAGCAATTGACTACTGTTGGAAATTAAGACTTGCCTCCATTAAGGAGCAGGTTCCAGTGTTTCCTGAGCCGGACTGATTGCAATCATTTATTCAATGTGTTTTCCTTTTTAAATCGAATGTGCAATGTGATAGTAATTCAGTAATTCACTATGAAACAAGATTATTACAACAAGAGCTGTTGGTTCAACTGTATGTTCATTTTGGAGTTTGTGGGGCTGGTGAACTGGTTGCATTAAACAGACAGGTTTCTGTTATTTAGCCTTCCCTCACTTATATGAATTCAGTTCTTCAAAATAACTCAATATGCAGTGTTTGCAAGTGGGAGGCCAGCGAGTGAGGGATCTTCTTACTCAAGACTTCAACTGGTTTGTCATGGCGTCTGCACGGGGGGATGGATAGGACCTGACTGAACAGTCTGAACTTATGTTCATGTGGTGCCATTTCATGAGGAAGTGCCATTGTTGCACTTGTCATTTTTTGTACAGCTCATACTTTAAACACCTGGAAGCTTATAACTAAACTGTTAAATGGGGACATTGCGCTTATATGCAATGCGTCTCAACCACTATGCCATTTGGTTCCCCCTCGTCTTCCTATTTAATAAAGAAAAAATATATTTTGATAAATATCGGTAAGAGATTTTTAAAAAATCTGCCCCTAATGTCTTTCTGCCACAGCACTGTCTTTAAATACCATGCACCATTAATTTAGATTACCCAGATTTCTTAATTAACATCATGAAGCTGATGGGAGCTGTATGTATCCTGCACGAGAGTCTAACTCCAAGCCCTAGTGTAGTATAGCTGGTAGAGTGTACACACACACACACACACACACACACACACACACACACACACACACACACACACACACACACACACATCAGCTAAAGCACCACTGCCTGGAAGTGAGTCAAGGTGTAGGCCCAAAGAGGGTAATTATCAGAGTGTCAATCAGTCAATTGACAAACTCCTCTAAGGCTTGTTTTATCTTGATTTTTCCCCCTTTTCAGCCTTGACAGTGTAAGACGGTTGCAGGGATGGATGATGACTTGATTTTACCTATTTTATCTGTCATCCCTTTTGTCTTCACTGAAAGAACCACAGTTTATGTCACGGTTTGTCTCTCTTCAACTTTCCATCAATCATTGAGTGTATAGTTGAAATGGAGCCCACTCACAGATAGTGAGGCAGCAGTTAGTCGCCTTAATACACTGAGACAGTTCCAGGCCAATAACAGGCTCTGCCAGCTAGAGAGCAGCGGCAGAGGAGACAGCCTAGTCTTTCTCTCCGGAGAAATGCAAAGGGCTTAATTAGTGTTTTGTCTATCTTTCTCAGGCCAAGTTCATTTTCACCTTTCAGCCTGTGTGATGACCGAGAACCACCCTGTCTGAGCCCTCTGCGTATCGCTGACAGATGGAGAAGTCAGGCATAGAAAGACAACAGCAGGTGACAACCACAGCAGACTATGGAAATGTGTTTCATATGGAACAACATTTCTAGAGGTGGCAGTCAGTCCATAGGGACTTAGCTTGGGAACCAGAGGGTGGCCGGTTAAAGTCCAAAGTGTTTTAATCAATATGTTTACATTTAAAATGTATGACAAGGGAAATAAATGTTACAATATGAAAGTGGGTTGCTTGTACTGATGAACCTACAGTGAATTATCACATGAGTCTATAGCTCCCATTGGCGAGTTTTATAGCGAGTTTTAGGTCATTGTTTTAATGTCGGGCCCACAACTTTACTGTTTTTGTTCTTTCCAACCGCTCCCATAGCACCGTTTGCAGCAGGCAGCTGTTTTGAATGGAAAAACTCTGACAAAAACTGTACACTACGTGTTTAGCACCAAATGGCAGAACAACATAGTGACTAGCTGGTTAACACAGTGGTGCATGGTAAACAGCTAAAGAGAGACTTACAGGTAGGCAGGGATTCGACTCCGAATTAATGATAATGTTGCTCAGTAATTGTTGTAAATAACTGTTATTTATGCTATGTCAATGTTGTGTTCACAATTTGTTTCAACTGTTCCCATGTGGCCAAAAGAGTCAAGTAATGGGTGTAATAAAAGGTCTAACACATGTCTAAGGTCATAGTGTAATACCTGTTTTTCTGGGGCACGTCACCCTCATCCTCTGGGTGTGCAAGTTTATTGGGATGAACTCCAGAGATTTCTGGGCTTTGCAGCAGCTTGGCTTGAATGAACGACCTGAAAAAAATGGAGACACAAGTATATGTCAGATTGCCATTAATTATCATTTGTGGAGGTTTCAAAGATGAAAATGAAAGCTTATTTCTGTTATAGACAGCCTTGACGTCTATACTACAACTATACAATGATCTTTCCAACATGACTGCTTTATATAGCTTTTCTCTTTATTACCTTGTTTTTGTGCTGAAGAACAAGGCACATGGAAATAGATTAGCAAACATTAGATAATAAATTGAATTGATGTTGAAATGTTCTCTTTGATTTTCCATAAAAAGAAAAGCCTTGTGCAACTGAATGACTTGAGATCTATTTAATGAACAACTGAGTGACAAAAGGGAATACATAGCACCAAATTAAAATCCATTTAAATTAGAGGTTGGAGAAGTAGCTGCACTGCAGATTCAATTATACATTATAAGGGTGTTGAGGATTTCACATCTTAATTGTCACAATGTTGTAAAATGGTGGCAAACAATGTATGAAATCAGTGAGTGGTCGCTTATTAAGTATGATGTCAGAATACTCAAATACAAAGTACAAGCACAATCAAAGTTTCAAATTAATAAAACCACATTTACCGTAAGAAAACATACTTGTAACATAAAACGAAACAAATTACACAAACACTATTTACTCGTACAAATTATACGTGGTTTGACACTGGGTTATGAGTAAAATTATGTTAAACCTCCAAACCATTGGGCTTTTAAATGCCCATGCAAGACCATTTAACACACAACATACCAGATAGAGAATGTATCAATTTGAGATCAACAAGCATCTCAGTGTTTTTCAATCAACTGTTAATGACATCCTCTAATGTGCAGTGTAATCCTTTAAGCACAGGATTGTATGCCCTTTGCAGCCTCTACTTTGCTCAAAATGGCCAATTAAAATTTTCTGCAAAATGATACTCTGGCTTATAGTTACGTTCAAAATTACAATCTGACACTCCATGTTGGCTGCTCAAATCTCAAATATGTAAATAGGATTGATGGGCCTCTTTGAGATTAGGCTAAGCTTTCAAGAACAATCACGCAACAGAAGCAATTTAGAAGTGTTGTGATGTTTGCCAGCAGAGGTAAGTCACTTAGAATGAAACTATTTGGAGCAGGTACAGAAGACCAAAAAGGGAACAAAAAGTTTTATATCACAAAGTTTCATAATCTAGTTTAGCATCAAAACTTTTAATTAAATCCTCTTTTAAGACACATGACTTTGAATTTCCTATTCAAGGCATTACTCTTGACTTACAAAACCAGTGAAAACCACTCTAGTGCAAGTTACAGGTTTTCCAGTTTGTATGCAGGAAGTTATTTCACTGTAGAAGTCATAGAGACCCTGATGGTGCTGAACCTGTCGATGTATTTTAATTATCCAAATTGTAATGTAACAATTACTGTAAATTAGTGTCATGGAAGTGTGTAAATATGCAAATACATGTGCGTGAGGAGTTTCACCTGTTCCTTTTTATTATAAGTGAAGTAGTTTTATGACTTACTGTTGTATTAGCCCTGACAAGTTTCCTCTCTTTATCTTTTGTGATATGTAGTTGGCTGTGTTGTGATCACAGAGATCATCTGACACACACCATTGTTGCCACTGGTGTGACGTCTTTTCCTTCAATTGTCTGTTGATAAAGTTAAATTCTTTTGCTGGCAATGATTGTCTGTCGTCTGGCTTATCATAATATCCACCCAGTTTTTCTCTTTTTTCAGATACGCTTTTGCTGATGTAGGAAAAACATCATATTATTCCTTTCAACCATAAGAAGTGAGTTTTTACCCCCAGAAAAACCTACCAAGGAAGAATAAACACTTTCATAAGGAGAGTTACATCAATTAACATTAGAATAGACAAACAAATATTATTTATTACTACTACTTTACAATTACCCATTAATACTGACATAACTGAAGGTATATTTATCATACCACATATGCATAACTGTAATTGTGTTTTTTTGTTTCTATATCTCAAATCAGAATCTTAATACATCTATGACAGCAAAATAAATATGAAGCAGAGACTTAATTTAATACTATATATTAAAGTTTCTCAAAAACACAAAAACATGTGACAATTGACAAAGCAACTGAAATTCTGCTACTATTTCTAAGTATTAAGACTGGCATTATTGTAGTGATTTGCTTGTATGTCACTAATAATTTTGTTTTTTATTCTACTGTTGTTAGACATTTCACAACTGAATTGCCATGATTTGCCCCTAGCACAGTTCGACCTGTCTATCACTGATAGATATAGTGTCATTGGGGCTTCTGTAATTGGTCACTGAGGTGATTCCCCTAGTAAACACCTCACCCTGTTATCAAAGAACCAGGGATAACATTAGGTAACCTATAGTTACTTAACACATTTAAAATGTGTGAGAGTGGTAGGACCGTATGTTAAGGTGAAGCACAATGTGTTTTTGTACTGTAGGTCATAATGTATGTTAACTGCAGCATATTAACAAAAAAGGCAACAGATGAGTATACACCAAAGCCTCAGTGCTACAGAAGGTTTGTGTTCTCATAGACTCTAGGGGCTCTATCTTGCACTCAGCGCAATTGACTTTGTACACCGGCGCTGCTCCCTCCTCAGCTGGCCCTTGCGCACTGCTCGGCCTGTGCGCACTGCTCCCGAGGCCATGGTCTTCTTCCTGTGAAGCTGTGTTTCATTGTTTGGATTTATTGTATGGCTGTGTTACATTTATTTCATGTCAATAATGTCACTTCTCGGTATTTCACGGCCCTGACGAGAACGTCGGTCTCCTTGGCTGTGAACCGCTCCTGGCGTGCGCCTGGCCAATCCGCCGTTATAATAGCAATACGCCATGGAACAAGCGCGCCTGCTTTTAAAGGGAATGTGAGATGACGCTCTGATTGGTTTATTGCACGTTACGCCCAAATCACACCTATGACTAATGTAGCTACTTCAGACCAACCCATTTTAGATTTGCGCTGGGCGCAAGAGTCATTTATCCCACCGGCATAATAGCAACAGCGCCCCAGATCCGCCCACAAAGCTACTTTTGCGTTTGATACTTGCGCTTCAGATCGGCAAGATAGGGCCCTCTGTGAGAAAACCTGTAACCTGACACAGATTTTTAACACCATTTGGCAGGTTGGCCAAACATAAAAACAAATCCACCGCACCTCCATCACTGTATATAATGCTGAAATTGCTAGCCCACTCAAGCTGAAATGTGTTACCTCAGAATCGGATAACACTTTTGAAAGTGATGTGGTTTATTATTTCCAAGCACTGAAAATCAATCATGTCTTCTTCCTATGGTGGTAGCAAATTTGCTGCTACTAATCAAAGTGCAAATATAAACAGATGCCATGTCTAACCACTGAATATACAATCTGTTGACTAAATATAGTGAAGACCAAAACATAAGCTCAATGTATAAAAATGTGTAGTTGAGATACAGTTTCAACAGTTTTCTTTCTGTCCCCAGATGTGCTGTATTTACCAAGCAGATGCAGGGCGGTGGCTACTATGAATGTGCAGGAACTGCGTCTGTAATGTTACCCTAGCACAAATCTAAGATGTTTTTGGGAATGTCCACATTGTCCAGTCGGCAACAGTTATAATCCCCCGATGTTAAATACTGGAGCTCCGGAATACTTAGCCAATTGCTCGCAACCATCTCTGCTGCTGCCTTGATAAGACAACAACAGTAAAGAAATTCCCGGGAAAATAGTGGGCACGCTGGCAGGGCACTAAAATCCAGTATGGACATAGATTTGGCTATGCGAAACTAGGGATGAAGACACACGATCATCATCTCCAGGACAGTCGGAAACCACATCTCTGCATGCTCAGCTGTGACACATAGGCTATTATGTCTACAGCTACGCTACTAGCAACATAATTCTGCTTTTAGCTAAATGCTAGCTGCATGCTAACATGCTCACAGTGACAATGCAGTCATGTTGATGTTTAGCGGGTAATATTTACCAGGTTTTCCATCGTAGTTGAGCATGCTAACTATCATTTGCTGCACTAAACACAAAGTAAGGCTGAGACCGAGGGGATTGTCATTAGTTTTACAGGTATCGGGTGATGTAACAAAGTATTGGGCAAACTGAAACCGACCAGATGATGGCGGTAGATCAAATGTCAAGAGGACCACCAAAGTCATTAGAATTTATCCTTTAGGGACCTTCAATATTTGTAACAAACACAGCAGTCCATTAAATAATCAAATGTCAAAAACCAACCCTAACCCATTTCTGTGCTAGGGGAAGCTGTTTCCAAAGGGTAACATTCAAGTCAATGACTCGACTGTCATCCTGTTCGGTGGGTTCTCACTGTTGGCTGTAGAGCTCTGGGGATCCGGCTAATCGAGCTAGTGACCGTTGTAGGTTAGATGAATTAGTCATATCAGTTCCCCATCTGTTTGCCCAGGTGGGCCGGCTATGTGACAGAAGGGCCGGTTGCCAGCAGTACTGACCAACATCTGCCCACTATCTCTTCTTTTAATCCTTTCTGTCATTTCTTTGCTCTTAGCCACTTTTCTGTGCTCTTTTGAATCCGTCAGAAGATGAGCAACCAAATATCCTATGCTTTTAGAAATTCCTGTCTGGGTGCCCGAGGACAAGCTGAGAAGAAAAAAGATCACCAACGGCAGCAACAGGCACTAGAAAAACAGTAGTTTACAAGTGAGGTCTGTCAGATCAATGCAGGTCTTTTATGGCATGTTAAGGGTTTTATCTTCATGGTCCTGTGGCACTGAGAGCACAGCAGGGTTTTTCAATCAATCCACAGTTAGATGTGTGTTGTAGACATAGAATAGAATTGGACACATGCTGTGTGAGCAAGTTGGACAAGTGAATCATGTCTGACAGTACAATGTTTTTTTTATGACTTTCATTCAATTTATGTCTTTTAACATTTTGGCCAACATTTTTAAGTGGCTTTTCTTGAGTATTACTAAGACGAATCTTAACCGTGGTAACCTGAAAAAATATCTCTGCACTCCACAGCTGAACATCTTTACCTTGAGGCAACAGTCTGCAGAGACTACTGTTCTTATATAGATATTAAAGAGAGAAACTAAGATATGAGCCTTAATCTACAATACGTAGCTCTGGGCCTTAAGCTGTAGTTATCCCATAAGTGGAGTTTAAGAGTGACTGACAGCTTTGTGCAGAGAAGTGCCAGCAGCATTGGAGGTCCAACAAACACTATGTTAACGGGATTACATCTGTGCCTTAATTCGCCGGCTGGTAAACAATGGAAGACGGGATGATTAATTTATGAATGGAATACAGTTATTAGAGCATCTGAAGTGTTTGCTGAGGTCAGCTCATCATTAAAAATGGATAAAATGGAATCATTGAGGGTGCTGAACCTGAAGATGGGGACTGCCTCAGTCTCTCAGTGGATGGATTCTCTGCTTCTTCTACTACCTGCAGTTTCTCCAGATTTTTGTTCTTCCAAAACAGAATTGAATAAATAACAGATAAATTTTAAAAACCTACGCCTGACCCATGAAATGCGCACAGAGCACTAATTCTTCTTTTGTACATGAAAATCCCTCTGACTCAGGATCGACCTTACATTATGTGCGTCAGCCAATTAATATAAGCGTATAAATACGGAATCCTCAGAGCCATGTGAAACCAATTATTTCGAAAACAAAAATGTAACTTTAAAGCGTGGGTGCACTTTATATTTTACATCCTTCCATCAATTGTGTATTGTTATTTAAAGACCATACTGATACATCCCCTAAAACAAATAAATTGTATGTACAAACAAGAAATAATCTGTCCAGTTGTGTACTTACATGATCCCAAATCAACAATGTTAAAATCCAGAGAAATCTGTAATGTTATTCCAGTAAGGGTGGCTTGCGGATATGTCAGACAATGAGGGAAGGAAGTTGGTGAGCATGACTAAACTTAACATGAGTAAAACTTAAGTCATCCATGAACAATTTCTTCCTGAATCATGTTAGACCGGTTTTTATCAGCAATGGTGGTAAACAATGAAGACAACTTCCATGATCACACGCTGCCTCACAATGTCATCCAACTACATCTTTTGCTATTGTTTTGATGTGAGACACCCCCTAGCGGCAGAAATGACCTACTGTACATTTTAAGAGGACAATGATGCATTTTACATTATATTCTCTTGTGACAACCACTGAATAGTTTTATTTTTCACTGTTTGTTTAGTTTGAGTAATTATCTTATATTTGTCTCCCGTCTTTTCTCACCCACTGGTCTTCACTCTCAAACCACCTCCACACACTGTCTCTCTTTCTCTACTCTCCACCTTTTTTAAATGATATTACTTATCAATGATTCATCTGCAGCAGTTTGCCCACCCAACTTGTTTAGCAATGTCTATCATCCTGTTCAGTTCATGCAAGGCTGGATTAGCGTGGTGAGTTGTGCAGGGGCTCCTTGGGGCTCCTCTATGTATTTCAGCATCTGGGCCACACAAAGGACTTGACAGGAACCATAATGACTAAGACCACATAATCCATTCCCCTTGCCCTTAACCCCCTTTCTTAGAGCTTGGGCGGGCAGAGGCTTTGCCACCATCATCTCTTATCAGCTTGGCAAACGAAAAAGCAGCAAAGACAAATATCTCATTATGGGGCTGAGAGCAAATCAGAGTAAAAATAATCAGTCATAATGTTTGTATGTTAATAAGCTAATATATGCATAGGAAGAGATTATATGGAGAGGAAAAGACACACATCCTGCTGTTGTAGTTAATGTTTCTGTTTTGTTGTTGTTAAGATGTTCATTAGTAATAACTGAATGAGTTTAGTTGAGGACAGAGGCAGTTAATTAAGGTACAGTATTACAAACACCTAACATCTGTTGTTCTGTACAATAAAATGAGTTTGTGTCTTTTAGGGTTTGTACAAGTATACAAGTACATACAAGGACAATTTCTACTATATATACAGGACAGTGTACACTGTTGGTTTCATTCTGCTTTTGAGTAATGAAACTAAACAGAATCACCTACATATTTCTAAATACATTTCCAACACCCCCATCATCAGTGACATTCTGTGGCTTTATCACGTGTCCACTGTTTCCTTGTTCAATGTCAGAGGCAAATGAGAAACAGCCTAATTACTTTCTGTGTTCACATTAGAGCTAATGGAGTGGATTAATTTTATTATGTAAAACATTTGCAAAAAGTGTGCAAAAAATATTTGCATAGGAAGTAGAACACTGACTATTTGTAAATGAGATGCAAGACTCATGTTTTTGTTTGCACATGGCTTAGATTTGTAACCGTTTTCATGTGTACTGCAAACGTTTACTTTAAAAAAACACAGAAGAGCACATTGGCATATGTTTCAATTGTCCCCAATGCAACCTATGGTATGGAAACTCTTTGACAGCAAGTAGATAAATGAAAAAACTAAAGCTTACCATTCAGTTCACACAGAATCCACCCTTCTACTCAAATTTGTCTCCTTTTTTTGGACTAAACCTAACAGGTCAGTGGCTGCTGCAATATTTTGAGCTGTTATAACAGAATCAACGCGGTGACAGGTCGGGCCAGACTAGAGACATTATATACTTCACTACTTTAATTACTCCCATCATTTCTCTATATTTGGGGACCACACATTACAGTAAGAGACTACTTTCACCAATACCAACACTGTTTTTTTACAGAGAAAGAAATCTTTATTTGAATTTACAGAAACGACAAAGAGTTGGTTGATTGATAAGGTATGCAGTGCCATCTGCAAACTTTAGCCAGGTGCTCTCACTTATATATATATATATATATATATATATTTTTTTTTTTTTTTTTTTTTTTTTTTTTACAGTGCTCAATGTTGACTTTCAATCCCCCAGAAAAAGAAGCATTTTCATATACTCAACAGAAAACCTGAAGACAATCACATTTAAACATAGACTATGGAACCAAGGACATGCCAAAACCCAGTGTGTTTAAATGATTTTGAGAAAAACACCACTGTATGCATGTGCATCAATACATGTGTGGGCACATAGGGTACATGAATGTAAACTTTAGGAGCAGGTGCAGTCATACCAGTAATCTTGTCCAGTTCAGCCAAAGTCTCCTGGTAGGAGCTGATGATTCCTCCATATCGTGTCATCACCTCTTTTCTTAAGTTGTCCCAGTGAGGAGACAGCTCCCCCAGCTCCCTCAGGTCCTGTACCCTGCAGATAAACACAGATCTCTGAGTACCTTTGTGGTTTTAATAGATATTAAACTCTTCATCAATGAAATTCACAAATCTTGGCTTGCTTGCTGTTTCAGCTTAGCTTCAGTGTTTAGGCATAAAAAAATCTAATTTAAGGGAGAAAAACTATTAAATATTATTGTAATGCTACATCTGGTGTTGGGTCATATCTGTGCTTCCCAAACCCCTTTAAAAAGCCTGGTATAACAAACACAAGCTTGCGCACACTGAACCAGACACACACACAGTAACATCCCAAAGCACCCTGTGCTTGGCCAGATAAACACATTTCTGAACCTCAGGCTAGTAGCTGGTGCCCACTTATCCACTCTGCCCTATCAAATTCTTCCCCCTGCTCCTACCATTCTTCTACCACTACTTATGAAATAGTCTTTACTGGTGCCACTGGGGCGATCGGTTGCCTGTCTTTCATCAAGCTGTGCCTGCAGGCCAAGGCCAAATTCATCTGTGCTCTTTCTTCAGGAAATAATAATGGCCGTGCATGAGTGTGTGCATGTGTGTGTAGGTGGGGGCCTGATTTCCTACTGGGTTGTACAGCCTGGTTCGTCATTTGCATGTGAAAGGCAACATCAGATGGACAGATATCATTCAGAACCCAGCCCTCCAGCGTCCATTGAAAAGTTAATTGCAGTGATATTACAGAAATTAGAGGTTGAAGGGGATTCAATATAGTATTCAGGATAACAAATACATGGTCATATGCATTGCTTTCATGATAACAGGCCCAATTTTCAGTGATTACACCTCATACATTTTGTATACTGTACGACTTCAAATGAAAGCCTGCATGCACAAATGCTCATTGGTCCGACTTATTGTTAAGATCAGGTATAATTGCTTGAATGCATAATGTAGTAGCTGTTTCTTTGTTGTAGTTCAACTACTACAACAAAGTATTAGGTGCTGAAAGCCTCTCCAGACTATTTCCAGGTTTCCTCCAGGTAAGTAAATTATTTACACATTACTTTTAAGTACACAGCAGCGATAAAAATGGTGCCAGAAAGAAAGACATAGTGATGGTCATATGTATGATCAAATCCTACATATCAAAGATTTTCTCATGTATCTTTCGTGGTATCTAGCCATGTGCTATGTGGTGGTACACAACATCTTTTTTAATCCTGTAAGCACAAACAGCTACACTGATATATTGGCTGACATAAGCTTAAAGGCCTAGTGTGTAGGATTTAGTGGCATTTCTTGCAGATTGCAACTCCCTTGCTTCCCCCTCCTCTTCTAAGTTCAAAGAAGAAACTATGGTGGCTACAAAATGTGCAAAAAACATAAAGGCCCCTATCTAGAGGCCGATTTGGGTTTTTCCCCTCAGGAATACTGTGGAAACATGGTGGTTCAGCAGAGTGGACATAGGTGACCCGCAGTGTCTAAAAGGGTCATTCTAAGGTAACAAAAACATAATGATTCATATATTCAGGTGATTATACACTAATAAAAACATATCTATGAATATTATATTCCATACCTCATGGTATGATGTTACCATGGTTGGAAGGAAAGAACTGAAACTTGTCACGTTACTGCAATTAAGTAATTTTCTGGATACTTTTATGAGTGTTTTGTCAAGTTTGTATTTTCCTCCTGGCTCCTGAATGGGCTTAACATTTATATGCAAACCTTTCTGAATCTCAGGCTGCTGAGACAGAGCATGCTGCACTGCAGAGCTCTGGAGCCAGCTCGCGATCTGCAGCGACTGTTGTTTGTTTTATTTTGCCTGTGCAGCACCACACTGACCCGAACAGCGCAGGAGTTATTTTCGGGAGTATTTTAGGGACCAATGATCTGGAGATCCTGGAACCAAATGGTGACAAATTAGGCCCTTGCCTGGCCGTTTGTTGTCTTAGTTTGATCGATTCCTAGAGGGGGAAGTTAGTATTGTCACTCCCCACTCACTGCTGTGCTGAACTTGATGTTTCCTTGTGGGGAGCAATGGGATCAGAGCCCAGATGCCAAACATTGATAGTATACATTTTCTAAATTTACATAATAGTATATTCCACATGACATAATAAATTGCAGATATATCTACATCCGTGTATATGTTGGCCGATAAGTTACAAGAAACAGAAATACCAAAATTGGTTTGTCTCCATTACATAATTTGGCTACCAGAGAGCACTGACAAGTAGAGTTTTCAGTTAAAATTAAAAAACAAAATGTTATAAGATTTAAATATTAAATCTTGATATCAGTATCTGCCTCAAAAACATCAACATCTGGGTAAATTAAACCAAAACAACCTGCTTGGGTTGATAACACTAGAAGTAACACATGTAAAACAGGTTTTCCTTCATAATTTTGGTGACAAGACTCACCACACTGCATTTTGCCATTAGCTCAATGCATAAACATACAGCAAACATTTGCAAATTACTAGAGAATATGCAGTTTTCTAGCAGGCTAAAAACAACTAAACTAGCTTTAAAAGAATGGTAGATCACACATAAGATATTTTCCTCATCTCTTGCCTCTTTCTAGTTCTAAACAAAACTGCAGCTGGAAACAACCTCAAGGCAGAGAGGTGCCACATGCTGGGCAACTCTGCCAACATGCTCTGCAGGTGGTTGTAAGTAAGTTATGCTTATGGCATAGGAAGATAGATAGGAGGCTTCCTCACAAAGTAAGTACATTCCAGATTACCATGAGCAAAGGAATTTACACCACCATGGGCAGCAGCACTGGCATGCATGTGATTTCAGGTTATATGAAGAAAACATTGTTTTTACTTTTGGCATATAAATAATGCTTGAGGCCATTCTTAATTATAAAGGGATTTAAACAGAGACAAAAGCTGAATATACACTTTTATTCAAAAGGTGTTGTGTGCAATAGTCCCAGAGATGAGATTAGTGAGTCGCTTAACGTTTTTTTATTTCTCCTTTCGTATTTGAAATGAAAACAAAGAAAAATCTAGCATCAGAAACAAATTACTAAGATAAAAAAATATAATCACTGCACTTTCATTGATGCATGCTAATGGAAGCCTTAGGCCGAACAAGATTATGATATCATGATGACAGCAATGAGGTCTGGGTAGGGCCCCACATTTCCCCCTGGTTTCAATCAAACATACTGTTTCCAGCATACCTACTTCAGTTGAAGTGGCCCCTAATACTGTAAATGGCTCATTTTAACCAATCAAGTGGCGATGTGTCTAATTTTCTGGTATATATAGCAAATGGTACATGGTGCTGTTTAAGAGATTGCAGCCATTTACAGTGATCTATATCCTCTGAGTATACCTCTCAGCCACTGCTATTTGGGCATCACAGTGTCAAACCGCACTTTTGTCTCCTGAGAGATCTGTTATTTTGTGTCGGGAAGTTTGGAGTGGAGGTCAGGATGGACGATCCCAGTGTAAATAATAGGCTTAAATAATAGAGAAACACATCTGCTTGCTAAATGAGGGTGATAAGGCAGTGGGATGGCGGATAGAGGGATTTAGTATCACCTCCTTAATCAGAGTGCTATTGTCTGGAAAGAGTAAAGGTGTGATTGAGGAAAGGCGTGAAAGGAGATAGGGCAGGTTGATTAACTATATGCATATAAGAAAGGGTCACAGCGTCAATCAAGTCTTTTAGTATTACATCTAACTGCAGACGTTGGAAAAAAAAGTCTTATAGTTGTAGTTTATACATAAGAAAGTATCTGAGAGTTTTTTCATTTTGTTTGAATGCTCAAAGTGAAAACGCATTGTGAATGTAATATTTAATATTATACAGTAGGATCTAATTATTTTTTACATGGTTTAAATGATCTAACCTGTTTCATGTATGAATACTGTACTGTGCACTCAAATTGGGCAACATATTTTGTTGGTATCAGACAGAATTGTCAACTCATTACACTTTATTTCCATCTTCAGACCCTTCAGAAAATCAGTCAACTTGGTGGACTGGGCAAATTCGAGACTCTGGACCTGGGAAACAACGTATTTGGTTTAGTTTAAAAATATTAAGATGCCGTGTACATACTCTTCTAATATTGTATCCTGTGGTGAGAATTAACCCCTTTTCCTTATATCTGTTGTTGTTTATGGATGATTATTATTTTGTCAGTGGTATTGTGTTACTGTTTGGGGTTTGTTGACATTACTCATATAGTTGATAATGATCTTTAAACTTTTATAGGGTATGTTATGTTGTTCTTTTCTGTTCTGGATGGCTGATTCCTTGGTCCTTGGATTGTTTGTCTGGATTGATTGTCTGTCGTCAACAGTGTGGGAGCAGATTTTTGTTACATATTCTTCATGCTGAAAGAAAGTGCTTCCAAAATAACTCAAAGTATTTGGAACAATGCAGTACGTTATGTAGCTCAGCTGATTACACTTCCCAAACAATCACAAGTTGAATTCTGCCTTTTCACTATGACATAAGAAATTAGTAGATAAGTAGAAATAGAATAGAAATATGATGATAATGGATGGAAGGTAAAGGGAAAGAGGCATACTATTATTAAAAATGTACATACACTACATACAATAATAATTTGGATTTAATATAAAGACATACAGTAGTTGATGCAGTTTAGTAATTTATTTTGACTAAAAAATGATGCAGATAAAATGAAACAATGGACAAAAATCAAGAAGAACCATGTGTTATAACTGGCCTGGACAGATGGCTTGGAAAACAGAATACATTTCCTAAAGAGCAAAGACCTGTCATGTGGGCACCTTTATTTCATGGTGCGTTATAGTGCTTGTTCAATTTAATCACGGAGGGCTTTGTGTGTGGGGTCAATAAAAACTGCGTGAGAGGACTGAAAAGCAAACCCTTCTTTCACAACACATGCAGCTCATTCTGAAGAAAAAATAAAAATAAAATAACAGCACCATCCAACAAGCACATTCATTAATTCTGATCCTTATTGTACAGAACAACTGGAAACAGTGAAGCCGAATGTCAAAATGTCCCTTATAAGGATCTTGATACACAATCACAGCACTTGTTTATTAAGAGGAAAAGAAGGGGGACATTATTTTTTCCATTAATGAGAAACCAGACAGCTCTTAATGAATGGGGTTTAATCGACACCCACACACTGACACTTTACTACACACGCATTAATTTTCTTCACGTACACACACGTAGGAATCACAGCATCTTCACTGGAGGAACGAAAGAAAATCAGCCACCTCTGTGTTTGCAGAGTGAGATTAGAACATGACTGTAGACTTCAAAGCGAACAAACAGAGGGAAGAAACATCCAAGCTTATCATACAGTGTTGAAGCAAACTATGCCACCCACCATCCGACGCTGCACTCGCAACTTTGCAGCACTAACTGAATCATTAAAAACATCCAAGAGTGTGAGGTTGGCTGACAGGATCGGCTAAATGGAGAGGCACCGTGGAGAAAGACAACATTTAAAGAGGATTATAGGAGAGGTGCTTAAGCGACCAAGCTGGAGATACGGTACACATGCCTGTTAATAAACAAACATTGTATATGGTTGTCATGGTTTGGAGCCTGCTGTGTGCTTCATGAGCTGTATTATACAGATAAGACATTTTAATAAATATTCTATAATTGTCTTCTAAATTTAGTTGATTTAAATGATCAGTTTGCATAGCAGATCAGCTTCTATTTAAACAGAAAGTAGGGTTGGAGATACTGTGAGAGGACACGTGGGAACCACGGTCTGGGAATGTGAACGGATTCCAGTACATCTGTGTGACAGGTAAACTGATAACAAAGCTTGTCTAGTCAATAATGGCTGTGCCATTGTTTTTATGAGTATGTGTGCGGTGGATGGTATGACTGCAGTTGTGTGTACGTTTTTGGATGCAAATGTGTCCTTGAACTCCGTGTGATCCTTTAGGTGCACACAGTGATTACAAATCAAACTCTCCTCCCACCAGCAAGTTCATCAAAATCTCTGATTGCATCTTTTTGTGGCTATTCCTTGGCTGAAGTGAAGTTGTATTGAAAGAAATCCTCTTAAACTGTGTGTGCGTTCGTGTGCATGTATGGATGAGTCTGTGTGTTATGTATGAGAAGGGGTTGCCAGGGACAACAGGCCAGTTGAGTAATGATCTGCCTTGACAAACACTGGTCGAGCCTGAGGGAAGAGACTCTTTGATCTAATTACGGGTGCACACTCAGAGACTACTGAAACATCACCTCCTTCTGACCTTGTTGTAACCTGTCCTCATTCTCACACAATATTAACTGGACTGGAATTTAATTGCAGTTATGCTCTTGATTTCTATAATGTTCTGGTGCAATTTTATATGTGTTCATAACATTTTTGGCAGTTTTAAGTATGTGAGGGAGTAATGGAACAAGAAGGGGATGTCTTAGTGAGCTGCCGGAGATGCAGGCTCCTCAGAAAGATAACCAACTTTACTGTGACCTGCAGTCGTGTGGAAACAGCCTGCACTGTAAATAATATAAAGTAAAGTCAGACTGTTGTTGCTCATGACATGATGGAAAAAGGCCAATTATTGACTGACTTCTTTATTAAAACATAAGTCTGTTTGGCTCTTCTGTTCTATTTCTGACAAAATGGCTGCTCCGGGGAGTGTTTGAATTCAGGGGCCTGTAGTGTTAACCTACACTTGCTGTTACTACAAGTAACTGCAGGTTTTGCCAAATTAAAAAGGATTAAAATCTGAAGAATTATAACTTTAAAGTTTTTGTCTGATTCAGCACTAGTGGCAGGATGTTCCAGGGGCCTTCTTACAATGCTTGGCGAGAAACCTTGGAAGAAGGTGTGCATGAGTGTGTGTTTGACAATGTTTGTCGTTTTCTGGATACATAGGCACAGGAGCCTCTTTTGAAGTGTTAAGCAGATCTGAATAATTCAGTCCTCTCCAAATATAGGCGGAACTTTTAAATAATCATTTACATCGGTGAACTAGGTCGGGAAAGACGTCTGGAAACTACACACACCTACTGTACGCATAATGAGGTAACAACTGGTTGGAGTTTTACTTTTAACTTTTGATTGTTCTCCATTGGCTGGTTAGTTTATGCCTGCATAAACAGGAAATGAGCTATCTGATGCAATGAGAAAGCTGGCAGTGACATCCACAGGATCAACAGTATGATTTCAAAGTGACTTACCTGCTCATGTCCTCCTGAATATACAGCGAGAGCAGCTGTTTAGGGACGCTAAAGGACAACGTGCACTCCTCCATTTGTTCCCGCACAAGCATCCACTTGCTGTCCACTGTTTGAAATCTGTACACTTTGCATACTGGGTTCTTGAACACTGTACAAGGGACACAAAGGAAAAGAGAAGAAAGGTATATTGAATCATCTGACGCAGCAGAAAATGCATCACATTCTCATCAAAGATGATTCTAAAATGTTAAAGTTTACAAAAAGAAAAGAGAGGATCTAAACCAACTTTGACAGCTGGCTACGTCAAGGAAGCTACAGACAGAAACTCTTCAAAAGTTGCATGAGGTATGAAGCACAAATTAAATTCTATAATCAATAACTTTGTCTGCCATAGATAAGGCGTTTCTCATCTTACAAGTCCCTCTCTTTCTCTCTCTCCCTCTTTCTACTTCAGTGGCAGCACAGAAGACAAGAATAGACTGAAAAACAAAGACCTTGTCCTGTTAATCTTTGCCATATTATTTCCTCCATTTCCATTTTAATTGCTTGTTTATTGTACAACACTGGGGCAAAATCATTCTGAAACTATCCTTGCTAACCCCACCACCCAGTTCTTCCATTAAAACCTATTCATACGCAGCCCCATCTTCTTCAGTTTTGCAGAGAGTGGCTAATAGCAGCAATCGAAGGCTGGAAACGAAAAACAGCTCTAATGCTCTTATCTGCATGCTGGCAGCAGAGGGCAAGAAAGCTGTGCGCCTTGAACACTGTTTACTACCCCTTTTCCTTTCCAGAGCTGCAGTCATAAAGGAAGTCACTCAGTAAGTCGGAGCTGAAGCACCCGGGGTGAAGCGTTGACAATCTCGCTCTAGGCAGTCAAACATGGCATGGTACCAGTAAAATGTTTTTGCTTGAATTCAAAAGTGGGAGCCACACTTCTGCTCCTACTGACAGTACAGAGAATGCTCCCACTACAAAACCCTTTATACTGTACTGTGCCCCAATCTGGCCCCAGATTGTGCTTTTTTCCAAAGTCATCTATCTAAGTGCCCAAGTCATTAATCCTGGTGGTGCTACGTCATTAGTCCTCAAGTGTTCAGTGATGCCCTTCAATGCAGATGGGTTCAAGAAGGTGCACTACAGCGGGAATTCTTATGTAGTAAGAGGATAATTATATATGATGCAATGTCATGAAGTGTGCTGACTGTCTGAATATTGGGCAACCATTTGAAATCAAAACAAGAAACTGGCTTGTGGAAAGTTTAAAAAAAAAAAAGACAAATGTGTCTTTCATGGAATTTTTTTTTAGCTTTAGCTCACATTATTACATGCTTTCCTGTCAATATTCGGTAATGTTCTTATTTTCACTAAATCCCATTAAAAACAAACAATGAATGAATTCTACCAACAAGCATTGTCTTTGTAGAAACAAGTCTAATGTACAGTAGTTCATTCATGTGTGGCATAGAGGTCATTTTGTAAGATTTGTTCATAATAATAAGATATAAATATAGCATATCAAACTTTTCTTTTAAAGGTAAAAACTATGCATGATTAGCAAGATTAATATACAACAAAAAATCCATATACAGTAACAACAACAAGCGCCTTAGAAATGAAGCACCATCTGGTATTATACTGAAAAACAGTATATTCTGTCACTGTTTAGAACATCTTGTCATTTACAACAAACACATGTTCAACATCAAAACAGCAGGAATAGCTTGAAGATATTTTATTAAAACAACTCATTTTAGCTGAATTTCTTCTTCTTAAACATATGCAAAAACAAAGGATACCCCATAAACGCAGTCACATGCAGGCAATAGAGATCCTCTGAAGGACAATAACTGTAAGATGAACAGGCTATAGAGAGGCTTATTATTATTTTTCTACGATGCTAAAGTTGATGTTAAAATTAATGATGATTAAGGTTATGCCTGGCACTGGAATGACCCCAGAAAGGATTCATAATTGAGAGTAAATGAAATGGGATATTCAGCCATTGTTGGCATGGGGATTAGAGAAAGTGGAATGGATGACAAAAATAAATGGGGAGCAAGGGACACATGGAGAGAAGGGGGTGAAGGCACAACCTTAATCGGAAGAGCGACAGTTGCTGACTTCCACCTTCGTCAGAGAAGCAGATTAACCCCTGAACTCACCCCCGCCACCAGACTAATCTGACCACCAATCAGAAGCCTCTGTTTCCCTTCCCGACACCTCTTAAGAAAATGACTTCCCCGAGACGTGCTGTGCGTAGGCTACCCTATCTCCCTGCTCTCTGCATGCTCATTTTGAAAGGTAATAAAAGTGGAAGACTAAATTGCATTACTCAATCTGGCGGGGTCTGCAGGGAGGGTATTGCTTTGACGGGCTGCAGATGTGCACCTGCAAACATGGTTGCAGTTCACTAGCTAATTACAGTAGAAACAGTAAGCGACAATGACACCATAACAAGAGGCGTGGGGTTGCTGGGGAGCTTAGGGAGGTGGTGGGATTCTGGATAAAAGAGAAAACAGATCTGTGGAACAAATGAATGCACGGGATGAAAAAAGGAAGCTAGTTTCCCCAAGTCTCCAATGAACAAGGGCTGTGAAGTTTCAACACAGCAGGAGTCGTGACCTTTTCAAGTCTATCCCTTTTCTGTCTACATGTCTTTCATTCTCTCTCAACAATTCTCTCTTTCTCTACCAGAGAAAGAGATAGCTTTCAGTGTCGCCACTAAATTGGTCTCACGCAGCTAGCAAGGCATCTTTTGCTCGTCTTCATTTAGTCCACAAAGAACCAAGAGGGTTAACCTTATTGCGAGATACCGCCCTCTATTCTTCCCCGGTGCCTAAAAACACCAAGACTGCTGTTTAATAAAAGCAGGAAAACAAATTCATTATTCAATTTCTTAATATATATTAATAATATACCCCTGATTCATTTTGTTAATGGAAAGGATATTCAAGGGCAGTTCAAGGCCAATTAGACACATGTCAACATTAAGGGACTTCTGGTTGAAGGAAGATGTTAACTAGCACCTTTTCTGCACTACAATGGAGTCTAGATTAATTATTTTAAGCTTTCCTTTGAGGCCACAACAACAGAGTAAAAATATTTTTTTTTTTTGTCATGAGTGGACAAAGAAACAAAATGTACAGAAATAAGAAGAAAGGAACATTAAAAAATCCCTTCTTTGGCCATTTCCAAGTTATTTAGCAATTATTTTGAAATTATAGGTGTTCAGGGTGTGAAACATACCCGGCCCTGTTAGTGGGTTATTTTCTCTGTCGATGCAGGCATGGGACGCAGACTCACAAACCATGGGACACTGAAAAGGAAAAGAACAGAAGGAGAGAAATGGAAAGAGAATATTACTTGACATCAAAGTGTTGCTTTTGAGACAACAATATGAGGAGCAGATGGGCGTTGATCATGACTATTACACAACACCCATAAACCAAAATTTCATCTCACAGCTTTGTGGCAATTTAAGTATGACAATCCCAAGTTAGCTTTGTCAGTCAATATAACTAACATTATTATAACAATAGTGTCCAACCTGAGTCAGCAACTCTCTCAAGTTGTGTGTTAAATTCAACTAGTTTAATTGAATGTATGTACTGTATGCTTATACAAATACTACATTAAGACTAGACCATATATGGAACCACACAAAGCAAACAGCTGCTGCCCTGCTTTCTTTAGTTTAGGTCCTCAAGCATGTTTCTCTTGTGCCTTCACTGCAATCAGTGAAGGCACAGCAGGTGACAGCTGAAGGAAAACTCCTACTGTGACTTTATTGACTGGGTTGGTAATTTATTACCTTCACTGCCATTTCAGTCTTTATCAACCTGGTGTTCTTTCCTCCTCTGATAGTACATTTCTGTTTACAGACATATAGTACAGAAACAACATGTTCATTAAGGTGACATTAACCGTACAATAGGTTTGTACAGTACAACCGCAGGTTACAGAGCAAATTAGATAATAAAAGAAACAACAAGAATACCTTCCTGCTCTGTATGTACGCTCTTGATTTATAGCATCTTACCTAATACAGATGGGGAACCACACAATTTTAATCATTCATTTACAATGTGTTATTGGGCAGCAGACCCATTATTTATAATGTGCTTATTGCTTATTTCAGTGAACCGGGGCGAGAACTCTGTCATAAAGAAGAAAATCCACCATCATACTACATATACTGTTCAATTTAATTCAGGAGAATTTTTCTAAATTTTCCTTTAGTATTTTGAATGGTTTACACATGGATAAATGAACTACAATTGATTGTTTGCAAGCTCCCTTTATTACTGTAAAATTTGCACATGGCACATACAGAGTTTAAAATGAAAACAGTGACAAAATTCTACCAGATAAAAGCAGCTTCTCATTTCTGGACAGCAACTGTCGATTTTGACAGTTGAAGTAACAACTGTCGCTGGAAGATTTTTATCAGCTCTAGTTAATTAAGCTAGACAGTGGCTCCAAGACTTGATGCTCTCTCTGGTTGACTGTCTAATGTTTCCAGTTGACTTGTTCTAAAAGGAGAATATTGTAAAAAGATCCATGTAGAAGACAGGGTAATGAAGAAACAGCATTGTTCTTGCAGCATAGAGCTAGTCAGGTAAGAAAAGAAAAATGAAGCTCAGGCTGTTAGATGCAAAATGTGATAGACAGAGCTCATAACATTACCCTAAACTCTGACAGCATCCAGAATCGGCTTCCAGACATTTTAGTAATACTACACAGTAGATATGTTGTGAATGGAGCTGTTTTTACCTCAACCTGTAATCTCACAAACAACTGTAGGTAGAGAATGATGTTTTCTTTGGTTGTGGAACTGATGCTTGGTTACTATTGTAGGTAGTAATCTAGTAGCTTGTGTAGTAGTTTAGCATATAAATTGATGTACTGTACTGTATTGATGTATTGCAAATGGTAGTGTATTCACATGTATTCACAAGCATTTACTATAAGTCACTTTGGATAAAGAGTCAACTAACTGTATGTAATGCAGCTGGACTATTGCAGCTTACTATTGCTGCTAACTATTGCATCTTATGTTAGACACACTGTTCTTTATACTTTTGCTTTTGTTTAGTAAAGGCAAAAAAAATCCTTGTTGTTTGTTTTTAATGTAGCATATTATTGGTGCTATTCAATATTAAACCGACAAGTTAATTCAACAAACACTGTAAAACTACAACCCCTCTATCTGCACACTCTGCTACTCATAAAACCCAAATATGTCCATGTCACAACGCCGCCTTTGCTAAGTCTTTGATACTGAAAACCTTCAATGCCTCTTGATACGTTAAGACTGGGACTCCTCATCAAAGCAATACTGACAACTAACAATCTTTTTTGCTCACTGTATGTCAGCTCTGCCCTGTCTGATGAACCATTTAACACAGCTAGACAGCCAAACCTGTCCCCAGAAAAGGACTTTAATGACTGCTAGGAACAATCCATCGCCTCTCCTAGCTTAGAAACTGATCCTGAATAAAACAGACACCCAACCAATGCCCATGCTCACACACGCAGACAAACTGCAAAATAAAATGTGTCAGTTGAACAGAAGAACTGGCATCTGGAAATTTCAGTAAGTGCACAAGTAAGATCTCTGATAATGAAAAGTATTAACAATGAGCCAAGGGCCACAGCTGTGAAATGAGTCCCATTGTAATTGTGGGCAGCGGAGAGCATGTGTTCGATGGCTCTTTGATGACTAAAATATGTAAAGAGACCAGATCAAAGGTGACTGGAGTCTCTTTCTTGTTTCAGCTGACTGTTTTTTTCAGGGTCAGTAGGATATTCATAAGCAGCAGCCACCCAAGCAATGACAGGGAATGATCAAACAAGTGCCATAGACTCTCCCAAAGACACACAAACACACACACACACACACACACACACACACACACACACACACACACACACACACACACACACAAACACACACACAGTACATTCAGGAAGCAAGACACGCACATGACTATGGTAAATTGAAGAAGAACTTCCCACAAGTGAGTCTTGAGTCTCGAGTGAGCCCTCCCTAATGTTTGTCATATCCCTTCCCTCTTTTCTCCCCTCATCTTTGACAACGGAAACAACACACACACACACACACACAAGGGGAAATGTGCTGTGACAACACACACACACACACACACACACACACACACACACACAAACACACAGGGCAACACATTCATCAAGACGACATGGGCAGATTGTCAGTGACACTCTGGAGCCTAGCAGGGAACCTCCCTGCACCAGCAACAGGGGTGGGCAGAAGAGAAAGCCAGTCAGCCATGTAGAAGCCCTTGGTCAATTATATAAGACAGTGATTCATACACACACACAGACACACACAGACACACACAGACACACATGCACGCCAGCAAATCAAAAACAGGCAAGAACTACAAGTCTCCATGCTGCCTTGCAGAGCTGTGCTGTGGTGATAGAAAATCAGAACGTTCCCCCTTAGAAATATCATTAAAGCTCCTTCTTCACTTTTTAATACCAGACTCTGCCTCTAAAGCACATATACACTTGACAAATGTTTAACTAATCTGGCTTCATTAGGAATGTACAGAAAATTAAGTGAAATCAGAGTACATACAACTTCATTTCTGGTGTGGAGGCACCCCATTCAGATGACACAATCTTCGGTTTACTGTCAAACTCTGAAGGAGGATACTATTTCTTCCTCTTTCTCTTCCCTGATTACGATTACTGAGTCACTACAGAGCTGAGTTAAGCATATGCATTGTATGAGATTAGAGTGGAGAAGGGGGTGGCGGCGGCGGCAAGGGAGCCACATTTAAGAAATATCTTCCGATTGGTCAGATGACGGAAGATTGTAGGACTAGCTACACAATCACACACAAACAGAGTCAAGTGTGTGAATGTCAAAATGCTAATTTCTCTGTTTAATTTTTTTCTATGAAGGGACAACCCAAATGTACTCATGGACACAGACGTGACACACACACACACACACACACACACACACACACACACACAGACAGACATCCTCTAAATCCCCATTAGGGTTTACTGAAGTTTATTTAATCTCATTGGAGGACTTGAGCAGTGCCAGTCTAATCCTAGCATTAGCACTAGGCATCTGGAGAATGGAGACTCCTGCTTTTTCTCTTCACCCTGCTGTTTTACCTTATGTGACGGTATGTCGGTGGTGATGTGGTCTACGTCAACCTCCTCCATCTCCCCCATCTTCAGACGACTCACCACCACTGTTCCTGCTGTGCACACACCATCAGATGACCTAGAGGGACACAGGAAGAGAGTTACATAGCGTTAGTCTCGTCGTTTAATCTGTTGGAAAAAAGTACGTTCTGTTAAATTATCTTTTCCTCTGACTATTAGCCCTCCATAGACCTGAAAAATAAACATCTCCATGTTGCCCCCCCCCAACTCTCCAAAACTAATAAGCTTATTTCCAGCCTTGAACAGGTTGTGAAATCATAAAGCTGTTTGACTAAAAAGTGGAATCAGGACATAGACGCTTGGACTGCGGCGATTCCTTTTTCTGACAGATTTTGCAGCAGAGTGTGCATGCTGAATAAAGCCGAGCCTGCTCCAGTGGGAGGATGGTGGGTTTGAAGGAAGGAACATTTCGTATAACTGTTCAAATGGCTGTCTAATAACCTAGGCTATGTGCCCTGACAGACACGAAATTGATACTAGAGTTTTCATATCAGGGAGCCCGACCAATCACTTTCCCAATCATAGGTCCATGATTAAGGAGCTGATAGAAAATCTATAGTATTGGCAGCAAGACAGACGCTGAACAAATGAAGAAAAATAGTCCCTGGGCATCGCACGAGCAAGATGATCACCTTAACAGACCCATCCCTAATGTGCTCAGTTCCACTCCAGCTGGAGAAAATATTGGATGTTGTGTGCCAGCCAATGGTCTTGGGAGACAGGGGGGGAAGGATGACACACCCCTGACTGAGTAGGAGAAAGCGCAAGGATAGTGATAGAAGCAGAAAGGATGCTTTCAAGGCCAATCCATCTTGGTCAGACTCGAGGGAAAAAATCTAATCGCACCTAAGGGAAAAGAGGAAAGGGGAGAAGAGATGCAGAAGAGAGGCAGGGGGGGATGTTAGGGACTACAGGAGAAGAGGATTGGGATACCAAGGAGGAGGATGGAGGGAAAAGTGTCTCTGCGGTGGGACACTGGGAGCATCAGTTAGCGCTTAATGTCTTGCAGCAGTCCCCAAGCAGAGAAAATAACATTGGTTGGTTTATAAATCTAATCATTGTCCCTTGCCAGACACCTGTCTCAGTGTTTACTCCTCTGCTCATCTTTCTGTTTCCCCCCATTCCTCATCATCTCTCTCTCTCCCCTTCTTTTCCCTGTGCAACACAGAAGACTAAAGCATGGTAAAAGAAAGTCACCCTGACATTGAACAAACGGTATGTACCGACAGTGGCCCGCAAATAATCGAGGAAATGGAGATTAACATGCATCACATTCAATGATAGTCCTCCGTAGGCAAACCTTAGGGGTTACAGTGCCCCTCTACTCTTTAGATTACTCTGCTTCAATCCACTAATGAATCTCTCCATTTAAACAGACAGAGGAGACTTTGTTAGAATTGCTTTAAGATAATTGGTTTATGCCTTTGAGAGATATATTGTGATTTTTTTGATTTGCGGCCAAATGTACCATAAACTCAGCACCTGTTCAAATACAATCTTTATACATTATTGTCTGTGAGGAAAAGAAGTCTTCAGCAGCTCATTCTAGTGATTTAATTTTGTTCCATCTCCACATTACTGGTTTGCTGTGCAAATTCTGCTAAAACCAAGCCAAAAAAAGGGCAGAGACGTCCACTTTCTGACAGAACGTCTGGTTTGCGGTGACACAAACTTTTTTTTGCAAACTACAGTATTTAAGCAAGCACACTAACTGACCTCGAATTAACTTTCAAGGCTCTGATGAGAGCTGTGCATGAAAAAGAAGCCGATCTCTCTCCCACATCCCTTCCTCCTCCACCACCCCTCTCTTTCCGTCTGTTAGAGCTGGCATGGAAACAAATCTGCAGATTGTTCTTTGCCTGGGAGCCCATCCCTTTTTAAATCTAATTGGCCCAGGATCTCTTTTATGACAACACTTAATCAGACGGCTTTGTTAAAGTGACAAAAATAATGTGCTTAAAATGTCTGCTACGAATTCGGCACAATTCAAAAAATAATTAGTTATCAGGGAAGTGGCTTCCATTTAACAGTTATTTTCTTTTGAAAGCTATTCTTTGCAATTTACAAACTCATTTTCCAATGTAGGAACATACAGTGTAATTTGTTTCAAATAACTGATCTGTACCCTGCCGGTCCAACAGGCTTGGGATGTATGAGCTGTACACGTTAAGTACGTATACACGGTATTATAGAGCAACTGCTCAAATGTGAGTCTATAAATTATCCATATAAAGTAAAAGTCTCCTGCTGAATAGAACATACGTTTACTTCTTCTGAATAAAAGATTCAATACAAAAATGTATAGAAAATTCAGTATATTATCTACTAAGGATCCCCAAAATAAATGTTTACGGTTAAACTGGAACTTTTCCTACTTCCTTCAAAGGATCAATGATTAGTAGTCTTCACTGCAGGTGCTGCTGTATTATGCTTCCTTAGCTGTGATGAATTTTATTGAAAATACACGAGCTAGAAAATTCAATTTGCCAAATAAAAATTAACTGCACTGTCTATTTCAAACCATGACAACAGACAAATTAAGTGACACTCACTCAGTTTGTCTCTACAACAATGACTTTAAATGTCTTTATAACTTTATGTCACATTGCAGTGCATTTCAGGTCCAAAAGGAACCTGCCAACTGTTACAATGAGGATGAGTGTACTCAATTAAATGAGAAACAGATATCCACCCAGGCAAGACCCCAGATGAAAATGTCTGCTAACTGTGGCAGATTATGTGAATTAAACATTTTTAAGACAAACGAGTCATACCTAAAACCACCACACACCAACAGGAATGAAAATCATTTTCCCAGTTTGAGTAAACATATCCAGTAGAAACCTGAGCACTGTAGTTTGTTTGCGGTTTTCTACTATATAACAATTATCATTAGTAGTATTTTCCCTTATTACTGTAAACACTACCATTGCTACTGTTATTATATGCGTGTTTGGTGGTTAGATGGCAGACACAAATGGTGAAGGTCACTATTTGTGATGTTTTGTTTGGTGAAATGAGCGGTTATACTGTGGTGTACAGCACAGCAGTGGTCTGTGCAAAATGTGATGATACAGTAGGTAATAATCAGGAGTGGTTCTGTCTTTGTCTGTAAATACAACCACATACTTGTTTTTTCCTCAACTTGTTTTTCTCTGAGCAGAGTGGAAGTGGTAAAGGTAGTAAAGGTCTGTACATAACCATAATCAATATGTACAGACCTTTATTACCGTTACCACTTCTTGGGAAGTTAAGGCCAGTCAAATGGCAAAGAAAAATAACTCCAAGAATGAAAGCGCCCAAGCAAATGTTCTTTTTTGCTGCCTTATGAACCTAAAGAATTACAGAGTGACGCCGAGGAAAGGACAATTGTACAACATTTTCAAAGGTCTAAATTTAACAGCCTGTGGGTGGGGAAAGTTGATCAAAAAACTTCAAAGCAGCAATACTTCTGTGGCTGTCAGGCGCTTTTCTCTGTGGGAAGCCTCACAGAGGAAAACACCTGACAGCCACAGAAATGAAGCAAAACACCATTGGCTTTTCCCCTCACTTCAACTGTAGGACACTAAAAATACACACTATTTTGCTTTTTGCTCTGGATTTTGCCCACAGGAGATTTGGTTTAGGAGTCCTTCAGGTCTTATCAACACTGTATGTTGCCTGTCGAATGGGAGTGGTCAGAGAAAACTAACTAATCCTGCCAGGACAGGCAAAAAGAATGCTACAGCCTTGAAGTGTAGCAGTGGAAGTGTTGATGGGATTCTTGACCTATATAAAGCTGGACGGGTGGGCTAAATATAGCGCTGGCTAGTTTTCACTGAGGACAGATGTTAGGACATGGGACTCTAATAATGGGGAATGCCAAGCTTAAGAAGTGATACAGAGAGTCTTGATTTTCATTGGGGATGAATGGCATTATCATGTGACTCAGCAGCAATTGCACATTTTGAGACTAGAAGACTGACTCAATCAATAAGATTACACTGCGGGCATTGTTCATTGAGCTGGCCCGAATCACCAGGGGACACTAAACTGAGCACACACTCTCCGGCTTGTCTGGACCACTTGAAGTATATTCCCAAAGAAAAAACTGCCCTGGTTTCCTCTTGATGAAAGAGACTTTCACTATGTTTATATGTATATTCAGTTTGAATCTGAAATTAATGCAAAATAAATACGCAATGTATCTTGAATTAAAGTTTCGTAAAAAATCAGTTTGATACTGAAACAGTAGTCGATTTTAGTGGCAGTGGTATGTACGGACTTTTTATGCTTGAAAGGTTGAGCACGTCTCCAATTTTCAATCAAAACAAGCTGATTTATCCAGAACACACCATTGGGATCAATCTCGACAACATGCAAATTTATGCAATTTATAAAAATCAGTTTGTCTGTTGCAATACATCTGTAATAAGCAGAATAGGAGCTATGTCAGGGCAAGACGCATGGTTGCACAAGATTTGTGAGTTTCAACGCATCCTATTTGTTCCAGTTCCATCACACAAACTACTGTATTTTTGCATGACGAGAACTGTCTTCACACTACATTTACTTTTATGTTAGTGCTTAACCAGTGTCAGAAACAGTCTGGGGATAAGCTGTTTTCACAGAAGATGCAAGGTGGAAAAAACGAAGCAGAAAGGATATTTCTTTAAGCAATCACATCAATCCAGGCTGGGGCTCAAAACTACCTGCTGGATGATTGTCATGTGCAAATTCTATATATTCTCTCTCTAGAAAGTCAGTATGTTTCCAATACGATAATGAATTATAATGTAAATCAGGAGTCTCAAACTCAAATTGCCTTGGAGCCACTGATGGCACTGTCATCTCATAGGAGGGCCACTTCAGCGTTCACGTACTACAAGAAAGTGCAATATTCTGACAATATTTTCATTGCTTACATAACAAAAACTGGAAACAGTAGTTTCTATAAATTTTCATCATTTTATATCATCTTTGTTGTTTGTAGCCAAAAAAAAGCCCAGCAACCTGCTCTCTTCTTATCAATCTTTAAGCGATATAAAATAAATTTTTTAAACAGAATTTGTTTTTGTCTTTTTTTCATTTTAATTGTATATGAAAGGGTAGTTTAAATTGATATGGAATAAATAAAAAAAAACAATAGTGTTGCAGGCTGGATTATATTATATTTTTGACATTATGTCACAGGCCGGATAAAAGGGGATGGGGGGCCGGACATGGCCTGTGGAGTGGCATTTTGAGACCTCTGGTGTAAATGGTATGTTTGCAGTACACAACAGCTGTGAGCAGCAGCACCTGAATGCCCACCTGTAAGTTAACCGTGGTGATGCAATGCAGACGCATGAGGACTTACTGAAGCACCTAAAATCTGTCTGTCTGCTTTAAATCTTAAAATCATTAAAAAAATCATGAAACATATCAATTGTATTTTGCCCAGAAGATGATTGTTTTATTTTATTTCTTCAACCCTTATTTAACCAAAAGGTCCCTTGAGATTGAAATCTCTTTTCAAAGGAAACCTGACCAAGACAGCACACCAGTTACAATTTAAATATAACTAAAAACACAATCAACAGGAAAAACAAACATCACACACGGAAGGAAGGGACTAAATACAGCTCAAATAAGGCAGTTGCATTTCTCAGTTACATGGGGTTTTCACATGGCTTGTGTGGTGTCATGTCTACTGTCAGGATGTGGAAGGGCAAGTATATGTAGGCCAGGAAACACTTCGACTTTTATCATGTTTTTTACCACAGTACCAATAAAAAACTCTGAGAATACAATTCAATTCAATTTTATTCGTATGATTCCAATTCATAACAAAAGTTATCTTAGGGCACTTTTCAAATGGAGTAGGTCTAGACTGTACTCCTTATAAAATTATTTACAGAGGCCCACCTGTTCCCACCATGAGCAACAACTACAGTAGTACAAGTGACTAATAATGATGATGATCATACAATACAAACTTTATTTAATGAGGAGCATGGCTACATACTGGCTGAAAGACCAGTGGTGGGATGTCCAGTGCTGATGCTAACAAGAGTGAAAAGGTGGGGCTACATCAGTTGTCCCTCTAGCAGCAAACTGATATCATGAATCTGATTTACCAAAATTTCACATTCACCACTAAGATCAATATTCGTGTAATCTCCCTAAAGCAACTCACACCATATCTGAAAGGGTTTTGTACCTTACAGTATTATCTGGATTCTGTAACTGCTAACTTTACTACTACTGATATTTTAAAACATTTATTTGTCATTTGTACTTATAATTGTAATTTGATCTACATTTATCATTTTACAGTAACGTTCTGTAGCAATTCGTCAACAGTGAGTGTATTATATATGTCTTTTCTATCACTCACATTATCAGTATAAGATTATGATGACTGCCTGTCAGTTCTGTGCTATTGCACTTGTCAAAATATTCACACACGCACTGGGACTGACACACCCAGCCCGGTGGTATGTGTCGGCACAAATTCAGGAACACACTACATTGGCATTATTGACTGTTACTGCCGTGGAGAGCCCTTTAAATGAATGTTTGTGGCAGTTGTTGCGTGATGGATTTAAGGCAAGATACATGCACACTATCCTTTGTATTCTTCCAATACTCTGAACTACATAGAACAGTTCTTATTAGTACTGTAGCATAGTTCAGTGTAAAGCTTTTTATACATAAGATGAGTGATCGAAAGGTGCAGGTGTTCTCAACTCTGTGCATTTAGTTGGGTGCATACATTTCTGACAATGAAGACAAGTCACATACATTCAGTGTGAAGTCATTGAAAAGCTAAATACAGATCAATGACAATTGAATGAGCGTGGGTGGAGATGACATTTGAGTGGGAGAGTGCAGGTGGTGCAGCGACAAAGAACGTACTGTATGCCCAGATGGTGACCTCCTTCACAACTCAACTCAATGAATACAACATTATCAACATTTAAGTGGTAGGGGGTCAAACTAAGCTAGCAAGCTGCACTGCAAAACATAAAAAAAAACATAAAACCTGTTCGCACACATGCATCGGATTCTGAAAAAAAGAGAAAAATCAGTCGGTTTCAAGGGTAATGACTCAGAAACAGAGAGAGAGTAGATGCCCCCACAGAGAGCCACTAAGGCTTCATAATTATTTTTCAACAAACTGTAAAAGAGCTGACAAAACACAGTGTCTCCTTTCATCTCTGTCAAACAGATGGTTTTTGTCCTGTAATTGCTCTTGAAAAAGAAGCCAACCAACAGTATCTAGACTGCCACTGATTCTGACAAGCATGCACTTACTGGAGGATGGGCGGTAAGTCGTCGTCTGTATCCACTGTGTGTTTTAGCCCCCCCCCCCTCAGTTAAAGGTAGTAAGCCATGGCCTGATGAGTAAATGTTAATGCTTTAAGGACCGGTGTGCAGGATTTAGTGACATCTAGCAGTGAAGTTGAAAATTGCAACCGATTGAATATCGCTCAGCTTCCAAGTGTGCAGAAGAAACTATGGTGGCTGCAAACCGCGAAAAATGGGTAAGGTCCTATCTAGAGACAGTGTTTGGTTTGTGTTTTGTAGAAAGATTGTGGGTCTACCTTCTGTAGATGTAAATGGCTTATTATAGTGTAACAAAAATACAACAATTCT
Source organism: Dicentrarchus labrax (assembly GCF_905237075.1). Classification (NCBI taxonomy): domain Eukaryota; kingdom Metazoa; phylum Chordata; class Actinopteri; family Moronidae; genus Dicentrarchus; species Dicentrarchus labrax. Next base: position 27,069,595 of record NW_026136721.1, read on the forward strand.
ATGGAGAATTCTCTCCATACAATTCTTATTTTCAGGTGATTATGCACTAATGAAAACATACCAATGAATATCTTATTACATTTCTGCCAATAGATCTTTCTAAATGTTACACACTGGACCTTTAAATTAATGGTTTGACATTTTAGAAAATACCCTCATTCACTTTCTGGTACTGGATATGGTTTTGGGTGGGGTTATGTGATGGACTTTTTCTTGGCTGGGCGCAGTGACTCCCTGGAGTCATCTGATTGTTATGTGACTGTTACCTGGAACGCTGCGATGGGATTGTGTCAGATTGATCTGTGTCAACATCCTGGGAGACCTAATGGCAGGTTCAATTGTCGACCTCAGGGGAGGAAGCACTAACAAGCCTTTATCTAAGTCTCTATGCAGCTTTCTTTAGGGGATTGAAGGGGATGTTGCATGCAAACAACGGTATGTGCAGGTATATGTGCACTAAAGAGGACAAAAGAGTGTGTGAGAGCTACATCATAGCAGATGAAAAGTGAGATCTACTGTTGGTAGTGGTGGCGATGGCAGGGCAATGGAGCCTCACACCTTTGGAGCACCACTGTTAGCTGTATAAAGGTTGGTGATGATTGTGCCATTGAAATCTTGGCTCCACAACTTTGGTAAAAGCCTTTGACAAAATCTCAGAGCAGTCAATCAGTGGAAATGTTTTACCGAGCATCCTGAAGTAGATGTATTACCTTGAAATTTCCTAAAATAAAAATGAGGACTTAAGGTACAATTACTCTTGGAATTTAAGGATGATTGTCCATCATCATTCTTAACCATTAAAAGCTACAGAAAAAGCTAGTAAGTGGACCGAATTATTTTAATAAAATAGCTATTTCTAAGGTCAAGAATGAGCTTTCATGCTTCATTTTTCAGCCAATAGGGACGAGATACTGAGAAATGCCATGAATGAAATCAAAACACCAAGATAGCTGAGCAGGAGTTAACAAACTGTTTGCTAATGTGCTGTAATTGTTGTTGAACTTGAGGTTTACCACTTGCTTTGCCTTCTGTCCACTATATTAACAGATATGATATGTGCTCCTTTCAGAATATCAAGAATACAAAGTCTGTATGTCTCTCTGTTTTTTTTATAGCTTCAGGTTCACTGCTTTACTGACTTACTTGGTCTACAGTGATCTTTCCAAGAAAGAAGGGGAACTTTTAAGTGATATAACTGCTGCATTGTGGAACATTTTTTCACGACACAGAATCTCATGATGAAGCTCTGCTGTAACCTTACACCTAATACCTAAAACCTAATGTAGATGTTTCAATGGACTTACCAAGGACAGGTTAATACTTACCACTCCAAAATGAACAATCACCTGCTTATTAAACTATGTTTCTCTCTCTCTCTCTCTCTCTGTGTGTGTGTGTGTGTGTGTGTGTGTGTGTGTGTGTTTGCGTGCACTGAAAAGCTAAAAAGCTTTAGGAAGTAAATACAAACTAGACAGTTCATACAAAACAGTGACCAGCAGGTATGGATTTCAAATACAATCTGAAATACATTAAACATTACCAGACGGAAAGTACAGTTAGATCCTTCTCAATAGTGGGAAAGAAATAGTGAAGTGTGCTCTGAGGGTGGTGCGAGACAAAAGACCATATTATTACTTTTATTAAAATAGATTATCCTGTGTACAGTGGCCCTCAGGCTCAGCCTTATGTTCATCAAGTTGTACTTTGTCAGACTCTGCATTTACTGAGACTCAACAGCAGTTACGCTATGAGCTGAATGCTAACATTAGCATACCAACATTTGTATGTGCCAATGTAAGGTCTGTTGAAAAAGAGGAACATTTGACCTTTTAATGGCACTAGATGAGAAGTCAGAAGATCACCAGCATAATCATGATTAAAATGACCATATTTTACTATGAACATTTTTCAGTTTTAAAGGTCAAGAAAGTCACATGTAAAAGTCCTATAAAGGCTATTTTTTACAGTCACACACAAACATGGCAAGGAGAAAATATGTGCAGTGGGCAGACTGAAATCATAATTCTAAGGCTAAGTCTCCCTAACTGAGTCAAAGTTACTTTAAAAATACAATAAGAAAGGTCAACCATAACTCTTCTATCAAAACTAGCCTTTAAAATCCGGTTATGGCAGGCATCACAGAGCTCTTTTCTCCTTCTCAGTGAATGAAAGGGATTTGAGAGCAATGCTGATACAGGTCATTGGTATAGACAAGGCAAGTAGTTAATATTCTGCATGGGCTCCCTGTCAGGGTGTTAAAAGACACCGGGATCGAGTTCTGCAAAGTTATGCGTCTTCCTGAAAGATATCACTTCAGACTAACATGGAGCAGTATAGGAATGTGAACTTTATGCAAATAGTGGAGTGTATGTACACTATAATAATAATAATAATAGAACCTCTGTGCTTCTTCCGTTCCTGGACACGAAAAAGAGAAGTGCAAAGGAGCAAAAACTTTAGGCAGAAAATATTTTTTTCTTCACTGTCGAGTAGTTCTCTCACCGTCTCACTCTGTTTCCCTAAAGACAAAAAAATATAGTCTAGCTACATAAATAAGATACAATTCCATGGTGCAGTATACTATTACAGTGTTAAGGCAACAAGATAAATATTTGAACTTGACCTAAAATGAAGGGAGTTTAGACTTAGCAAAGACACAGTCAACCTTCATTATAAAAACATGAAGGCTTTTTAATGGACTATTTGGCCCCTGTGGTGTGTGTGTGTGTGTGTGTGTGTGTGTGTGTGTGTGCAATGTCTGAAACAACATATTTAAAAAGCTCCTTTTGCTCATACACACTGAGTGACCTGAGTGACCATTTATATAAATGCCTGAGAACAAAATAATAGAAATGCACCTGAGCAGTATGGCCCTGCAGAGCAGCCTTACTCACAGTTTACTCTAAACAGTGTCAACATTATGAGTCAACATGAGCTCCTTGTTATGCAAATGGAGGATTCATCTCACAGTGGATATGCAGCATAGATGACTGGACAAACACAGATCCAATAGATGTGAGTTATTCTTGTTTGTTGAGATGCTCAAAACAGCAATGAGCTGGTCACTCTGGAATCAGACACCAAAACAAATACAGGAACAAAGTTTTTGATTTTATTATTTTTTAGAAAAATACATAGATATAATTTAAGGAAAAGTTTAAATATAGATTTATAATTTACTTGTTGAGCAAGTTTAAAATTTCATAGTTGTATTATGTTACTGAAAACACGTCAAAGTGGACTACAAGTTGCTTTGTAAAGCATATTACAACAGGTATCATACATTCACATTTATAAGAGAACATAAAAAATAAACTGGTCTCATGTACATAAATGCTTGCATGACTGTTAACTCATGTTCATATTTGCAATCCTCGTGCTTCATTTAACTTTTCATATCATTGGTAGGCTGCATACCACCACATTCAACTCCACAGTGAGGAGGGACATAAAAAATAAGGACCTGCGGATCTAAACTTCACAGAGATGAAATAAATCGAAAGCTGCCAGATGAGTGTATCGTACAACATCACCGGAGGAGACCTTGTGTGCATGTATAAGTGTAATGTACGCACAGCAGTGTGTCAAATTGTTGGTAATTCTGTTTAGATTAGATAGAACTGATGCAACATGGAATTTTAAATTAACATGAAGCTGAAGTGTTCTATAAACCCTATATATAAAGGCACTGCAAGAAACACAAACATCTGAATATTCAAAGCCACTATATGCCTACAAATGGACACTGCGTTGCATTACTGAGGATGATATTAAACAGCAAGGCAGACAGGATATTATACATGACCTCACCTTCTATGGGGCACATATCGGAGTTGGTGCAAAAGGAAAGATTGCATTGCTCTCCGTTACATTGCCCCAGCAGGGTGCTTGAATGATTGAACACCACAATTTAATCTTAGCGCAAAAATAGAGGATGGCATAAAAAAAACAAACAGAAACCTGTGAGACATGATTTTATACACCTACTCTCTTCCCTTCTTCCTCCCTTCATTTTGTCCTCATTATCATCCTCTCATCATTTAGTGAGCTGTGCCTCTAGCAAGCCTCAGCACCACATCAGGCCAGATTTATTAAATCTCCCCCATCTTTTGCTCCTAACACATCTCATTTTCCCATCTCTTCGACCTATATGTGTTATGTTGCAAAGAGGTGAGCCATAGGAAGAACCTTATGAATGACTGACCCAGTCTAACAGATCTTACCATAGCACTATTACCTTATTATGGATGTTAGTTTAACAGCTCTATACTGTGCTTGGGGTTATCCCTGATGTTTCTGCTCAGTTTATTGGAATTGGAATTACTCATGGCAGGTAATTAAGGCAGCTTGTCAATGGAATATTCCCCCCCAACTCACCCATTTTTCTCAGAGTTGCATTTTGATGCTACGGTACAGCGTTGGCCGAGTTAGTTATTTTCATATTCTGCCCATGAGCCCTAAAGCCTGGGGGATCTCACAGATTATGCAGAAGAACTGTGCGGAAAAGAAGCATTTTTAGTATTGAAGGAGGAAAAATGAGGAGGCCATATGTGCATTTATTTCAGCCTTTTCTCCCTCTTTTACATACACATGTAGTGTATGTGGTTGTGCGTGTTAGTATTACCATATATACTGTATGTGAAACAACTGTATGTGCATGTGTGTAGCTAATGTGTATGCATGTGCATGGTTATCCTTGTGTGTGTGCTTGCGTGCATGCAAGGTGATGTGAGCATAAACCCATTCTACCTGCATTTTATTCGATGATTCCTCACATACGCACACTTACACATACACACAAACTTGCTTCCAACAGTCCCCTCAATGTGTGAATTACAGATAAAACACTTCCCACCAGCTATAGACTCAAATGCCGTGGCCTTAAGTGTCCTTTAGCCTCCCCTAAGTGTGTCAGTACATATGTTCCTCTATTCACTGCTACACTGATAAAACTCCATAACTAAAAACATTTATGTTTAATAATTATCCTCCTTATTTCTTTTTTTTTTTCAAACTAAATATTCCTACGGTTTAAAATGAGCAGCTAATTACTACACAGTGAAAAATGGCGACATATGTGTGAGTGTGTGTGACTCACACAAGGGAGGGAGGAAGAATCACTCCACAGAGTAGTGTAATTAGCAGGACTGCTTTACATTTGGCACACACACACACACACACACACACACACACACACACACACACACACACACACACACACACACACAAAGGTTGTTATTTAAATACTGCATAGCATTTTTGTGTCATGCTGTTAACAATATGAGATCATTAATTTAGAATTCTCCTGGGACTAGGTTGTACTCTAAGTTTAACCATAACAACTACATGACTAAGTCTAAGCCTTACCCTAAGCAGGGTTGAAGCTGACCACAACCTGGATGGGAGAATGCATGAGAAAGTATGATAGGCTGGGATCATTGTTTTATTCCCGAACCCCTAAGGTTCAGCTGGCATCCTTTAAATATTCTATAATAAATTGTTCATAAGAAGACATTTTATCATTGGAGAAGTTGTATTTTGAAGTGTACTTGTGCCTGTGAATCACCTTGTATGTAGTGAATGTAGTGCAACTTTATCTTAACCTAACCTCGACCAAATCTTAACCTTAAAAGGGTTTACCCTGTGGGACCAGCTCTTCATCCCAAAGTGGGGCATGGGAGTCCCCGTAATGTGACAAGAGTAATGTTCCCACAACATGATTAATACAAGGACACACAAACCGGTACACACAGACACACACACACATGCAGTTTTTCTTCAGTATAACTGGATCAGATAGTTGATCTTTAGGCTTTTAGTCAGGCTTTGATAAAATCAGTCATACTGGATACGTGTAAGGGAGAGTTGGCTGTCTGTGGAGAATTGGGACAGGGCGATAGTGAGGACTCTGGGGTGGCAAAATGGTGTTATCATGACAGGCTAAACTGTTACTGGTGGGACAGTAAAGAGAGGGTCTATCCAGTGGGAATGGATAAATAAGCCAAGAAGCCAGGCAGCAGAGGCATTGGTCTGAGATAATGTAGCCTCGCCATGGTAAATCTCTGATGCACACATGTGCACATAGACACGCACACACACTAACACAAGCATACAAATTCATATCAAAATCAAATCTCAAACTGTGCTGTAGAACTGGGTCATAGAGTGCCTCTCCTACTGAGTGTATAAAGTTTTTTGGAGATAACAAGAAGAGCAAAACGGAACTACAGTGTGAGAGACTTAGAGGGCAAGAGAACGAACGCTAAGCTTTCAACAGGGCTAATAGCAAAATGAAAAACGGAAAGTGTGTCACTAATTTGGCAAACTCATGTATATACTGCATAATCTTTATGGGCACCTGTATAGACGTTTCACATTACTCATTGTACCTTTTAGACAAAACTATTTGCTTCTGATGTCGAGTGAAGAGGCTCACCTCCCTTTTTGGAGATAATAATCTTTCCTCCCATGTGTATACATAACATACATTATTGAGAGACCTCTGCAGTGCTGACTTCCTTCCAGCTCCTGTAGCACACTGGTTATGTTGCTCGTCCCAGGTACCCATTTAAACCATGCTAGATTTAGAAAGTGCGTGTCTGCAAAGAAAGTCTATTCTGGAGGGAGAAACAGGTACAACCCATCTCAAGTTATTCAGTAAAAAACACCTACAGAGATTGTGGGGAGGCAGGATAAAAACCTGCAAATGTATACAGGCTGTAACACATAAACACAAACCCCGAGACCATTAGTCAGCATGATACCACAGTAAATACCACAGATTATGTACTGTAGTTATGTTTGCAAACAGCAGACAATTAGGAACCTCATTATGATAGTGGTTAGTTATTGCATTATAAACAAATACTTCTGACTTAGTATGGCAATGTGATGCATCACTCAGCCAAGATATAGGAGCATTTCTATGGTACAGTAGCTCCTTCTTTCTGTTTGAGTAATGGCCATGAGGGAATCAGGCAAGGAGTCCAAGTCCATATAACACACAAACAGAGAGAGATTTACTACAAGCTCTGTGCAGGTACCAGGGTAAAGGCAGCTTGGAGGTCACTCTTCACAGTCCTATATTGTGACAGCATATTTAGTGTGTAGGAGGGTTAACGGCAGTTGCAGATATAAAGAGTATGTATTTCATTATTAAAGCAACTATACAGGACTATGGTTAAAGCTGCACTGATCTTTTTTCTTTTAATAAATATTAGTTCTGGGTCAAACGATTGCATGTAATATGAAAAAGGGGTGGCGCATAGTGACAACCCCTCAGATATGAGTTCCTCTCAGCTCTTCCAACATTTAAGCATCTTTTTTGCGTGCAACTTTTGATTCAGTCTCACCACTCTTATCAACCTTATTTCCTGCAAAAGCTGGCAGTTATTCTTAGAAAAAAAAGTTTCTTTAAAATTCACTATACTCTACCTGTCCAACATCAAACAGCAGACAGACAAGGTTAGCGAAGCATCTAAAAACCAAGACATTTCCTTCAGGTGTTGGTGGAGCAAAAATGAGAATAAATATTAGATATAAAAATAAAATTCCAAATAAATACTAATGTTGCCCTGTAATATCTGGATGTAAATATAGGCAACTGCTCGCTAACATTCTTTGTCTAACTGTATATGGTGCCAAAAAAAACAAAACAGATAATACTGTTAATAATTGTCCACTCTACAAATGTTACAGAAAATGCTGTAATTTCTGTATATACAGAAATAGGCACATACATTATAAAACAGCTGCTCTCATATTACAACCAAGTTACAACAAGTATGCTGCAGTGAGGTACTTGTGAGTTCTCTGAGGCATAACCTGAGGCAGGAAAACACTGAGGACATGTTGCTCTGATGCAAGCATATCTTCAAAACACAAATGCTTGCACATGGACATGTACACACGCCTGCATACAGAATCACATATCCTTGATCATGTAAGCTGTCTAAAACCTGACCTCAGGTGACACAGTGACCTTACTGCCAGCTCATTTCTTTTTAGATGACTTTAGTATTGAGTATTTATGTTCCGTTCAGACTTTTAATCTCAATCACCACACAGATACCGTCACACAAGAAGTGATGCATTCCTTCTCTTCAGCTTCCAATTTTGTTTAAATTCATTCCCATCTCTACTAACAAATTTTAAAAGACTGCAGCCTTTTAATAAGACATTCAACATGTAGTTTTTGTCCGGCAAACTTTGTGTGCTGATCAAACAAATCATCAATAATTCTCTTTAAATCAGATGTCTGCTCTTTGATTAATAAAGGTCCAGACTTCAAAGAAACAGCTCAATTCTCCAACTAGCCTTTTTTTTTTTCCTGTGAGCTTGTGTCCGTGGTTTACAGAGGCTTGTGTGTCCACGCTGCTTCAGTTTGTATACCGGTGAGTGTGAACACCTTGGTGTGCTTTTTGGTTGGTGGTTTTTGGTGTGAGAGCCGCAGGAAGGCAAGATTCCCTCATCATCACTTCAGTGGCTACTGGTGCCTACAAAAGAGACGGGTCTGCACAAGGGCTGAGTCCATGTATCCACCACTCCCAATCATTCAACGTGACACTGTCAGGGACCTTCAAAAAAAGTGACCCAAATCAAACCTGTCGTGCCTTACAGGAAACAAAAACAATCCGTGACAAACATCCTAACCAGCCACACATAAAAGTGAGCAGGAGACTTGAGAGAGGAGCTGAAATGCAAAGAGAATTCATGGGAATAAGGAATGAGTTTTGAGGTGGATAGCCCTGTAGCAGAGTGAACTTTACTGAAGGGCCAAAGTAAAAGCAAAATTCACATACACACACTGGCGCTGGTCAAATACCAATTTCCTCTCTACATATGCTCAGCACCAATGTCAATCTGGAACTTATGAAGGAAGTTGGTCAAAGTCATATTGGTTTTGAGATTCAGTGAAGGGGATCAATCCTCGCCTCATGGAGATAAAGTAGTCCCACTGCTGAGCGAAGTCAACTCAAATTAACTGACTTTCTGCAACAGCTAACCCGAGTGGGGATTAGAACATTGTATTAAAATGAAGCATCTGTTCCTTAACGGGCCGAATGAATTGCATTCCTGTCCATGTCAGTGCTGCAGCATCCGAGCTGCTTGGCCAGCAGAACAAATTTGAACTGTGAATCATAGGCTCATCCACAGGTCAAACAGCCCAGAATGAATCATACATGCTCATGAAAAGCTGCTCATCTTTGAAATGTTTTCTCACTGGATGAACCAACAAGCAAACAGCATATCGAATCAAGACAGTTTCCTCTGTGTCTGTATGTGTTATGCATGCATCACCGACTGTGCCGTGTAACACATTCCAGCTCCTACACCACACCAGCAACACTTCTTTAGGCCATTATACCTTTGTGTGGGTCTGTTTGTGTAGAGAAGATTTTAAATATGGTCTCTGTCATTATTTAGCACAGCACCTAAAAGGGTTCCTCCCTTTGATTCCATAAATGGTGATGAGTAATCTTTAGTCTATAAACAGCATCCGATCATTGTACTAGAAATTAGTGCAGAATGTTTCCTTGTGTACTCATTTTATTTAAAAAACCTTTGCTGTTTACACAGTGAGTGGCTTTCTTAATCTTCTGTAACGGATATTAATAAACCCTAAAACAAGTGTTCCCACCCTTTTTGGCTCATGACCCCTGAAAATGAAGGAATGCTGACTCACCACTGGTTTCCAACTAGTAGTTTCTTGTTTTATTTGAGTAATTTAAAAGGCATGAAAAAGTCAAAATAATCACCTATATTAGCAAGGAAAAAAAGCAAAGTTGTATGAAAAAAATCAACATGATTTGTGTGGCAGAAATATGTTTTATCTGATTTCCTAAACTGTTAATCATTTCCCAACCATTCCAATTAATCCTGAGACCCCTTTTAGGAGTCCTGAGCCCATATTGGGAATCACGGCCATAAAGAATGCTACTGAACATTAATGGTTTAGTATGTGTAGGTGGAGAGAGCAGTAATAATGATGAAGACAGCATAGTAACAGCAGCCTCTGAATACAGAAGCAGACTGTTGACATTTTAGTAATCTGTTTTTTTTTTTGTTATTAAAAAGGCTTGTGCCAGCATTGCAAGTATCATGGGAGGACTTCACGTTATCCCAAAGAATAAAAATATACCACTAAACAACAAAAGGAACCAGAAACACAACAGTGCAGTGAGACTACAGGGGAGGAAAGACCAACACCTGCATGAAAGTGTGCATGCACACACACAAATGTGCAAACACACACAGGGGGGCTGTAATCTCTATTCTCACTGCAGCTCATATAGTCAATCGTGCAAGATGCAATTATACCCAGTGACCTGAGATCACCTACAGGAAATGAAAAGCATAACAAAAGAGAGTAGAAAGGGGAAGAAAAAAGAGAGTGGATTGCCAAAGGGGCATATTTTTAGACACAACTATGAATGTGAAGGAAAAAACAAATTCTGTTTGATAACACAAACAGAGAGAGACACTTTCATCTTAACAGTTTACAGGTGGAGGAAAAACATCCTGACCACTGGATCATACATAATACTTGCATGAAAAGCCATAAAGTATTGTGTATACTTAATTTTATTTCGGCTGCTTCAGGCATGAGCAAAAGTCCACATGTCGGCATGGTATTTCCACACACACATACACACACAAATACTAGCAAATGTTTGCAACACTTACTAGCAAACACAACATTTACGTTCCTTTGTGTTCCAGTCGATGGAACCTTGGTCACCATGGTAACCCTTCTGACCTTCACCTTTCTCTATGTAACCTGCAATACGGTTCCTCAGTCAAGATGCGTGAGGTACTATGTCTGCAACAAAACTATCCCTTTAGGCAACAAGTATGTCATAAAATCCAGACTCACAGTCAGCGGTAAGACATAAGGCTGTTATCTCTGCACTGTGTATATGACAACATACTACATTATGAAATACATTTTACAATGTGGGGATGTTGAGTAATACTTTATTGTGAAATGCTTTATGAATCAGCTCAAAAATGCAGCCATTCTCAGGAATCAATGGACGACACGGAGGCCAGAACCATCCGACGCGTAACGGACATCGTGCAGGTTCTAATGCAACGGAAACGTTGTTCACTACTCCAGTGAATAGGAGGAACTCTGGTTACGACTTGGCAGTGGGAGATGTTTTCTAGTTCCTTCCACTCACAGATCCTTTTGGCTCAGCGAAGAGTCAGAGAGCTAATGCTATGCTAGCAACATTCAAAGTCAATAACACTGTGTACGGTTGACAAACAATAAATATAATTTGACACTATGTTAAACAACAAGACAAGCTAGCTATCAGCCATGTCATTGTCTCAAAATCAAGATTTTCACGACCGATAAGGCAGTGTACCGACAGTGACAGAGTTCTAAGATACACCGATCAGCCATAACATTATGAGCACTGACAGGTGAAGTGAATAACACTGATTATCTCATTATCATGACACCTGTCAGTGGGTGGGATATATTAGGCAGCAAGTGAATGTCCTCAAAGTTGATGTGTTGGAAGCAGGAAAACCGGGCAGAATTTGAGCGACTTTGACAAGGGCTAGACGACTGAGTCAGAGCATCTCCAAAACTGCAGCTCTTGTGGGACGTTCTCGGTCTGCAGTGGTCAGTACCTATCAAACGTGGTCCACATCCAACAGTGATGTTACAGGATCCTAGAATACACCTGCTAATCACTGCAGCAAGCTCAGTATCAGCAGCAGCAAAAAAAACCCACTGAGTTGTTGTTTTTAATTGGTTGTATTTAAAAACTGTTTTAATAAATGAGTCAAGTATGTGATTGCACTGCTTTTTGTGTAGGTGTTTAATTAATGATCACCTTATCTGAATGGCTCTGAACAACCTCACATTCCTGCCTAAACCTACGCCGTTAGCTCCGTTGACAGTGAGTTGCACACAGAGAATTCAGCCAATTAACACACAACAGGCCAGAGCTGTTTCCTCTTTCTCTAAAGTGGTGGAAAGTATTAAAACAATTATCAAACACTCAAACGGTGCATGAATTGCACCATTTTGACAGTCAATCCTTCCACCAAAAAAACCCATTCTACTCCTGTGTCTGTAAAATCACTAAACCTACCAGAAAAATACCATTTCATGCTTGTCAAGCCTTGGTAGCCATTTATTTATAGACATACCTCTTAGCAATCATGTCAAGTGCCTCATGAGATGGACACACCATTAATCATGTTCTGGAGCACTGCTTATCTGTTGTTTGTGACGTTTCGATGTGTCCTCCAAAAGGAAAACAACAAATCTTGTTTGTCGCAAAATTACTGATTATATCCTTATAGCCCTGTCTTTAAGGAAGGTAGCGCTCTAACTTTTCTTAAACAATAAAACTTTCTCTGTTGGCTGCTTGATTTAATCAAGAATTACACTTAAGCTTCCATGACTAAAAGCAGAGGGCACCTGCATCCTTCTTGACCTTTATACAGCATGCATGTATGCAGGCCAAACATATTTCTTGATTGGTTACTCTATGATGTCAGTCTTTGGCTCAATATGTATCCCAAAATATAGTAAAATGATTTTGGCCCGCCTTTCAAGCAAGACACAGATATTCCTTTTCATTCCATTCATTTAATCAGAAAATACACTCTGTCCCACCTCCATTTACCAAGAAAAAACAAAAAGCAGATCAGAGTGCTGTATTCCCACATGCTAACACAACATCTCGGAAACAAACAACCCTGGCAGCTACTGCAACGCTTCTGAAGCTGCCGTTGCAACATCTGTGGGAAGGTTTCTTTTCCCAACTCATCTCGGTTTGATGTTTAAGTTGGTCTGTCAGTTCTTGTGTGAAGAGGCATAATGTTTGGACTCTAAAGTCAGAATTTTATTTAGCCTGGAGGAACACAGAGAGCAATGAACAGAATATGACAGAAACATGCACTTACCTGAGACTCAAGGTCAGTCTTTCATCTTTAGCTCTCAGCAGATCGGCAACTGAAAATGTGGCACTACCCAGGAAGCTGCTCTGTAGAACCACACAGAGAAGAAAAAATACATTACAGGAGCAAGTAAACAGTTAAAAGTAAAAAAAAATAAAGAGAGACTGCTGAACAACTCTTTTCTTCATTTTGATTGTACCATAGAGGTGTTACAAACAGGTAAGCATCAGACATAATGTGTCAGAATTTACTTTGAGTCCTGTGCTCTAAATGTGATCTAAAAAAGCTAAACGTGTGATCTTGTTGACATAAGGCATGGTGACAAACAATCTACTCTCCTTTCCTATCTCTCTTTCACCCTCTGTCTCCCCCTTTCTCACTGCTCTGACAACATGTGTTTGCTGCGGGCATGATGTGAACAGGGGGTGTCAGCACACGAGAACTGGGTCATGGAGAGTGAGGTAGGGGACGAGCCCATCAATAACGAAGAGAGATGATCCACATTCGTAAGAAAACACACACACACACACACACACACACACACACACACACACACAGACTCTCTCACTCTCTCTCTCTCTCTCTCTTTCTCTCACACACACAGCTATGCCCAGATGCAAGCCCATCCACATACACACAAACACAATGTCCTGCACCTGCAAGTAACACCATTAACATGCTAGCTTGTGCTGCAGAAAGGGGGGGAGGGGGGAGGGGGCTGAGTCTGTTTCAAGGACACAGGCTGCTCCGAACAAAGCTAAAACACAGAGTAATTAACAACAGGTACAAAAGGTGATTCCACATATTTCATCATACTTGGCCAAAAAATGTCTTAATTAAGTGTTGTTAAGCTTGTTTACACTCCTTTCTGAGAAACTGAGATATCATTTCTAGCCCTTTCATTTACCAAACTTAAGTTTTTTTAGTTTTTATTTCTAGGTTTTTACAACAGTGCCAGAACAGTGAAGTGACGATATGAAACAAGACCATTTGTGTTTTGTCTTAGCCTTTAGAGAGCTGTCAAAGGCAGCTAACAGGATTGTGTCAGTTTTTTGTAATGAATGGAAATGAGTTGCATGTATTGCGAGCAAACACCAGGAAGCTCCCAAAACCTAATAGAGTTTTACTCTGCACCTTATAGAAGACAGAGCGCAAACAAAGTCAGCCTGTGAAAATGGGATGTACCAATCTGACATGGCAGATCAGTATCAGCCCTCAGACTTAACTTATCAAGCAGCTTGGGTATCATTCATCTGTAGACCATTTTCTCAATATGTTGATCAAAGATTTCTCTATAAGATGTCTGAAAATACCAAAAATGTTATGGCTGATCTGTGTATTTGCCAATTCATTTCGTCTTTCTACTAATTGATGAATTGACTTATTGTTTTATCTCTAATCATGACAAGACAAATCCACATTAAATACAGTGTCTCTCTGTCTCTGCTATCAAATACATTTATTCAGTCACAGAGGGGCGCCAACTAATTTTTTTAGTGTCACAGCAGTCCCTGACCTGGTTGTTACCTTACATAAAAATGACTCCAAGGAGTTACACACAGTAAGGTATTCAGATTTTAAGTGTGAAAAATGGTGAAAATTGGGAAAAAGTGAGCACTGTTACTGAATCCAGAGCTGTATCATCTGATACTCTAAGTTGAATAAAAGTTGGATCAGTTCATCTCTACTGTGAAATATTGTAAAAGCATAACAAAGGACGTAAAACAGTGTCATAGAACTAGGGTCATATGGTAAAGAGGGCATGACAGATGAAAGGCAGAATGCTGAAACATAAGTCACATGACAGTTGCATTCCCTGTTATAAAGCCACGGACATGAATCACTGATTTTTAGATTCATGATATATTGTTTCTGGCTGAAAATATTCTAATAGGCTTTTTTGAGTTCGCCCTACTAGCATGGTGTTTTTCTTCACCTTTATTTTATCTTTTCTTTTATTGTTTGGCTATCTGGCTATAGTTTTACCTCTAATCTTGGTTCCTCCCTCTTCCTACCACTGCACTGCTCTTTCTCTCCCTTCTTCGCTTTCTCTGCAGTCTCCTGTATCAGATAAAAAAGGGCATCCTGTCTACTGACCTTTTCTCTCAATCATTTCCTCCTTGAGCATTTTCCTGCTACCCCATATGAATCCTCACATGCTTACGGCAAAACACAGCCCCAAACGCATTCTCTTGCCCCGGCCCACTCACAAGTGGGCAACGGGAGACACACATGAATGCGTGCGCAGAAAGAAAAAGAGGAAGAGACCAAAACACAAGGTCTGTAAACAGTCCTATGAGAAAAACCTATAATGCATTATACTGAAACACAGTGAAAGGTTTAAGAAGCAGCTCAAATCTACCAAGAAAAACACACAACCCCAAGCAGCATATTCAGTTACAAGTTCACGCAGCATATAGACATGTCCTTATGAATTAAACAGAGCCAGGACTCCCGGTAGGGACCATTTAATATGTACAACGTCATGTTCTTTAGCACTGACGTATCATAGCCAATCCCAGATAGCCCTGATAACCCAGAGCACAAGCCACAGAAGGCCATTACGCACCGTGGAGGAACATTATATCCCTATGTAGCCATTACTCGCAAGCCGGTACAGAACGTCTGGTAAATGGTCTTAGAAATCCATTCCTTAGCATCTTTTTATGGCCCCTCACGATGAAGGCTTTAAAAGTAATGAAGCTCTGGGGACCATCTTCTTAGGCAAGATCAAAGTGGCTGTACCACAGAAAATGAGAGAAAGATGGGGGCAAGAGGAGGAGTGGAGTGAGAAAAGAAGACAAATGATGCTCTTCCAGGATCATGGAGGATTGATTATGATGGTCTCGCTCTGTTCCCTTCACACATGCTCTGGCTCTCTTTTTTCTATCTATTTTTTTGCCTGCTCTTGTCCGTTCCCTTGACTGGTCCTATTGGCCATGCTGGCTGCAAGCTACAGGAGAAACTTTTGATCTATGATCTCCTTCACTACTTTTCAAAAAAAGCGACAGCTGCTTGCCAGTGAGACATTTTACACAAGCTCAGAGATAAATACACATCCTAACCAAGTACTCTCGAAAACACATACACACAAACACACACACACACACACACACACACACACACACACACACACACACACACACACACACACACACACACACACACACACAAAAGATCAATCATAGACAAAAAAAATGAAAGACACTTGTGCAGGAGCACGCAGAGCTGACATAGTGTACTACTATGGCAATCCCAAGCATTTGTCTGTGAACCTTTGAAGGCCACAGTGTCTGCCCATCACTTGGCAGAGGTAAACGGTCCAACTCAAGCTGTAGATCTATTGATTTTCTCCACGCCCTGAGTGACACACACACATAAGACACACACTAACTCTCTTTCAATCATTCCCTCTCTCCCTGTCTGTCTCTCACTCACACACACACAGACTGCAGAGAATACCTGGAGGAGAGGACATTCATTCACATGCAACGCCAACAAATGACATTTTATATAAATGGCAGCGGTGACAGTTTTGGCACTCGCTGAATAATACGCATCTGGCGAACATTTATGAATATTAACAGAATTATACCATGGAGGTCAGTAGTGTCTACATGAATACACTGCTCCTTCACTACAAATAGGGCTTTACAAATTGGCCTAATTAAGTCATTAGAGATGTCATGACATGCCATTTATACTAACATGCAAATGTGTGCACTCGGGCACAAAATATGGACACAGTAAGTTCAAATTGACACACTAAGTGAGATCACGCACATTACACACATACAGTATATAACAATATACACACAAGGAAGTACACTTACAGTTATGTTGCACACAATCCAGCGGCAAACAAGTATGCCAGTAAGACAGTGAGAGAAGAGCTATAGAAATGAGGAGAGGTCGACAAAGAGAGACAGACTGAAATGAAGAAGAGAGAGGGGAAAAGTGCTGTTATGTCTTCTTTCTTCCTCTTAATGAGCTCCAGGACGGTCTTCCTACATATCTTCCTCCAGTCCTCAGTTAGAGTAACTCCATGTATGCGATGTGTTCGCTCTTTAGAGAGCAGCAGGCACACTGGCTGATACATACATTGTAAACACACACGCAACACACACACACACACACACACATATAGACACACACTGCAGCCTCCGCTGTGACTGAGAACTGGCTACAGTGAGCCACTGACGCTATTGCTGTTGCTGCTGTGGCTGGCTTGACAGTAAGCGAGACCAGCGAGAGGGAGAGAGAGAGAGAGACAGAGAGGAGGAGGGAGCCACAAAAGGGGAGGGAGTCGACAAATACAAGAAGTCGAGGTGGAGAGGAGGAAGAAGAAGGAGGAGGAGGAGGAGGAGGGTGGAACAACACAGAAGAGGAAGAGACAGAAAGGAAGGAAGGAAGGCAAACAATTAATGGGTCGAGAACCAAGATAGCAACACAAAAAAGGGGGAGAGACACAGAAGAATATAGAGAAACAGAGAGAGACAGAGAGAGAGGGAGGGAGGGAGGAAGACAGAGACAGAGTTGTGTGTCACACCTCAGTTGCAGCCTGTGACTCAGATGGCCAACAGCAAAGGAAACACTTGTTATGGCTACTTGAATTAACATGAATTCCGACCACACAGCGCAAGGTACTATATGTGTAGGAGTGTGTGTGTGCACATACAGATAAACACTTCAAGACACACACTGATATACTTGAGCATCATAGGAGAGGCTTGTTGAAAGGCTCTTTAGATATTTCAACCAACTCAGATATTTACTGACATATGCAGCTGCCACTGAGAGAGAGAAAAAAAACACACCAATCCATTTTAGGACAATGGCGAACAAACCCACACAGCAACGCCAGTGACACCGAGCTTAGGTTTTAACTATCTGGGCTCGAACCTTGGATTAAGCAGGGTTTTTAATTCACCCATGCTGACACAGGGGGATGAGTAATTCTGGCAGAACAAAGGACACGCTCCAAACCGGCCCTTATCACCCTGAGCAGGTACACAAGCAAACACAATGAGACATGCGCACAAACACTAAAGCACACATGGACACACACACCACCCAGACATTTAACATTTGTAAGCACACACAGACTGTAATGTACTAACACACTGAGCACTGGAGGTCATGGTGATGAGTCGTCAGGCTTTCTTAATATGGGAGATGGGGTGTGGAATTAGGGAGCGTGGGTGGAAACACTGGATTTGAAGTGTTCTTGCTGCATTCATTATGACCTGGGTGCCAAGTGGAAGCCAGAGTCAGATACAGCACTCATACCTGCCAAGGATTACCCAAAATGCTTCTCAGTCTGCTAACAAACTAACTCTGACTAGGCAAGCAGTGTTTATGTGCATCTCTGCTGTTGCCAAATTAATTTGTGAATTCTTTGTTGGTAACTGCTACTGTAATTATTGTTGTGTTTTGTGGCCTTTTTTGTGCGCATTCCCACTCTAAAAATCTGTGTACAATAGGAATGTGTTTGAATCTTATGGGAACAGAAATATATGTCAATTAACAACATGCATTGAAAATGCTAGATCAAAGCTTTTTGAAAATATAATTCAAGCACACTCAAAACTGGATTTTTTAAATTATATCTTTTAATGCCCTACTTTGAAGTTCAAAATGTTTGACATATTTTAGAGCAGTCAAACTGAGTTCCTGAAAAGCACACTGAGACTGGCAGGGATTGGTCTTATGTGCAACACAGGGAGCACAAGCTACCTACCACAGAGGAAATGTTTGAGGATCCTGGCTGCAAAAGGAAAAGCTTAAGTACTTCTTAATTCCTACTTTTTTAGCCTTATTTAACCAGCACTCACAGCTGGTTGAACACTATCGCCACTGCACATGCACACACACATTATTCATGGACCTTGGATGAATCTGTAGGCAGTGGATGTGTTAGTCCATGTAAAGATCATTGCACAAATGCCACTGGCAGCTGATGTTCAGACAGAAACAAGGGATCTTAGATGGCCAGTCACCTCCAAACTCAGACAAGCGCAGACAAAAACAGGCGGTTGTGTTTTCCCCGGGTGAGCTGATGTTCTCATTTTTAGCTGCCTACCCTCGACATTGTCTCTCATTCTTCCCTGATATATTCTTTTCATGATTCTCTACCTTGACCTCATTCGCCTGCTTCTAATCTGTTAAAAAGAAGAAAAAAAGAAATGTCTGCAGACAGACAGAGAAGCAGCCAGACCTGAGCTCACCCCTTTTGCCCATCCCAATCTATTTCTTCATTGAATTATCAGCAGCTTACATGAAAGGGACAACCAAACAGTACTGAATCTCACTTAAAGTAAAGTAGTCTTACCGTTGCAAGGTTAACATGTCTCTTTGCACAAATGTTAATCATCTTGTCCTTGGACTAGTATATTTTGGAACCTTTCCCAACTGAACTAGTCTGAAAGTGTATTTTCCAAACCAGGCATTGGACACAATCAGCGTTGTCTTATATTCAGCCCAGTATGGCAGGTTCCGCTTCTAGTTTCCATATCGGTCCGTTGGCCATAATCAGTTCCGACAGGATTTTTAATTGTTCTAAATCTGACCTTTGTAGGGCAAGTATAGCAGGCCCCAGATGCTGTGTACTTCTTGTTATGTTACTCTGGTCCTAAGGGAGTGTGTGTGCACTCCAAGCAACGCAAGGCAGACTTATCTGAGTGTAAAAATACTGATTTGTACTCAGATACAACATACTTTGATGTCTTCTTCTAGTGGTTTTTGCTATTACATGCCTTATTAATCGTTTGTACTATTTTTGTCTGCTTTATGAATAACTTTTTAATATATCAAATGCACCAAATGCACCTACTGTAAAACAAAAAGTATGACTTGTGCAAACATGAAACTGAAACAGGCGAGATGAATGCCTTCTGGGTCTGGTTTTGATAAAAAGAAAGCTAAACTTTAATCTTTTTCGACTCTAGTAAGATTATTGAGTGTAAAATCTTGGAAGTGGGCTCATAATTGGCGTAGCTTTCCATGACTTAACTTCTGTGCTCACATAATTCAGTGATAATTCTTATCTCACTTTGAAGTGAGACAAGTGCAAATTACCATGAGAACACATGGAAGGTTTAAGAAAAATCCATATCTAAACTAAACTGAAGAAGTAGAGTATGAAAAACAACAAGGGCTACATTACTGTGCATTATGATTAAGTACTGAATCAATATTTTTATATCTAAGTGATTTTAAAATTGGAGCTACAATGGTGCAGTTTTGTCAATACTTAATGCATTTGCTAGTTTAATTATCCAGCTGTTTGAAGAGTACAGCTCGTTGCGCTGAAATATGGACTACAATGACAAACAAACTCGATCATTATCCCAGCCTATTATACCATCTTTGATAGTGTTGCACTGAATATAAAGTCTCCATATTTTTGGGGGGCTGGAGAGTTTCCACTGAATTAATTTTCCAGTCTTTCTAGAGTGCTACTTTTTTTCCATTGTATATCTGCAATATGCCAGAGCAGGACATTTTTTCTGGGAGTGTGAAATATGCTTTTCGATCAGATAATGTCACAATTCATGTGTGCTACCAAAGACAATTCAACAAAAGTGGCACATAATCCAAACACAGACGGAGGTAAAAGAAAGTGTAGATGCAGCTTTCTGTCAGCACTGCTAGTGGCTGTCATTGGCAGGCAATATGTTTGGTATACTGAAAATACATGTTCTGTAATGTGAAATATCCTGCTTCTCAAAAACATTAAAGAGGCACACTTTCTCCGCTAGTTGAACCAAGAAGATATTTTTGCACCTGACTCAGAGACTTGATTGGACTTTTTCAGCCTGAAAGGTAAATACTCACTGAAAGCCGACTGCTGAGAGACTGGGGAAAGACCTTTTATGATTCCTTCTCCTGCAGTTACTGTAAGTACAGAGAGATCTACAGAGCCATGTATGATAAACGGTGCAGAGCGTCCGACAAGTTAATATCCCTCTTTCTCACAAAACAGTTTAAGATTCCCGAATATCTGTAATTCTCTGTCACAGAAGGAAGACGAGTTGCGAGGAAAGACAGCAATACAAGTGTTCATACCTGCTCTCGCATACATTCTTCAGCTTGTCAATGCTTGCCCCCAAACAAGAAGCCTGTCCTACCACTCTATTAGTTTTTCACATTTCCCTCCCTCTATACCTGCTCTTGCTTACTTAATCACGTCTTGGCTGCGTCCTTTTGGTGCCTCGCCAACTATCAGACAGATGCCACTGAGTACAGTTTTACACCGGGCACCAAGAATGATAAGGATGTGCCTGAGTAACAGTTAATAGAAAATCAAATTCCTGCATCCATGTATATCTATCTCACAGACAAAGCTGCAGGTAAGAGAAAATAAACTCTAGTTGTGGCACATGCAGCCTGCCCTTGGTACACTGGAAGCACACTACCAATGCCTTCCCCCCACACTCTCTCTTCTTTGGTCCATAAACTTTAATGGCTAACCCCACTGCAGACTAGGTGATAAAAATCAAGGCTCCTTCACTCACAGTCTGTAAACATGACTTGGTAGCAGGTCCAAAGACTGTATAGCCCCATTCAAATCCCCTCCACTGACTTGAGTCCTATATTTAAATTACAGCACGGCAAACTTGGAACTGTTTTGATAGAGTTGCATTTTAATAGACCCTTTTCGTTTCTGTCAGCAGATGAGACAGATCCATATGATCATTCATTGTAAAATATGCAAGTGTTTATTATCAGCTAGTCATTGCAAGCTGCTATCAGCTAGACCTGAAGGAAGGTCTGGTTAGCAACTTCCCCTTCTCTGACTCTGCGGTTAAACTTGAAGTCCTCAAATGCAGCAATAGAATGATGTTGCATGCAGAGAGGAGAAGGATGCACTTTATCATTTTATCACCCACAAAGCATGTTGCTAAGCCTAACATCCTGTTTGTCACGTCATCTCTGTTATCTTGTTTGTGGCGGTAG
Organism: Dicentrarchus labrax; assembly: GCF_905237075.1. Lineage (NCBI taxonomy): Eukaryota > Metazoa > Chordata > Actinopteri > Moronidae > Dicentrarchus > Dicentrarchus labrax. The sequence continues at coordinate 27,091,477 of NW_026136721.1, forward strand.
TATGAAGGTTTTGGTGTCTTGCATAAGGAAAACACTTCTCAGACAAACAATAGCTGAATGAAGCCTGTAATTTTATGTGCAACAGAGTTAGAACATAGGGTTCTATGTAGTAATTCCCTTACATACCCATGAATAGATAACAGGGAATGTGCAGGTTGCAATTCCCTGCCCTTATGTAACAGCAAGAAGCTGCTAGCTCACCCCCAGGCCTGTAAGGCTACAGGCTATGCTGGGTCTCTCTTTTCTACCTCACTTTCTTTCTCTTTCACACACACAAACCCACAAACACAAGCACATGCACAGTAATAGTACTATAATATGCTAGCTCATGCCTGAAGTGGTTGATGGCTCTCTTCTTCAGAGAGCAGGGCTATAGGGGCTGTGAAAGTAAACAGCTCGGATCAAACCAACTCTCAGCTCCCTTTGAAGAGTGCGAGACAATTACGGAGATCAATGGTGCAGCCCAGAGGTGGTTAACAGCCTAGACAGGCAGACAGACAGGGATTGATGCCCCGTAATATCTTGAGAGTCTGCTCCTCAATGACTTCACTGTACAGTCAAATCCAAGGGGTGCCGCATCCTCGCTGAACATACATGTCGGAACACAATGAGCCCTGCCCCGAGGATATGCACTCTGTACCTGGAAGCATTAATCCCTCAGTGTGTGAGATTCAAATACAATTGTGTGGATTTTGCTGCTATATATTTAGAGTTGGAGCAGATGAGGGTCAAAGGTGTGTGTGGGCGGACAGTTCTTTCTGCAACATTTCTCCAACAGACTGGTTGTGCTTTAATACTAATGAGTATCTTCACTATAGATACATTCTATCAAACAAAAAACTTTTATTGGAAAATAATGAGTCTTATTCAATCTCATGCATTTTTTTCCGTGTGTTATGTGTACAGTGTTATGTTACTTTTAGCCATCTTTAACATCATTTGACATGCTAGATACAGTGATAGGCAGTGTGTGTGTGTGTGTGTGTGTGTGTGTGTGTGTGTGTGTGTGTCACTCATAGTGTAAGAGGTGAGTCGTGAACTGTAGCAAGCTATGGCAACACACTCACTCTTACTGTGTGGGAGTTTCAGAGCAAGCTCTCCTGCCCCTTCATTTCTCGTGGCATAACATACAGCTAGGTCCATATAGAAGTTGCAGTTTCAGACAGCTTGTACCACCTTGACTTAGTAAACAACAAGATGCAGGAAAGAGTGGGAGAAGTGCAACAGCCGCTAGCTATTTTTGTTCCTCTGCACGCCACAGCCATATTAGTTGCCTAAATGACATATTTGCCGGTTGATGTGGAACAACACCAACAAAAGAGCCTTTTGAACTAAATATACTGCTTATGTGAAAGTAGAATTTGTCCTTGGTGGCTATGAGATAGCAGATGAATAGATTCAGAACTGTTTTTTTTAGACGTGTATACTCATGAATAGCATATAATTTTTTTTTAAAAAAAGGATAAGATCAAAACAAATATATTTGTGTTTCCTGGGGAGGGAAAAAATGTTTCTTTTAGATATTTAAAGGCTTCCCACCCTCTTTGGGTGTGCAGAGGGGAAACAATGTTGGCTGATTTCTGATTATCATATAATTCCATCTGCGCTCACAGAACAGAACAACAAAGCAGCGACAAGAACCCTTCTGCCCCACACTCATTTACTTTTCAGTCCTCCTGGGTGAGGGGCGGAGGAGAAAAGCAATGTGTCATTATCTTCATCAACAAACTTAGAAGGCTGACTGCTGTGCAAGTGGTGATATACTTTAATGTTGGCACCGTTGGCACACAGCGATGATCAGACAGACAGGAGAAAGTTATGCATTAATGTCATAAAATGCTTTGTTATTACATCTATCTCGACTGACCGACTCCAGGGTTTTAATTGCACGCACCTAGTGTGACTTTACTGTACGCTGAAATCCACACTCATGATTCCAAATGTTGCTTGCCCACAGACTAACGCATGTGCAGGCACACAAAAACTCACACACTGTACAAGACCCTGGCCTGGCTGGCAAGCTCATCAGTGGCTCAGTTAGCCATGGAAAATAGCTGCCTTCAAACACACACACACACACACACACACACACACACACACACACACACACACACACACACACACACACACACACACACACACACATACACATACACAGCCAACAAGCATCAGCACTTTCCACCCGTGCCTCTCAAAGGAAACCATTACACTGCAGAAACCCACGGGAAGCCAGGCAGAAAGGGGATTTTCTCAAGCACTTTTCCCTCTTTCTCCCTCCCTCTCTCTCTCTCACTCTCTCTCTCTCTCTCGCTCTCTCTCAAAAAAGAAAAAAACTAACTTACACTAAGCTACTTTTGCCAGAGAAAAAAAGATTACAGTCAGCCAAGCGTCTAATTCACCTGTGACCCAATAATTCATTTGGCTGATAATCTGCTATTGCAGGTGACACCAACAATCACTGATATGATGGGTAGAGAGACGATGGAGGGTTAGGAGAGGTATGGGTTGGGCTGATTGGTGGAGGAGATATTTGATTAAATTCTCAAATGAATAATGCATTATGAAATTGATCCAGACAAATCCCACCTTGAGGAGATTGGAGTAGGATTATACAGGGAAGGGTTTGGGAGAGGTTATGACAAAGAGGAGGTTTCCTGGAAAGGGGCACTTCAGCATCAAGTGGTTACCTGGTGCTTGATAAGGCAATTTGCCAGGCCCCATTTATATGCACGTCAGTTGCATGCTGATAGGACGTACTGTCAGTTACATGCACAGTAATAGATTATGAGAGATTTAGCCTGAATAGTATATTGTACATGTCCATAACCTTTATTCTACTGTGGCCTTAAGAAAAACCAAGTGCAAGCAGTTTCTGTTCCATCCTCTTTTTACAATCAGTTGCATCCTGATGTATAGCTAACTTTAAGGGAATGTCAGTTTTATCCTATTGAAAGTAATTACCAGGTTATATGTTATAAGGATATCATCTATATAAATTTAGTTATGGAACAGTTTTACATTTTGGTAAATATGTTTATTCACTTTCTTGCCAACATGAGAAGATTGATACCACTCTCAAGTCCGTACAGTAAATATGAAGCTGGAGCCTTAGTTTGGCATTAAGAAAAACGCAATGTGTTGTTTTTACACTTTGGCTTTCATACTGGTTAAACAAACAAGATACAACGTGTTGAAAAGCCTTTCGATGGAGCAGGGCTGATTTCCAGTCATTTTGGTAAGCCAAGCTAAACAGCTGCTGGTTCTAGCTTCATATTGAACAGACAAAAATGAGAGTTGTTTCGATCTTCTAATTTAGCTCTCAGCAAGATGGGGACCAAGGGTCTTTCCCAAAATATCCCCAAAAGTATTCCTTTAATTTTGCTCATGTGTAGATATGTACATTATATGTATACATCATGTTTTTTCCTCCTCTCTATTTACTGCACTTAATGCCGATTGTTTTTGTATATGTCTGAGTGGATATACACAGTATTTACAATGATTACACTGGCAAGTTCGATACCCATGTTCTATCTAAATGTTTTTAAATCACCTATAAATGATGTGTCTTTTCTACAGAATTAGAATCAAAATACAGCATAGTAAAATACTAATGAAAATACACTCAATTCATTGGCACCGAACTCACTGTCTCCAGTAAGGCTTCCTTGTATTACTCATGTATAAATAGAATGTTTACTAGTGTACTACTTGTGTTAACTTGTGGCTTTACCCTGGAAAGAAAGGGCGTCTCCTCATGGCAAGAGCGCCAGACATCTGCTCAGCAGTTTTTATAAGTAATTAGCTTCTCTGCTTAGATGTAGTTGGTTGCTTTTAATGAGCGTGCACTATTCCAACAACTATTTTCACGAATGACTGCATACACTCTCACAACAAAGCCTAGAGTGCACTTAATTTCAAACAATTGTAAATATTAATTGGCACAATGAGTCACTTTATTGAAGTGCATGTCAACACAGTGGGGGGTGGGAAACATAAGCAGTTATCTGGTGCCTTTCTAAATATAGTACACAGGAGTTTGAAGTATTGTTAGCCAATAAAATGATATCATTACTGTGAGAAAACACTTCTGACGCTCAGGCTGTGGCAAGAGCCTAAAATGTTTTCGAAAACATCGCTGCATCGTGACATGTTACGCTCCTAACAGCCTTTCCATGGGGCTTTTCAGATGCCATATGAGACACATGTAGTGTTAACCTGACATGGCAGAGCGAGTGCTCAGTTGTCAATAAAAATGCTTTAGAGTGTTTAAACTTTCTATTCTTCAGGGTCGGGGACCATTTATTTCCCCCTCAATTGTCATCCGTCTGGCTTCAACACTTTTACAAGTGTGCTAAAGTTAACAGGATTTTCTTTTTAATAAGAAAAGGCAGACAGAGCAGTTCTTTCAAAGCTTTGAGGCCAATCTCGCCCTATCTCTATGGAACTTCATGTTGAAGAAGCACTTCAGTTCATTACTATGTCAAATGTATCAGTCTTATGAAAGGCAAATCCCATTCAAGTTTTGGAGGCTTGCCATAAGTATATATTCGGAATCCATAATATTAAAAGCTGCCATGGTCTTGTCAGTGATGAACTTGATTTGCAGGCTTTGTTCGCAAACAGGACAGACTTTACCGCTCTAATATCAGCCCATTATCTATACATTTTACATGCCACTGGCATCTACAGCAGGACTTTCAAGCTGCTTTAATGTAGCTCAAGCACTTAAAGCAAAAGTCTCATCCAGAGGTGTTTTATTTCTGCCTAAGTGAACGCTTCACCAATTATCATACAAGGCAAAACAGGTTGTTCTCTCCTTTCTCGCCTGAGGTTTTATCCTTTCACTTTTGCTTGTAATGGGGGATGAAACGCTGAGGCCACGGGCGACAGTAATAGAAGCAGTGTTAAAAACAAAATCAGAGTCTTAGTAATGAAGTGAATAATTAGCCAGGCTGTCAAAGCACAGAAATTTCAAGTTAGAAAAAGAATTCAAGGAGAATTTATGAAAGAGGATTTCCGCAGACACTCTGATGCCCGTTGGCTACAGGGCGGATAAAAGAGAGGCAATTCCAAGATTTGGAGAGGCAACTGGAGGTTCACAGAAGTGTAATTGTGCAATCCATCAAATGCACTCTTTGTTGCCTGCCTGGGTAGGATGTGAAATTAAATGCACATAAATGAAGATAATTTATGGCCAGTTGGAATGGGTAGAATGTGAGAGTGGCAAAAGTGGAACTTCTGTATACAGTATATCATAATCACTGAGACTGCAGCACTTTTCTCTGGTGAAAGTGAGGGTGTTACTACACATCATCCCTGTATGATGAAAGCCAATAGTTTCTCACACACACCCACAGTCGGTGGTGTACACATACGGGAAATTATGTACTTTTTACTCCACTAAATGTATCTGACAGCTTTAATTACTAGTTACTTTACAAATTACAGATTTGTACACACAAAATATATGAATGTGAGGACAAGCTGCTTTTCTTTTACTTATCTGAATAATCATGAGGTTTATACTGTTGGTTGAGCAAAACAAGTACTGTGAAGTTGTCACTTTGTGATGGCTTTCTTCACTATTGAAGAACTGTTTTTTTAATTGAAGTTTTACAAACCAAACAATCCAAAACCAATTGATCAATGGAGAAAATAATCAGCAGAATAAACCACAATAAAATCAATCATTACTTCAATTAGTTCTAAAATAGTTTAAATGAGCTCCACCTCAACCAGCTACAACTGTTAACCTACTTTTAATGCACGACTAAAAATAATGATATATATTAGTGTAAGACACAGGAGACATTTGCATTAAGTACTTTTAATACTTTAAGTACATTTTCCTGATTTCGTACTTTTAGTTAAGGAGTTTTTAGCTGCTTATAAAACAGTCTCAGTTTAATATTGATGCCTGTACATGACCTACATACAGTATACACACCAGACCATCAGCAAACAAATTGGCTTTTTCTATATAATCATTCTTAATGCTTACAACCTGGTCAGATTCGGTCGGATAAAACGTGAAAGGCCCTTTCTGAGCCTGAGTTTGGTTTGTCTGTTCTGAGGAGCCACTTCGTCTGTAGACAAAAATTGCTTAATCTAACGTAATGAAAACACAACAATTCTTATTTTCAGGTGATTATTCGATGATGAAACTATATCTGTGGATATTTGATTCCATTTCTGCCAATACCTTTTCCTAAATGTTGCACAGTGGACTTGGAAGTGGAAGTAGGAATATGAATACTTCCTCCACCACTGCCCACTAGCCACCCTTCAAGTTCCCACTGTTACGATTTGCCTGCATCTGTGTGGCTCACTTGCCATTGACGTGACTGACAAGTGTCAAACCTGTCACCATCCATGGAGCTCACTCCTCCTCTCTACTATGATTGGCAGGAATCAGACCCCTGCTAACTTTTCATAAATGAATTCAAGTGGTTGATTGACTCAAGGGTCAGACAATTGAACCAGCTTGCTAATGAAAGCCAAGGTAGAATTTTCTATCATGCACATACTAACATCTTCAACCTGGAGCTATCTTTGGCATTTCTAAGAATGTAGCACACCCCCTTCATGTCTCAGCCTGACACGCCATATATTGTTTTCCTTATATTGTTAGTTCGAGGAAGACAGCTGGTTTAATCCCTGAACCCAGCAAGCTAAATCAGTGGGATGAATCAGATTTATGCATCATAAATGATACTTTTTCTATAACAATATTTTGATGCAAGTAAAGTGTTAAGGTTACAAGGAATGATAGAAACATTGCTCTGAGATTACATAGGCAATGACATTATCCTAGAGGAGGCTCTGAATAAACCTGTATTTTGCAGGAAACTAAAAGACCTAATTTAATAAGGCAGGGTTCACTGTTATGTACTGACTATCTTTGTGACATTTTAATATACTGTGTTGGTATAACACTAATTGGACAAGAAAGTATGCATCCATTGTAATGACGTCTATCCATTAGAGCAGTAGTTCTAATACTAAAAGTACCATTAAACTATCTTACATTTTCTGACTACAAGACTGCCAGCTAGCAAGAAAGAAAGAGAGAAAGGTCACTAGTTTGACTAATTTTAGTATTGCCGACTTGAACAGTAGTACTTTTCAGCACTTGTGACATTGGCTGACATTGCCACAATGATGGTGAGGGAAGCAAAGTGGCCATCAGACAAGAGACAGTCCTTATCTGAGGACTGTTACTCTCGTAGGTTATCACTGCTCAGCTGTCCACCCAATCACTACCAAGACCTTTCTTGGATATCTCTGAGATTGGTTCTTGTAAAAGTGTGTTTCTGTGTGTGTGTGTGTGTGTGTGTGTGTGTGTGTGTGTGTGTCTGCGTGTGTCCCCTCTAGCCCTCTCTCAGTGTCTGCTCTGTTTCCCTGTCTGCTTCCATTTCTCTCCCCTCTCTCTCTTTCTGGCAGTAAACTCGTGCACTTACAGAAAATTCCCACCACATTGACACTCATCCAGCTAAAAGCAAGTGGCTGTGCCAAAAATATGTCAAGTCACCGCCTTTTACACATCATGATTATTGACAGGGCAGGATTAACTGAGGCTGGGATTCTCCATACTTCAGCAGTTCATAATTGGAGCGACAATTCACTATGGAACAGTGGATGCTCAAACTGCCTCTTGAGATGTGGCTAATATCTGCCAGTCATACAGTTCTCAAATCAGGTAGAATAAGCAAAATGAGAGAATTTGCAAGGATTACAACAATGTAACGTTGTATATAGTATTGAGTGACTGAAAGCTAACACAATTGTGTATGGGTAATGTACTATCTGTTAAGTGAGTTATTTTAGCATTTAAATGTATGTGGAATTTGAAAATGTTGACTTTTTTAATGAAATCTAAACTTTGTCTCTCTGAAGGCCTTCCATCCCTGAAACATCTGGTAAATAGTTTCACAATTAAAAAAAAGATGTATGTTAACAACTGAAATAGAGTCACAAATACATCTAACTGCAGGAGACAATACTAAATCATCGTCATCTGTAAAGTCAATCTTTGTCAAGCAAACAACAATCGGCGATGCAAAAATTTGGCTTTTGCCACTGTATTGTCTATGTAACACATCAATGTTTTTCGAGTGAATATTTTAGTCAAACATATATAAACTGAGCTAGCAACTTTTTTTTTTGTAAATTATGGTTTGCCCAATACAAGTAACAAACAACAACTATTTCAAATTCAGTGTGAGATTGAGTAACGTCTACATCAAAGTGTGTAACTTTGCGGCTGTTGCTAATGCTCAATATTAGCAAAGATATATATTGTAGATATTTCTGTAACAAGTTCAAGTTAGTAAAGCATTTTGTGTTTTTTCCCAGCACAAGTAAGAGAAGATATTTCGATAGGTAAATATTATAACTTATTTTACTATTTTACAACTTATATTTGAATTGATCTGTCTAGGCAGATGGCGGCCCGCCTCGATTCAGGGTCTGCTTGAGGCCACTGTCGCCAAGTGCTTGCCCATAGTGGGAAATGTTGGGTCTCTGTAAATAATTGTATATGGAGTATGTTCTAGATCTGCTCTATATTAAAAAGTGTGCTGATATTAACTTCTGTTATGATTGAATTTAATTTGAAAAGTTCAAGCGGGAACCCACTGACAAAATCCAACAACACCCCATCCTATCCATGCTTTGGGACTCCTCATACAACCTCTATCCAATTTTCTCAGCGGGCGTGTGTGTGTGTGTGTGTGTGTGTGTGTGTGTGTGTGTGTGTGTGTGTGTGTGTGTGTGTGTGTGTGTGTGGCAAAAAGGCCAGCAGTTTGAGATGGAACTTTGATCAGCTCTTTCTCCATTGCCCACTGAATCAAAGATATCTTGCTCCATCCCTTTAGTGCAGATGGTGTGTGTGTGTGTTTTCATCAGGCAGCCTGTGGCGGCCAGAGGAAGAAATGGCCATTATAGCAACACAGTAAAAAACCCTCTGCTTGTGTTTTATTTGATTGAATACATTTTATGGCGGCTTTATGGAAATGACCGGACATGCCCCATTTTCCTGTTTTACTCAGATGAGGTCTTTTGTTTGTCACACTACGGTGCACATCACAGAAACCAATCAAAATTCCTCACCATGGCCCGTAATAGGAATGCAAACTGAAAACTGCATTACACGTTCATTCCAGATTGCAGAGAGCAAAGGCAGGATAAATGAGGCTGTGATTAGAGAGAAGAGCTCTTCCAGAGGCAGCTGTCCCATCTCTTTATACCACAAGAACACTCAGTAATAGGTTTGCACTGACAACAAACCACAGGTCTGTCATTAGCAGGGTGTCTTCAGGCCTCTTCACGGAGGTAAGTGAGCACAAACCTGATGCACCAAACACACACAAATAATCTTATTTACCTCTTTCATATGCTTTTAACTCAAGCCCGCTATTTATCTCACCTCTCTCAGATGAGCCTTGCTCTGATTTCTGATGAACTTTGAAGATAATGACTGGGTGCAGAGATTTAATCCAAGAGCCCTAAATGGTTCGTCTGACCACATCTTCCACTCCAACCTCCAATGAAAATAAAAGCTGCTTTTTACTCGAATCCGTCGCCTGTATTAGAAATGCTATTATCATTTAGTGCTTTCTCTGATGACAGCCAGATACGGTTTTCTCTTATTCCTAGTTTAACCAATGTTTGAGACAAGATGCATCAAATTAGTTATACTTTGAGTCGTCTTTGTTTAAGTCATTATGCTCAAAGATTTGGCTGAGCCTGTGATAAGATTACTTTAAATGAAGTGAACTCTGTGAAGTATATCTCTTTTCAGCCAGAGTGATTTTGTTCTTGATTCAGTGATCAGAATGCGAGCTGAAAGGGAATTTATTGTCCCTTGGAGCCATTCAAAGTGCAGTTGCAGGTAAGACATCAGTGACAAAGTAAGGCTAGCCTGTCATCCTTTGACAACTAGGGCTTGAGGGGGGGATCACTTACACCTGAGAGATATCTAACCCTGTCGTTCTCCTTCTCACACCTCCACTCCCTCACTTATCGTTCTCTCAGACCTGTGCGTGTTCTCAAATATTCATGACCATGCAGCCAGTGTCATCTTAGAATATCTAAATGGGAAGCCCAAGGCAGAGGGAAATCATCCTACTATGAAATTCTCCGGTCCTCTACGAATGTTAAAGCAGTCATCTATAAACCTCGCTCCATCAGTTCCCTCCCCCTCACTGTTACAATTTCTTCCGTTCTTATTTCCACTCCAAAACTCTTCTGGTGAATAGACGACGTGGCAATTCAGACAAAATTGCAAATTTGCTACGTTTTTTAATAGAAATTCAGTGGTTACCATGTGTGCTTTTTTTTCCATTTCAGTGACAACATCTGCCACCGGACCTGAAAGTGATATGTAAAAGTTGACGGCTGATTTGTAAAACACATACACATACACACAAACACAACAAATTGCCCCCCATGCTCATTCTCAAAAAAAAAGCAACATTAAATGACTGAGCCTTGGCTGAGTGATTCCCGATCTGCCACTTAAGCGACTGGGGGCTGACGCATTGTGCCAGCTCATGTTCAGGGTCATGCCTGTGTCACTTAAAGACTCTTTAATGAGACCCAGGCAAGCAGGCTGTGCCCAGCCGAGCGAAGACGAAAGTCTAAAAGCGACCACAGCATGAGAGCACTGGTGCCTGGGTTAAAAAAAAAAAAAAAAAAAGAGGAAATAAAGATCCTCAACTATTGCAAGGCCCCTACATGTGTTCTTCTAACACAAACGGGGAGATTTTGTGAAGTGGCTACAAAAAGTCTTTACCTGACAAAAAGTTGTGATGCAGCTCATCATTCAAAACTTTTTTCCTTTGAAGGTGGTGGGGGTTGTGGAGATGAGTGTAGAAGGCTCAACAGGACCTGTCCTGTAAGGCTGTTAGTTCAGCCTTGAGCTCCAAAAGCCAAGCTAGAGTGAAATGCTGTGTTGTGTATCAGTGATATTCTTGACAGACTGACAGGTGCTACTGAGAAAAATCACTCACAGAGAGAGAGAGTGAGGGACAGCATAAGAGACTTTCAAAACCACAAATTCGAAAGCAGTTTAATAAAATATTTTTTTATACAGTGCCTCAACAATATAGTATATTATAAATATTTTTTTTAGGTATCAGTAAAATATTTTTGTGTCCAGGCATTAGCTTGCTTGGCCACCTGTTCAGTTTATTAAAACCTCTGGTGGCAGCGCACAGCACAGCACAAGAAATACTCCCAGGATCGAGGCAGGCAATGAATGGATGCTTTATACAGTGCTGAGCTCACATGGGTGTTGTTGAACATGAATATTCAATACACACCTTAGAATAAACCATTGTGTTCCCATTTGAAGCAAATTAATTGTGGGATTATGTTTCAAGGATATATTCAAAGAGGAAATTACTATAAAGGTAGACACACAAGGTAATGTCAATCCACAGAAGTGCAACAAAATGTTGTGCTACGTGATAAAACTTGGTTAAAGTAAATTGATTTACAGATTTAATTTTTCTACATCTACATTTAATTAGTACCGCACAAGTATAGAAGTTTTAACTTTGTTTTCCATTTAATGTTGTTTTTCAAGTAACAGGACATGAGACATGAGGCTCCTTTAAAGAGCATACTGTCCAATTGAGTTTCAATTTCAATGAATCTGTGAACGATTTAAACACTTGATACAAGGAGCAAGCACAACAACAAACTCAGAGAACACACTCAGAAATTTGGCGAACAAAGGTATCTTGGCACGGCGCAGCACAAAGAAGCAGGATGAATATATTATCCTGTTCCATGAATAGTTGGACGAATATATTATAGCAGGTGGAGTTTGTATTAGCCTCAGATCAACTCTCCTCTTTACCTTTATTACCAGCAGAGTTCTCTAAGCAGAATACTGTCTCCAGGAGGCACAGAGTCCCATGGCACAAATATACATTGTCCAAAATACTAAGATACGGCACACCAAATATGTACAGTATGCAAGATCAGATGATGTCCCTGCTTCAGCTGAATTTAGGTCTCAGGAGAGACACATATGTGAACACATAGTGCATGCAAAGTTATTTTAGAAGACAGAATCTGTACAGGTGTACAGGTGTACAACTACACAGGTGTACAACTGCACAACCCATAGGACAATAACATGTGTTTGCATTTAATATGGTCTATTGCTCTTTTTTTTAAATGAAAAGTGTATATTGAGTAAGTCAGATAGGTATGTTCTGTAGGCTATTTATGTGACTGCATGAACTGACAGCTCCCCATAATAATCCCATTAACATTCATTTATTTCAGTTATCCAGAGGAAATTATGTTTGAGTTGCTTCAAGAAAAAAATGTCCAGAGATGTTTGATGGAGCCCGGGACACATCCTGGGGATGCTTCCTGAATGATTACTCTATAATGTGTGCAGAGTGGTGTACCAGCCTCGTGTTTAGAAAAACAAAGAAACATTTATACATATTTCAGTATAGCTTGGTGTGATATTTGAAGATTAAAGCAATGAATGAAGATAGCCACACTGTTTGACCTACTACAACTACCACTCCACTGAAATAATGCCCTCTTCAGAGCGGGGATTTGACCATGCAAACACCCACACTGAAAAGCCTGTTATAAAGTCTGTTTAAAATGTCTGAATCAGGATTCTATGTCTGGCTCTCTTTCCCATTCCCACTTATGTGTCGTCTAGTTTCTCCTGGGGTTCAACGCCTGAGGACGGGCTGCTATGCTCAGATGCTCATGGAAGGCTGCACACCCTTTTCCTTCAAAACTCAAGGCAAAGGTCTCGGTCCGAGACTGAGACTACGAATGATTACGAAGATAGTGCCATAATTCACTGCCTGCTATAATTCATCACATAACTCTTTATAGCTCAGAATCTGTAGGATAAATTTAAACATAATGAGATTCTGCTGCAGATTTCTCACAGCTTTTCATGTTCATCCCCTGTAAAGTTTAAAGCTCAGTACTGCACAACCAACATTTGAAAGATGACGCTGATGAAAGGTGAGCTTCACGACTTGCTTTGAACAAATTCTCATCATTATCTCTCTCTTTCACACACACTGGGTTTTTTTTCAACATGCAAACATACAACACACACACACACAAACCCACAACAACTGTTTACTTACTGATTCCTGGCTCTTGTCCTTTGCATCATACACAGTCAGCTTGACTAGTGTCTCTGGGCTAGCAGGATACTCTGAAGGGAAGGTCACCCCCGTCAGAAACAGCGGGTCTTTGTTCGCCTGTCAGAGAGAGGGGCAACACAGAAACAGGGTAAGATACTGAATGTGTGTGTGTGCATGTGTGTGACAGTGTGTGCCCTTATGCACATTTGAACTGCAACACACATGTTCATAAAAAAGCAGGAAGCCAAAGGGAGAAAATGACGGAGGGAGACTTTGGTGGGTAAATGAGCCAACAGCTGGGCTCAGTCTGTCCTCCTCCTCCTCCTCCTCCTCCTCCTCCTCCCAGCGTTCCTCCCCACTCCCCACTCCCCTGCTGCCTCTCCTGGGCACGAAAAAGGAGTAGATAGAGCTCTCCCAGGTGGGTCTACCTGGAGCTCTGGCTGCCAACTGAGACTTCAGGCCACGAGCAATGAATGTTGACAGGCAAGTTGGCACAGTGGCAGGGTGGCAATGGGATTAAACCAGTGCTCACAGCAGCCTGTGTTGTGTCTTCAAACATACCAGAGGGCTGCATGGCATTAGCTAATATTTACTCACAACTCTCCTGAAATCACAATATCCAGTCATCACTTTTAACTTCTATGCCTTTGGAGCTGCAGGGCTATCCATGGCCTGCAGTGTAAAATTGTCCACCCTAACACAGGTGTTACTGGTATTTACTTTAGATGTAAAACCCTCTCTAAAACACCTGCAGTACCAGTAAAGTAAGAACCTGATGTCACTTGTTTCACCCGTATAGTTTCACCTGTTAGGAGGAATTTTTCAAACAACAGAAGGCACCATGACATAAGGCAGGTTTCTCTTCCATAATCTAACTAATGTCCCACGTTTCAAGAACATTCTGAAAAAAGGGACATATTCTGTCAGTATCAAGGTAATATACCTTTTTTCAACATGGTATTGAGAGACAGGAGATTCTTGTTATTTGCAAAACAGCAGAATGGAACCTCATGAACTGAAGATTTGAAAAGATCTGTTAGGATTTTCAGCGTAGTTAGATGCCCATGTGGTGGCATCTGGACAGATTCAGCAGGTTGAGGTGCATACATTTCCCCAATTATGACCTTGAGTCAATTCCAGCTTAAACTAAAATTATATATGTATTTTTTTTTTTGCAGTGCATAGAATCAGCAATTAATCCTAATATAAGTGACTTTTATTGCACCAGAAGCTGAGGGGCTTTTTAGGGACGATTGTTCAGCCATTTGGTGTTGTCTATTTGAACCAATTCAAAGCACTTTGTGTTTACACAGGGGACTTCCTCTTCCTCTGCTGCGCACTGATGGGCGTCTTTAGAACACAATCCTTTGGGACTGTGTGGGGACAGGCTGGGAAGTGGTAATGAGACTGATACAGACAGACTGGCAGACATGTATGAAATGTATGGTCACACCCTTCAATTAAAAAACATCATCTCAGAAACCACAATATGCATATGTATATATGTATGGCTGTGTCAGCCAAATCACAAGTGAAATATTCTAACTGGTCTGTTTCACTGCATTTTGTTAGGTAAACCTCTTCACTCACACAAAACAAAATATTTAATAACTCATTTTGTTGTTAGTTATTCTAAATTTGGAATCATTAGCATGAACAACAAGCTAATGAAAAATAAACAAAAAAATGATATTATATAATCAAAATTAGAAGACGATGAGAAATAACACCGATGTATTACACAGACTTTAAACATTAGAAGAATAAATCAACAACATTTTGAGAAGGAAATAAAAAATGGATACCACACTCCCTATTTCTCTACTTAAACACATCTGTGGTTGAGAATTGGTTTGTAGGCGCTGGTCTTTCCATTAATCACAGACATAAACATAACATGCACAATGGCTGATTGCTGCCTCAAAAAGCCTAAACATTCCCTTAATTTGTTATTAATAGACAAAACAAACGCCAAATGAATGATAAATCAGCATAACTGCAGCTCAGGTAAGAATGACGCACAAACACGCCTCAAGACTTTGCCTACATTAAGAGGTTGTCTGAGGATAGAAAGCCAAAGCATTAAGGGCCCTAAAACACACACAGATAGAATTATGTGTTCAACTGCACACACACATACACAGAGGGAACATGCAGACCCACCTCCTCACCGCACCACTAACCCCACTGATCCTTCAGAAATCTTCCATGTGCTGACGGAGGGGAAATAAAACAAGTCTATTGCTTCTTGTTTCAGCCTCTCTAGACATGGTAGTACCAGTCTTGTTGCCTGGTGCCATTTTGCTGCCCAACCATGAAGCTTTGTGGTTTGTGTACACTAACATCCTAAACACACAGTCTGATTCAGCACAGCGGGTACAGACACAGAGGAACCAGTGCACTGCTTTGAGCTCAGTGCAAATCTGGATGTATATCAGTACTGTACACTGACAAAAAGACAGACAGAGCCATTATACTCAAGAATGTTCAGGTACACACACACACACACACACACACACACACACACACACACACACACACACACACACACACACACACACACACACACAAAACCCCTTACACCTCCCTCACTGGCCCACTGAATAGGCCTCATTCAGACTTACCAGCATGCTTGGCAGCCTCAGCTGTGGCTGAATCTTCTTAGCGCTACCGATGGGCTGAGATGAGCTGAAGTGTTAAGCCTGTCTTCATTTACACAGAGAAGTTAACCAGACTGTCATACAAGTGGTCAACATATGCTATGGGAGACAGCTGCCCCTCTCTTGTCTTTTTGTCCGTTTGGGTTACAAACCCCGGTGGAACGGCCAATTTAGGCCATTAGAGGGTGTGTGTGTGTGTTTGTGTGTGATTGGGTTGGAGGGGAAGTACAAGTATTCTGGCTTGAATCTCCCTACATTAGAGGTTTTTGTCCCTCCCTTGACCACTCATAATTACACACACATACACACCCGCAGACACACACACACACACACACACACACACAAATACTAGACATTTTGGACTTGTTCCAGGCAGGGGGTTCTTCACTTGACTAGCATGACATCAAAGGCCGTTTTATCCCTTGGCTTAGCGTGACGTCAAATCCCCTCGAGTACCACCACTCCTGAACCCATTGCACATGTTTTAGGAATGGGATTTTCCTACGAGATGTTAGATAGCATTTTTGTATTGCCGGCTACAAATACAATTTCTCAAAGATGTTTTCTATTCCACTTTAAAGATATTTAAGTTTTCCCTGGGTCTTTTCTGTTTTACCAGCAGCAAATTAACATACAGTACACACACTGAGACATTAACTCGCTCTGTGGAGATAAGAAGGCCTTTTGTGGAAATATGGCACTGTGTCCCAGTTCCATACAATACAGTGTATAATAACACTGAGTATGAACTATGTACAAATGTTAACGGTGCATTATTTGGGAAATCAGCATACAAGAAATGAATGTAGACTCTGTTTTGTACTAATAAGAAATGAAACCGGTGTTCCCAGATTCAAGACACCAGACGATCCAAAGTAGCCCAATTTCTTATTTCCATACATTAACATTCATACAAAAAGTCTTCACTTACCGTATGTAAACAGAGTTAAGTCTTTGATGACAGAGATGACCAAATAATTATTAGAAAAGTTTAAACTTTTAATGAGTTGAAATGACATTTGGTTTTATCGATCATCAGTCATCAGTCATTACGTGCTGACCAATGCACACAGTGCTTTGTCATTAGAAGAGGGGACCAATCATTAGAATATAGACTAACTTTTTTAAAGGAAACAACCCAAGTAGTACAAGATACAGCCTCAATTATCCCAAGCTGCCCAAAACTATTTTTACCTGCCCAATTAGACAACACCAGCACCAATAGACTGGCTTTTTTTTGGATCTATATGAATCTTTTTTACCTTCTTTTCTATTTTTGAAATATGAAAGTAGAATAAACAAACGGCCAATAACATAATATTTTTGTTGTCTGTGTTCATAAGAGGCTGTCACATTACCATCTGCAATTCTCGCTCTTTTTTCCCCACAGTAAGTAGTTAAATAATCTCAGCTGTATTGTGGGAAACATTAAAACATTGTTTAATGTTTCGGTACAGTAGTAGTTTAAGATATTTAGTTAAAGTAATAATAACGTAATTTAAGATGACACTGTTGATACCTTTATTTAGCATATTCTGTGTTCTGTAAAACTTTGACTTTTTCATATAACACCCGAAGAGGTCATTTTTTAAAAGTAAGTCCAGATCCAAGATGATTAAATGCTATCCTGTTCTTTTCATCTGACCCCTGTCTAGTGATTCATGGGTAAGACTAGCGAGGGCTGTGTAGCAGCTGGCATGTTCCATCATTTATCTTCTAAATTAAACCCTTGCATCATATACCATGGATTCCTGATAATATACCTATCACATGAGTAGAACTAATGCTGAAGCTTTCATGTAGCCAAGACTCCAACCAGTGTCCAGCAAAGCCAGCAGCAGCTGTTGAGAGCAGGCATCCCGGGAATGTGACAAACACAAGTAGCAGTTGAGCTGTCTTCAGATTCATGCTACACACACAGTGGGGCTCCCCAGTATACACATACACACAAATACACACCCACACACATGCACATAGATCCTCCTTTGGCCACAAAGGTTAATGAACATCTGCTGCTCTGCATATTGGATGACAATGTATGAGTGGGAAACCCTACTGATAACCACTGTCCTGACAAGTAACCTCTGGTCCTCTAAACAACACACAAACACTTCATTCAAAGAGGATTTTAATGTCACATTGACTTTTTTCAATGTTGTTCTCCTTCTGAGTCAAAATAACGCTACTATGACTGATCTGATTTATTTGAGTTCTGTGTGAAGAGCTAAATATACAGGTATATGTAATAGTGGAGATCATCACTTTTATTACACTATGCAGACTAATAAAATGAATATATGGCAGAGAAAACTCCTCAGACTATCTTAAACATCTCTTAGAAGGCTGCAAACCTCTCTTTTAAAACAGACTTGTAAAATCACACAGAATGTCCACATACCCTGTTTTTGTGAAGTCGAAAGCAGTCCATATCCTCAGCTCCAAATCCTGAACACTACAGCCATGAAATCAAAACTCCAGCAGCACTCCGAGTGTCTGCAGAGCTGGCTGAGCCAGCATACAGTATCCTACCACATCCTGTGTTCCTACACACACATACTCAAACACACACACACGCACACATACATACACACTCACACTGCTGTTCCCTTGTCACGACTGAGGGGGAAAAGCAGTTGAAATGCAGCCTTTGAAAGAGACGGTTATGCTAATTTAGCTTTACTGGATTAGCAGGAAAATAATGTGCTTCAGGAAACTTTGCCCTCATATGAGGAAAAAAAATGTGCGTGTGTGTGCATACATGTGTGTAAGTGGGTGTTTCATAGTGGGACAGGGGGCAGCTGTTGCCGCCCGAAAAACACTTGTGTGCCTGTTGCCTTAGCAACAGTGCTGTCACACTGGAGGTAATAAAAGAAGCATTTAAAGAAGTCAAAGAGCATAAAAACACTCTGACTGTATGGAACTCCCACACAGCTAAACCCACAAGCAAATACTGTACACACTGCGAGATACAACTGATTACACACAGAAACCCTTTAAGATGTCTGGACTGTCACAGAAAAAAAAAGAGGGTTAATGCTCATTGTCTGTTCCAGTTCAGTGAGTCAGATGAGGAAAAAATGGTTGAGAAAAAGGAGGGCAGACAGAGATGGAGAGACTGAGATGGAGAGAACACAAACGAAGGCCCAGTGACCCAGAGACACAGCAAAACAACAAACATCAAAGGTCACAGAGAGGCAAGGATAGGATGGTGCATGTATGTGGCTGTACGTGTATATCTGTCTGTTTGTGTGTGTGTGTGTGTGTGTGTGTGTGTGGGGCCTTACCTCCACTATCTCTGTGCAGGCATGAGAGACGAGGTGCTGCTTGTGGGGATCTATGACAGCCACCTGGACCAAAGCATTGGGCTTCCTGTCTCTGCCTGAGGCCACCAGATCATTACAGGCTACAAAGAGGAAGAGAGGGAGAGACAATGGCGGGGGGAGAGGATGGAGAGAACAAGAGACAAGAGGAAAGCAAGGAGGAGAAGAAGAGGACCAAAATCAAAATCAGACAGGATAATCCTTAACGATTGACACAAATCACACAACACTGGGTCACAAATGGAGAATGTGACAATAAATGAGGGAACAGGGTAAATAAAGAGAAAAAAGGAGAAGCAAACTTCTAAGGTTAAAGATATATAAATATCTACTGTCAGATTAGATGTCAGATGCCAAAGCATTAAAGAGCTGCATCAACACAAGAGTTAAATCTACTGTCCTCACTCTCTGTGTCACTTTTAAACACAAATTTTGAGCAAATAAATAAAATATATATATACACTGAGATATAAAATTGTTGCCTCAGCAGTTGATTTAAAATGGTTGCGAGGAAAGTAGAATTCCTTCTGGCGGTGAGATATCAGTTTTATTAGGGCTTTCATTTTCGACAACAAAAGCAGCTTCTCACCGGCTTCCAAGGACAGGAACAGACTATGCATCCCACAATTCCTTTATAGGAAACCAACGCTTCCTGGTTACCAACAGAAACTCCCCGTAACAAGATAGCACTCGTGATCACAGCCAAATTGATGCATCTTTCCTTGATAAACACTGCAGTACTAGGACATCCTTGTTATCTCTTTGGTAGAGTCAGATATAAGGTAGTAAAGTTCCACTTCTGACAGAGTCACACAGCAACAAAACACCTTCATTTTTTCTGAACCTTTCAAAATGTGTTATGTGCAACCTTTCTATTTTCTGTGGTTAGTCAAAACAAGTTGAAGATGTAACTCTTCTGTTTACATCTGCTACAAATAGAAGGCCTACAAAAAACATCCGGTCTGATACCCAGTAAATTACACCATATGGCTTTGAATTTATCTATTAATGAACATTTGTGTACACTCGAGTACAGTAATGACAAATTTGTGTTCAGCAACCTCCTTGGATCCTGTCCAAGAGCTGCATTTTATCTACCCAGCACAATTCTGGCATGTAAACAGCAATTGATCTGCTTGCAATGCCTGGTCAGTTTCACACATTACTTTGCAAAAAAAAGTCTGGATAATATCACTCAGTGGGTGAAATTCCATTAAAAAAAACAGCAAGGGCAGAAGATTGCTTCTTTGTGTGCAGCTCCTTCTTCATGGGTTTGATTTTAATATTTAAGCAACTGAACAGCAACTAGAGATGAAAGGGGTTCTTGTGGGAGGCATTTTAAAAGGACTGAAGAGCCCGAACAAAGTTGGCGAATGAAATGAAGGGTTCAGTAAAAGGGCATCAAAGGCTCTGACATATATATAGACCTTCCTTTTCTTGGGTTTAGAGGTGGGTTATCTGATTCTGTCTGATGTCTTAGGTAAAGAGATGAGGAAAACCACGTGGTAAAGTGTTTCTTTTGAGTGGCCACTTGTAGGAACAGATTTATTGAAATTGTACCTTTATTGCACACATATAGTATACAACGTACAGCATTCTTTGAATGCACACACGCATAAACCCATGGTGATTTTCCCCTATTGTAAAATTAAGATGGAAACAGGCATTTCCCAGTAGCAGAGGAATGCTGATCGTGCTGTCAAGGTGACTGTCCTTGGCATTTTTAAAGAAAAGCAACACAAACAAAGCAGGGACTTAATGAGCATTTGTCACACACTTGTCTGCCACAAAGTAGACGAATAAAACAGGAAGCTTCCAGCATACAAATTCAAAGCTTATTTGTCATCTGTGACTTTGCTATTTCCTTTTAACCTATATTATGTGACGCAACTGAGAAATATTTGGTTGAAGGTTGATTGACAGTGTAAAATATTCAAAAGGGTTCAATTAAACAGAGGGTTTGTATTGTCATTTGACATCTGCTGTTATGCTGAATGCTGTTATACACAGAGAATAATTACTCTAAAAGAAAATTGTACCAATTCCAGTGAAAATACTTTGTAACTTTCTTGTTGCGTCGTGATCATCTGCTCTATCAGAAGAATCACAATGTTCTCGATCAACAGCAGTTTGTATAACAATTTACACTCAAGCAAAAAACGTTTTACTGACGACATACATTAGATGCCCCAATATCACACAATACCTATGAATATATGAAGAAATGTATATGCATTTTGTTTTATCAGGACAGCTTTACACCATTGTGCGTTAATCATTTGTGTATTTCACTGGAATTGAAACTAAGGCCTTTCCATTCCAGCACTGTGTGTATGCAGTTTACAATACACATTTAACACTAAAAACTCTCTCTTCAAACTCTGGATCCTTGATTTCAGAATCAACGAGAAGTGGACAAATTGTAGATTCTGCTGGCAGGATTTACAAGTTAGTAGCTAATTAACACTCATGAGTTGACTGAATTTCACCTCTGGCTGACTTTTATGAAAAAGAGAACACTGCAAAAGGGAGAGTAACTTAACACCAGCCTAAAATCTTGTTTTTGCTGACCTACAGTGGTTTAGCTTCTCACCTTCCTGTACTGTAGAGATGTAAAAGTGTACTCTAGGATGTAGTAATGTACCATGACACCACTGTCGGGTGAAACAGAGCACACTTCTGACAACACCAATCAGGTATGTTGAAGAACACTGGAAACAAATAAAATGCAAAAACAGGAGCAGGTTTACAGCTATTGTTTGTAAGGACATTGGGTGGCATTTAGTATTGAGATAAGCGTCTGTAATGATAAGTTAACCTGAAAGACATTGGCTAGACATAGGGGAGTTTAAAAATCTGAATATGCTGCCCAAATATCAAGTTAAAGGATTTCTGTTTTTTTGCACTAGTTTTTTTCAAGTCTTAAAACAATACTGACATGGACATGCTAGTATGGACAGCAACCTGTTACCAACTTCAGCGTACATATGAGCCATTCAGTATTGAAACAATGTGAATCTGTCCTTTTAACACTGGTGCAGCTCAAATATTAACATGATTAACTTTCTTTATATATCTTTTTTCTGAACTTTTTAACTTTAGTATATATTTCACACAAATGACTAAACATGCCTATAATTCTGCCTCAAGTAAATCTTTAGCTCATCTGTCTATGCCAAGCACTGACTCACAATGTTCTGCATTTAAATCTGAGAAAAGTGTTGCATATACTGCAATCCTCTCTACCCTAACCCAATGTTTACAGTACATTATCAAAAAAAATAAATAAATAACAGAATTCCAAATGTTAGTTTATCTGTGAGGTCTTTTGAGAAATATATGCTGTATCTCTTTCCAAAAGAGACCTATCTAATAATAATAACAGTGAGTGGTAAACAGAAATCGGTGCACAAGAATATATCATACAGAAAAAAGAAGTGTAAATGCCACACAGATAAGGAGTTGGGTTACCTGTGAAAAGTATTTATATTCATTCCTAAATGATGATAGATTAAGTAAACTGAGCTTTTAGCTTTCAACCTGAACATCAAACAAACATAAACTAAAAAAGTCAAGAGGTCATCGGTATAAATCTGACCTTGGAGTGACTGAATTATTATGTTAATTTGATTTTTTCTTGTTCAAAATAGCCAAATGTACATCAGTTGGGATCTTAACTAGATATGGCGTCTGAAAGGATACTGCATGATGGATACTGATAAATAATTCCCATCTATTACTTCAAACCATGACAGCAATTCTGAAACAGACCTTTGACGAATGATGAAATCTCATTTGCTAATTCCTCCAATTCTCCAGGGTACAGTATGTCTCATAATGAGACCCACTTAAGAGTGTTCAAAATACAAGATCTTATTTTGTAATGGTGCTTTATTGAACAGCCTCTGTTTTTACATTTTTGGGTGGACACACATAGTCAGAGTTTCATCAGAGAATTGGTAAAGAGTAAAAGGGGCACCGCCACAGCAGGGGAGCATAGAGTGACTCATGAAGGGAATAACTTGGTATAAATGGACTTCAGTGCATGGAGCCATTACAAGGCAAACCTTGAAGCATGTATTACTGATGCTGTTCTCCGACTGCTATAATAAAGGGACATGCTGTTGTTGCTGTTTATATATTTTATAGATGTATTGTCTGTATGAGCAGTTTTTACAGCAAAAATAAAAATGCTTGTAATTTTTCATACTGTAAACCCTATGATCCATTAAATATGTAATCTATGTAAATCAGGAGTTTCTGTAACAAGACTAAAAACCCTTGGATAATGTTAATGAAGCCAATCTAATCTGTATGAATTTACTTTGGACGCCCTGGCTATAATGTAGCATGACTGCACTTGTAAGATTTAAACCTACTCAGAGTCTTCAAAACTGAGATTAAGAAACACTGATCTATAGTACATCTTTATGTTTTCCCACAAAACCAGAGGAGTCATGGATGAAAACATGAATAATGTTGAAGTGATCTGGGATCTTCATTTCTGTATGTGTGTGGGTCTATGTATACATATATTTTATTGCATGTTTAATAACTGGGTGAGACTAGCTGCAATAAACCCACTGATGACCGGTGGATTTATTTAAAGAAGGACTCCCATGTCCTTTCGGTGCCTGTGCACATGTTTGAAGGTGGCCACAAGCATCACTGAGCAATGAAACAAATGCAATTTGCAAAGTGTGCATAAAGCTGGGTAGGCACAAGGTTTTTTCATTTTTTTCGATTTACGTTTTCATCCTTTCTGCACAGCCTAAATGCCTTCTATGCTCACAAACACAACCCCTGATCGCTTTTTGACCATTGGCAATTCCACTTAAGTTGTATTCAAACAAGAGAGCTGCATCCAAAAAATGAAGTAAGGCAGTACTACTTTGAGCATTCTTCTTTGAAGAAAAAGCAAGAGCAAAAAAAAAGAATATGCCTGCAGACGGCTGGAAAGATGAAGACAATATAGTCTGTTTTGCAGCAATGTTTAGTTTTATTTCTATTGCAGCACAGCCTCAATCAGCACAACAGGGCAAAATAACAACCTGCAAAATACTACTTCAATAATATTAAAACAATCTTACAACAGCTTGTAGTGAATCTTTTGACAGCAGTCATGTGGGAAAGCAAAGCTTGGATCTGCTCAAACTTCAAGTCAACCAGCATTTCTCAAATGCCAGAAATCCATCCGATCGTCCAAAAGCCAGATTGTTGACCCTTCTGGCGATAAATCTGGCATCTCTTGACCACCATCCAATTTATCCCAATTCTAAAATAAATCTGCGGTGACTAAATTGTGGTTAACAGCCACTGACTTCGGGGGAAAAGAAGATGGCTAACATATTTACGATTGGTAACAATATGGAGAAACATTAACACTCAGAGCCACTGATTCTCTTTGCAGCTGTTGTTGAGAAAAGCCTACAAGACCGAGCTGTACATATCTTGTAGTACAGCAGAGCTCATGCATGTATTATCTCTTAGGGGCTATTCTGATTCCACATTCCCCCCTTTCTCTTCAAGATCCTTGTGCCAAGTCTTTTGGACTCACATTAAAGGAGGTAAAACATTTGATTATGCAGGAAGAAGGCTTAAGCAGGGAAGTGTATGTGCAGGCAAAAACCAAAACAAAGTCGTGCAAAAAGATGTTCATAGGCACTGATGCTACAAACAGCATCTGTGTGCCTGTGACTGGGGGTCTGCTGTGTCAGTGCTGCTTGTTCAAAACTGTTTACACACCCGTATAAACATTCTGAACATATCTGTACATACAAACAATACAAAAGTGTGTGCTGATTGCCATGACATACATGCCCATACATGAATCACCAGAAGCCATAAAGTGTCCAAAGAGCTTGATCTTTTTTCTTTCATTCTGTTTAATCATATAATCACCTCTGCAATTTGTTGCTCCCCATTTGTCAAAATTACACAGGCTCTCTTTTCTTGACATGATTCTAACATTATTTTTAGTTTTTGCCCCCCAGCAGTCACATACACACAAGATCTGAGATGGGATACTGCAGATAAGCTGCTGACTGTCCCCATCAGTCACCTCAGGGGACATATATTTGACTGGCCTGGGGGATCTTCCCTAGCCACCACACAGTTAACCACAGCCAGACTGGTGATTGAAATGGGACTGGGTGCCAAACCATGCATCACTAGACTGGCTCTCTTACAGGGATATGACACTTCGACTGACCCTCTAAGGTCAGAGCTATTATGATGCTGGGTGGGGGCAGCAGGAAAGGGAAATAAAGAGGGTGACAGAGGGAAAGGACATAGGAGTCCCTTAGAGAGACATTTAGAGTTTCAGGAAGGAAGCCTGAGTGAGAGGGGAGATAATGAGGGCTTGCTGACATGGAAGAAGGAAAGAGGAGAAAGGCCTATTAAAGTGAGAGAGACTCAAAGGGATTAAAGAGCAGGAAAAAAAAAATTTAAGTGCCTTAAAGAACATTATATTTGTAGATTTTTGGTCATTTATTAGTGAATTGTGTGTCTTAGCTTAGGTTAAAATTAATTCAACAATGACGTGACTTGCAATTTTAGTCAAGCGACTCAACTACCAAAGTATACTGAGACTGATTCCTAAATTACCATAACAATTGAGCAATTGGAGTAATAATGTTTGCCCATCCTTGGAGGCTTCAATTACTATGCTGTATTTATTTTGTGTGATTGGAATGTGCTGAGCTCTTTCAAGATGAATTTGCTGGAAATGAGTTTTAATGCAGTGGGCCTCTGAGACCCCACAATGAATCTAAATTCCATTTAATCGTGAGGAGAGCTCTGGGATTTGCCACAGGAGACAGGAAGATACGCTCATCTCTAGAAGACGCTTATTCATCATGATAATTATTTCAATGCTTCAATTAATTTGACAACATTATTTGCATGTGCCGCCATTTTGCACACCTGTTTGCCAGTGGGTCTGGGGAAAACTGAGGGTAAATTAGGGCTGTCGTGTTGTGATAAATATGTCCTTCACTTGCTGCACAGTGCTGCTTATCACTCATGTAAATGTATAAGATATTGACAAGCATATGATGTTAAATCTGTGAAAGACTTTAATAAAATGCCTGTAATTTACTGTTTTATATGTAAAGGAAGCCTCAAGTTTGAAACAAATCTTGTATAATACAAGCAGATTTGGACCTCGTCTGGATATTCATGCAAAAAATACAATTCACAGGTGAAATGAATATAAATTTGAATATCAACAATGTATTTTTTAACCTTGTGTCTTGTAACACATAAAGCTCAAACACTGTTGAAGATTGTTATAAATTAACTTTGGAAAACTACTGTAAAGAACCAAGAACATCACTTGAAAAACAACAAAGGACTCCTGCTAGAGTGTTCATGGGAGAAAAACTCTGCTTTTGCTTTTACTGTAGTTAATCACAGCACAGAATAACCTGACATTCAGCATGTCATGGTCATCATTTACACTGGCACTCTGATAAGAGAATAAAAAAAAAACTATAAAAGAGAGACAAGTGTATGAAATATTCAAAATTAAAATATGCTGCTGTTAAGTTCTTGTCTATGTAGACATTAGCGTATGAATGTGTATAACTATACTGCTAATGCACTGCTGCAGCTAATTTGTGGGGGAGCCAGGGGGACTTGTGTTTCCCTGAAAGCAAATTAAGTTTTTAAAGTGAAGCAGTGGTTGGGGGTCACAACAACATAAATAATCAGCCATTCATTTTATCAATATTTCTTCTCATCCAGTGGTTGATACAAGACATAAAAATGAAATAAGTCTACTGCAGACATAGACTGAGGCTCAGAAGTGATTTAAATTGGTCGGATTTTAAGTAACAGAAATTTGCACAAAATTTAAATTTCTCCAGTGAGCTGTTTGTTTTTATCTTACATTTTGGGTACAGAAGATTCTCCACATGAGGTTTCATGACACGGTGTCAAAACAGAGGCAAACACACAAATATCCTCATTATTTTTGGTTTGAAAAATAAGTCCAAAGCTACAGAAGTAAAAATCCAGCAAGTGATGAGCCTGATAAACAAATGTATTCTACTGTATCTGTGCAGAAGGATAAAATGTTTTCTCAGTCTGTGTTTATAGACTATGTAAGCTGAGAGGCTTTCCTTTGCTATAAATCATTGGTCATATTATTAAACTTCAATCAGACTTTCAATCAGACAAGACATTTATTAGTTTATGGTATTGCACTGACCACAGCAAAGATGTTCTTGTGACAGTCAGAATAAGTTCATGTGTTTGTGAAATTGCTTGTTTTAAGGAGGCACTCCAGTGATTTACAATTGCATTTATTGCACAATACAGTTGGGGGACACAAAAGAGACGGGTTGAAATCTAAACAATCAAAATCAGAGCAGCAGAGGCCACACCTTCAGTTTGTAACGCAGGTTTTCTAATACATATTTCAAGTCTTAACCTTTACAGAGCGCACACTCTAAAGCCACAGCAAACACTGAACATCTGTTTTCACGAGCTGAGTGGTACTCCCCCTGACGAGTAAAATCGGTGGAGGCCCCCTTTAATCATTAACATCTAAGTGCAGCCTTATTCCCCTAAATACCACGTTTGTCTACAGTGATATAATTAAATGTTAATTAGCTGCAAAGTTAATTGCAGAAGTTGGGCACCACTCCTATACACAACCAAACACAGTGAGCCCGATTAACAATCAACAATTACTCCTTATACTCAGTATAATTTGGAGATAATGTGGAGAAGATGCAGCCAGAGTTTCTAACATGGACTAAAAACGGAAGCACATCACACCACTCCTCAAACCACTGCATTGGTTTCCAGTACATACAAGAGTTTACTTTAAAGTTCTCTTGCTTATCTAGGAAACACTGCACGGCTTTTCCCCATTATGTGCCTTCGACATGCTTAAAAGCTACAAACCACCCAACTATTTGACACTCGTACACTGGGTCAGCTGGAAGTTTGGCAAAGCTGCCTTTGGTCTTTGTGCTTGTAGTTGCTGAATTAGGCTTCCTGAGGAATTTAGACTTGCTCTGACTGTCAGTTCTCTTAAAATCATCATCAAAACATGTCTTTTTTTCTCTTGCCTTTCAAAGATTATTATTGTATCTGAGCTGATGTACTGTACATTGAGCACACACATTCAACCACTGCAATTAAAGAAGGACAACTCTGTGCCAGCTGTCAGTTCTGTTTTCTACCATGACAGAATTTACATTCAAATAGCCTTTCTATTCAAGTGCAAACCCTAAAGTTACAGCATTTCAAAGGCTTTATTTGATTTTTTGCAGAAGATATTGGTATGCCTACATCTACTATATGTGCACTTACACCCAATTGTGTGCACTTGTGTGTGATTGTGCATGTTTTCAAGATAATGACTCTCCTATTGAGCTGCACACAATTTCTATATGGACTCTGATCACGTGTCATAATGGCTCACTGTAATGGCACTGGGACTGTCAGTAGTGTTCAGAATCATGAGGTATCAACATGCGGTTTAAAAACATTGAAATACAGTTTTAAATGCTAATAAGCCATACACTTAGCACTGTCAAGGCCAGACGGTCATTAAGTGACACCAGGGAGAATAAGATTGTGAAATGATCATCTTTCCTCCTAGTATTAAGAAACTGTAGCCTGGAATAACGGCATTCGGTCATTCTCCAGTGAACGGAACAATGGGAAGCCTTTGCTGCAATTGCCTCAAAAGATAGAAACAAGGGAGCCAAGTCATAAGTCTTTAATGCTGTCAATATCACCTGTCAAAGACCTTAGGAATAACATTTCTGTTTGGATTTTAACTTTATGAAACTTGATCAGGTCCACAATGAATAGTCTAGAAATAGAATTCCAACATCTCAGTTGCATAAAAAACCAATGAGGCCATCTAGACGAAAAGTTCGTCCCTTCTAACCGTGCTTGAAGTGTGTGTGTCAAAATTGAGAAAAGATGAAGGATGTCTGCATTTTGCCACTAATTCTGACTGACTTCTGCATTAGTGTAACTGTCAGGAAGTGACTGATGTGCTGATGTGTGTTTATAATTGTTGCATTTGGATTTATTTTAGGCCATAAACCTTTGCTGTGTTTCTGGGCTGGCAACGAGGGATTTGACGTTACTAAAAGTGTGCAAGTATGCATCATATGTCCTTTATTTAATGTGCTTACAAGAATGCCAGGGAAGTGTGAGACATCATCACTTTCAGTACTTCCCTGTAAAGTAAAATGACCATTGAATCACAGAGTAAACATAGGACTTACCAAGGCTGAACTCCACCTGAGGCAGCTTGGGTGTTAGAATAACACCTGAGAGACAAAGACAGACAGAAAGATAGAGTGGAGTTGAGATTAAAGTAGAGGGAGTGGGAAATAAAAGTAAGGAAGAGAAAAAACATTAGAACAATAGAAGAAACAAATAAAGTAACACACATTGAATGAGAACTGGAACTTTCACTACTGCAGTTTGACTTAGTGAGGACATTTGGGGCTACTCTGTGATTACTTTCATCACAGATTAAAATGTCAGTTACTATGGTTAATCAATCATTTAGTCTGTAAAATGTCAGAAAAGAGTGACATATGTCCATCACAATTTCCCAGAGCCCAAGTTCTCATCTTTAAATAACTTTTATACAGGATGTTTCAGCTCAGAAGAGGTGTTCCTCTAATTTACAGTAAATGAACAGGGATGAACACATAGCCCATAGATAGTGAATATATATAATATAAAGGCTAAAACATACTGGCGCCGCGGCGCGTCATATGGTGTGTGTCATATGACGCCGCCCCTAGCACAGACAGGAACTGGAGCGCAGTGGTACATCAATCTCTCGGAGCTGGTCAGCAGGCTTGTGGAAACAGCACAAATACTCCTTTGCTATTACAGCCCAATGCTGGTATAAATTTACAACAGCAGGTGGCACAGTCTTCTCACTTAGTGGGATGTATTCTAAACCTTTTGGACTGTGAAGGCCAACTGTTTTCTGTTTTCGTACTATAATTGATCGTACTATTGTGTCTACCAAAAGACATTAGCTTAAAATCATGTGTCACTATTTAAACTCACCTGAAGAGCCACTCTTCAAAGCTATGGCTCACGAGTTAATGTCTTTTTTCTCATTATCATCTATAATTCCAGGTGCGGCAACACTGGAAATAGGACAGTGGCATGAAGCAACACAGAGCAGCGCATCCGCTGGTCTGGCGGTTATACATACAAAATGATAGGGGCGGTTGTTTGGCGCCAGTTTGTTTTTAGCCTTAAGGGGTTGAAATCTGATCCATTATCACCAATGTGCCACCACAGAGCAAATTTTATTTTAGATTATGCAAACACACTGCAATCTCTGTGAGCGACAGAACAACTGTTTCTAGGTATCCATTGTCCTTGAGGGTTTATGCCATAATGATGAGTAGAGGACTGTATCATTTGTCATCAGCGCTGTCTCTCATTTATCACTTTCCCAGTCTGACACACAACCATTCAATCGCCAAACAGATAAGACACCTGCACGATGGTGAAACGCACAGAGGAGTCCTAAACCACTAAATGGCATTTTCCTCTTCCTGGGGTGCTTGGACACAATTGGCCCCTCCAAGGCTCATCAACCCCACTAATGGGCCTTGGATACTCGATGCTTACTGATGTATGGGAGCCACATGACTTTAGGTAATAGTCATTTTATATAATGAGGATCTTTTATAAAGACTAAAAATGATTTACTTGTGTTTTCTAATTACTTGACCACACGTTCTTGGCAGCTTTTATGTCAAGTCAGGTCCGTTTATTTGCAAAACCTTTCATCACAATGCATGTCTTCAAGGTCTTTACAGAGAACAAGCCTACTTAGATCTGACTAATCAACAATCATACAGCAAAATTATGTAATACTAAGGTAACAAATTGTGAAAGACTAGGTTGCATGTTGGAAAGGCATCAAATCTATCTTATCCTAAGCTAACACCGCAGACTATGCTGTTTAGAAGAAAGAAAGAAGAAGATATTGATCCCCTAGGGGAAATTGTTCTTTTCACTCTTTTATACACACACACACACAGGCTGAAATGCATACTTCATGCACTTGCGGACATGCAAAGGGGAGATAGATGGTGGAGTGATGGGGCTGCAACGTTACCGGCACCCCATGAGCAGGTTTTGGGGTTAGGTTGCCTTGCTCAAGGGCACCTTGGCAGTGCACAGGAGGTGAAACTGGCACCTCTCCAGCTACTTGCAAGTTAACTATGACATTAAATATTTTAATCGTTTGTAACTAGTATAATTAACAGTTGTTACACAGTTGTTTTCCTGGATTGTTCTACTGAGACACAAAGAAAAAAGGGGTTTTATCTAAGAGCTTGCTACACTACCACAAGGCATGCTAATAGATATGGTCCAGAAAATATATGCTTATTACTGACAATCCCCATGGATTAGGTCACAAGGTGTCCTTTTACAAAATCAGAGACGTATTATACGTCTTGGTGCTGTTGTTTTCATCTTGTGGAGATAAATGTGGAACTGTCCAAGATCAGAGAATTATTCAGGAAAATGTTCAGGGTTGAAATAGATTATATTCAGAAATTGGCCTTTAATTTATAAACAGAGAGCTTTTTTTTTTTGTTTAAAATTCTTACAGCTCTATTTGGAAGATTTTTTTATTTCTTATGCCTCTCTGTGCTTCCACACAGTAAGTAATGCATGGAAGTGAACAATCTAAACAATCTAAAGTGTATAATGAAGATTGATTTAAAAGATCCAACATTTTAGACTGTGTTGCATATCACTCTATTGCAATACTGACGGAATTTTTACTAGAACATATTGTATGCGTTCTCCAACATTATTATCACTTCCCAAAATGTGATTTCAGGCACTCTTTCAGTTTTAACATCATTTATCATAATGTTGCTTTGTACATTTGTTAAATGATCTCCAAAAATGATGAGTTTACTCTCGATAAATTCAGGCATTGTCAACCCAACTCTTCAGAAGTTTAAATTCTCTTTGGAACATTCATTTAAATTCATGCAAAACAAACAATGTTACAGGGACTGCTAATGAATAACAAGCATACTAAATTATGGAAATCATTATCATTACCTGGTGCCCTCTTGAGAATCACTTGCCTACTGAGGCCAAGAAAACCCAATGCACGGCAAAATGATGAATAAAAATACAAGCAACTTCCCGTGCATATCTAAAAGAGTGAGTATGTTGACAAAATTGTGGATAAAATTTCAATTTGTCAAGGTTTTCCCAAGTTTCAGTGAATTTGGTTTTGTCATCTGCTGTACTTGTTAGGATAGGCTGCATTTGAATAAACAGGCTTATGCAAACTTAGCGCAATATCTGTCATG
The DNA here is from genome assembly GCF_905237075.1 of Dicentrarchus labrax. Classification (NCBI taxonomy): domain Eukaryota; kingdom Metazoa; phylum Chordata; class Actinopteri; family Moronidae; genus Dicentrarchus; species Dicentrarchus labrax. The sequence continues at coordinate 27,123,954 of NW_026136721.1, forward strand.
CATACAAGTACAGCACACGTCTAATTAATCAAGTGCACACATAGCTGAAGCATGTGGGCAAGTTAACACACACACATGCAGATACACAAATAGGCCAATTATGCATGTAAATAAATTTTCTGTCGTTATCTGGTTTTTACATTACCCTCATCATCATCCCATTCCTCAAGGGTCATGTCTCCGCATGTTGTCACCACTAAGGCTTCCTTGTGAGTGCTGATGAAACTTTAATAAGCCTGGATGACATGTTGTGTGGTGGCAACAAAAAGCCCTTTAGCTAGGTGGGCTGAGACAGAGCCAGCTGCTGGGTCTTGTCTCTGGTGCCATGAGAAGGGACTGTCACTTGAACAGCCCAGTTACTTTGGAGGACTCCATCTGTGCCAACTCATCTGGAGTGGTAAAAAGCAGTGGAAAATGTCTGTCTGTCATTCGGAAATAATTGAATGCAGATAAGAAGTGGAGCTAAGTCTAGGTCTGATAATGGATTCTGATCATGAGACATACACACATGGAAAAGCAACTAGATATGCCTGATAGTGAAGCAGGGGGAGGATTGGAGTTAAAAGATGTCTGAATTTTAGAGTGCAGCTTGTGAATGTGTCAAGTATTTATAGAAGGATCATGTCAGATGCTTTGATTATAAGACAGGCAACACAGGTTATGTTGCATCTGTTCCAGTGTAGCTCTGGAAACGGTTGTTCAAATGTCCACACTGACTCCATATTCACAGTAATTAGTCAAATTATGCGTACGCAACCCGAGGACAGAACACCTGTTATAAATACAGTGACATCATTCTTGTCTTCGAGCACTGCACATATTGCATATCATTAACCCCTCAGTAACAATCAGGCTGACCAAAACAAATACACAAAGTCTAATTACAATAATTACCAATTACATGGGGAGAGGTCAACCACCTGTACTGTCCACCTTAATCTCATCTCTTTTAGCACATGAAGCTCACAGGTGATCTGGCTCCAATGTGTGGATAAGTATGTGGAGAAAGGTGGAACAGGTGTGGTATTTAAAATCGATATCCGTTGGCATTATGAATATGGTAATAAGCTCAGTAAGGCGGCAGGCAGGCAGGCAGGCGGCACATGCAGATGTAACTCCCAGAGGGGTCCAAAGCAAATGAGGTGTGCCCGCCCGCTATACTGCAGTTTCATCTGGCTCTAGAAATAACAGCACAGCCCCACTATACCTCCAATCTATCACCCCCCTGTCTGCGGGTGGTATCAGTGGGGAAAAAGGCACGCTGAAGGGAGAGGAGAGGGTAATTTATTAGGATGTGAGCAGACTAGGTGATTTCTCTGGAATGACAAAGTTAATTAATGTACAGGGACTTAAATTGTCCATCTTGCATATGATCATTTAACCCTCTTCCCTTCTCATTGCCCTGCTTCTTCACCCACTGCACAGTGTGATAACCGCTCACTAGCTTCTAGCAGATACTCTGAAAGGAGGAATGAAAGTGGGAAATGTGGGGGAGTGTGCACGCAGATTTCACATGGGATTGCTGCTTATTCCTGACTCCACAAAAAATAATTGTGGAAAAGCTCCAAAATGCTGCCTGTCGCTCCCCCGGTCCCTGTCATATACTGCCGGCTCAACTAAGAAAATCAAGCAATTTCCAAAAAGAGCTCTGATAAACCCCCTTGCAGTGGGTATAGTACACACGCTTAATCACTCCTTCTTATCCTCTTCATGAATAGATATTAGATGTAAGAGCCTGTGCCTAAGAACAAATGCTGTTTATATTTTGAATACTATTTACTTTGGATTTTGAGATGATATTAATAATTTACTTATGTGACTGGCTCACCATGGGATTTGATATTTCAGGGATATAACTGGCTCAAAAAACCATTCCACCCAAGCACAAACACCACCACCAAACTCTACTCATCCTCACTACATATGCACACACACATTCACACGCACACTAATTGCAATCTTTCTTTCTTCCAACTCTTTTTGTCCAATCGTACCGTGCTCTGCTCTTCTCTCTATTCTGTAGTTTAAATTGCCTAAACAACACCTGCACATCTTTTCTGATGATTCAGTCATCAGCCAGGCTAACATAACTCTAACTCGATTGATGTTTGCACAAACAGGCATCCTATTAGGACAAGTGGTGCTGAATGGGAGAGTGAGTTATCGTCACATTACTGCCCTGGGAGATTGAGAGGGGACAGATGGTTTTGTTGCCAGCGTTTAATGAAGTGTTGTGAATCAGTTGGGTGTGCTGAGGAGGTCTTGACTGTTGCACCGATGGGAGATGGAGTGTGGAGGGTTAACAAGGGCACAGAGTGAGACATTTTGCTCCGAAATAGTTTTGTGATGTCAAGCACTGTGCGATGAACGACATCAATTATGTTGTAGCTTTCATTCTAAACTTGCATGCCCATATGCAAATTCTGGTATTAATGTTATTGAAAATAAAATTATTTTACCACTTGTGGTGGGGAGTTTGTAAAATGCCAATTCAATCCCACCTTAATAGGTACTCAGCAGCACCCTGTTTGGTCCCACTTTTCTCTCCTGTCAAGAAGGAGGAGATAAACTATTTCACCTTGCGACTGATAATGCAGGGTTGTCAACCTGTCTTTCGTGCCAAACATGGTAATTATGTGCTTTGCGCTTCCCTTTTGTCTCCCAGGATGCTCAGCGGAAAGAAAACAGAGGTACAGTGTTTGTCATTACTGTTATACTCCCACATCTGTCAGATGTCATCTCCAAACTGTGACTGTGTGATTTTATAGCAGCGTATATCTAGGGTTCGCGATCCGGTCATAACTGTTAGAGTATGAGCATGTGTGTGTGTGGCTGTGTTGGAGTGTACATACATGAATTTGTATGAGGAGAGACTGATGTGTACTTGTTTTGTTATTTGCTTATGCGTGTGTGTGTTTGCATGTGTGTAATTGTGCATGTAAGCTGGTTCAGTGTGTATCTGTGTGATTCGAGGCAAAGGAGACAAGGCATCATGAATTGCGCTTTCATTCCTCTTTGTACAGCTCCATTTACTTATCCCCATGGGGAAGATGATGGTGTTGAGCTTGCATGCCAATGCAAATGCTTGGCGGCGCTGCATGCAGTGTCTGTACTTTTTGGTGAGCAAAGGTATTATACTTGGAGAGCAGGCTTTGTGGCATCGCTGATATGGCTAATCTCTTTAGCATTCTCCTGTTGTAATGGGCACTGAGACATCTAGTTTGCCTCTGCCAGTGCTCATTAGTGACAACACATTCAGGCTATATGGAATATGACTGCAGTAAAAAGGCAAAGCACACACACATGCATACTCTCATGCATGCAGGAACACACACAGACAGAAACATGAATGCACACACAGGCACACATGCACAAACAGACATGTCAAAAAAGTGTTTTTCAAAACTTTTCTCCGCAGAGTCACTAAATCAAATTCAAAAAGCCTAGGTGAGGCAGACTTTTTTGACATAATTGACCACATTCTGAGACAGACAATTTGTGATTTTAATTCAACCACACGGCAACACTTAATTGGAAAACCTGAAACCAGAATGGCAGCTGGTAAGTTTTAAAATCAATTCACTGGAATATTTTTGAAGGAATATTGAATATTAGGGTATCTACATTATGTTGCTCCCACAGAAATTTCCAAAAATCATCAGAACTCTTGTATCAACTGGCTGGTAGGACAGTGTGTGCTAATTTTTCTTTAAAATTATCTTCACCTGGAAACACTTTATGTTAATGGCATATATAATGATTGTTCCTTTGTAATAATTGCAGCAATATGACCCTGAGGCAAGAGTTATTCAGACAACACAATGAAACTGCACTGAATTCGGTCAATTGATTATTGATCATCGTGCATTTAAAAATCTTTCCCTCTGGTATCTCCACCCTTCCCTCACTCTACCTCTCTCACTCTCTCTCAACACACACACACACACACACACACACACACACACACACTCTCCATCTCCCTCTCTCTCAAACACACATACACAGAGAGAGAACCACTGCACACATAATAATAGATAGAAAATTGTGCAAAAACTTGACATCATTAGGACACACATTTACAGAAGCAATGGGGCATTGTACAGGATAAAAACATCTATTATTCTAATAGCAGACAATGTGTTAAAGAGTTTAACTGTATAAGGAAGGACAGGGGAGAGAGCTAGAGGAGACAGATTAAGAGACAGACAGACAGACAGACAACACAGTGCAGTCAGCTCACCGGCAGCGGTCAGTCCTTCAGGGTTGGCGCTCAGCTCCTTCATGTCAACCATGCAGTGTCCCAGTTGTTGGGTGCCGTCCTCCATCTGTCCAGCTTGCCCCCCAATTCTCCCCCCTGCTCCTCCACCTCCTCTCCCACCTCCTCCACGAAACACCACAGTCCAGTCCAGTTCCCCGGCTCACACGCAGCCTGCCAAGCAGAAAAGCTGTCACAAAGATAGCAATCCGCTCGCCTCGCTTTCTTACTGCCTCACAGCGCGCTCTCTGGCAGCATTAAAGATGCCTTACGGAAGAGAGGGACAGGCAAGGGACCTGGAGCAGCCGCGGGAGGGAGAAAGAGAGGGAGAGAGAGGGAGAGCAGGAGAGGGGAAGGGAAGGGAGGAGTGATGAGGGAGTGAGACTCAGAATGAAAGAGAAAGCAGGACAGAATTGATGTTATGTGCGATACACAGCTCTATCCATCAATCTTGGGCTGTCAGTAGGGCACCTAGACCAGACGGCACAGCGCAACACAGTCAAAAAGACACAACTCTGTCCCTCTCTCCCTCTCTCTTTCCTTTCCTCCTCTCACTGCGCAGCCAGTGCTGCATCCAGACATGGCAGCAGGGGTCCCTCTGATTTCTGACATCCGTCTACCTCCCCCTCACCAGCCTCCTCTTGCCACTCCACCACCCCTTCCCTTTTCCTTTTCTACAAGGATAACAATTAACCAGCATCTGATTGCTGAGCTCCATACGGTGGAAGCCAGCATCATGCAGCATGTGGTTTTGGAAGTTACATATGGTAGACAGGGAGAGGAGGGGAAGAGGGAGAGAAGGCGATAGAGAATTCACAGTGCAGTGAGTGTTTTTTAGTGCAGTATAATGTAATTGCTGATTATAACCCAACATGGCAGCTTCACTACAGGGTTAAATCAACAGGTTAAAGAGAGAAAGTGACAGAGATAATAGGTATTTCTTGTGTTACTTAGACATATGCACCACAGTTTTTAATAATGTTAATAAAGACTTATATTGGCAGCCCTCTTCCTCTCCCTTCCTCTATGTCTTTATTTGTTCCCCTCCCACCTCCCCACACACTCATACTGTGAAGGTTATTGTTAGTTATTTGGCCACCAAGGCCATGATGCTACAGTAACACCATATCTAAAATCAATGTTAATTTATACTCTGCTGAATGGAGAGGGTGTTATGGTCTGAGCTAAAGCTCAATAAAGACACAGAGAAGGTGGCAGCCTCAAACTCCTAAAGCACCAACAGAATGTATTATAATACTAAGACATGTAGCATCAACCTGAAATGTAAAGACTGAAATATTAGATGATAAACATATGAACACACATAATAAATAGTGGCTTTTAAACTGCTATCAGGGGTTAAAAGCAAGTAGTTACAACTATCTTTTATACTTACTTATTCAAGGTGATAGCACCTTTCCCCTATATTTATAGAGGTGTTTTTTTTTAGTAACTGTGTATATGAGCTACAAAGAAATCAAACTATCAGCATAAGCCATTTGAGAAAACAAACCATAACTTAGGTGTTATTTTTGACTCAGTTGTCTTTTGATGCTCAGGTGACTAAATCTGGTGCAGTCTGCTTCGTCTAAGACATTTAACCAAGATCCAGGTCATTGCTTTGATCCACAGATCTAGAAAAGGTCATCCATGCCTTTATCTCCTCTAGACGTAACTATTGCAATGTACTTTATTCTGGTATCAGCAGGCGAAACATCCAGAGACTGCGGCTGATAGAAAACACTGCTGCCCGCCTTTAACACGTTCTGAGAGAAGCAACCACATCACATCCTCGCTGATCTTCACTGGTCACCTGTGCATTTTAGGATTGGCTTTAAGATTTTACTACTTGTTTTTAAAGCCCTAAATGGTGAGGCTCCTGCCTACATCCATGATCTGCTAAATGTCTGTGAGCCTGATCGCAGATCCTCCAGCAGGGAAAATTATTGATATTCCGAAATATAATCTCTACTTATTCTTGAATTCTCACCTCTATGAAGTTGTTTGGTACTGAATAATTTGTTTTAAATCAATTCAAACTCCTTAATAAACCCTTTGTAGTTATTGCCAAATAGTACCAGACCAGCAAAATAATAGAAATGTATGCCAGTTGTTAGAGATTGTGTGTCCCATTACAGAATTAATTCAATTTAACACTCAAATAATGCTTTTTTTCAACTGTTAACAAATGCAATTTCAGGGGCAACACTTTGTCATACAAGTGTTGAATTTAAAGCCATTTTTTAGACTGTCAGATCAAAATAATAGTATTTATTTAATATTTTTCAGCCTATAAAAAAACAGCACTGGTCAAACCCCTAGATGCAAAGAGCCACATTGGGCTCATGTGCTTTCTTGAGGCGGCTGGTCTGGCTTGGGGTTGGTGCCAAAAACCTAAATGAAGATAAATTGGTCCCTACAGGAGCAATAAGACAGAAGATGAATCCACTCTGCACGAGGAGGTTTCTTCTTCACTTTCTACTACCCTCTCCATCCTTATCCCTTCATCCCTCTATTGCCACATTCTCCTTGTTTTCCACCCCCTTTACTCCCTAAAACCATCAAGATGAATGTTGTCTTCTTCTCCTTTAATGAAAATGTGGTGGCACACACATACACACACACACACACACACACACACACACACACACACACACACACACACACACACACACACACACACACCACAGCAGAGAGGCAAACAGGTTTGTGGAGTGAACCATTAACATTCTAATACGTTTCTTTTAAAGGCGACATGTGTTGTCTTATTAAAGCCTGACTGATAGAGGGGGCTGGAGAAAATCAATAGACAATGCACTAGAGATGGAGCATAGTACAAGTACACTGAGGAGAGGAGAAGAAAATAAACATGCCCTTTTTAGCTATTCGGCCCCAAAGCCTTGAGAATAGATCCTCACATTTACCCATTCCAATAGCACTTGAGGCCCATTAGAATTTGTGATACACTCCTTCACAGTATTAACTGAGGAGAGCCAATAGCTTGATTCACGCCTGACTCTGGGGTGCATGTTGCCTCCGCCAGGGTTACACAGCTGTGATAGCCGCAGCAAGAGACATCCCATTCTCATGGTGTAAATACACACTGTGGCCAAAAATGAGCAGGACCGACTGCTCAGGGCACTCTCTGGCCTCAGTTAAATCCATTCCTTAAATCCCTGCACATGAATTTATACATGTAATGATTTATATGTGTAACTATCACATGCAAGTTTGTATTTCAGTTTGTTTTGTTGTATTTTTAACACCCATTGCGCATTAATGTTTTATTTGTGGTTACAGAAATCAGCATGCTGAGTGTGGCAACCGCAAGCACAATAACGACAACATCAAAGTATTCACCTACTAGACAGCTACCCCTGCTGGGTGCCCTTTCTTTGATTTTAACATGTTTGTGCCATACATTTTTCTGAAATGGCAAAGAAACCAGCAACTGCACACATCAAATGACAACACAAGCACAAACAATGAGAATATGGTGAGTGTGAAGACTGAAATGTGAAAAAATATTACAATGTTTAGTTACATTTTTGGTTTTTATGTGGAGGACTGGAGTTAATACAAATCAGTGAGTAAACCTAACAGTGCCAACACACAATCTAATACAAGGCTATACATAATGCCTGAAATGATGAAACGATCTTGCTCTTGCAGGCAGCAGATCTCTCACACATATTCAATTTCTTATTAAAAATACAGCCTGTTTGGTGACGACTTTAATCATTGAACATATCGGGTTGAATCAAAGTGGACATGAATAGTATCACACCGTGACAATTACTGCTAATGAAATTCTTAACTCAAAGACTGAACAACACTCTGGGAAGAGGTTACAATTTCAAACGGATCACATAAAAGGAAAAGAAGTTAGGTTCACATCCTTTTTCATCTTAAAACAATTCTGACATGTCTGCATTGAACAGGTTTTTAGTTGCTGTAATTATTCCTGCTGCCCATACTGGCGACAAAGAAAGCTCTACTTGAACCAATTTCAATGCAAACGATGGGCGACAAAATCTAAGAACAAGTTGATATAAGGCTTCAGTTGTCCGAGTTCATAATTTCACTGTGAAATTCCCACTTGCTTCTATGGATAGTGTTTTCTTGCAAAGCCCCAACGACAGGATAGTAACACAAAGCAGAAATTTGGTATTAAAAAAGTTGTAACTGATACCATTTGATTAATCTAACTCTGCTGAAGCCATTACTTACATTGAAAATGCTTTAAGATTTGCTCTCTTTGGGGCCAGCACGGACAGGAGGAACAATCACAGCAAACAATAAACGCTTTAAATGTACGTATTATACGTACGTAATATTGTATTAAAATAGACTTGAAAAATGTGAACCTATCCTTCAAAATTCTATCCTATCCAACAAAACTCACAACATGTTGACCAAGCAAGATTAACAAAATTAGTATGCATAGCGTATATACTGTATGTGTAAAGCTTATGTCATGTAGCACATATATAGTGTGTGTATATGTATAAAATGTAGAATTTCTCTCCATACAGTATCTGTATTCAGTTGTGTCATCTGATCTAATGGGACCAACAATCAGTATCTGTCAAGGTCCACATGAATCCTCTTCACATTAAAAATGAACTGACCAACCCCCCCATCCTTTCCCTTTTACTTCTTTCCCTTTCAGAGTATGTGGAGAGATGCGGCTATTGATTTCTCATCATGTGTTGTCATGTCAGGTTAAAATATCCTCTTTTACTGCACCACTGCTGGTATCCCAGTTGTTGATGTGTGTCTTGTAAAAGGGATTTACTCAGTTGCTTGGGGAAGGAACTTATTTTTTTGAAGCAGATGGATCTGAAATCTAGAAATCCAGCATCCTTCACATCAACCCACTGACCCCAAACCCAACACTGGTATTCTGATTCTGCGAAAAAAAAAAAGAGCGATTGCACTTGCAAAATTCTGCATTCTTACATGGACACAAATTAAGGTATACATTCACATTTTTCCAAGTGAAACTACATTAATTATTATTATCCAGTCCCTGGTAGCCGATGTAGCTCTTGTTATGATTAGGGATGTTCCTGGCGACTAATCTCCCTGTTGATTAAATGGAAATTTAAATTCAGACTAGTCAAGTAGTCTAAAAGTAAGAAAAAATAGAAAATGGTCAGAATTGAGCACAATTTCTATGACAAGGTTAAATATTGTCTGAAAAAAAATTGCCTGTATCTTAACATCCATTTGAAAACCAATCAAAAGATAATTAATAATAGCCCAAGAGGCATTACATCCGTGGGTTGGAACAGTAAACAATTTCATCTTGGTTTGCTGAGGGTGGCTAACGTTTGCAGTGCTAGTGCCAACAGCCTGCTCTCCTTGCCGGTTAACGTCCACATGTCCACTGTGCTAAATGTGGTTCTGCATAACTCTGATCGAGTTGTTATATGCCAGATCATTTCTGACACTACCATTTTTTTATTTTATACTAGATCAAAACACTGACAAACTGTGCTGGTCTTACAAGGAACCATTTTTTTCAGGTGTCTGTGTAACATCTTCAGCTGGCGTTCAGTCAACTGGCGTATTACAATGTAGGCCTATGCTAATAAAATATTAACAATAGTTTAACCGCCTAGTATTAATCTGACCAGTGAGGCGAGCAATGCTTAAACGACTGGACGGCTAATCGTGCACATACCTAGTTATGACTTGGTGCTACTGAATTATTTCCAAACAGGGCTTTTAAAATTGCTCGGAGGGCAAAATCACTCTCTCTGCGGCCGAGTTGGGTTATGAACTTTCTGTCATCATTACCACACGGTTGTAGTTGAATTATTTGCTCTTTTCAGCTTGACCGACATTTCATTTTCAATAAATGAAATTGACGTTGTGTGACTCCTCCTGTCTGTCAAGCCGTACATTCAGTGCAGCGAGCCAGGCCAACACGAGAACACTCGAGACAGACAGCCGTAGTGGATTTTTATCCACAACCAAATATTAATTCCCCCAGACAGTGTTTCTTTGCTCAGTGGCAGCAAAGAGAACACAAAGAATGGCTTTTGTTCAGAAAATACTTGACACACACTTTTCCTAGCCGCATATTATCTTTAGCAGAACTTGAGAATTAATTTTTGCACAGAACAAGGACTACACACTATAAAAAGGTCACTTCATGGCCAATATCAACAGAGGCAATGATTGTAGCAATCAATAACTCTTTCAATGTACTGTATATGCAAGCAATTGAATATAGTTTGAAGACTTATATATATATAAAGCCCTGGAACAACTTGTACTTGAATGTAGTCATAATTGTCAAAGCAGCAAGAACACCTTATACTGTTCAATCATCACAATAACAGAAAAAATATGTGAAGGGTTTAAATAGTTACTTTGCTTTGTCGTATTATGACTGAAGTTGCAAGGTCTCTCCTTGTTCCATAATGTGCTTAGGTGTTAAATAAATGAATAATTATGTTTTGCTGAAAAAAGTGGTAGAACTTTCTACACAATTGTCCATCCTTCAGCATCCTCATAACACTCATGAAAAGCCAACTAATATTAGAAGCTGGGTGCATTAATGTAAATAGCTGGAGCAATTAATTATCCAGTCAGGTGCCATGAAACCATGGCAGAAGAAGGGGTTGCAATGAGATGATGTGATCAAAAGAGTTTATTAAAGCTTGAACTGTGGAAAACAATGTAGAAAACGGGATGGAAATGGCATTTATGATTGTTTCATTTATTAATTTGAGGACTGGACTAAACTAATGTTGCTGCTGTCCCTCCAGGGGAGCAGAAGCATTAAAGTCACATGCTTTATCTAAGCCATGACTACATACACCACTTTTTAGCCTCAGCCAAGAGTAAAAAGTTTTTTTGTTGCGTTTTTTTGGTACAAACTGAAAATGCACATAGAAACAGGTGTATGAAAACTTATTGTCTCATCAGTAGTTCTGTATATATGTAATTTGTAGAGGTTTGTGCCTGGGAGAAAATAAAGTGGGAAAATGTATTTAACAATTTATTGCTCTATTCACTGTTGCCCATTAAGGTCTGTGCTGTGCATACCAAACTCTCACACTTTGGAGTCCAGACTATAACTGTGGAACTTGTTCACTCACTTAGCCTGAGCTAGGTTAATTGCTAGTTGCCAGCTGTGCCATGATTACAAAGTTACCCCCACTAAATGAGCCTTTATAGAATAAGTGCTGTAGGCTGTGCAGAGATAGTTTTTCTTTTCCTTACTTACAAAAGTCTCTCCGACAAAGGAGACAGAGAAGGACTCCAGCTATGCTAGCAGTGGCTCTGACACAGTGGAATAGAAATGGCTTTGGGCAGGCGAGATATGGATTAGCTGTTTCTACTATGTTTCTGAATTACTTGGCTGCGAGAGACACCACTGTGCCAACATCCATGTATCATTCTTAGTAAAGCAGCAAAAGTATTTTTATTACCCACGGCTGATTCTCTAAATATTTCTTTATCAGTGTTGTTCCTCTATAAGTAACATATGTCTGTCAGTAAAGGTCATAACTGATCTAACCTTAACCATTACACAACTTTCTGTAAAGCCAGGTTTTATTGTTGCTTGGATTCCCTTTATTCTATTTTCTTTTTGACTTGTAAGACAAAAAGGCACCAGAATTAACACAGGAACCAAACAAACAATTGTGAGCCAAGCGAAGTCTAAATTGAATTCTATTCTGAGTTTAGTTTTCCATCTCCAAGTCTTGTTGCTGTACATCTTAAGTAACCATAGTAACTAAGTAACACAGTCCTAAGAAGAAAATTAGAATTTAAGAATGTGCAAACCATTACTGAGAAGGAAAATATATGTAACAAGGAGGTTTATGGATTGAAACCTACACTGTAAATCTAACTACTACAAAATAGGGGTGGACCAATATATCAGCCGATATATCATTAATCTGAAGGCTATCCACACATTAGTTTTATAGGTATTTTGTGTTGAACAAGCAGACATAATTCCTCTTCTGCGGACAATGAATGTCTGTACCAAATTTCATAGCAACTCATTCAATAGTTGTAATTCATATTTCACTCTGGACTCTGACAGACAGACTGAAAGATGGACGGATGGCCGAACTGACAGCCATGACAAAAATTAATGCATATTCTTTAAAGCATTATGTTTCTTGAAAAATCCCAAACAACCAAAATAATAGATAATTCAACAATATACTACTTAAATACAACTTTATGTGCACTGTATACAACTTCATGTACAAAAAAAGAGACTTTTATATAATTGTCTTTCCACACTTCCACTCACTAAATCTACATCTTGAGTTCAGGCAACCAGGGAAAGGATTCAAGATTAAGAATCAAGAAGATTGAATCTTAAGAGTAATGTCAGTATCAAATCTTCCTCTGGATCACTGCAATGTAAATCTTATGTTATACAACATATATGCTGTCACCTGGTAATGTGCACATAAGTCAGCCACAAACCATAAATCTCACACCTGCTCCCTGAAATCTCCTGCCTCCACTCATTCTACACACCACTGGCTCATGTGTCAGAGGCTACTTTAAGTTTAAAATAGACAAACCTCAGCTTTACGCTTCTTTTAAGTAGCATCTTGGAACATTCTTCAACAGCCATGTTGGGCTACAAAGCCAAGCAGTTTACAGGATTGATCCATTAACGAAACATTTTGATGGAAACAGATTCCCACATCTTACAGATAACAGATTAAAAAGAGCTTCAGTCTTTGCATTGCTACACGTAAGAGCTTTGTGAGAAGGGATCAGCAGAGGGATGAGTTTTATTTGGAAAGGTCAGGCCATCTGCAGGGCAGGGAGGAAGGCGAGGATAAGGGGAGGAGTTAAGATATTGTGGCTAGAAACATAGGTTGATTCCAATTCATAGTTGTCACTCTATATCTGAAGCACAGTGGTGATGCTGCAATGTGAGGGCCTCATACCAGGCAGGCAGGAGGTCTTCCAAACATAAAGAAAATCTAAATAACACACACACAAAATACAAGCATACTGTCAAGGCAGTCTATTTTTAAAAGATTATTGTATTTAAATGCATGGCACCAATTCACGTTTACAAATCTGCCAACTCTTGGCTCATGCCAGCCTGGTGCTGAGGGTAGGGCACAGACAGCTGAGAGAAGTAGCCCCCCAGATCCTGCACTCTGTCTGCTGTGTATGCCTGCTGTCAGAGAATGACAGCAGGCATACACAGGCTCCATGTGCCCCTGTTGTTTGTCTGGCCCATTCTAAGGGTAGGGCATGTCTCTCACTGCAGCTGGCTCACAGAAGCATTACACAATGCAATCCAGATTAGTTAGGCCACTGATAGGTAATTACAGACTGGCAGGATGCAGGTTTGCCCATGCTAAGCTGCATGAGGATAAAAACTGTTCATTCATTGTGCAGTCCCTTATACTGTACAAATAGACAGAGTTGTGGATGCTAATGGTACTGATAGGTTGCTGATGCTGGCCAGTGTTTTGGATCCTCTTGTTCACATTGGTGAAAGAGCACCAACATGCAGACAAACAATCCCAGACCTGTCTCTCTATGATCCAAATTAAGACATTTTTCTGCACAGAATCAGTGTGAATATAAAACAATTACTTATTAATTAATCTAGGCCCTCATTTCTGGTTTTGAAGTTTATTTATATGCTTACCTTGACCATTTTGCTAAACAAACTGGTGATGAAACAGAGAGCACAATATTTTACTCATACACTGTAAAATACCATAATTAACCTTTAGGACCCTTTGTTACCTCTGGGCAGATGTGCGTTTGCGCTGCGCCTTTCATTCAATTTGCGCTGATAATTTGCGTGTAATTAGCATCTGATTTACCAAGGATGCAGCTAATTATACTGTCAGTGACTAGGACAGCCTTGTGGGATTCATCTAAATGAACAAGATCAGAAAAATAAATCAAACAGAGTGTATTTGTGCTGAAATAAATATATATTCAATTAAATAACTAATTGCTAAGGCTGTAATTGAGAAAATAATTATAGGTGTCTGTTACTTATTGTACTTATTTGTACAATAAGTAAAAGACTCCTTAATCAAACCTCTAAGGAAATCAAAAAAAAAAAAAGATATGGAATGATTAAAAAATGCACAATAAACGATTGCACCTAAAAAATACATGCCACAGGCATAAAAATGTCAAAAAAGTGCAGTCATCATACACTTCAAAAAAATAACTTTCTGCTTCCTTGTTGCTCAGGCAACCGCAGAGCAGATGCAACATCTAGTAGCTTAAAACATTTTAATCGGTTAATTTCTTCCAACTATGACAAAAATAGTCTACAGTCGCTGGAAAACAAAGCATGGGGTTTGGATTAACAAACAGCAGACCTTGAGACAATCCACTCAGCCGATTTGCTGGAACCAGCCGGGTACTGTGATCACTTAGCCCCAAGGAGGAGAAGGAAAGAAAGCCGGGATAGGAGCCATACTGGCCTAGCTTGGACTTGAGGCTGCTCCTAGCTCAAGTCCAATCTGGAGATTGTTGTGCCCACATCTTGACTGCTCCATCAACATCCCAGATCAGCACTTGATGGGCAGGCCGTGTTACGAGCTGACAGGACGAGAGGAGGCAGACTCTGTGTTTACGTTAATGATGCTTGGTACTCACACACAGTCAAAGCTGATGGGCACTGTTTCTAAAATGTCATGCTTTTTATGTGAAGATGTAAAACCATATTTTTCATCATTATCTTGTTGCTGCAGTTTACATTCCCCCAGATGCAAATTCAATCTCCTCTAACCTGCCTTTGACTGATTAACTTCTGGTCTGGTGTCACAATGTCGATGTAGCTGTAGGTGTACTACAACAAAAAAACAATAAAACTAAATATATGGTCTTCAACAGGAACCTACCTCGAGTCACTAGCCCCCTTAATATCGCCTCCTTGGATGGTTCAGAACTTGAATACAAATCATCATTGGCAAAACCCCTCCATATCTCCATTCTCTACTCATTTCTATGCATTTCTAACAGTAATCACAATTTTTTTCTAGCAAGGTCATTACTCTGGACACCCCAAAAGTTCTCCCTCCTTCTGCTGACACTTCCATTGACTGGAACCAGTTGCAAAAGTGGCTAAAACTGCACACCCTTATTCCATTATCCTCCATTAATAACTCAGTACATGCATTAGTTTCTGATCATCGCACTACTTTTCTGGAAAACAGTACTTTGACCTCTGTTGTGTACATACTGTATATATTGAGCTGAGTTAAAGCTTTGTGTAACTGTATTGTTTTTTGCATTAGCTGTAACATACAGCTAATGCGAAATATTGGATTGGCTCTTGCTGCTGCCTCTTGGCCAGGTTGTCAATGTAAATGATGATTGGTTCTCAATTGAGTTATCTGGTTAAATAAAGGTAAAATAAAAATAAATAAAAAGTACTTTATTTTGAAGCATTCCTTAGAACTGGCGACCGTGGTGGAGCTGGATTGCATCGCGGCCGTGCCCGTTGGAATTTGGCGGTAAGCACTCCAACCTGTTGTTCAATGCAGAGTCCCGCATGGGTCCAGTTTTGCAAACCCACATCAGCCCGCACCTGCAGAGCTCAGTACCAGAACCGACCGGTTACTCGCAAATAACTGCAATTCAAAACTGGATGCCTACACATATATTCATATTTTTACTTGCGCAATTAGATGTGTAACTTGTACAAATATGAATTAAAAGCATTATAAGCATAAATAACTGTTTGGCTGAATCAATCACCAACTGTTGCTACACACTACGCTGCTGCTGCTGCATCCCCACGACCAGCTGGCAGTACGCTAGATCCATCACCATACACAGTTTCAAACGATCTGGCATGTAAACTTAAAGCTTTCTGGGTTATAGCGTCCTTGACCTTCTGTTTTGGCATTCTGAGAGTTGTGTTATCAGAAAAGTTTCTGTCAACTGGTACAGCACCTGCGTTCCTGCTGCAGCTGTACATTTCCTCAGATTATGTGTGAGCTTACAAATTAAGAAAAAAAAACATGGCAGCTTTTTAGGCTTGATCATATTTAGCTGATTTACACTACTCACAAAAAGTTAGGGATATTCCACTTTCGGTTGAAATTTATGGAAAATGTAAAAAGTTGATGCTACAGTGATATTATATCATGAAAGTAGGGCATTTAAGTAGAAGGTCAAGTTAAGATCACCTGGAAAGGTTATAGTGCATTTTATGTACATTCTGAAATTTCATCCGAAAGCCGAATATCCCTAACTTTTTGTGAGTAGTGTATATGTTATAAATAGCCTGCCCATTTTCATTACTGATTTCTCCAGAAAAAAAACACACATTTTGTTCTCACCCGCTGCCTGCCCACATTTAGTCCATTTTTTCCCATACCCATACTCATACCCATAGCCGGGTACCCACAGGTACCCAACTCTGTGCAAGGCTCTGATTCAGTGTTTTGGCATCTGATTAGCCTTTACAACGCATTACTCTTTTAATCCAACTGGACTACCTGGATCCCTTCATGTTAAAGTCATCACCCAAATATGATCAAAGCCAGGATAAGACTGAAAATAAGAAAACTAAAGTGTATGTAAATGTACTTTTTGTAAATGTAATTCCACAATCACTGCTGAGCTCTGTACCAAGTTACCATGCCATCGTACATTTCCTGAAGTCTTAGCCAATGAAGGGTGGTCTTCTCCTGCCTTTTTACATAAAAAACATTCCTCCCAGCATGCATGACTTTCTATCATTTCCAGCAGGAGGGAGAGATCAGAAGATTAGAAGTGGTCTGGGCTGCCATGGCTCTGTTGGAGACCTGTGATATTACTCAAATATTCAGGCTGGCACTCAGCCATTACTCTTCTACACTCTTAGGTGTCACAAGTAACAGAAAACTTTGAAAACTAATGTATAAACATATAAATGACTGCTTTTTAAGAAGGTATCCAACAGCCTTGCATGGACAATCAAAAAGGCCAGCCAGATTCAAAGTAGTAAAGTTTTCTTCCATCTAGCTCTGCTCCCTAACTGAAAAAATTAATAAATAAAAATCTGCCAAAAGAAGCTTTTTGTGAGTCAGCAGAGAATAAAATGTACAAGGGAATTTTTTTATATAAGATTCCAAAGGCTGAGCAGGAAATGAGTTTGGTTTACTCCCTATGATTTGCATATTAGTATGAGTTGCTTTAATGGCCATTAAACTCTTCATGCCATTTACCACAGGCTTACGCAGACATTTAATAGTTAATCACCATCTCTTTATATCACCCCCAACACTAGTAAGCACAGACATGGTGGGCTGGTAAAGCCTTTGGTGATTACACTGAGGGTTCATGTGTCCTCAGTGTCGGCTCAGCTTACTCCTCATGGGGGCAACGTGTTTGACACAACATACATCATCTTTAACTGCATCTATGTGGCTTCGTGTAACTTTTAATGAAGTCTGAGGGTAACACAGAGCTTCTAATGTTGGAGCTTAGTAAATGAGGCACTCAGGGTATACGTCTTTTTTCCTGCATTTAACCCAGGTACCAACGCTGTAGCTTGTTCTTCTTCAGAGAGGAAACAGCATAGTGGACAAAGGTGCTGCTACTGTGGAAGTGTGGCAATCAGTTGGCTCAGAAGTACAGACTAGCCTGCATGCTTTTTCATTAAATAGGAAAAAAATTAACCCTTAAGTAAAAAGTTTTCATCTCTTCATGTAAAATTTGATTTTAAAATGCAACTGCCAGAGGATGTCAAGTTCCTTGACAAGTTAACAACTAATTAAGAATTATTTATTTTATACCTTGTCCTTCAACATGACATGGGTTGCCTTACTTCTTGATAAAGGGCATTTATTTTTAAACCATGAAATCATTCCAACCAGTGATGAATTAATCTGAATAAGAGTATAATAATATATTATGAACGTGGCCTTGTGTGACATTCCCTTTGTGATTAAGATGATATTTAATTCAACGTTTCTGTTTCTGATGTTGCTGTGTGCAGCGTTGTCTCGGGTGCAGATGTCTCATTCTTCAAACCTTCTGCTGAGTAGGAAGTGTAGTAATTATGACTAAGCTACTTTACCACTGTCAATTAAGCTAGAACATGAAACTGCTTTCATTATGATGTGTCATATTCAGACATTAAGACATGCAGTGACTCATCTGGTCCTGATAGAAGACAAAGACAGACTTAGAAAAGGATTGTGTGCACTGTTCAAAATCTGTTTAGCTTTAAAGTAACATCAACTAAAATCAATATTTTAAGTTTCACACATTCATCCTTCGTCGTCTTAAAGGTAGGGCTGGAAAAAGACATGCCACTACCTCCTGCTGTGACCTTTGAAAAGTTCCATATCAATCACATCTATATAAAAAAGCTGTATATAGTGTACATACAACTCTTATTTGTTCCTATTTTCATTATATCTTGTATTTTTCTATTCTGTTTTTATTTAATGTGTATTTTTTTGATCGGTGGTATCTGGAGCTGCTGTAGAAAGTGATTTTCCCAGTGTGAGATCAATAAAGTCTATCTTATCTTATCCTATCTTATCTTATTTTATCTTAGACAAGATGAGATGAGATGAGCTTGTCAGGTTTAGAGAGGGCATAGGAGGTAGTGTGTTCTTCAAGTCTAAAACATTTTAGGTTTCCATTTATGCTCCAATTTGACTTGACATCAAAAGAGCCGCTCTTTAAGATTTTTGCATTAGGCCACATGGACTGTAGTTTAAAGGCTGACAATTGATGCTGGAAAAGCCATTTTGTCTTCTTTCTTGACTATTGTAAAACCTACGGTGCCATGCCATAGTTTCAACAGCCAATTATTCAGAAACCCAATAGTCTGAAAAATGTCCCATTAGATCAAAAGTCAATTTGTCCGACAGCCCATTATTCTGAAACAAAAGCCCATTGCAGTGAATATACTCTGGTATCACCGACTTACATATGCAATGTAACTGGCATTAACCAATGTTCTTAGTTTAACCCAAACCTTGGGTTTTCTTAAACCTAACCAAGTCATTTTGATACCTAAATATAACCAAACCATTTCAT
Organism: Dicentrarchus labrax; assembly: GCF_905237075.1. Classification (NCBI taxonomy): domain Eukaryota; kingdom Metazoa; phylum Chordata; class Actinopteri; family Moronidae; genus Dicentrarchus; species Dicentrarchus labrax. The sequence goes on from NW_026136721.1 coordinate 27,143,233, forward strand.
ACATGTTTATTATTGATACCATTATGACAAAGGTCACCTGACTATGAAGACAACGTTCTTCATCCTTTTCTACACATCCAAATACACTAAAGTAAAAGGACAACAGGGATGCAATTATAATATAATATAAGTCATTATTGAAATATTTTTGGGAAAACAGGCCTTTTGTGGGGTTTTGTTTTTGGGATAACGGGCTGTCAGACAAATGGGCTTTTGGTCTATTAATAAATTTTTCTGACTATTGGGGTTTCAGAACAATGGGCAGTTCCCAAAACCTACAAAAAACCTTTCTCTGATAGCCCAAAGAAATCTGCCTGTTTTAATGCTACGGGGGTCATTTTTCCAAGATTAACATCAACATTAGTTCTGGGCAATATACCCAGTGAACCGATATACTGGTTTTAATCTTCCGTATGATATTCATTTTTCATATACCGCCACACCGTTGCATAGCTGAAAGAACCACTATAACTCAGAGTATTTTATGTCAGTTTATAGTATTTATATAACCATTTTCAAATATTTTGTTTTGAAAAGGAAGCAATATTGTTGTTGACATATCTTTTCTATTTTTAAGTTCTGTTTTTAGCACGTCACAGTTTGCAAAATAGAAACTGTGTAGATTCTAATTCCTTCATATGTTGTATCATTTTGTGAGGCCAAGAAAACCCTATAGTAATCAAAGCTGTCATTATATAAATTATAACATTAAAATGTCACGTAAATTTAAAATGTTTGCTCCTGACAGTAGTAAGCCACTACAAACCTATAAAAGAAATAAAATACCATGATATACCGCTGCTGTATACTGCCTGAATCTTAAAAAATACTGTGATACAAATCTTTGGTCATACAGCCGAGCACTAATCAACATCCATAAATGTATCAGAATGGTTAATGCATGGACATTCACAGCAAGTGTTATAAATTACATTAGGGCAATGCAAATGAATTCATGCACTCATAAATTATGCTCCATGCTTTAATAATCAATGATAAAAACGCTTTTCTTTTATATGACAGAAAATATAAAATTTGATTTAAAATGATTTCTTTTTTAAAATTTCTTATTTCCTAGACAAAAGCATTTTTCTAAAACACTTGAAAGAGAGTCGGTTTATCTTCATATTTATACTCACAGAGAGAAGAAGCTAGCATAAATTCCATAAAAATGTGCCCTATCTAGAGCCAATGTCTGGTTTGTCCATTCAGGGCTACTGTAGAAACATGGTGGTTCAACATGGCAAACTCCTTAAAAAAGGACCCGCTCCCTCTGTAGATAAAAATAGGTTATTCTAAGGTAATAAAAATAATACACTTATGTAGTGTTGCAGACATTGGCCTAATTCCTGAAAAAATGGTATGCATTTTATCTTAATTCGTGCATACAGTACAAACTAAGTAAATTTTTGGACTTCATTAATATTTGTGGGAGTCGTCTTAGTTTTTAAGTTTGTGCATAAACATTTTTCTGCTTGTGGTTGGGACCTCATTAACTACAAATAGCGAAAGCAGAAATATTTTGTGGAAAGTTCTGGAAGGAAGCAATTTACTCTTTTAGTTTGGCTTCCAGGTAATGTTTCATTATTTTATACTCTTGAAAATTCAGAAACACATTGTCATTGTTTTTTTTGTCATTTTTTGTGCTGATTTAAGCACCTGTACTTTAGGTAATTGTTACAATGCAATGCTGTGTATTCATTATCTGGATCTATTGATGACAGACACACAAATATTAAATGATGGCTTGTCAGAAAATACTCTGCTATTGGTTTTCTATATCTATTGATCACAAATTCACACTGAAATGAGTGATGGGTTGTTAGTTTGGATGGTGACTATCCCATTGTCTGTATTTGTCTTTTTTAAATTTTCACTCAACCTGAATGGAGTTGTTGCTTCAATAAAGCCCTTCCTTTTGGTCCTCAGTGGACCAATTTATTCCAAAGTTGCAAAGCTGCAGTATCTATTGTTCAATTTGATAAACTAGGCTAATACAATTTTTTAATACAGCTAAGATGAGGACTTTGGGAGGTGCAGGCAGTGGTGGTCCTTCCTACAGGCGACATAGGCGCTTGCCTAGGGCGCCACCTAGTGAGGGGCGCCAAATATGCGGCAAGAAAAAAATTTGAATTAAAATTATAATGTCTATTTATTTTTTCAACAGTTTTTGCCATCCCTCCCTCTTCAACAATACTTTGAGATAAAAAATAAATTAAACTTAAGTAAAATAAATGACAATTCTGACGTGACCTTTAGCTGTTACATGTCATGGTCACAACATGCTAGCACGCACACTGATACGCAGTCGGTCGGTCGGCTGTGTGTCGACGGGTTACAGCTACAGTCCATGGAAAATGAAACGACAAAAGCCATCCGGGGTGCACTTTCGAAAGCATAGAAAAGAAGAGCAGGAGAAACGTGCAAAAGAGAAAGGTACATAAAGGCTCAAGAAAGCCTCAGTGGTCTGGCCACAATCAGTATCAACCGTGAGGTTGGTGGTCAGATTTCCTACGAGGAGGTAATTGATGACTTTGCGGCAAGGAAGGCCAGAAAGATTGCATTGTGAATGAAGTGTGATATTAGTGTGAAGTAGAATATATTATTCTATTCACTTGGGGTGAATTTGAACCTTATTTGTTTATTTTGTATATTTTATTATAATAGGTTATATGAATCACATTTTACAGTATCTAATTTTGCACACAATGTTTTATTGTTAGTTAGATTTTTTGTTTTGATTCTTTAGTGTGCACTTTTTGTTCTCAGATGTTGAACTACTGTTAAAAATATGTTTAAAAGTTTATTTTTTGTATATTGATTGTTGAACAGGGTTATTATTTTGCACATATTGTTATATTGTTTGTATTATCTTTATTATCATTATCATTGTTTAAATAAATGTGCAATTCTTTGGACATGAGTTATTTTCTCGTGGGGATGGGTTGCTATCAGTAAAGCTCACCTAGGGCACCAAATGGTCTAGGACCGCCCCTGGGTGCAGGGGTTAAGTTTAAAAGATGATTTCATTCCAAACCATCATGGTTTAGTGGTCTAGTTGAGGGTTTTCGTCCTTATGGCTGCACTAGTGACTGCCAATAATTGGAAGGAGTGTGGAACTTCAGCAGATAGCATTATGTGCTTTCATTGAAGCTAATCGTTGACATGAGAAAAGAAATAGCTGAATGCTAAAAATATCATGACGTTCCACTATTTAACAGTATATGTGTAACTCTAAAACAATTGAGTTGGAGCGCTTTGGTAGTTGCATGTCTGCTGCATATGCCACAGGTTCAATTCCTGTTTCATGTCATACCCCCCTCTCTCTCCCCATGTTTGCTGTGTCTCTTAGCTGTCAAACTGTCCAATAAATAATATAATGTTTTTTGGTGTTACATACAAAACAGAAGCCTAATTTAACAAAATGGGACATAGTCTATGTTATTCGGACGACCACAGCATGACAACAAAATTTTGAATAAAATGTATTACAAATGTTTCAAGCTCCAGTCTATGGTTAAAATAGTACAAAAAATGTATCATCAAAGCCTACATGTTAAAGGTGTGAATTCTCTAAGCTGAACACCACTGTCACAGAACAACAAAACATTTAGTGCATGTTAAAGTAAAAGTTATGAGTAATGTTGTCGTTTCTGGTCCTTGAAAATCTTGGGTTAAATGTTTTTATTTACCACCATAAAATTGTTTTATGGAAATTATGTAAAACCAAAAGTTAAAAAACATATAAAGCATAATTTCCCATGGAAGCTCAGTGAACTAATCCAATATCTGTTTAAACCACTGCGCCCACTGACATTAATACCTTCTTCTTACCTAGTAACTGAACTCAATTGCATTACTTGGTTTCTACAAACACAAGAGCACAACCTGTCATCCTCTCCCCGATACCATTTTGTTGCTGTTTTCTGAACTGAGCAACATTTGGCCCATTGTTACACCAGAGTGCTGAGATGCACAGTGAACCTCTCTCCCCTATCATTCCTTCCTCTACATTGCCAGCTCCAGCTCTGAACCTTTGGCTCTCCCTGATAAAATATTTAAGATCTGCCATGATTAAAGTGCATCCTCCTCACCTTGGCAGAAAAATCCATTAACCCCAGGAGAATCAATTCCATTGATTTCAATGATAGAGGCTGGAAATGTATGTGTGGAGGGATGAGCATGAGGTGAAGGTAGAGGGTGTGGGGAGGTGAAAGGAACAGTACGGTGGTGTTGAGGGGGGAAGACGGCGGGAGGGAATAAACTTTTTGCTCATTGCTCACACAGTCAAGCTCTGGTATGAAAAATGCATGGGACATCAGTCAGGAACACAATTATTTGCATGGCTCAGAGGCTTGAAGCAATGCGTGCAAGCCTCCTTGACACAAGCACTCAGGATGCTCCAACAGTACAATACAGCTTAACACAGCACAGCTCACTGCAAAAGGAAGACAGAATGGCAAGGAGGGGGCTGGACAAAAAGGACACACACATGCTTGAACAAATTCAGAGAAAGGGCAAGTGTGAGTGTGTGCTGAATTATCTATGTCATTGTCACCTTCACCATCATCACAATCATCACATTAATGTGGAACACAGACCACATCATTTCCACACACAGTGCAGCAGAATATTGTGACCGTAAGCATCCTCTAGCACTCTGGTTCACCTGCAGAGAAAGTAATTTCCATCGCAGCCAATAATCTTTCTTTTAATGTACTTGATGACATGCAGGAAAGCATTTCAATCTGTGGTGAGTGGGGATAATTACACTGGTAAAGTCAGTGAGTGTTTCCAACAATGACAGTTCTGTGTACTGTGAACATAAAACAGTCTGGATGTGCTGGTAAATTGCCATGTCCCTACTGGAGGCAGGGGGTCAAAACTTTTGAAATATGTTTTAATACAGAGCCGTCAAACTAAATAATGAAAACCAAGTCCATATGGGCTTTCACTGCTCCTTTTTAATTAGCCCAGAAGAAGCAGAGGGCATATCAGCAAGTTCAATTCAGTTTTACAGGCACCAAACTCAGACACAGTTAAAGGACCAGTGTGTAGAATTTAGAGGAATTTTAGCAGGGAATTTTGCAGATTGCAATCAACTAGATACTGCTTGCCCAAACGTGTAGGAGAAACTACAGTGGTCACAAAAAACGCAAAAGGCCCTGTCTAGAGCCAGTGTTTAGTTTGTCTGTTCTGGGCTGCTGTAAAAACATGGTGGTTTAACACAGTTGACTCCTTGGAAGTAGATACACAGCTCATTGTAAGGTAACAAAAGCAGGTAATTACACACTAATGAAAACATATCTAGGAATATTATATTCTGACAATAGATCCTCTTAAATGTTACACACTGGACCTTTAAATATTCCACTGTGTGAATCTAGCAAATCTATTTAACATTGTATAACCATTTGTTGTACCATTAACAGAAAGTCACAAGTTAAAGTTAATATTGTGGCAGTGCTGCATAGAACCAAGTATCAATCAATCAATCAATTTTTTTTTTCTTTTTTGGTTGTTGTTTTATTTAATGAAGAAACTCCCACAATTACAAAACTAATCCACTTAGTGTCAACTTTATAAGGTACACCTGTAGAATCTAATAGATAGATAGATAGATAGATAGATAGATAGATAGATAGATAGATAGATTGATAGATAGATCCTGTCCAGGAAATGTGTTGAAACAGTCTGTACATAGCCTCAGATCATGAAATCCAATACAACTGTCTTCTCATAAAGTCTAATTTTATGATGCCTGTATTGGTCAGTTTTCGGATTTGACATTATCATAGAGGTGTTCATTAATTTACATGTTTACAAATTAAGAACACCTCTAAATAAATGTAATTAATTCAGTACACCACCTTTAACTACGACCTCAATAGTAAACCTTTGTATTTCCAACAATATCATTATAAGCTCCATAAAGATGTTTTGAGAGGATTGTTGTACTGGACTGCATTAGATTGTACAAATGTATCTAATAAAGAAGCCACTGAGTGAAGATACAATATCTAACGAAATGGATACCACACTGTTAAAACATTCGATTTTTCAGGATAAAAACATGAACAGTAAGGTTTTCAGGACTTATCTAAAGTTTCACTTCCACACAATTATTTTCTATTGGAAGTTATTTGATTTATGATCTTCCTTTTCTGTACAACGTACAGTGTTGAGTGACTTACTTGTTACCTTAACCTTACTACTCACCATTTTGTATGGACTCCAAATTAGGTACCTCATGATAGAGCAAAATCATTAAGCCAGTTCAGTCCATGTCTATTTATGATTCCCTCAAGGCCATTTTACAATTTAGAAGTATGTGTGTATAATTTAGTGGCATTCAGCAGTGTAGTTTAAGATAACAACTCCCTCGCTTCACCCTCCCCTTCCAAGCACAATGGAGAAACTACAGTGGCCATGAAACACACAAAAACCCACAAACACTCCTATCTAGAGCCAGTGTTTGGTTTGTCCAATCTGGGCTACTTTAGAAACATGGTGGTCCAACATGGCGGACTCCATGGAAGGTGACCTGAAGCATCTGTAGATATAAACCGCTCATTCTAAGGTAACAAAAACATAATGATTCCTATATTCAGGTGGCTATACACTATTGAAAACATACCTATGAATATTATATTCTGTTTTTGCCAATAGATCTTCCTAAATGTGCACTGGACCTTTAACAAGATGTTTGTTAGAATCGTACATGTATATTAATGTTACAAGTACTTCACTGATTACACGTTTTAATTTATTATTTTGTATAATTCTCACAATGTTTCATTCCTTTTCTAAGGATGTGCAGAAAAATGTTACAAATATAATGTAAACAGCGGTTCTATTTTCAAGACTGAACTGAGAGTGACTGTATTCTACTTAATTATAATTTAATTATCAAATTCAGTCAGCATTGTTGTAAGGGGCAACGCTGAATCTGTCACAAGTAAAATATAAAAGCTTTTATCTTCAAAAGACAGATGTGAACATTTAAAACTGTGAAAATTAACAGTATCTGCTGTGTGCAGAAAATACAGTTACAAACAAACACTGTATGCACATTCAGTATGGCTGCATTTCAAAAGATATACTATAATCACATTGATACAAGAACTGAGAAGCTAATATAGGCCTGTAACTAAGTTATTTTAATTGACAGCACATTTAATGATTTATTAACCACTTGTGATGCTTTTAAGTTAGAAAAACTGATAAATGAGTTTTACACTCTTTAATTTGCTTACTTTGCATTACAAACACTCAAATAACCCAACGTATTTCATGTATAAAGATATATAATGAAATAATGGAAATAAGCAGCAGGACCTTACATCTTATTGTATGTTGTTATATCTGATTATTACTATGTCAGAATAGATTATTCTGTTAATACTTTCAGTACCAGTCATACACGTATTTTAAAGAGCAGATAGCTTTGTCTAATAAATGCATATGTCTTAGGTTATTTGATTTTCATATAGCTGGAAATTGTCAAAGTTTTGAAGTAGCAGCAGTGTTGCAATCAGATCACACTTTTTCTTACAATGACTGCACCTCTCATCTGCGCATCTAAAGGACAATAGGCTTAAAATATACCCTGTGTGCTCGTACACACATGTACCAAAAGCACATTAAACAGCTTGAGTTTGATGCAGCCTGTGAAGCACTGAGCAGGCCATTCTTCTCCTTCAACAGAAACATCAAAAAGGTACTTATTATTGTAAAATTTTAAAATAATTTTCACAGATATATATTATTTCAAGTAGTACGTAGTCTCTTTCTCCTACTACCTTTTTTATGTCACACCTACATATGGATTGCTACACAGACGTTTAGAAGGAGTCAGTCAGCATTTCATAACAAAATCTTTTTCCATGACTGAGCAAGAGTTGGCTACAGAAGGGTTTTGTTTTTTTTTCAAGCTGCAAAGCCTCTTGTGAATTTGTTGACTGGCTGTTTCTAATGAAGATGGCTACAGGGTTTCCCCAGCTAACCAGAGAATGAAGAAGCTTAGCTGTGGCTCACCAGACCTCAATTACAATCTTAACAGGAGAAAGCTTGTGCAGCAAAAGACAAAGGTTGATTAAGGTCAGCTCTCTCTCTTTAGACTATTATTATATTATTGAATTGCCTCCTAAATCATTTTGAATGTGTGTATGCGTGTGTTTATTATGGAAAATGACAAGCCACAGTAGCAACAAAACAACAATATCAAAGTTTATCAAAGAGCAAGGCTCATATAATATCTAAAATGCAAATTGTTTATTATGGACTGCATCAGTGAGAATTTTGGCCTAATGGAGGTGGTACATATGTTTTTGAGCTACCTTGTCAGGATAAATACGTTGGCCAAAGGGAAAATTTGAGGGTCACTAGACAAGATGATGCATCACCAATATTAATTAATCCCCAGTTGTTCATACTAAATGTCATGAAGATTTGGTAATTGTATGTCATGACATATTGTTATGGACCATGGTGTTGGACAGGCAAAGCAACAGCCCTGCGCTTTCTTTTACATCTTTAAAAGATAAAACACACAAACACAGCATATAGGCAGAACATACAGTAAGGTTTATGCATTTTTTTGTATTCTAAACTTCTCTTTTTTTCTGTGAGGTAAAATGTAAACTATACAACGGGTCTCAGATCACTCGTTCCAGCCAGATGAACCTTTTCAAGAAGAGGTGCACGTTTGTGTGATTTGATTATTACTTTTTCTGTCCCATTTGTAGGTCATTCACAAAAATTTTAAGGTTTATTGTCATATGTACAGTAAGAAACACAGTGGTTTATACGTACAATGAAAACCTACTTTGCCCGAATTCCTTAGGCAACACACAAATAGAAGAATAGAATAAAATATAAAATATAAAATATAACTAAAATATAACATATAAATCACAACTAAGTGAAACAGTGTAAGTAGTTGTATTAAAGGTCATTTGTTAATGTTTTTTTGATTGTTAAAAAAAAACTAAGTACAGAAACGTGTCATCAGAGCACTACTGTACTGTAGCAGACATACAGAGGAAATAGTTTACATGAAGTAAGAAAACTTCTTTTCAAATCAAAGCAGTCCATGACTAATATGAGAGGCGGTCAAAGGGACGTGACAGTCACAGACATATTAGACAAGAATATCACAAGCTACAGTAGGTGATGATACTGGGCTGACACAAAGAACCTGAGGCAGTTCAGTGAGATATTTATTTCCAGCAACTACTGAACTGTAGAAGTTGCTGTGATGGAATATGCCAATAAAATGATAAAAATATAAAAAACATTTCAGTAAATTTGTCAGCCATGATGATAATAACACTGTGAAGAGAACAGAAAATTCTAAAATTGGCAATATGTTTTTTGAAATTGCTCGTATGTGCCACTTCTGTTCTTACAAGTGATTCTTGCACGAGTCCCCACGGTCTCACATATTCTGAACTGAATTTATTTATCTCCTCACATTGCACAGAACATCCACAGCAGCTATAAAGACTTGAAGCATATATTTTTTCTGTAGCTTTAAGTTGGCACAGATAAAAAATCAAGTCCTTCAAAACTGTGAACTTAGAAACTGATTTGTTACATATAAGTGCAGTACTGTGTACTGGATGTATCTGTGGTATCCACAGATCAAGGGTATCAAAGGCCATTAACATCTGTAAGGACATGACAAGCTCCTGTCAAGTATATGGAGTGCCAATTAAGCTGCCTACACTTTCTAATTAGGCCTTTAATTAGTTAAGCAACTTTGTTCCACACAAGCTATTTTTAATAAACTCTTTGGTAAGTAAGTAAGTAAGTAAAAAAAACAAACCTTCTAAAATAATGCTACCTTCCTTTGGTGAATATTGCCCCTTTGTTCAATATAAGAGCCATCCCTGGGGTTTGAGGCTATTTTAAGGTAATCAAGTAAGAAGGATTTCTTTTACTTTACTTTAAGTGTGGTGGTGTTTGTGTGCTCACTTTTGTTCAGGCAGTGTCTACGAGGAACTGTTTCTCACATGTATGAATATTGTAAAAAGTTTCGCTAATAATCAAGACTTCACACCACACTTCTGGAAGATTTTAGTCACATTTTAGAAGTGATGGCTCGCACAGCAAAGAGACACACCTATTGTTGACTGAGTGAGTACATCACTGTAATTTTGATGTAATCACTCATTCTTGTTTGCATTACCAGAAACTAATGACAAGTTTAAGAAATATATCTGAACTTTCCAAATCAGATTTTCACTTGTTACTCAAATATATGTGTTATATACTAGTTCCTTAAACACAGCAAGTGAGCAGACATAAAGCCCAGTTCATGCTACGTGACTTTAGCCCTGATTTTCCACCCACCAACTATTTTGGGAGATTGGTGACACATGCCCCCAGATTGGAAGCAAATCAGCGCTTGCTCCCTTGAGGGGGATCGTGTTGTGTAAACTGTTCAACGACGCAAACCCACAGTTCTGACACCAGAAAAATATATAGCAAGCTAAATATCTGGTCGTGACGGAGAAGACTCGGGGAACCATGGGTTTCAGCCAGTGAGAGCAGAATCGGGTAACCTCTCTCTCAAGCACCAGACAGGAAGCAGCGAACCAGTAGTTATTTTGGTAACAGACGAAAAAAAACCTCCTCAGATACCGGATAATGGATGGGGATTAAACAGTGTTACGAGCCACAGTCTGTTCTCACTAAAAGAGTGCAGGTACAACGCAGGCTGAACACGAGGCAACATCGTATGGAATACAGTTTTTATGGATTATATTGATGTCAAATTGACAAGTAAACTGTGAACAAACAACAAACTTTAGTTGGTGTTTCTAAAGTAATGTGTTTTTATGAAGGATGTTAGGATTTGTTAATATGTGATATTTCTTAAAGGGAGTCTGGTGCAGGGAGCTTTTGGTTGAATTCAGATTGATAGTATATATAATTTTTAACGTTTTGTCATAACTACAGAAACATTATAGGTAACTGTTAAAAGTATGATAATGTTGTCTAAGATTGAGTGCTGTTATTAGTTTGATTAATGGTTTAATAATGTGACAGATCAGGCTAATTAGCAAGTTATTTTATTCAGTTTCTAACATCGGTATGGTGTAAAGTCATGCCCTTTGTGCATGTTTTTAAACTACTCTTCTGATTAAACATGACGTGTTCTTATTAGCACAGACTCCTGACGAAACGTAGTTTGGAGACCTGAAAGGTTCCTTGTAAAATATCTTGAAGTGTGTGACCCCCTGGTGCTGATCAGTCACATAGTGTGAAAACAAAAACAACTTCAAGGCTCTTGGTTACCAGAATAAAAGTTGTGTAGTGTGCACAGTACAGAGATCTGACAACTTTAAAAGTCATGTGCAAATGTGTGATAAACTGTTCTGATAAAGCTTAGACAGAGCTTGTCTGATGTTGTGGCCAAAGGGAGGCTTTTAAGCCTTTTCTTGAAGTTGTCCTCTGAAAATGACTCAGTGGCTTTGTTTGTAGCCTAGATAAATACCTTGTGAAAAGGTTTATTTATTTGTATGCCTTCAGTCAAGTAAAGGATCTCAATTCACATGCAGTGTTTTACTAACTCCACGTTCCCTGTAACAATTAATGTAAATAGTAAGTAAAGTAAGAAAGGTTTTCTGTGACTCTAATATAAAAAACATGCCAAACTAGTCAACGTGCATCATGAATAAACTAGGTTCCTTAAGTCATATGTTGTACTTCACTCTGTATTTTTAAATCAGGGCAGTAGTGTACTTCAATAAAAAAAACACTCACAGAAATCCATCACCAAGAAGGCCTTTACCCCTTAATTGTCTGCTAAGCAACAACAATGAGGAATCAAAGCCTTTGAAGATAAAGAGAAGCCATTAAGCTTACACTGCTGCACCAATCATTATCAGCCAAATCCCAGCGACAAGGCTCATCACAGGGGTAAAATAAAAAGAATAGATAAGGCGGGAGCTAATGATGATTTTTCTCCCAGCATCCAGAATGAAAAGCAACAAATGGGCGATAAAAAGCCCAAAGAGGTGTCACAGAAAGACTTGAGGGAGCTGACAGAGGCTAATCACCGGGGTTAAAAGCTTTCTGAAAAGACAAGAGACAGCCCAATCACTTTTATGATTTGTTCAGAAAGCTGGTATGTGGATTATATTTTGGTCAAAAATGTGAAGAGAAATATCTGGTATCTTCTGCTTCATGGTTACTAATCCAACGGGGTGAATATCTTGAAATATTATTTCTAAAGGAGGTGGTGCAAATGAATTAAGCATGCTTCTTGTAATTATTTTTGTTTTTCATAACATCTTAATAACTACATAGCAGTAGCCTCAATACCCTCAGACAGTTCAAATAAGGGCAGTTTCTCAAAAGACTTGTCTCATTTCAATCTAATGACATAACACTTATAACCTTGATTTAATTAGCCACATTGATTTATGATGCTGTCAGACTCAACCACAACAGACTTATTTCTGTGATATACAACACAGTTCTCATTTATCAGGCCTACTTAGAGTCTCTTTTAATGAGTTTTCCCTGCCTATTGTCTTTATTCGTGTTAAATTCAATCTGTTGCCTCAAAGTGAATTCAATATAAAGCTTTGGGACTCTGTAAAAAGGGCCCGACAAGACATAATTACTCTCTAACAAAAGATCTATCATCAAAGATTTACAATGGAATCAGACAAATCAAGAGACTGAGTTCAGGCAACTCCATAATATTTGCCAATAAGCTTTTATGCTAGTTTAAATGAAGCTGTTGATGTCCTGTAAAATGTCATAAAAATGGCACATATCTGTACATGTGCAGAAGAAAAAAAACCCATATGCCACAGCACTTTGCAGCTAAGGAGGTCACCTGAGCAACACACGCCTGCCAATGTGATACTCTATCCTGTTTTCTCCCTTTCATTCCAAACCGCGTTTCTTCGTACGACGAAGCAGGCCTACCTCACCATCCGCCCACCCCGGTCTGACGGTCTATCACCTTGACTAACACGTTTCCTGCGGGAAACCCTGTGCTGTGAGGTTTAACCTTGTCCTGTTCACTTAATTTATACTGTAACAGATACAAACTTGAGCATATAGGCACGTATGTATGTAGAGTGCGTGTGCTTTCATACATTTATTTTTAGGTTTTCTAACAATCTGTTTACTTATTGGAGAATAACCGTGACTGCAAAGTTATTTCCTCACATTCTCAGTCTTGTTATAGCTGTGGAGAGGGGATCTGGCCCTGCTGTGTTGAGCCTTATTCTGCTGAAGCTTTGATCAGGAGGTTCACACAGGCGACAGACTATACCACCTAACAGGGGAAGTACTGCAGAGCTTACACAGCAGGTGGGGGTTGATGCAGGGACTTTCCATGGCAAGAAAACTCTGCAACTCAAGAAAAATAGCACTACTTTATGTGTTCTTATTCTCAATGAATTTCTTTTACTGATATATGTTTGACAGAGGATGTCTGGCTGTTATAATCATTTCATACAAGTGTGTTGATTGAGTCCAATCAAGGCATATAATCAGAATATTTACTACTACTAATCAAAATGTCTTACATTAATTATAAACAACATGACTACTTGTATGTGAAAGGGCCTGCTCGTAGTGACAAACTCACAGATAAGTATTAGTGTTAATTAGCAGTTCCCCTCAGCTCTACGTTGGAGTTTTCTTGTTGTAGCTAAAGAGCCAGATATGTCCCTCAGGAGTTGGTGAAGATCAAAACCAGTATTGGACTTACATTTATAGTGGCCAGTCAGATGACCCCAAATGAAGGCTTTTATTGCTCCATAGCTGCTGGATTTTTTGCTAATAACTTAAAAGGTAATAAATGTCAGTGTGACAGTTTATGGCTTGTTTCCACTGGTTATTGCAGTTCTACAAATATATAAATGACAAAAGGGTTTCATGAAGTCTTAAAAGTTTAAAATGTACCTTATCACAACCAACACACACATTTTGGTTAATACACCAAAATCTGGTGTATTTTGTATACAATGGGATCGACATGCCCAGTGGATATTATATGGAGTTAAAATGTATTTTGATCTAGGGGCTCAACAACTTAGACACCACTGGATTATATCCTTGAATTAATAAAACGTCCAAATCAAGCTGACTACTAAACGACAATGTAGAGGTACAAAATTAACAGACACCTGCTCTCTCACTCGCTGCTCTTCACAACAGATCTAATTGATTCTATGATATCCTGTTAAACAAACACTTCAGCCAACAGCGGCGTCACAGTAGACCGCATTTACTGAACAATAACGGCTTGTGCCGTTGTTTTGGTGTTGTTAACCTTCATGGCTTCAGATAATGGGAGCAGTGGGTTGTAGGACGCTGGGAAAGCTGTCTCCTATTGCTCTTGCTGCTTCACTGCATGCTGTACCTCAAACTGCACCAGCTACCTCCATAATTGATGAAGCACTTGGAAGGGGTGGGGGGACCCTGCTCTCGAAGATATTTTTGAAGTTCATTCCAAATTTTATTTTTGCTGTAGACATTTCCTCCTACATGAAAGTCAATATACAGTATAAATGGCACTTTTTTTCTCAACAAGGTTCTTTCAAGATTAACGCCACTCCATGCTGACAAAAGTAACGGTTATGTGAGCTGAGATCCTTCAACACAAATAACATAAATGTTGACATCGGCCAACAGCCACATAACATTTACGCAAGAGTGCTATTGACATTTCTCTATTGTTGCACAAAAGTACAAAGCAGCTTCAATGTGAACTCTCTATACACTCTGTTTCTTTCTTTATGTTCCAACCTATGAATGCTGCTGCAGTTGACTGGTTCTGACTTGATATCTGGAGGCAATGCAAGTGTCTGCCTTTGCAAATGCATGTAGATGATATCTGCATGACTATTGAGTCTATACAGTACATGCTGTGAGCAGGAGTGTGTATTGGAGCTGTCCTATTATTATTACTTGCCAACCTAGCAGAAGAGAAGAGTAGATGAAAGCGGATGGGGGAGGGAACAGCTGCCTGAAGGCATCAAATCATTTTAAAGGAACCTGAGGTACAAGTGAAAACCAAGAAGCTCCATAACAATCATAACTACTGGGATACATGGATGACATGCCTTATAGTGCTTCACAACACTTAAAACGCTGAGTTTTAGGAGCTGTTAATTTTAAGGGTAAGTCACTGCAGCGGGGTGAATTGCAACCTCTCAGCCTACAACAATGGGTTCTCTAAGAAACCAATTTATTGTTATTACAACCACAGGCACTACAGCGCTTGATACAAGCCCTGTAGGTTGCAGCTATTCCTTTGCTCTTCTACATCATTTCCCCCGGACTGCACCGTTGGAAGCAACATTTACAACTCAACTGTCACAGGGAATTGAGCCCAAGAACATCTAAAATGTTTCAAGCAAAAATCACAAAGCAGATAATCTATCCATCCATCTACTTACCCATCCATCTAATGTAATCACAGCCAATTTCACACTCATAATGTCACATAATCTCAATTTATTACACTGGTATATGCATGGGATAATACTGCTGATATTCTACATTTTTCTTATTGTCAACAAATCCTATCAAAAGACCAATATCAAAATCCTCTATGCCATAGACATCGATTGCTTTCCAATACCTAAAAACACATCAATGAGCCGCACCGTTGCACTGCCTGACCTTTCGATGAACATGGGCAATGTAGTTCGACTCAGTCCCACAGATGTTGTCCTTCTGCTATAATACTCACTAACATGAGTTTTTGTGTTGTTGAGAAGAAGAAAAATATAGAACAATGACATCCTTATTGTTTAAAGCTGATTGGAAGAGTTGTGCAGAAACTTACAAACTAGATTGTAGTTACAAGAACTAGGGCTGGTTATCAATTTTAAAATTACGATACTGGTATACCAATACTTGTACCCTTAAAGTGAGGCCAATACCAATAGAATACTTTATAACATTTTAGGCAATTATTTTGATTGCAGGCGTGTAGTGTAGCCATACTTTTGAACATTTTGGTAAGTGTCCCATAAATAATGACTTTGAAATCTTCTTGGTAAAAGTTGATAACTGCCCCATGACTCCAGACATCCAAGGCCCAGAAAACCCCCAGATGCTGCATGTTAAATGGTTGTTGGTAATTTTGTTAATTGTAAAAGAAATGGTAAATTTGTTAAAGAATATAAATGACTAAAACACAAAAAGAGGAGCCCAACAGCAAACGTTTACAAGGACCCCTAAAATGTTACTTTGGCCATGTGTCAGGAAAAATGATATCGTAGGTTAGAATTTACATCTGTCAAAATTGTTACTTTTCTATAAATTACCGATTCTAAACACATTAATTAATTAGAATGGGAGCACACTTCCCATTCCTCTACTTTAAAGCAAATGTTTTGTCTAAATACTCAACACTGTCTTACCAAAAACCAGGTTGAAAACCAGTTGAGGCTGGTTTTAGTGAGGCTGTGGGGAAACTATTCACAAAAATGAAAAATCAAAAACAAACAAACAAAAAAACATAAACTTTTCAAAAGAACATGAAGCAATCCATCAGTCAACAAAAAGAAAACCTAGGTTAAGCCCATGGCTATTGGGCAGCCAGCGGCAAGCTTCCAGCAGGTCTACATTTGCACCTGAACTGACCCTGCTTTCAACTCCCCTGAGACGCTTCTAGCTTTCTGCTTTTAAACAGGAAGCTCCTCCTACAGACAAACCAAAGTTAGTTCATACTCAAGACTTCTTCTTATAGTGTATGGGTTAGAAGCTTACTTTTATAAACCTGCTTTTTATTTGGTTTATTTGTTCATTTCATTATTTATTATTTTATTATTTTAGCAGAAGCTTTATATTGCCACCTCCTAAAGTTTTATTCTACATACATACAGTTGTTTTTTTGTTCCTTTTCCTAACAGTTCTTAGATGGTTTTCACAGTTCTGTTTCCCTGCTGTTTTTACTGGCGCTGTGTACTGTGTAGTTGTTAAGTACACACAGGCTACAAAACTCTTTGTAGATTATTTTTGGAAATTGCAATTAAACCAAAATGCACTTTCATTAACTGCAAGCAGCATGCAACACATCACCGTCAGTTGAGCATCTAGGAACATCAGTCGTAATGCAAAGAACTACAAGTTAGTTGCACTATATGGAGTAAAGTTTATTCTTACCTTCATATCCCCATTTCATTATGCTACACTATCCCTCACAGCAGCATGCTATTTGCTTAGCTGACAAACACAAGCCACAATCTGATTTCAGTTTTTTAAACTAAACCAAAAACTCATTATCCAGTTTCTTACAAAATCCAAAAGTGTATCTAGTATTAGCCGCATCAGTGGTGTTTTGGGTTTGGACTCAGCTCCACTTATACATTAAGTTCATAAACATTAAATATTGAATTGAGACACAGAATATAATCCTTCCAATAAACATCACAACTATTGTGTGGACAATTTTGTAAATCATATACAAGGTGATGAATTCACCATTTTGCAACTCATATTGACCTCTGTTTGGCAGCATCCACTCTATCAATACCTGGTTTCTTAGAAAAACACACTTTGTCCTGGCAAAAATGTAAATGGACCTGTACTTCTATAGCACCTTTCTAGTCTTCCAACCATTCAACGCACTTTTACACTACATGCCACATTCGCCCTTTCAAACACATTCACACACCGATGATACAGCATCGGTAGCAATTTGGGGTTTAGTATCTTGCTCAAGGATACTTCAACACGCAGCAGGAGGAGCCAGGGGATCCAACCAAAACCTTCCATTTAGTGGACAACCCGCTTTACCTCTGAGCCCTTTCAATACCTTCTTAGAAAAACACACTTTGTCCTGACAAACTGTATACTGTATTACAGAACATGAACACGAGAAGACACAAACATCTGTTCGGACTTCTGTTTTGTCATGTTATATCACTACACTGAAAGGTGCATGTCACACACATCCTCCTAATGTGCTATCTGCTAATTACTGCAGAGACAGAGCAGACAGTACCTCACAAGTGCCTTAGTGAGTTTTCTAACAGTGGTCACGTGCACTACTTTATCACAGGGAGTGTTTTCTTCACTTGCTTTAAGAAAATAAGCAGTCAATAAATAAAATGACTGAGAACAAAAGCCTTAAATTTGAAACAGCTCTTTTGCTGCAGGCTTTGTTAATTTCCTCACAGCACTGTGTTCAAAATACAGCTGGTGTTCCACTAATAATGTTAATTGTTGTTGTTTAATGTTTAACAAGTTATGCTGGGTTCTGAACAAGGAAAACAATAACAACAGTAAATCTTACCTAGTTTATTCTTCATACTTGACCTTTCATAAAATAATAGTGTAATTATTTTTGTTGTTGAATAAAAAGCAGCACAATGTGATTGTGAAATAATCTATAGTTGGAGGCCCTAATATCCTGTATTGCTTGATGAAAGTACTTTCACCTTCATCACCATAAGAATTATGTTTGCATATTTACATATTGTAAAAATGAAAACATTAAAATAACCAAATTCTTCTGTACATAGAAATCAAATGAATGCCATGTATTTGCTGTAATTACTTTAAGAATGTATGTTTATAAATAAATACAACAATTTCATGACATCCTTTCCTCACACACTGATAGAGAGCCTTTATCAGGCATATGTTGTACTTATGGCTACATTTAAGAAAGTTCACTATACAGTATTGGTGATCTGAATTTAAATTAAGGAAGCAAATGTCTTAAGTGGGGAGGGACTGAACTTCAATTGAAAGCTTTAAGGCACTGGCTTAGGCTTCATTAAGAATGGCTGGCTCTTCAAAAACAACCGTTAAAATCAGCATGTAATTATCAGGCAAGTGAGACGAATTCCTAATCTGAGAAGCTGCGGGGGCTTCCAACGCCTATGCTTAAAACTGCAATAGCAGTCCAGATATACAGTGTGGCTCACTTAAATATGATCTGGAAGCCTGCTCAAGAGGGTGCACACACATCCAATGGTGCTCCGCAGGTGGTGGGCACACAAGCACAAGAAAAGGTAAAACCTATCTACATAATCTTTATTTTTTTGTATTTCATAATGTGAGAATAACAAAATAAAGATGGTTGACGTCAGGCACTGGTGCTAATGTGAACACTAATGTGTTAAAACATTGAAATAAATAAAGCTATAAATAAGTCAAATTATTTCTCTCCAGAGCTGGCAACTCAGCTGTTCCTGCTGGTGACTCAACACAGCAAACCTTATCGAAGACACCTTAAAATACATTCATCAAGATCACTCTTATGTTGAATTGGCAGTACAGTTAAATTATTATCATAGTGCAAACTAAGTACCAATATATACTATGTATATATACATCATACAATACTGTATATACATAATATATATACACTACACAATTTCTCTGTCTATAATGGCAAATTGAAATTAAAATATCTGGCTTCCTGCCAGAACTACAAGCACAGTCAAGTGAAGGATGTGTTTGTCAAAGCAGAGATCTACAGTCAGTCCATGTTCACTCAGATGTCAAATACTCTATGTTTAAAGCTCAAACTGGCATCCTCTCTCCACCTCCCAATGCTCATGCTTCCTGCATTATTCATAAAACTTCCATACACGACTGCATGGGAAAGAGGTCTTCAGCTTTTCCTGTTTTGCTGTGTAGCCAACAGCAGCAGAGTTTTTCATGTTTGTATTACATAATGCCAGTTGTTTGGATTCATATTCAAATGGAGTAGAGGCATAAAGTCATAACAAATATCACAAAACAGCCTGACCATAATCTGCATACGTCAGACTTATAAATGTGGCAATCATCAGTGCTCATTAAAGCATTTGTTTTCACAAAGGAGCTGGTGCTGTCAGTTCAGCATGCCATAGCCATGACTCAGAGTAAAACTTTTCACTGGTAGCACTGAATTCTTATAGACAAATCTGGGCTGTAAAGTTGCCTTTACAGCGGTGGTCTCTACATTTTTAGCCCTTACAATAACACTGCAGTGTATCAACAGATTTTACTTTTTAATCACTTTTGTCAAGATTACAACATCTTTAAGAATCTGTTAAATGTTGAAAATATATATAGTCTTTATAGTGCAATTAAAACATGTAATGCAATGCAACAAAAACAATAGTTATAATCTAAAGTATAAAAATGTCAAATTAATACAGTACAGAGGGGTCTTAGTCAGCTTACTGAGCTAACTAGCTAACAGTAGCTAACATTAAAGTTAGTAAAACAGTTAGCTGATACTATCCATCAGGAAACTGTTCAACTGCCCATTAGCTACTTTAGGAAAAAGTAATATGTCCATCAGGAAAGTCCATAAATCACAGAGAATTGAGGCAGATCAGCTGGAGGACATCAGAGGACAACGTTTTGTAAAAGTTATAAACTTGTGTTTCTGTACAACAATCAGTGAGGCCCGACCCCAGAAAGACTCCAGCAGTGTCATAAAAAGTCAAGAAAGCGGTTTATTGTACACATAAATAGTATACGCCTCCAAGTCATCAACAGTTTTCAAGAAAATGACAAACTCTAAGATACCATTAAGAATGTTGTCACTCTTGGGTCAGATATTGGCGCACAAACTTTTTGGCTTTTTTTGGCCCTGTTGCTGTCTGAAGGTTTTTCTCGCCAATGTTTGGTGCTTCCGTGCAGCCTTTGCCTGAATACTGTCTGTATTCTGTATTCTTCTTTTGTGCGGATTTCATTAATTAACTAATCTTATTGGCTTTTTGTTGCACTTGTGGCTTGTTGAGAGTGTTTTGTCAGATCTCTACCGCTGTCTCTCCTTTGAGCAGGGCCTGTAGTGAAACTCCACAGCAGGCGGGGCTGCCTTGGCTCTAACACTCACACACACACAGCTCAGCAGAGTGGAGAGGCAGGAAGTGGAGAGAGTTGACAATGACTGCACCATGCATGAAAGCTTCATGAGTAAAAACAGCTGTGTGAAAGCTGAAGTAAACAAAAGATCAGATTGGGTCAATAAAGCTCAATATAGCCGATACCAATCAGTTTAAAAATGCCTTGATTGATCTTTGAGAACAGATCGGGACCTGCTGGTACAGAAAAAGACACTGAACGTTAACTTTTGTTCCACAGGCAATAAATGCCCTTAACTTACACTGAACCTGAACTTGACCACACTGGTCAGCAGCACTTTATGATGCATACAATCAACAAACAGTTGCTGTGTACTATAACGGCTGATGACTGATGTCCCACGTCCCCTTGTATGTTGTGTTTGTCTTCTCCTTGAGGTACAATAACTGAACACATTTGTAATAATGTTAAAAGTAATTAACATTACTACTCAATCAACAGAGGACCAGTTGATTTTCTTCACCACTGTTTCATCTATGCAGTCTTAGGTTTCTGTAGATCTGTTTTTTTTTATAGCTTCAGTACTTTCGATACTATTGAATAATAGTATTTTATTTGTTTTAAACATAGTGGTATTGAAAATGTAATAAAACTTTACTTAATGGGAACTTAAATTAACCCAAATATCTGTGCTTACACATCACTGTGTAAGCAATTCTCTCAACACATACATCATCCAAAGGATTTTACAGATCAAACAAACAAACCCAAATCACATTATGGATACTCCAAAGATAACATTGGTCTTACCTATGGTTTTATTTATTCTAAATTAGATTCATTACATGTAAAAGAACTTGCATCTTAGCTCTCCAAAATGCCATATACAGTATGAAACTGTGTCAGTTGACCCCATAACTTGAATCTTACCTTTTACAAGGAGCTCAACTATAAGGCACACTCACCTCACCTGACATCAATACTATGGTTATGAGATGCAAATAATACTATTTTTTTCCTAATAATACGTATGTGCAGGGAAGGCCAGAGATTACATGGCCTTGGAGCAAAACAATCTGAAACATCTCAAAACACCAACTCTCAATATCAGTTAGCATTGTAAATGCGTATGACAACTTCTCACAAAAGTTGACATTCTCTATGCAAGTGTTTATCCATTCAGAATTTGGCTGTCACACCTGAAAAGGACAAACACTGGCAACAAAAGACATGCAAGAGTGAGGTTATTGTTTGTGTATCCTATACTAAAATCTCAAATCCAATCAGAAAATAAATACTGAATTAAGTGATCAATATGATACCTCTCTCTCCTGGGCTGCCAAATGGTTTTCAAGCATGTCTTTTTTTTTACATTTTGTTTTGGGCTTTTTTTATTGCCTTTAATCGATAGTGACAGCTGAAGATAGACAGGAAAGGGGATGACACGCAGCAAAGGGCCACAGGTTGGATTTGAACCCTGGGCTGCTGCAAGCATGTCTTTAAGTGTGCCTCAAAGTCACCCCCACAAGCTCTCCAGTGCATCTCAAGTAATTCTGAATTCACACAAACCAACCATGTTAAAAGACTACTACTAGTAGATAAAAGGAACAGTGGATAGGGGAGATGTGTCAGCATCTATTTTCTCTCTCCCTCATTTACTAAACCCCTCTCTCAAACTAGGTGGTTGTGGATTAAATGGAGATGTTATCAGGGCTCAGGGCAAGTCAATATTGCACTTGCACGTGTGTGAGGCTGATAGGGGCCATAATGGATAGCCAGAGGTCCCAAAAGAAACCCAGCTTTGAGAAGCTGAGAAGAGAGTAGCCCACTGGATGAAGGGCAACTGGGATGTAGCTGGCATTTTCGGGTATTGCAGAGCACAAAAGAAATCTGATCAACTCAAAGAGAGATGATCAAGTTCTAGTTGTGGGGAAAGAGAAGATTGTTTGATAAGAAACATGCAGAAGGCCACTTTGGATTTGGATAATATCAGGGCCAATGTGCAAAACCTAATTCTACAAATGAATCTCTTGTGTTCAGGGTTGCCGTTTTTCTGCATCTGAATGCGTGAATGCAAAAAATGATAAAAACAGTAGAATGAATACTGCCAGGGTTTGTTGTATTGTCATGATCCAGTAGAATCCATGAAACAACAGGAGCCATTATTTCCCATTTGCTTGTTTTAATTATTTAAAAGCCTTGTTAAATATTGTAAATACACACTTGCAGAAGCACAAAAATGCATGGTCATGCACACTGTACCATCGTCTGTTTATGGGCTATAATAGACAGCCAGGGGGCTCCTGAAATATCCTTCCTTGCCTTTGAAGAAGATTGATTTCAATGCAGAGCAGACATTTTTATTCCTTTTTACACAGATGGCTGTTGCTTCCAGTGCAAAGCAATTTAGAATGGAAATATGTCTGGCATTTATGTGCCGCAACTAGGTATCTTGTCTGTTGCAACAAACGGGAATCAAAGCTCAATCAATAACTCAAAAAGGTGAATGTTGTGAAAAGGTGTAAATGAATTTAATGAAGACAATGCCTTTGCAGCATTTATAATTTAAATTAAAAAGCGGTACCATTAACTCCATCAGCCAACCCCCCCCGAGCATTGATTTTATATCACAGCGGACACATTGCTCCAAGTAATTTCACTCAAGGATTTAGTGCACGTTACACTGTAGCTCAAATAAATGTTATCTAATCAATAGGGAAGTATAGTGCCGTAATAAAAATCTTGAGGTCCTCACATATATAGGACCCTAAATCATTTTTCTATTTGCTGTGTTCATCAGTGTTTTCTGCCAATAGAAACACAGCATTTTCAAGTATGTGATTCAAGTTTGAGTGAACCTCAATACCCATGCTGTTGCTCTGGGAACTTGTCTATTTAATTTTTATTTTGTTCTTGCCACATGCAAGTAACATGTTCTATTAGTCCGGTGTAAAATATGCATGTGTGTATAGTACATGCTAAAGATTTAAGTAGCCTCACAGTTGACGTTACACCACAAGACAGACTAAATATGAGAAAGAGAGTGTGTGTGTATGGGAAAGAGAGAGCGAGAGAGTGAGTGAGAGAAAGATTGTCTTCAGTATAGCTGGTGCCTTCACTGCAGACGGACAATGATTGATGGCCAACTTTGACTGTTTAAAAAATGTGATTTCAACCTGACAATCAATCACTTGGCTCACAGTCTCAACCGGCAAAATGCAGCCATACTTAGAAGGATTTTCTGCGGAAGACGCAGGAAAACAGGGTCTTAGGAAGCTCCGTACGCATACTGCAGCCTAAGCTTGCCCTGTCTGTGACCTTCCCTGCAGATTTGTTCAATACAACCAGTTTGATATTGCCCCACCATGCCCTTTTCTACGCCACATGAAAACCTACGCTCTCTCTCTGGGTGGGAGAATCCTTAGTGACTTGAGTTATTAGGCTTATTGAAACACAGCATCCTGGGACACAGTTGCCAAAAGCATTTGCATTATTTCTCATCATGCCACAGCAGGAAGACAACATACACTCTGACTGTATATCGTTGCTGCCACAAAGTGAGCAGATTCCCAATGAGGAACACTGCCTGCTGGCAGCAATCTCGCTTGTTATTATCCCTCTCCAACTGAAGATAGACGGGACCAGCTGCAACCAAGTCACCTGACCATGCATCATTTTCACTGCTTTTCTTTTCCTCAGACAGGAATTGTGCAGTCCAGTCGCAAATGTGAAGCATCTCCATATCAAGACTGGCCAGGGATTATCCTTGTATAGACTGCGTGTTTCTGCAGCCTGCCACCCTCTCTACTCTTCCTTTTTAAGCCAAGTTTGAAGATGACACATTTTGCCTCCTAGTATCTTAAAAAAAAAAAAAAATACATTCGTTTGCTTAAATGATAATGGAGTTCTGAATGTAATCAGGTTAGAGTAATTTATAGATGAGACTCGACGACGCAATGAGACCTGAAATGACATGTGACTGTTACATGACAGTGTAGATGGTAGGACTTAGAGGGGAATTAGTTGCTACAAAGATAGGTAAGAGATATTTCATAATTACACTAATATTTATCAAGTTAATCATCAATTAAATGGTAAATATACCTATAGTTTTGACACAGCTAGTTACCCAAATAGATAAGGAAATGTGGCTTTAATTATTTAAATACTCTGTAGCTCGTATGTTTTATTATGTTTCTCTCCTATGTTTAGGTTTCTCTAATTAACATTTAGACAGTCAGGCCTTTATGAGATGTCACATGTGTCCTGATCATGTGAATATGTAATGTAATGACTTAATCAAATAATAAGTGTGACAGCTTTAAGATCAAAGAATATGAACAAACATTTCAAAAGATGGGGTGAACAATCTTTAACAAAAAACATAATGCTAATTTAATCCTGTTAAAAAAGGTAACCTCTTTTGTCTATTTTTTTTAATGATCATAGTTTTTCTTCGGTGTAATTCCACAAAATAGTCAGGTTTGGATTTTGTGTTTGAGGTCTAACCATATTTTGCAATATTTGATACAATTTGAGAATCTAGACACACAAATTGTGCCACTAATGTGTCTTAAAATGCAAGCCTTTTTAAGTTAACCATGTAAATGCAATTAAATAACATGTACGTGGAATTACAAATGAATATTGCCACTTTATTTTTTATTATTATAATAGTACATGCACATAAACAAAATAAGACAAAAACAATCACTGAAGAGAATTTGAAGAGTCCATGTTAGAAAAGATTTTATCAATCTAACAGCCTCTTTGTTTTAACAATGTTGTGGCAGTGGTGTCGTGAAGGTTTAAGAAAAGGGCTGATGATGAGAAGGTTCCTGTTTCATTTCCCAGACTGGCAGGATAAACCTGGGTGGGGAAATGAAAGAGCAGCCCCGCCCTCATTACTACCATAGAGCTGCCCTGGATTTGCTACATTGTTGTGGAAACACAATCCTCCACTCCATTATCCAGTCTGTGGGGGAAGGTGATGATTTTACCCTAAGCAAGCAAGTAATTAGGTAGGCCAGAGCTACTCTGAAGTCAACACTGAGAAAGTGTAGCCAGAGTAAAGTTGCCATAAGTCATCAAAGTTTACAGAGAACAACAATAAAAGCCCACAAGGGGCTAAACTGAGTTTTACACAGGTATCCCATATTACTGAACATGCAGACACCAGAGAAGGCTACAGTCCCCCAATGCAAAAGGCAGCATGTGTAAGATTCCTTCTTAAATTTTAAACACAACCAATACCAGAAACACAATCTGAGGAAAACTAAAGCAAAACACTTTTAAACACGCAATTTCTGTGGTCATAATGGCCCACGAAAACCTGAAATGTAGTTACTGGTATATTTTTTAGATGTTTAGATATAGAACTACATTAGAGAAAAGACTAGACAGTGTGGATATACATTACATAGCTTGTATTTAAATGCTACAGGGCTTTTGGAGACAGAGTTTAGCCTTTAATGAGGGGTAAAGGGCCAACAGAGGCCAGAGGAGACAGATTTTCTCCCATGAGTTAACACTAAAAGGCTCATGGAAAAGAAAAAAAAAACATCACCGGCCATATGCAGAACTTACCCGCTAGGTCTGAAGACCTGAGGGATTTTCTGAGCAGAGAGAATAGCCGAAGAATTTTTGAATATGTGGAATAGACAAGGTTGAGAGACAAGGTTGAAATTCATTACATACTTGCAGAAGTTGTAGCAGCTATGCTACATAAGTAGCCCACTGCTGAGGGCAAAGATTACAACGGATTGAATGGGGAATACAAAAGGAGCAGGGACCAGCAATAATGGAACAAACCATAAGCCAAAAGATGCATCTAGGTCAGGAGCTGAATTTATATTCTTGCAATGACTGATGCTGCAACCTGGAGGATTCAAAAAATGTGACATAGATCATATTCTCCAGGATCTTTGTCCATGATCTGCTGAGGAGCTGGACATTATTGAAAGAACAGATTGCAATATGGCACCAGATAGCATAACACCTCGGCAAAGACCAGAATGACAAAACCATAAAGAAATTTAAAGATCAGGATAGAAGCTGGTTCATAGAATGAAGGAGGAGGGCTGATTTGTGAGAAAGGGTGACTTGAAAATGAGGAGTGTCAATGGCGTGGGAAAGCAGAAATGGCAGAGGCTGAAAATTTATGAGCTTGGAAATTTATGATGAATGAATTTAAGAGAGCAAAGAGATTCACCGTAAAGGGGAAATGTGAGAGAAAAAACAACTCTCTTAAAAGGCTCACATAATTCAGCCTTTAAAAGTCGGCTGAAAAGTGTAAATGAAAAGCAACATGGCAGGTGCATGCTGGCGGGTCAAGTATTCCAAGTCCACGCTGGTAATGTGTGAACAGCTGGCAGAGATCACAACTGGCAGTGGACACACATACACACACACACACACACACACACACACACACACACACACACATTTTCAAGGGTGATTTATGAGGGTCTAAAGAACAATTGAAAATGTGGCGCTGAACCATGTACGACAGGTCTATGGGGATGAGTCTGTGGCTGCTCCGGAAGGCACAGTGTAGCTACCATAACTCTGAGTGATGGAGAGTATGGCCAGAGGGACAGTGCGTGTGCGTGTGTGTGTGTGTGTGTGTGTGTGTGTGTGTGTGTGTGTGTGTGTGTGTGTGCGTGTGTGTGTGTGTGTGTGTGTGTGTGTGAGAATACCGTTTGTCTTAGCTGTTAATGTGCAGTATTGGTTTTCAAGCATTAGTGTTCTCTCTGGGTGAATGTAAAACGCTTAAAGCCTGCATGATTTTATTATTTTTAATTTTGGCGACTGTTATAGAATCGAAAAAAAAATTGACAGGCCCCAAAGCTCAGTGCTGCTAATTCTAAGGCTTTTATTGTGAAGCAGCTAAAGCTTCCTGTAGCATTGATTGCCAAAGAAAAACTGAAAGCTTCTCTGCACGTAAATAAAGATAATATTCTCTTTCTTTCACAGCAGATGAAACCATGCAGGGAGTAAATTCCAACCTCAATACAGCTGCTATTTATCATTAGCATATATTTAATCAGAGGGGAACTACTGAAATCATTTGCTCTTGTTTGACTAGGGGGAAAAAAACGTGCTTTGTATGACAAGGCTGGAGACCACAGACGTAGTCCAAGAGCTAGCAGCTGGTCTAGGTCACTACTATTAAGAAACAAAGGGGGAAGAAGGAATAACATTTATTTAATCATATTCTTTTGCTCACATATAGATCTATATTTAGGCATGACTCCTACAACAGCTGGGTAGAGCAAACAAAATAACTAGTTTTCATTTAAAGATGGCACCATTTTGCTAATTTTGTTGAACTGAGGAGATAAAAAGTAAAAGGAAGATTAAAGAAGGTAAATAAGCACCAGAGTCTATTGTGGTTTTGCTGTTGTCAGCAGTTTGTGTCTTATCTGTCCTGCTGTTCCACCAGCCAAGCAGTAAGGTTGGTTTACTAATAAGCACTAGTCCAGTATAAAACCACAGAACCAGCTACAGAAGAACATCCCTGGAGCTTGTGGTGTTTTACTCTCAAAGACACTAGGTGTTTACTGACATGCACGTTAGTATTACATTATTATTCTCTGTGCTCATTGAAAATCTTTTTACCTCATGATAGAGCAGAAAATCGTTAAGCCGATTCAATCCATGTCGATTTATGAGTCCCTCAAGGCTGCTTTAAAATTTACAAGCATGTTAAAGGCCCAGTGTGTAGGATTTAGGGTCATCTAGCAGTGTAGTTTCAGACTGCAACTCATTTGCTTCACCCTCCATTTCCAAGCGTGAGGGAGTAACTACGGTGGCCATGAAATGTGCAAAAAAAAACAGCCCTATCTAGAGCCAGTTTTTGGAAGGTAACTCGCGGTGTCTGTAGATAAAAACATTTCATTCAATGGAAACATAGATTTTTATTTTTATATTATATTGGATTTCTGCCTAAATGTTACACACTGGACCTTTAAGGAGTGGCCTATGAGCCTGATTTGTGACATCACAAATAATTTGGAAGTCAAACCTGATCCAGTGTGCAACTTATACAAGTCTGATGTTTCTTTCCTCACACATCTTCCCCACTCTTGTAGCTGTTGTTCGCTGTGATGGTAGCTTTGTACTACACCTCAACAAACGCCATCAGCTCGCAGAATCCTTATCCTGCCACAGAGTTTACCAGAAAATATCACATTTATAAGGAGCTGGCTAATCTGCTCTGCCTTGGTAGCATCACAACGGCACTTGCTAGCACTGCTATAGTTGACAAATGAGGTGATGGGAGGTTGCCTGTTTTCTGTCTCTGCAGTTTTCTCCTTGGGCTTAAACCGCAAATGGTTAATCATCAAACTGTTTATTCTATGATACAAAAATGTACTGGTACATAGCTTACAATGCATGTTCATTTCATCTACTTTTTCAAAATATTTCCAAACACCACTTTTATGCCATGTCTATCTACCTGTAACACTAGATGAGTGATGTTATCTGCGGCTGTGCATGTGCAGATCTAAATACAAGAGCCTTATATGTTAAAACAAATACTAATGTCCAAATAAGTACTTGAGTACTCATTCCCATTCCGAGTTATGTCTCCATGCAGCATCTGTTTGCCCCAGTCCCAACCAAGGAAATGGTTGCAACTGTGATGTAAAATAAGCTAAACACATTTAGGGATACAAGGTAACCTTTTTATTTCACTGGACTAGTGAGAATATTATGTATGTATCTATCAGAAAGGATTTTTACACTATTAGTAAAATGAAACAATGGGCAGCCAGAGTGAGTGATGTATGATGTAGGTGTACAGGGTCAAGTGACAAACAATGGATGTTAGAACAGGCAGGATAAAGAGAGAGTACATTATTAAAAAATTAAGAGAGAGTTTTCCTTAAAGGCAAACATCAGTCATGGCCAATCAAATCATCCACTGTCCTTCCATTTGAAAGAAGCATGTAGAAAAAATGTAGTGATAAAGGTGAACAATCCTGAGTTTATCCACCACAAAAGCTCCCCCCCAGAGGACACTAACATCTGTTTGCCGGAGGTGCACAATCACCACAAGTATACGGCAAATATATGGCACTTAAGATTAAATTAGCTCAGGAGCGAAAACTGAAACTTACAATGTTACTGTGGCCCTGGGAGATCCATTCTCCCATGTAAGAAATGGTTCAGTGATATTAGGTGAAGAGCCTAACACAACTGGAATAGTGGACCACTGGGACAATTTGGCAGCCAGTCTCTGACATCTATAAAAGATGTAGCTTGCCTCCACAGTTTTTGCTCTGTACATTGCAGCGCATACTGATTACTCTGTGTTGGCTGGCAATCACTCACACCACTGCCATGTGTATATATACCTACAATGAAAAATACAGTAAGTTATTTTTCCTGTTTGAAGTATTTATATGAAATCGAACTGACGAAAACAGCACGACAAAGGGTGTAGAACTTTGTGATGAAAACAGATATTTGATGTTCTACGATAGCAACACTTCCAATGAACATATTTGATTCAAAGTGTTACTGAAATTATGCGATCTCTGCCAGGTGATAACGATTTGAATGAATTTGCCCTTCTTTATTCCTCACAAATCATTTCTGTTTTTACATTCATGAATACTGGAAATTTTCCAGTTTAGTTTGATTCTTTTTTTTTTTTATTCTGCTTTCCATTTGAAGAAGGGGAGCACCACTTCGGGGATACACAATGCACTTAAAAGGCCCCAGCATGTGTTGTATTGTCTGTTTGTTTATTTACCTCTGTGTGTTTTCATTGTTAGGGGCAACACGCAAATCTTGTTTTTCTTCCTCTTTTTTCACAAACAAATGAAAATTTTAAGACCAAATAGCTCTAGGATTTGAATGATCAATAGGCTTGATGAAGAGGGGTCAGAACACTGTATGCACCTGTGGGACTAGAAGCACTTTGCAGACCCAGTTTCTGCACTTGTGCCTGTTGGATCAGTAAGTGCTTTGTACGTTATGGGAGGCCTTGCCCTCCCCTGTGGACGTATTCATGTCAAGTACACAGTATTCCCCTCATTTCTGCTCTGTATTTTACCATAACCTCTTAAGAGCCATGAACTGGGGCAGCAATTGTTGTCCCCTCACCTCCTTGTAAGGAACAGCAGTTATATTTATAACCTATTGTTTCCTTTCACTCAGTACAGAAATTACAACATATCTTGCTGCGGAACATAAAATAATTCTCCCTCTGGGGTTCATTACCTGTGACCAAGAGCTCCTGAAAATGGGCTCTAGGAGGGTTTTGATACACTGGATAGCTTGTGTATTCCTGGACCCGGCCTTTGGTATATACTGTAAATATTGTACATAGAGAGACCAATTGAAGAACAATGTCTCTGTCTGAAATGTAGACAGGAAAACATCACTGCAGTCCAAGCAAGACTTGTAAGTTACCAGTGGATCTCAGTGCTTGTAGGATGTCCATGTTTCTTTTTGAGTGTTTTCCTCTCACTGAATCTGATCTCAGACAACTCAAGAGAATTTCCAAACTTCCAACTGGGACTGACAGCATGGTAGAGCATTTCTCTGTCTGGTTTAACCGCATGTGGTTCTCATCACATCCTCGAGCATTCCCCTGAAGTAGCTGTGAGGTAGGATGATGTGAAATGTGCAGTGGACCTAATCCTGTGTTTTTCCATTGGGTCTTGGGCTTACAAAATCATGTTGGAGCAGTGACTATGAGCCATTATAATTGCTATTCAATCTATCTAGTAGTAAAGTAACCTAATGAGGGAGGGTGCTGTTTAGTTGTTAATGTACTACTTCACATTGATTACTCACAGAGAGAAGAAATCAAATGACAATGGTTACCTTGCTGTTTTCTATGATACCACTTCATCTTGTTTGGGGCAACTATCACATGACGTAATATAATTAAGAGAGGCTAACTTGAAAGGAGGTGGATCTTTTGTGGTATGAACAAGCATCTCACTTTAATAAAGCAAACAAAAGACACAAATAGCTATACATGCTATGCTATGCACATCCATAATTCCCTTTAAATTGTAAGGTGTGTTATAGACGTTAACTTCAATGAATTACAAATAAATGCTTTACAAAATACAAGTATGCCAATATCCTGCCACAAAAGGCCTTGTGGTTAACAGCATGCAACATAAAAAAGAGACAGACACTTTCCAAATATTGTAGCAATGCCTATTCTCTTTCTATTCTAGCCTTTGCTTAAAAATGACTGCAATGAATCAGGTTGACTATGATGAAAATGTAAATTGACACACCACCAGTGGAAATATGGTGTATTGAGGGGAAGATTCAATTCAGTGTAAGACGTGGGATTACAAGAGCAACAGTCATCAAATTTCACAATCCACCTTTATCACAATTATTGTCTTTCAAAGGACAGATGGGCTGTGAATCCAAGACGGTAGTAGAGTGCACTCAGAAAAATAAGACTGGGGGCACAAAGGTGCTTGTGTTGCCCGCAGGTCGGGCTTTCCTAATGGAGCATGAATCTGCTGAGGCATGAGAGAGTTACTAGGAGCTAGTGAGAACGCAGCACCATAGAGACCATTCAGAGTTGGTGTGGCCATGAGGAGACCTTGAAGGAGGATGATCACAATTAAGATTTTAAAGCATTTCACCTGTCACAGTATTGATAAAAGAGCCAAGATGGAATAAATTATTTTCACCAACCATCCTGATCTCAAGGCAGAGAGTCACCTGGACTAACTCCTGCATGAATTTACCTATTAGATCAGCACATAGTAGAAATTAAATGAATGAATTGAAATACAAATAATGGAACAAAACAACAATGGTTTATCTGTGTCTTGTCCTCTTTCACCCCTTCACCTCCTGAAGCCTCCCCTCTTATACCTGCTGTGTATCCAAGCAGAAAATGGAGAAGAACTCTGTCAAGAGAGCAACGGTCAGCACTGTTCACCGCCGTGCCGCAGCAGACAAGTCTATAATTAGGTGTGAGACTTTTCAGCTGTTGTACCATCCATCTGCCCATTAA
This sequence comes from Dicentrarchus labrax, assembly GCF_905237075.1. Lineage (NCBI taxonomy): Eukaryota > Metazoa > Chordata > Actinopteri > Moronidae > Dicentrarchus > Dicentrarchus labrax. Next base: position 27,176,042 of record NW_026136721.1, read on the forward strand.
TCTTTTGTCACTTATCCACTTGATATTTGGACGAGGTCAAGGTACATTTTATTGTTCCCGACGGTACAACTAATAAGTGTTTTCATTATTGTTAAAACTGTTGATTATTTTTAATTCAAGAATTACAGAGTCCAAGGTGATGTCTTCCAATTGCCTGTTTGTTTGACCAAGAGACTAAAACCCATGGATATTACATTTAAAATGATTTAAAAGCAGGCAATTCTGACATTTGAGGAACTGGACCAGTGATTTTTTTTCTTTCTAAAATGTCTTATATTCTTTACCGATTATCAAAATTGCTGTTGATTTATTTCCTGTTGATTGTTTATTTAATAAATCTCCTATTTGTTTCAATGCTCTAACAGTGTCTTACATGCCCGTAATTAAAAATAATCAATGTAAACAAAACAACATAAAATATTTCCTTCCACTATCATAAGAGTAATAGGATAAACTGAGATAGACTAGTTACAGTCAGACTGTTACAGATCATTGTCAATGCTGCAGGTACAAAAGCAGTTTTGAATTTTTTGGTTGTAAAGCCTTGAATTGCAGGCCAGGTGGTAGCAGCTGAAATTCACAGTTCAATGATTGGAAACAGACTTTAAGAATAGACTGAGCCTTTCATAGGAACTAAGAGGTGTAAAGTGTAGGTAAGCTCAGCAGAGGCTCCTGAGTAAGCTCAGAGGTCAATCTAAATCAGAGCATTTCTGGTTTTCATGGACATGTTTCCACAATGAAGCAAGAGAAAAAACATTTTCTGGGTGGGTCTGTTTGCCCCTTTTTCTCTCTACAGCTAACTCCAGCTTAGAATCCCAAGAAGCTCCACGGACAGCTAAATAAAGTCCCCTCCAGCATGTCACGAGTGTATCTCCCAGTATACCTCCCAATGGGCATCCTCACTAGGAGTCTCCCCACCTACACTGGTTTCCATCGATGCAGAGAAGAGGTAGCTCGAATCTGAGTTTTAGATCTAAGTTCAGGATCAATGAGCTGCTTCACAGAGAGTGAGTTCTATCACTCCAGGGACACTGTGATGTGATCCGTACACATACCGCTACATTTCACCAGCAGTCAATCACCCCTGTTCAAACATGGGCAACACACATGACCAATCCATGACTCTTTCTCGAGGCAATGCTGACTTGTACTGAGTTCACAAAGCCTTCATTGTCCAACTTGCACACCATTGTTAAGGGATTCTCACAGCATATTATAATGCAATATTCTTCAGGGGGAAAGAAATGTTATATCATGCACAAAAGGCCATATGTTAAATAGTGATGCAAATATTCATACCATCACCTAGCAACTGCCACCCCTAAAATATGCCTGGCCACCCCAGTGTGATGACAACTGCTGTCAAATTTAATTTAGATTAATTTCAAAAATTCACGTGTTAAAAAAACAGGATTATTTTAATGAGCTGTTATGGCCACATTTTAAGTGAAAAAGTACAATATGTAATTTCTGTGGCTATGGAGTCTCTTACATCAAAACAATAACCCTGAATAAAGCACTTTTAACTTTAAAAAAATCTATGTTTCTGGGACTCTAGTGGACAAAGGACGTCCCGACCGTTAACTGCAAGTTAACCTGCTGCTAATGTTTCTCTGATAACTTCAGATCCAGAACTTCCAGAGGTTTTAACCGGGATTCAAATTATCAACAGAGGTCTCCTCCTCTAAATAACAAACAGTGATTAACACTGGTGAAAACACTGACCAAAGCATGCGTCCTTACTGCAGCCGCCCAGGTTCGATTCCAACCTGCAGCCCTCTGCTGCGTGCGTTGAAGCAATATTAAGAAGTCCTTCAGTTGTGTGCTCAAGCACAAATGAAATGGATTAACAAAAGGACAAAGACGACACAGCCATTGCAGCACCTTTTTTGCTCCTGTAACCCTTCTTATCAATGTAAACAAGAATGTTGGTGGGGGAAAATGGGGTTGTAACACAAAATAAAAAAGCCATAAAAAACGATTCTTGGAACTAAAACTGTTTTCACCTGAGGGGAAACAATGAGTTTGTTTTCAATCAGGAGAAAGCACCACATTGTCCAGGACTTCCTTTCCTTATGCCTCTCCATTCCTCTTGGTCAAACACACACAGAAGGACTAGTCTGTTTCTGGAGGGCAAGAAATCCTATTACTTTTGAAACCACCTCGGTGGCACCAAATGATAGTCCAGCTGGGTGCTTGATTGCTCTGACAACTGGCACTGATACAGAGGCAGCAAGTCATTCTACTGTATGTGCTGTTGAAACTTTTCCTTTGGGGCTGGAGACTGTGTTTCTGCACTACCTCATGCAGTTTCGGCTATGCATTTATGACTTCTTCCAAAGAACTGATATTCAAAATGTTCTGCTCATGAAGGAGGAAAATATCAAGCACTAGCATTTTCAAACAGCACATTTCTTTTAATTAAATGTCTCTAATGGATAACAATATCTAAGATAAGAAAAGTGGGATAATTACTTTTGAATAAAGGCAAAGGTTATCTGTAACTACCTTTTTAATGGAGGCAAACTCAAGCTGCTCTCCTCAATTTGTAGACAAATCACATTAGAGCAAAAGTTTGCACTGCACACATCCTATCTCTCTCCTTTGCAATTCAATGTTTCCTACCACTGATACCTATTTTTCTCCTTCCACTTTTCCATCCCCGCCGCCCTCCCTTTCACCTTGTGTCATCCTTTGTTCTACCATTGCTTTAACGTCAGAATAACACTGTGCCGGTCCAGCTCAGCCAGACTCAGCCTGAAGGCCAGGGGACTGTGTGGCCCCCTTGTCAAAGTGCATCTTCCAAATTCCTAATGACTCCTCAGCCACAGGAAGAAAAAGATGTGAAGGGAGGAGGAAGTGGAGGAAGCACCGGATTTGGGAGAGTATATAAAGTTGTTTCTATCCAAGTGTGAGTGGTCTTGAAAAACATATTGAAAAACAAAAGGGGCCACTATATTGAATCTGAAGATACAGTTAGATACTGTAACTTCTTCTGCCCTTTTCAAGCTCTCTTGTGCTAGATGTCTATCTGCAATTTATTTCTTAGTAACTCTCTTCTATCTCTGTCACACACACAAAGACACAGAGAGAGAGGGAGAGAGAGAGAGAGCCATGATAAGCATCACGGATACTAAAGTATGTTAGCACCCATTAGTGCTTTTACCTACATAGTTTATACTAAATGCCCACCTACACATGGGGCAGAGATGTCAAACCTACACCTCCTCATGAACAGAGGCAGTTCGGAAGCTTGAGGCCACATCCCATTGATTTCATCCCATACCGTAACATTGATCGAGACTCACAATTGGCCCTAAGGAAGCCTTTCCTGCTCAACAGCATGTGTACTTCCATCCGAGTCTCCCCAACATTTTGTCAATACTTCTGCAGTTCCTGCACTTTGTGAGAAGCTCTCTCTGCAGGCAATCTCTATGAGGATCAATTAGTCATCAAGACACAGAATGGCAGCTGTCACATGAAGTAAATCCTGACAGGTCTGTTAAAGGGGATTGTGTGGCTGGTGGTCTTATCATGATGGAGCTCAGTAACAAGCCAGGTCCATTAATTTCCCCTTGGCTGGTTTTAATTATTTAGGAGCCTTGTACTGAATACTGTAAATGCACACACACACACACATACACACACCCCCTCTGCCTCAAATCCACAGCAGCTGGAAAATTATTTTCCCAATTAAACTTGTTTGCTGAGTAAATACATCCCTGTGCACCAAAGCCAAAGAGTTCCTCTTCAGCGTCGTTTGATATGCAAACTGGCCACCAATCTCCAATTTGCTACCACTGTAATTGTAAACATTAGCTGAGAGGAGTTTACATATGGTAACACTCCTGATCCTTCCAGCTGCCATAAGTCTCGTCAGGCTCATATTAAATCCATCTTCCTGCTTGGTTGTCTATAATGGAGCCTGAAATACATTTCAATGACTTTGTGCCATTGTCTTTCGTGCAGTCTACCTTTGTATCGGTTTAATACGACTGAAGGGTTTTCTCTCTTAGCCCTGTTTTGTAACAAACACAAAATTTTAGTCCACAGTTCATTCATGATACCCACCAGGACACCCACCTATCACACTATTACAAGTAGGTTGGACTGCTGGATAGCTCACCTGGTAGAGCTGGCACCCCATATACCAGGGCTGAGTCCTTTCCGCAGAGGCCATAGGTTTGACTCTGGACTGTGCCCGTTGGCTGGGTGCTGTTCCCTCTCTCCCTCTCCTTTCCTGTCACTGTCAATTAAAGGCTATCAAAGCCCCCCCCAAAAAAATATTTAAAAATGAAAGAAATCTGCAGGTATGAGGCCCCTGATCAAGGTGAGATGTCCTGCTCCTCTCTTTCTTTGTGTAGTTCCTGTCGACAAACTTTGATTTCTACTAAAATGTATTCACTTCAGTGCAGTTGATTAGCTGCACCAGACATGGATCAAAGAGTAACACACAGCTAAAGCAGGAAGACTTCAATCACAACTGAGGATTAATCAGTGCAGTGGTCCTACTTCTGTATTTTGCAAAGTCACTGTAAAGACATCAATGACATCCCTTTTTCAACCTTATTTCCATGTATTTGTTGGAAGGTTGGCGTATGTATAAAGTTACGAACACATTCCAATGTTCTTCCGTATTGCTGTCCTGAGGTTTACTGTATTTCTGCCATCCACTGACATATTCTGACATCAGGAGACGGTGGCAGAACTACAATAGGAGTTTCATTTCCTTCTCACCACCCAAAGGAAACCAGTGACAACTCTGGCTATTGGTGTTGAGAACAACTTTTTAATCAACCAAAATGACTTTGCAGAGTGTCGCAGGAGAATTACATTGTCAAGTCAAGGTGAGCTTACATGAGCCACCACTGAGGAAATGCAACAAAATGAGGCAGTAGCTGAGGTTGCTGCTGCCTTTGCTGGGCTGCAGTGTTTGTCAGCTGAGACAACAGAGGACTGAGCCCCAGAGAGATAACAGTGGTAGACAACAGCAAGTTAAAATGACCAAAATTACTTGCAGAGGGTCTGCAAGTATAAAAATGGTCTTCAAAGACAAACTGAATCAGGAACACAGGGGTGGGTGACCACTGAGTACCTTTGTAACCCGGACATATGTATAGTCAAAATTGTAATAATGTTTGATGTAGTTAAAAATGTTGAACATTAGTAGCTGATAAGGTGGGTGGTATGCAGAAGTAATATCAAGATGTTCATATTTTTGTCAGCCTATTCCCAGCCTTTTATTCTGTTGTTGTATATTGTAAATGGTACACACAATAGTTTCTGTGTGTATATTTGTCAAGCTAATAATAAACACATCTTCCTGTAGGCCCATTTATGTAGACAGCCACTTCTATGCAACCATCCTCCAGTTTTACTGGATGTTTTGGGGGTTTTATATTTTGTTATTCTTCATACAAGTCTGGAGCTAACTAATTCATCCACATGGCTGCCTGAAAGAGAATAAAAGAAGAAACACTGTGAAAACTGGCTTTTTTTTTTGCAAAATGATCATGCATCACCAGATGCAGGGCAGTCTGTTTAAAAAAAAGACCAAATAAAACAACTGATAACTTATAGTATATCAGTCAGATTGGTACCCTGCTGGACCTGATGTTTTATTTTATTGTTTTAGTCGTATCATTTTTCATCCTCTGTGTTCTGAAACAGCAAAACCCATTGTTGATAGTTGACAGAGATAATGTATATGGACTTATTTTCACTCAAAAGAAAGTGATGAGTTTGAGCTTCATTCAGGGAGCCTTAGGGACCCCTTCAAAGCAGAGAAGGGGGCTCAGTCATCTTAATGGCGCTGAAGTCTGTGAAAAGTATGAATAATAGGACAAAGGATGAGGAACTATATAGAGGTCAGTGTAAACCATATATCATATGTCATCTAATTAACCTCAGCTGTCTGATTGTAGTTGTACAATCATGGGCACTTCACAGAATGTACAGTGAAACATATTTTCAGAAAATTGTTAATCAGGTTTGGAATCTTCCAATAATCCCTAAATATTGTATCGCGTAGGGATTTTACTGTGTGCTAACTTGCATTTAACATGATATATAACACATGAGCTGTTAATTTCTCCCTCTTACTGTGAGTGTCACACTGCAGCAATGGTATTGAGGTAATGTTTTGTTCACACACAGCAGCTGGATCGGGGTCCGCCATACACTGTGGAAGAGACTTATTGTTCTCTTGGGAAATAAAGTCTAATTGATAATTACAAAGAGAGCAGACAGGACTAGGAATCAGCCCACACATTCTTTCACCACTACATAAAATGTGCACAGCATGCTAAATACTGTACCAATATGTATGCATATTGCAAAAGAAATGTCTGGTGTATCCGCTCAAATTACACTTGAATCGATGGCAGATGGAAAACAATATTGGCAACATTTGGAAAACTATTATTGTAAGAGCACTTGAAGATATGAATGCTGCACGGTAATAAGGAGTTATTGTACTGTGTACTAAGAATAATAGGCTTTTCACACAGTGGGTGATAGAGTTTCCAGGTTCACTGATTTTTTTCCTTCATGAAGTGGCTAGCTAGATCTTTGTGGCACTCTGCCGGTCACATTTTTTCATTGGTTGTTTGCGACCAACAAGCTGCTTCACCTAAATGCAGCTGGCAGACTGCAGCAGTGTCAGATAAATTCAAGGAACAGAATTTTATCAGGATTTATGACTGCACACACTACTGATGTGCAATGTCGCTAAAACACAATGTTGCTTTAATACACGTCCTGTAACAAAAGGAGCTTGCTGTCAAACCAGCTGCTTGATGGTCTCTGAGAAATCACTGTGAGCAATGATAAACTGAATATCGTCACATCATGAGACTGTAATTAAATATCCAACTATGATTTATTCATTATAATTACCTGCACAAGAAATGGCTCTAATTATGTCACACTGTAGAAATAACTCCCACAGATAAAGGTGCCAAGTATGGAATACTTCCTTATCACACAATGAATACAAGAACAAATCAGTTCTTTGTGGGCCAAAAAGGTGTGATAACAGTAAGGAGTACAAGAGGATTGTTAAGCGTTTTTTTCCTTTTTAATAGGGTCACTTCTGAATAACAGTTATGGTTATAAGACACTCCTTTGGAAATGAACAATAGATGGAAAATAAGGCAAAGTAACAGAAGAAGACAGAGAGGGAGAAATTAACATATTAAAATTAAAAAAATATATAGATTATTATGAAAGTCTGCATGCTATATTTGTCACTACTGAAATCCTAATTTGTGTATTTTATTTATCATTATTATTTAGATATACAAGCCCAGCTATTGAGTTGGGCCACTAGGGAACAGAAGCCTACATCTATAAAGTAGTATCAGCTTCAAGTTTGTATGGCTAATGTGTTGGTTAACAATTTCCTTCTTTTAAATCCTGCAGACACAGAGCAACATCCCACTTACAAGTATGTTTAAATTGTTCAACATTATTTACTATGGCAACCACTATAGCAACCTTTTTTTTCGATGGGGCATATGTACAATTGCTTTGTGTGGATGGTTTTGTGGGGTTGCAGGGTTGAGAGAGTATTTATTGTACATTGTACAAAAGAAATGGCTGAAACTGAAATTGGCTAATAGCAGCCAGCTGAAAACCCTTTTCCCTGAGTTACTTGATTTCATGTTACTCAGTGTCAGGTAGGGTTGGGCAATATATTAAAATGTTCCAACTGGCCACCATCATTCCAACAATTGGTGATTGCGCCTTTATGCCTCTCCTGTCCCAGCCTGACCCTGCTTTGTCCTCATCTTCCCGTATTCCCTGTCGTCAAGCTAATCAAAATAAACCCTTAATTCACTGCAGTTAGATGTGAAAGTACACTGGCTCTAGAGTTGTTTCTCCTCCCACTTGTTCTTGGCTTAGTGTGTGTCCTGCACAGCTGAATGTCTGTCACTGAGCAGCAGCTCTCATTTTTTGGAGACAGACCATTAATTTAGCAAACAAAGTGACAAAAATTCCCCCCAAAAAAACCAAACCAATCGCTGATGTATTTGTCTAATCGCCCAACCCTAATGTCAGGAGTCATTCAGTATAATAGTGCATGAACAGTCTTTGCCATCAGCAACATAAACAGTTTGAAGCCGCTGTAAATCGGCTGGCCTCCATTGCACCACTCTGATCCGGTTCTGTCGCACATTCCAGCCACGTTCCAACAACGTTCGTTAGCAGCATTCTCCGCTGGGTCCCCCCCCCCCCACTCCTACGCAGCTTGTACAGTTAGCATATGCAACAGCGCACAGGTAAGTGACTCCCTGCGTTACAAGAGAAAAGCTGCAACAATGCCCCGATACTTTTCTTTCTGGCGACAAGGCACAGCTTCCGAACTGATTCTGATGCTGTTTTTCTTTTTTTTTGCGACTAACCAACTAATGAAAAATGGGTCGACTTAGACTCTTCTCAGCAACTAACGATTAAGTCGACTATTAGGGGGCCCTACTTTGTACTCAAACAGTGCACTGGGACTGTGGAGTGCTCAATTCAGACAGATGGTCAGCACAGTTGGAAGCAGTGGGAGATTGGTCCCACCTGGGCTTTCCCTGAGGGCCTTTGCAGGGAGTCTGCAGCTATTACATTAATTGTACTATTTGAATTTCTTAGGAATATTTGTTCTTTTTCATTGAGTGCACTTGCATTATGTTATAGGGTGACTTATGGTTTTATTACTTCCTGGATAATAAGGCTTTATAGAAAGAGGTAAGGCAGAGTTGAAGGAGTGAGAGGAGTAGAGGGGAGAGAGAGGGGTGTGATGGCTGTATGAATATGTAGAGATGAATAATGGGATGTTTGTGTGGATGAGGATCGATGTGTGCCTATCAGATAACAGGGATGTGAATGAGAGATGATATGAATATGAATGGTTGGGGGATGACTGGGTAGAGATGGATGTGATACAGAAGAGGTAAACAATATTGTATATTTACACTCAGTTACCAATTTATTAGGTACACCAAGCTAAAGCTAATGCAGTCTAATACAACAGTCCTGCAATAAATCCTACCTTCATGAAGGTTATAATGTTCAGCTTTTATTGGAATTGATTTAGAGAGGCACTGATTCAACTGTATAGTCATACAGGAGGATGTAGTTTGTTGTGCTGTTGGATTGTATTGTGTTATACTGACAGATTTTTCTATTATTTTGTTTACTCTATTTATATCAGTGAAGGTAAGTCAAAAACATATTTCTGTATATAGAAAGCAATCTTTATGTAGCTTATTGTATGTTGTATGTGTTGACTAGGTTGAAGATATATATGCAGAAAATGTACCAGGAGCAAAGTCAATAAAAAAATTAAATTACACAAGTAAATATCCAGTACTTCAAAATACCAGTACATGAGTTAATGTAAGTGTTTCTGTAGACCAAGACAGAGAAACCTAGACAGTGAAAGAGAGAGCAAAATATTGTACGAAAATTGTTATTTTCAAATCCAATATCTAAAAACAAGAATAGATTACCTCAGAAGTCTTTGACCTTTTAATTCTACAAAGATCAAAATTGGTGATAAAAACGAAGCATAACAAATTAAATATTGTGATTTTGTTCTTGAATAAATTTACATTTTAATGCTGAAATGGGAAATAATTATAACATAGCTCATCTCGGTCCTTCCTTTCAAGTCTGGGTGGTCAGTATAGTTTCAGTTGAACCTTCAAGAACCCTCCAACTTTCTCCTTTGAAGGCGACAGCTCTGTGTGTTTCAGACCTTAGCTTTGCGTCGCTCTCTGACTGACTGTGACACTGACAGGAGGATTTCTCATGAAAGAAAATGTCATCATCTCTAAGGGCTTTCGCAGCCCTTGAAGAGTCATTTCCACTGTGTTAGATATGTCAGTGCTGCAGACCACCTAGTGAGTTGAAAAGGAGGGTAAAAGCCCATTGGGTCCCATGCATTGAGGTCAGGACAGGGATAGGGATGTGGCATGGCAACTACAACAAACTATCCCACATTCCCCCAGAAACAGGTCTCTAACGTATGTGCCTGAGGCTGCTGTGGGAAATAGAGACTCGACATTGGGACTGTGGCCAAGAGAAGAGATGAAAATAATTCATCTTTGTAGCAACAAGTCAAACTTAAGAGCTGCTATGGAAATACGACATGTGTCAAAATGCCTGCCTGTGATGACAGGTGGTCAACAGTCTGTGTCCCACTCACAGAAAAGGAAAGAGCGATTTATGAAACCTCTATTAGAAACGTATTAATATAGTACTTAACCTAATAACCTCATTAATTTCTAATAAAGAGAATACCTGCCTCCAAGTCCCCAAACCACAATTTTCCATACTCTAAATACAAACTACTAAAATCTGATGTGAATGGAATATTTTTTATTAATCAGAATGGGATGTTCAGACATTTACACTCAGTCCAAATAAATACAGTCCAAAATCCAGTCAACACAAACCAAAAGACAAAAACAGAGCATCCACACTGGCAGCTGCAGGATGCCACATTAATTAATGGGTGTCCACGGTCGAAAAGAGCAGCAATAAATGTAATTTTCCCCTGCACTTTATAGTTCACATACTTACATCAAAAAACATATTTTCTCCTGCCATGATAATAATCATCAGTTCTGACAGCAAGTTATCTTGGAAACACTAGGCTATTAGACACACAGACCCCAAGACCCGCGGCAATAGAAAGGGAACTATACCAACCCAATTAGACTGAAAGTGATTTGGAACCAGACCTACACACGTCTACATGACCAGTATCCAGTTCCAATAAAGACCTGTCCGCCACACTCAACAGGCAAAGTAATAACAGCAAAAAAGTTTACATTTCAATCAAACCATTTGTGTGGATTAACTCACTACACCTTCTGTCACCACCTTCCCACTTTTAATATCATCAAAACACACTCAACCAAACTCTCATTTGATCTCTCTTAAGTCTGCTGCATTGTCACATTTCTTTTCACAGACTCAATGCACAAGAAATACAGATTGACATCTAACATTATGGAGCTTATGGTACTGATGCTAAAATTCTCTCCCTTGAGTTTCTTTCCTGCAAGGCTATTGTCAGCCCCAAATTGATGTTGTGTGGGTGGCAACTGCAATGTACTGATGGCCTGTAGTGCTCTTTCACACTTCAAGGGTCCACATCAAGACAAGCATCCCCTGGGAGACTATCACGGACGAGAGAAACTAAGTATATGGCTCTGAGCACAAGCAGCAGGTTGTACGGGTTTCTGTAAAAAGTTAGACATTTTATTTTCTAAATAAACAATTTTTGTATCACCTTTTCTACAGTTCACAATTTTATTCAGCCCTCGGTTATTTTTGCAGCCTAACCTCTTCAAACCTTGAGTAAAACATGCAAAGAAAATCTTCTTACGATTGTGGTTATGAAAATTGGTTTGGTGGATTTGTTTTGTAATTTCCAGGTTATAAAAACAAAACTGTCTCATTGTGTTCAAAATCCCCAATAAAATTCCCTAATAAAAGTTTTTGATGTGTACTTTCAGCACGCGGAACCAAGGCTGAAGCTACAAAAACCTCTACATGCATACATTTATGATGATGATGATATTAAACTATGTGAAACCAGTGTGAAATGTGCGGTACAGTATGAGACAAGTGTGCTCTGTGTGCCTCATGCGTGTCTGTAAAATCTCCACAAATCATAAGTGACAGGTGAAGTGGAAGATACTTAATGGAATAATTTGATAGCACACTAACTTTACACATGCAGTTCCATCACAGCAAAGACATGGGATGGGTTACTGTTCCATGTCGAGGCTATGAATGATAAGCCCTCATAGCTGCAGTGATTCTCTGCAGAGGCTTAAATCCAGCCTCGGGGCACAAGCATTACAGAGATATTACAGCAAGATGTAGAACGAAGAAGCGAAGCAGTGGCATCAACAGAAAATAATATGAGTTGGGGATGAAAACAATCATGTTTCCAGACCACTCCAAAACATTAAGTATGAGCAGATAAGTGTGGAGGGTGCTTATGTGCATGTGAGCACGCACACAAAAGATGCCTACTATGAATGTAAAAAGAATACAAAAGCAACTGACAGGCAGAAATAAGAACAGGCTCCTTTTTCCACATTGCAGGGACATTTGGTGACACCACTGTACAGTAGGACAACAAGCCAAGAACCCATCAAGACCCACACTTGTCTGTGCATATCAAGTTAGTGGCTCAATTCCCTCACAACATAGCAAAATGGCAGAGCTGGGCAACATGGCTAAAAATAATATTTCAATACATAAGCTTTGATGAAACACTTTAATGACTTATGATTTATAGTTAATTTAGACAAACAAATCTTCCATTAATGGCTTTAGATTTACAAAGACAAGTACAAACATTGTTTGATTTAATAGTTGGTAAGTTAGCAGAAATAATCTAAACAATCAGGTTACTGCAAATCAGACCTTGATGCGACTTTTCTCACGGCCAATATAGTTACTAGATGATGTAGTACATTGTGTATAGCGCCTCTGCTCTTTTTCTAATGTAAACAAACCACGTCCACATATCTGAAGTTAACACTGAGCTAGCAGCAATGTTACATCTACTTTCAGCTATACATAGTCATAGTGCAATTCGTAAACACGTCACAATATGTCATTATGCGTTTGAAAATCATATGATGATTTCAGTATTATCACAAACGTATGATACACCCCTCGGCACGTATGTACATGGTAAAAGTCAATATAAAATCAGGCTTCTACATCGTCTACATCTTCTGTATCGGTATGCAGAAATACTACCCATTATCTACAACTGGATATATCTAGGACAAGGAAATATTCCCATAAAAACAAACGAAACACCAGAGACTTTTTTGGCAGCCAAATAGAAACAGAAATGGAAGTTGTGAAAAGGTTTTTACTCCATTACCCTTTAGTCCTGCTGACTGTGCTGAGATATAGAAGTCCAAACCATAATAACTTAATATTTTGATAACAACAAAACAAAGGGTTTAGCACATCCGGAAAAAAACAATGGAATAACAATGTTCAAATGACTAGCTCTTTGGTGAGTTAAGGCAACTCTCCTGCCTTTATAAAATTGCACAAAAACTATAATTTCTTTGTAAATAGTAGAGTACATTTGAGGTGACTCAGTCTGTGAGAGCCCAGAATATTGTCTGTATTGTACTGGCTTTGTGTGGTTGAAGTTTTAAAAGTAGCTATTGTTGCCTGACTGTTGTTGAGATACGACAGCAATGTATCCACTTTTTCTATAAACTGTCTCCTATTTAAGAGACATTGTGTACTCTTCATAGTTCATACACATTCCCCCACCCCTTTCTTTCTCTCTGCAGCATGAGCTTTTTAACATTATCTCAATCTCATGTTTTGATTTCTACTTGCTTGTTTTATGTATTGTATTCGGATGATACAAAGTAGATATAAACAGTGCCGGGCCTGAAGATATTGGTCAGTCTGCCCATCTGTTTAACACTTTAGTCTAGAAAAAAGTACATCAACAATAATGACCAGACTGCCATGAAAACTGACTTGAATAAGTCATGGTCCCCAGGGCATAACGCATAATTCTGGATCCCCTGACTTTCAATCTTGAGGTCATCAAGTCAAACGTTCTCCGTTTGCCAATTTTTGGTCCATTACAAGATATCTAAAAAAGTAATTACTGTATTTCCACAGAATTTGTTCCACTACTAACAGTCTGAAGTCTGACATATTATTAAAACCCCTTATCTTTTTTCCCCTAGCAACACCATCAAGCCAAACTACTTGTTAGCAAGAAATATCAAAATCTAATTGGTAGATTGGCATGAAATTTACTGAGCACATTCATAATTCCCAGAGGATGAACCATTTTAATTTTCATAAACTTTGCACTATCGTCTTTTTACGTGTTAATCGTATTACTGGCAAGGCACTAAGAAGATTTAACATTTTTGTGAGCAATCATGACAAGAACTCTTGTAAATGTGGATACTGATGCCACCATGTAAACGCTTGAGAACACACAAGGCCACCAATCTAAAAAAATACATAGTAATTATTTTTACAGTGGATGTGACATTTTTTTATGTGTCAAGAGATCTCCAAACATTTGCATACTTCACCAAATTATCATCACTGTGTTGTTATTCAAAATATGCACATTAGAATTATTTGTGTTATTTTATTCTATGAATTTAATAGACATTTTTTCTGTGTGTAGCATGAAAGAGCTGAAAACTTTAATTTTGTTATACAACCTTGCGTTACCTTGATTCTTTGAATACACATGTGTAGTATTTTTCCTCTAATGCTCATTATAAGAAAAATGCTTTAGGTTTAAAAGCAAAAAACCCACCAGCAAAATGCATCTTTTTGTTTAATTCTTCCACCACGTTTGATACAGTGTGTGCCAAACGAGATAACAACTTGACATTTTCATTTCGGCATATCACTCCCATCTGGTCTTGTCTCACAAAGTCGTGTTTCTGTGCAATGCCACATCAATACAAAGCAGAACCATGCTGCCATTAATATGCCTTACATGTATAATTCCATTAAAAGAGTGATATTGTATTCAACAGAAGCCAATATAATAATAATAATTATTATTATTATAATAGGTGCGTGGAGTTCCACTGGAATATCATTCATCGTAAAGCTGTTGGGCTGATTGTCATTGCTGATATTTAGACCTTGGTGAGTGTTACACTGAAGAAGTTGATTTCTTGAAATATTTTATTTATTGATTGATTTTTTTCCAGTGAATTTTTTAGGTTTCCTCTTCAATTGTTTCAGGCCTTGATGTATTTTGGATTTCTACCAGCTGTTAAGACCAATTGTCCAACAGTAGCTCCTACTGCTCTCCTCGCCATTTGAAAATGGGGGGATATCTCTCTGATATTTCCACTCCTGAGGTTTCTTCTATATTTTTTTTCTATATGTCCTCAGGGTTTGTTTTTGGTTGATATAAAGATTCTTTCTTTCTCTGTTTGCAGTTTCTATTTACTGCCCCTTTTTATTGCTCTCGGGACATCTATGCATATCTTCTTTTTTCAGATGCTAAGTCAAACTAGTTGCCAGGTTTTTCTTTTTGCATGAGTTTTTCCTCTTGTATGTTTTTCTCTCTTTAAAGTCTTTTCTCTTTTAGCACCTTCCCATTGTCTGTGTTCCCTTTCTTCATGTGTTTTTGATAATTGTAGCGACTCTGGATTTGTAGGCATTTTTTACTGTTTGGTGTTTGGCTCTTGTATGTGTTTTGATAATTGCACAGTTTATGGATGTGGAGCACATTCGCCTGAATATTTGTTTGTTCTTGAAGCATGGTTGTCCTTGGGGGCCGTTATAAGATGTTGACATGCTGCTGGCTGTCACCTCGATTAAAGGCATTAGTTCATCATGTTTGCACACAAGCTAGGTTGGTTTAGTGAAGCACAGTATTTCCCAGTGAATAAATACTTTAATTAAAATGCAGCTGATCACACTGTATACAGTATCTGCATCTGATAGCACTCAGAAAACTAGGCTCATCAATTAAATAGGCTTCAAACTATGATGATTATAGCTATATATGTTGCAGAATATGGCAAATGAATTCATGTATTTTCTTAATAATATCTAGTACGGCTGTCCCCAACCAAAGATTTTACTAGTCGACTACTAGTTGTTAGTTCAAGCCATTAGTTGACTAGTCATTGAACGTTTATGATATTAATTAAATTTTTTAAATACATATATTAATAGTTGCCTGTTAAATGTTAACGGAAAAGGGGGAAATTAATTTATTAATTTATCTTAACACAGTGTAACATCACATAAATCTCCTTGTTCTAAACACGGGACTAAATAACTCCCAATTTCACAAAAATTAATACTTAATACGGTGGATGTATAATGTTAATTACAAATCAATTCGCTACAAACTCACTCCTCTCCTTGCTTTACACCTCTCCTGTCTCTGCCTCCCCGGAGTCACAGTCCTGAGCGGAGCAGCTGCAAACCACCTGGCCTCCGATGACGTCGGAGGCTGCGTTTGGTTCTGGCCGTGGTCACTGGGAGGCAGTTTAGTTGAATAATAGAGGACAGTCCTCATATCTAGATTGCGTTTCATCATCTTGCCTAATTTTCATTTAGTAGAGGATATAGGGCCAATAGGCTTGATGAGTTCATTCCTCAAATTAAAAGATTCCTACGGCATTCAAGAGCAATTTCTAGATCCTTGTTGCTTCACTCTATCTGTACATTTACTGTGCCAGGATCATTTCTGGGTATAAAACAAAGGTGTTCAAATGTTCTTTTAAAAATGTGGACAGCAAGCTGGCTGAGTGAACAATTCAGATCACAAGGACATGTTTATTTCTTCACATAAGCTGGGTACATGTACACTACCATGATGGCCGTCTTGCGGTATTCTCCATTGTTTGGGGATTTCCGACTGTATTTGCATGATGCTTATTCAAGACTCAAGCAGAGATTATTTTTTATTGTTTTGAAGATTTTTTTGCACCCCATACAGAATGTTTTCTCTGCTTTCTAAATGTATTTGGAGAACATCCTCAAGAACATCCTGCCAGATTCTACAACCATTTATTCGTATAAATGATCCAGTGACCCAATTTGTTTTGTCTCAAACAAAAATGTGCATTATATAAGTTCTAAAAACTGTTCCTGTGATATGATATATTGATCATCTAGGTTCAAGTGTAGAATTTTAGTCACAGTCTTAACATGACTCTGATCAGTCAGTTGGTCTACCTGCCAACACCACTTTGGTACAGACTGGATAATCTCAACAAATACTGGATATAAAATTTGGTACATTTATGGTCCCCAGAGAATGAAGCATCCTAACTTTTGTAATCCCAAGCCTTTTTCTCTACCATGAGGTTGTTTTTTAGTGAAATATTGGTTGACTATTGGATGAATTTGTATGAAATCTGTTACCGACAATCATGTTGCTCAGAAGATGAATCCTTATAGTTGTCTTGTGTGTATATATATATATATATATATATATATATAAAATATCTATGGAATGCCTTAATAAAAAAGAACTCATCAAATGTCTTTAAAACATTTTCTTTTTAAGAATTGTGAAATATTGTCATTATGGTCACCACTTACAGCTTAAAGATAATGATTAATTATCTCCCAAGAGACTAACTGACTTCAGGCCAAAATGAAAGCAGCCCCTCCTCTAAGCACTATTAAAGAAGATGTGTTAATCACTCCTGTTTAAATGGAGCTGATGAAGAGTATGTTCCCCACAAGGCTAATGCATCTCATTTAGCAGAATGGCATTTTTATGGGAGCTTGACAATATTGTGGTGAAAGGAGATTCCCTGCAGCAACAGAATCAACCATCGTTGTGGGTGGACCCTTGGTGTGTCGTCTCAGAAGACTGTAGCTCAAGAGCTCACAGTCAGGCTTTTCTGTTTCCACCAAAACCCTAACTCAGAATTGTCAAACTTACACACATAATTCTTTTTCTTTTTTCAACTTGTCACTGCCCAAAAAAGAAAGCATCTTTCCCATACAGAACAGCCTCCTCAAATGGCTTTTTCAGCCTCTGTCATATGAGTACACCAAATTGCTCCTTTTTTTTATCAAAAAGGTAAAAATCTGTGTGAATTTCTAGGATGATAACAACAAGTCCAAGAGTGTGATGCAGGTGTCAGACAATTGGTTCACTTATTGAAAGCGATGACGAAAAATAGAAGAGGTCTTTAACTTAACAGGAGGTAAGATTTAGGAGATAGTATGCTGGCTATTTTTCTCTTTTGCTCTCCATCTGTCTGACAGCCAAAAACAGGAGTGAAACCCTTCATATCACTGTCTAGAAAAGGGTTGCTCAAAAGAGCTTTTCTCACTGACTAGGGTTTATTATTGACAAAAGCTAAAGGTGTTTGATACAAATGTATCTTATTATATTGGTATTTTATGGACTCAATGATAAATCAATGGATTACAAGATGGAAAAGATATATTCATCAGAAATGCATAGATTGTTTCAGCCCTGTAGAAACATAAATGCACTAAGATCTAATGGCTTCATTTACATGCATTTCAAGTGCTACGCATTGGACTGATTTACAATCTTACAGCTCTCATACTGTCTCTCATCACACATCTATTTTGCATTTATTATCCTGTGGTTTAGTTGTGATTAGGGGCTAAATTTATTGAAAATGTCATGTGACGGTCCTATGACCACATGACATGCCAGCTGAACATTCAACCGAATTAAAATACGGTTGCAGATGCACAATAAAATGTATTCTAATTGCTGCTCCAGCTGAGTGCAATGATTCAAGTGTTACTAATATAGAATTTCAATCAGTCATCAGAGAAATATCAGAGAAAATTAAATAATAAATCCAGAGATATCAAATAGCCCCGAGGAACTTTATGCTCTCAGCCTCTTTCAAGACAATATGTCTAATAAACACACAAAGCAGTCTTAGTCAATGACACTTTACTATTAGAAATGTACTGTGATGTATGATTTAGTGGTAGAAGATCTATAGTATTGCAACCAAAATGACAATGTAGTTTTATATGCATTTATTAATAAAAAATGCTAGTGAGTGAGTGGTTTTAAAATTGTGTACATATATTGTAAGGTTCATGATCATCAGATGTGCCTCACTGTTTTGAAAGTTACAAGTCCTTGAGGGCAACAAACTCAAGTTTATGTGAGGATCAACGGAGGCAAGTGGAGCACTGAAGGGCAGCAAACAAGCCTCTTATATGTAAATTCCTCCTATATATGACTTAGTTTTTTCATTTACTTTTAATTTTTCTAATATTCACGTATTTGCAAAATTGGATGTTGATATATAATTAGTCTACGGACCGGAGAAACTATAAATAATTAAAATTATTGATTAATCTGTAAATGATTTTTTGAGGAATCCAGTGTCAACAGAGTGTAGAGAGCAGTTTTCATATTTCTCTATGGTGAAATTGTCACATTGCTTCCAACTGTCTGAAATCCAAACATATTCAAGTAACAATGACAGAAAACAGAGAAAGAAGCAAATTCTTGTATTTGAGGAGCTGGTACCAGCTAATGCTTGCTCTTTTTCCTTGATAAATATTTCAAACAAATAATTAATTATCAAAATATTTGTCACTTTATCTTTTTCAGCTTAATCGATTGGTCCTACCAGTGTTTTAAACATCAAGGTGGACACATTTGGCCAGGTTGTAATGCTGTCTCGATCATCAGAATTCAAAAATAAAGCTAAATGAATACTGTTTAGCAAAGATTTGCAATACAATATTCTTGGTCTACTCTAGTAGTTGCAGCAATTCTGACTCTGACAATGCATTTCTTGTACAGGATTTGTACAGGGCGGAAATCTTCCGTTGAACCTCAAACTTTATGTGGTAGTTGGAAAAGCTGAGTATATGCTAATCAAACCATCTTTATTTGAAGAGCATCCTGACTATTGCAAAGCTTTAATCCATGACGGCTTGTTCTGAACATTATCTAATAATTGGCACATTCCCCTGGTGAGAATGGGCCTGCAATCTCTTTCCCTACCATGACAGTGTAATGGATTGCTATGCACATTCCACGTAGCTTTGAACTTATCTTCTCCCCCTCCCCACTAAATTCTTAGTTGCCTCCCACCTCTCTTTCTGTATGGAAATATGGTAAATCACATTATTTCACCCCTGTTGCCTATTGCTTGAGGGTATGTATAGTAATGTTAAAGATTAATTTCATGGTCTGCTATTTACATGATGTTTACTCTGAAATACCATGGTAAAAGAGGGATCATTATAATATAAATTGTAGCATAACTCTCACTAAGTATGTGTTTCCTTTTAATTCAAAAAATATCTATTGCATTTCACTCATTGTGTTGCATATTTGCTCTCATGGACTTCATGGCAAATTATCATTTTCATTAACATTTTCACAGTGACATAGCACACACTCAGGATACACACACAAACTAGCTCGCAGGCAGGGTGAGGAAAGACATGCACTCCCTTGATCTCCTAATCTCGCGTACTGGGTTGCACTACATGCCAGCAGACCAGCAGATGGGCAATTCTGCACACTGGGTTTTTCAGGTCGGTAGGGAAACAGTAGACACAGCAGGTTACACAGAGCAGTGTTGGGGGGCAGTAAGAGGTAAACATCAGCCCTTTTCCCTGCCTACTAAACTAACAGCTTCAAGCATCAACACTGCCTCAATAGCCTATGTTTGAGACCTGCTGATTACAGGCACCACCACAGGCTCTTTTCAATGGATAATATTTTTTCCTCTTGATTATTTTTCCTTTCAGCCTTCAGAAGTTTGTAAGCATCACACACTGTAAATAACAACCTAGAGTTCGAAAACCACCCGAAATTAGAATTTAAGTATTATTGTGAAAAAATGTAGAAGTAAGCAACAGATGCTCTGACCATTTTGCATTGGCAAAATATCTTTTGTGGGAAAAGTAATGTTTTTAACAAAATGTGGATATAAAAGCTGCTCTAATCAATTAACATCATCTATTAAGATAACCATGTGAAATTGGTCACTGGTAGCAACAAACCCACAGAGAATTATCATAACTCTGCAGTGTAGTTATAGTATCTTTCAGCCCATTGTTTTGGTTTTACACCAGCAGCTTTACTGTTTTGAATTATTTTAGGACGGCTGGTTTCAACAAGAAAGCTCTAAAACCAACTGTATGCAACATGCCGAGCACTAAATGACAAACACACAAAATGAGTGACTAACTGCTGAACATAGTGGAGCACTGCGCAGCTAAAGAGTTAGTGGAGACAAAAGCAAAGCTGAAAGGAGAGTGAAAATTGAATGTTCATTTGTCAGGTTGATCAAAAGTAGGACTTGGCTGATTGTGGCAAGTAGCGCTTTGAGTGGTCGGAAGACTAGAAAGACGCTATACAAGTTCAGGCCAATTTACCATTTACCATTACTATATATAGTTGTGTGGATTAAACAAAGCTTCGATGCAAATAATGTGGATCAAGTTATGGATTTTGGAAGTTATTCGAGTAACTCAAGGAATCGTATCAGCCCTAAACTGAAGCAGCTTGCTTCAGTCACTGTCATGGAAATAAAATTGAGCCACTGATAAAGTTATTAGTAACACCTGTGCTTTTCCTAATATGACAAGTCAAAACATCTGCTGTGAACTAGCATCAATGTCGCTACAATATAGAGTGCTATTTAATCATCCACCAGTTCAAATGCACATCAAGATGTGAGACAGTATAAGGGGAAAACCACCTCACCTCATCTGGCCTCTTGGTTTAACTTTCACGGTTAA
The DNA here is from genome assembly GCF_905237075.1 of Dicentrarchus labrax. Taxonomy (NCBI): domain Eukaryota; kingdom Metazoa; phylum Chordata; class Actinopteri; family Moronidae; genus Dicentrarchus; species Dicentrarchus labrax. The sequence goes on from NW_026136721.1 coordinate 27,197,324, forward strand.
CCTAATTTAGTTCCCAACCAGCCAGATCTGGTACATCTTAATAAGTCATTTGAGGATAATATTGATCCGAATGTCACCAGTATAGCGTTGTTTCACTGATCCAGGATTGGTCGGCTAATCCGCCTGCCGTGTACCACTTGTGATAAAGAGAAGTCCAAATCAACCTGAGGGACTCAAGGAGCCCAAAAGACATCAGTTAGACCAAGATAAGGCTTCTCCTCTCTGTGCCCACTTATAGCATTCCCACCTCCCTTGGCACATACCATCGCCTTGCCTCTAAATCAAACAGTAAGGCCTTTTATTAATAGCCTGTCAGCAGAGTTAACATTTATTTCATGTGTATTCATCTGAACAGGTTTTACAAATGACCTGGTGCTTGTGAACCTGCTCTTGAAAAATTAGCCCTGTTTTTTACCCCTCTCCTCATGAATTTCAATGACTAAGTGAATGTAGGGCTATGTGTCTACCTAGATGCTGTTTTCTGCCTCAGGGTAAAAAAAATGAAAAACTACTATATTTAGAGTGCTCAGAAATATCACAGCATGTGGTAGTTTGTTAAAAATGAGAGGAAATATCATGGGGCACGAGGCTGTTGCAATGGTAGTTAACTCCTGAGAAGGGAATGCTTACCCAGGTAAGACTGTAGATTTTCAAAGAACCTCAACTAGCATGAAAAGATTAAGCTTTAAATAGCCCCACTGCATTAAAAAACGCCAAAATGTAACTCAAGTGATACGTACAGACGTTGGTGCCAGTTGTTTACTGTTGACAGACCACCAGAAACATAAGGATTTAAAAGCTGTGAGAGGAGAGGAGTCACACAGGAGCACTGGTGCCACTATAGAAGATGCTATCAAGAGTTATCTAGTGGAGATCTCCCTAAACATAAGTGAAACAGACAGCGCCTCTCTACAGAATTTATGGTGGCCCATTATTTCATTTTGTGAATACCAAGTGTTCTCCCAGCATTGGCAGTTCCGGAGAGAAACCTGGTGTGCTGACACAAATTGATTACGGGAGCGAGGAGACAATCTATTTCTTCCTCTAAACTGATAGCAGAACGACAGGATGAAAAAGGTTGGATGTACATAGACTGAGAGAGAGAGAGAGAGAGAGAGAGAGAGAGAGAGAGAGAGAGAGAGAGAGAAAGAGAGAGAGAGAAAGAGAGAAAAAAATAATGGGATGGGATAAAAGGAGTCTGAGAAAGGACAATGTGCAAAGTTTTGTAACAACTTCCCTTTTCAAAGACAAACATGCCAATGGAAGTGTTTTGCATTGCAGATCCATTCAGTGATAGTGTTGTACCTGACAGAGTTTCAATCATAAATACATTTCCACATTTTTCTGGAAAATGATAAATAAATCTACCTTGAACCTTACTGCTGGCAAGCAAAAACAAACTCACAACACTTGCTCTTACTCTTACTTCTGGTAATGTGGCACAGTGAGAGTCACAAACGTGTATATGAATCCATATATAATACCAAATGAATAAATAAATTAAGTTTTTATTATTGTGTTGTGCATACAGCTATGCACCACAAATGAATAAAAGCCAGATTCAAAATGCCTCGTATACTTTTTCAGAAGAAAAAGATTTTCAGACTTTTATGTTTACAACAAAATAAAATTCCTAAAGAAAATGTACACCGATCAGCCCCCTGGGCACCCTGGTGGTCATAATGTTATGCAGCCCCATACACAACAAACTGTGATGCACTATGTGTTCTCACACCTCTATCAGAACCAGCATTAACTTTTTCCGCAGTTTGGGCTACAGTAGCTCGTCTGTTGGATCGGACAGCACGGGCCAGCCCTCACTCCCCATGTGAAATAAATGAGCCTTGGCCGCCAATGAACCTGTCTCCGGTTCTTTTCCTTCCCTGAACCACTTTTGATTGGTACTGACCACTGCAGACCGAGAACACCCCACAAGAGCTGCAGGTTTGGAGATGCTCTGACCCAGTCGTCTATCCATCACAATTTAACTCTTGTCAAAGTCGCTCAAATCCTCATGCTGCCCAGTTTTCCTGCTTCTAACACATCAACTTTGAGGATGTTCACTTGCTGCCTAATATATCCCACCCACTGATGCCGTGATAATGAGATAATCAGTGTTATTCATTTCATCTGTCAATGGTCATAATGGTATGGCTGATCGGTGTATATGTACAATTAGAATACTGGAGAAATAAGAAAACCAATAAGTTAGTAGTAGTTAGTAACGTAAACACATTGAGATTAAAAACCAATCAAATTTTTGGATAAACAGTTCATGAAAAATACACTTCAATGTATTCTATGTATGTAAGTCTAGAATACAAAACGCAAATGGGACCTACACACACTTTCCCAAATCACACAGTTTGCATGTACAAGTATTTGAATCAACAAACTTTGATAGCCAACTGTGCAACTTTGGCTTCCATATAAAAAAGACCTTACATGTAAATTCAGGAACATATGTCATTTAGTTTTGACATTTCCAAAATGTTTTTTCAGACCACAAAAAAGGTTGAATTTAAAAGGGGTTAACATATTATTTCTGTAGACATACAACATATCAGCCCCCTCAAATATTGAGTAAAACCGTTAAGCCCATGGAAAAACCATGCAAGTTATTCCACATTAACACCTTCTTGCTTATTCCATCCTCTGCTATTTTATCAGGCAATTCCATGGTCAGATTCACATTTCTGTTGTACTTACACCAGTACACAGCTCATGTCTCACTGGATAACTAGTATAGGGCAAATTTATGAAACCCAGAAAACATCATATAGTTCAATTCTGCATTCGGTAGAGTGCAAATTTAGATTCTTTAAAGTCCCATATCCCTCTAGCAAAACTGAATAAAAGTGAGACAAATGCTTCAGAAAGATGGGTATATGTAGAATAACCAAGGACATTACATGCATGTATCTATATCAGTTTGTCTGACCTTGAAAAAACTTTCCATGGACACAGAATGTTTATGCAGGGATCAAGCAAGATCAATCCAGCAAGATACCTTTGACATCCTTGTCAAATACAATTATTTGATTAATGTCACAAGGGAATTAAACGTCACGAGGGAATTCAAATCTCTTCAATACAACACTTCCCTGGTTTTAGAGCCGACTGTCTTTGAGAGCTACATGGACAGCACTAAGCTCCATTCTCCATTCTTTATGTATATGACAGAACAGGTAAAGCTGCAGAGCCAATACATTTGTCCTTCAGTACATGACACCTTAGCCTTACTAATGAGCCATTTAACAGCACTGTGAAGGGAACAGCAGTTAAACGAAAGGCCCCTTGTGGATTTGGTAAGAGTGTGTCAAGACTGGAAGAGACAGTAATACTTCACATTGACAGGAGGAAGAATGAATAATGAGTGGTTTTGCGGCTGTTTCAATGTAAGGCTAATCTCTCAACATTTCCCTATGCCCCATCTCTCCCTAGAGGGGTAGCACTACTTGCACACCATACCACAAACTCAAATCAAAGTTACATCCACCAGGATTTATAATATATAACAGTCTCTTAACTTTACTGCTATATGTCAAAAATATACAATTATTTGAGTCGTCTGACACAACCAACTCACCAAACTCATACTGATACTGATTTCTTTGCAACTATGATAGCCATTAATTGACACTGGTTATTGAAATACACCCTGAAGCACATTTCTGCCTCCTACCTAAGCTATTTTTAACTATTCCTCCAAGATACACCTGGAGGTTTACGGACCAGAGAACCAGTTCTTGTAGTTCACTGCATTAAAACTTATGAGTATTCATGAGCACAAGTAGGCAGTGCTCTCCAATGGGACTTATGTCTGTGATCAACAGAAAACTGTCTGTTAGTCATTGTCAATGTGAGCTGAGAGCTCATGGGACATCGTTAGGTTTCCATTACAACACAAGACTCGCATTCAGACTCCAACGACTCATCTCATAAGAACCCAAGCATATGGAGAAAGAACAGAATAGGCTACCTTTGGAGCCACAGATGGCTGTCACAGATGTTGAAAGTCAGTTGTAATTTCATCTCTGACAAATTCATGCAGCAACTTCTGTTTTCAAGTTTGAGGGGGGGGAAAAGAATAATCTAATTCCATCATAAATATTTCCCTCTGGCTCCCAGACTCATCAGTGATACAGAGTGCTCCATTTACTGCTGAAACTGAATGCATGAAAAGTTAGGAAAATAAAACAGTGAGAACTACTGTTTCAATTTAAATAGATTGTATAGATCAGCTTTGGTCATTTGTAGTCAAATTAGATTTAACAAAAACAGTTCATTAATGGTCTTTTCACTAAAAAATACCTTGTTTTCTACTGTACAATGACACCAGAGTACAGTAAACATTGAGACATTAAACAAATGAGAAGCATTATGAGCTTCACTAATCTGTAATTGCAGTTAAAGGTTTTGTCCACTAGCTGGATGTCTGTAGATGTACAGTTACACTGAGAGTTCAACTTGGCTGTGAGCTAAAAAAACAAAAACTAAAAAACTTTTAAACATGTTGTGATATACTCTATGTGATGAAACTAAGAGAAAAATAAGACCAGAACACAGAAGAGGCATGAAAAGTGAGCTAAGATACAAACTACTAATGTTTTGGGCTACATTAGAATCTTGATGGCATTCATTGTTTCATTAAGTTTTGGATTGGTCTTTTGTTATTTAATGATTTAAGACAGCTCTTGGATTGTTCATGAAAGCTTTGACATTATCTTATTACTGTGTTCATAATTGCACATAGCACCTTTGTGGCGTCTTTTGTGTTTCTGTCTCATGCTGATTGTCATTGTTGTTGCTATCTATTTTGGCCCTGTTACCCTCGGAAAAGTTTTAATCTCAATTAGGCTTTTCCTGGATAAACAAAAACAACAGTTTTTTTTCTATGATTAGTCCAAAAAAAAAAACACATTAGATAATGAGTTGTGTACTCTGTAAGAATAGGTAAGACTTTGCATCTCCTCTCCAGTCCGCAGAACTGTGTTGGAGTAACACAGCTATTTATCCATTTTCTCAAAATTGTTCAACATTGTTCAACATGACCTGGCACTGACACTGCTGCTTATCTCTCCTCAATTCATTCATCCTTAATTCATTAATGTATTACTCTGCATATATATAGCACTATGTATAGTGTATTATTAAACAGTGTATATAGATCTATATGCTATTGGTCCAAATCTAAAAGTGTCAATACATACAGTATATTCAAATTAATTAATCATTAATATAACTTCTATTTGTTCACTGACTCAAATCTCATTTCCAGTAATTAGGCATGAACATGATGAAGATACCAACTCTGAAATACTACATATGTCATTTTGTCAGAATTAACTTCTGGCTTAACTACCTGGAAAACCTACTGTCATGGTCTATTCATTAGCTACAACCCATTGTTATTTGCATAGGCTCCTTGCCCCCTTTACCCACTATAGACACATTTAAAGCTGGAAAAAATTAAGTACTACTGTCAGTCAACTGTGAATAATACATTAGACATCATGGCATCCCCTAACTACCAGTAATTTATGTAGTAATCCCTTTTGAGAGCCAGACATTGGAAAATGCAGAAAGAAGGACAGCCTAAAAAGAAATTAAGGAAGAAGGAGGCTTGGCAGCGGTGAAACTGACAGCCCAGCATGCAAATGTGCCCATCTATCTTACTGGAGAACACTGAGTGTGCTTTATCTCATCTAGAAGGAGCAGTTCATCTCAGCTAGACAACCGCTTGGACGCACTAGACTTAAAAAGCAGGGGCTCTAAATTGGATTGCAATTGTGCAACTGTACAAATGCTGGGGTTTGTTCACCTCAGATAGCCTCCTCTGCACTTAGAGCATGCATGTCAGTGGTGACCTGAACCTCAGCTGCAAGCTATGCTAGCGTCAGTTAAGGTCACACAGCTCCATTTCCTCAACAGAATATGTAACTCTGTGTATGTGTGGGTGGGCGAGTGTAACTTGTGTGCCTGTGTGTATGCAAGTGTGCATCTACACGTGTACTGTGGTGTAACAATGATTAAAATAATAACTATGCCTCTTTTCTCCTTGAGTGCTTTTAGATGTTTAGTGGAAAGCATGTTGGCAGTCAGAACATATTGGCTGAAATGACAAAACAAATTGCACTCATCTGTTTATAGAGGAGAGGCTTTGAAACTACAGCAGATTGCATCAAATATGCCTGAAATGTGCAACCTTGGCTTGTGTACCGAGGTTTGTGATTAGACAAGAAACTATTCTTAAAATTACTTTTTATCTACGAAATAGACACAAGAATTACACACCTACACGTGCACTGATGGATATGTACATGTGTACAAATAAACATGCAAAGTATGCAAACCCAAACACATTTGCAGAAGAAGTACCAGTAAGTGCACACACTAAGCTACATGAACTGTCAACTTCACTTGATGTGCAGTTCTCAGTGTTTTATCTTAGCTATAATTACCAAGGCTCGGTTGAAGATTCACCATGCCAATTTTGTCAAAACTTCTTACTGATGGTTTCACAAATCTATGGAAATGAAAAAAAAGCCAAAACAATTGATTCATTTTCCAATTTCTGAATCTTTAGATTTCTTACAGTGTAGCACTTAATGACACTAACTTTCAAAATAGAAAGCATTTTCACCACCTGGATGCACAAGCAATCTGTTTATTAACTTGTGTGGCAAATAAATTGCCGACCTAACACCCATTGCAGTCAACTACTAAATGATGTAATACAAAACACCACTCAAAAATAGCCCCTACATTGTTTTAATTATTTTGCATACATTTTTATGCCTCTTTGCAATTGATAATTACAGTATGGACAAGCAAAAGGCACAATTGAACTATTTCACCAATAATTCTCAGCAGTGAGTCTTACCTGTTATAAAAGAAAGCATTCACATGAAGCCTTAGTCACGTCTGTCAGCATCCCTGTCCATCCTCCGTATTTGTCTGTACACATAAGGAAGACAAGAAGACAGACGTGAAGAGACAGCAGCGCCACAGCACAGCCAATAACGGCTCTGGAAAAGCCTCTGTGCAGTCTCTCTGTTTTGTTTACTGGAGCTTCATCAAGAGATTCTGAGAACGGCTGCAGCAGTCGCAGCACGGCAGCCTGAATCACCCTCCCTGCTTGACATCTTGAGGAAAAACCACCTCCAGAAAAGGTCAGTGTAGAGAAGGGGAATGCAGGGAACAAGGTTGGACAGCAAGAGGCAGCCGTGAAGGCAATATATTAAATTGTTTGAGCTGTGGGTAGCAATGGCCAAGGCTGGTTTAGCAGGCTGTAAAATGCCTGGGAAGGTCCCAGAGGGCAGTGTGGGGTCCAAACAGCACTAACTAAGAGGCAATGCCACAGCATAAAGAAAACATACGACATAGGACTGAAAAAGCAATTTAGTTATATAAGAAAAAGTTATTCAGGCCAAGCAGACTGATCATGAGAAGAAATACACCAGGATGTGAACTGCATACCACCTCTGCTAACCAATTTCCTGAAGGAAAACGCTGGCTTTGCATTTAATTACATGCATAAGACAAACTTTAGTTTTACTTTCTGTAAAAATTTTGACTTGAATGTGTACTTACCTCTCCATAAACTATGCATAGTTTGCCAGAATGGTGAGTTTGATGCACTGCTAGGGTGTACTGTACTGATTTCTTTCAAACTGACTTTTAAATCTAGCTGCGGGGTTATGAGATGTTAATGTGAGACAGCACTGACTTACAGATGTTTGAAAGCACAGAAGACACATGATGTAAAACAAGTTTCAGTAAAGTGCTGTCAACATAATTTTATAAATGTACGCGTTATACCGTCTTGTATGATATGTACTCTAAATACATGCTGTATTTTCTGCTACACAGTGAGCTGACTTACATTTAATGATGGTTGATGACAGAACATCTTAATCTTTTACACGCTTGTTATGTACAAGCCCAGTGTGTAACATTTAGGATCTATTGGCAGAAATGTAATATAATATTCCCAGGCATGTTTTCATTAGTGTATAATCACCTGAAAATAAGAATCATGTTAATTGTTAATTGTTAATAATAATAACCGTTTTTATCTACAGGTGTGTGTGTCTCTTCTACTTTGATTATTTGAGGATTCCTTCTTTTATTCGGTTGAGAAGGCTTAAGGAATGGGTTAAACATATACATTTTTCATTATAAATACTACTATGCTCATACCAGTTACCAATTACTCCCAAGCTAATTCCCCACAATAGAAGACTCATGGCAAACTTAAGAAAATAAATACTGACGATATGCAGAATTTCTGATGATCCATTAAAGTTTCAGAACCTTCTGTTATGCTGCAGCTGCCAAGTCTTTCAACCTGACTTTTTTTTAATTGTAATTAGATTCTACAAAGTTCTCTGTGAACTTTTTCACAGTTATTAGGGATGTGCTCAGATTCTATATTTATTCTATAAATCAAATAGTATACCATTTATTTTATGTCAGATGGATTTAATCCTAATGTGTGTGTGTGTGGTTTAAACTAAAATATTCGAGACCATGCAAATTGCCATGTTTATTGTTAAGATACTTAGGATAAACATGATTTCATAATGACCCCTAATTATCAGTAATCAACTATTATAAAATTATAAAATAAAACAGATAATTTGGTTTTCAAATTGAAAAAAACAGATATTTTACAAACATAAATACACCACCAACATCATAGTTATAAATGGGGGGGATCCATCTGGAGCCCTTGTATGTTAAATATAAACAGCAGGGATACTGAACACTGCCTCTAACACGCTTAAAAATCAACTGAAATAAAAACAATGTGTGTAAAAAAACAAATTAAATACTGAATAATTCTGTGCAACTGGAACCCCGCCATCGACCCCTGAGAGTTTGAACATTTATGGGCTGGACCAAAATGAAAAACCGCCAAGTACAACTGATCGGAGTTCATTTGCGAGCAAGAACAGTGCTTCTGTCTAAAAAGATGCAATTATGCTATAAATATGTTGTTGTAGTGATGGAAATGTTTATTATGATAAATTTACCAGAGCCACAGGTAAACACAGAAGAAAACTTGAGTTTGCATTTAAGGTGGGGTAAGCAATGCTGGAGAAAAAAATACCATGACAAATCAAAACCATCATATAGAGTGAACAAAGCAAGTAATGTAACAAACGTTAGATACTTTGCGGTTTTGCAGACTGTCGCTACTGTTGCAGAGAGGGCGAGGCGGTTTCCCACAGCCAGCACACTAGCTCCAGACAGCGATACCCACAACTCTCCTGGTACTATAACTAACATCACAACAACAGCATATTTTAGCAAACTAGAAATGAACTCTGAAGTTAGTGTTGTGTGGCTCGGTCTGATCCACAGAGCCAGGGCTGTGTACAACCACTGGATTCTTCTTTTCAGTGCACACACAGAGCAGAAAGCTAGTAGACTGTTAGGAAACATTTGCTAATATATATACTGTATTAGAATCGCATTACGTAGAATCACTAAGCCTACTTTTAACAGCCAACAGCAGCAACAGCAAATTGATATGACAAACTATAGCAAACCAGAAAACAGGTATCCTTCTTACTAAAATATAAAAAAATATATATTTATGAAATACATAAAGTTATAATTGAGTCAGTTGAGTCATACCATAAATATAATTTATGGTATAACTTTTTCCCTTCCCCTTTACACTATAACCTATGAGAAACAATGACTAAAGCAAAATACAGTAATGTGCTTATAATATGCAGTGACATTTCCTGTGGATAAAGTGCGCCTAGAAAAGCAATTAGACTTTCTGTTTGTCTTTTGTGCTATTACACAACAAAGGAGTTTCACTTCTTCCTTAATGAAGGATTTCACAGACAAATATCATAACAGCAAATGAATCCATAAAACACAATTAATGAAAAAAAGACACAAATGCACTTTTGCTGAGACATCATTTGAATAAGGAGTAAACTTTATTCAAATGCTAATTGCAGCCTATTACCCTACTGCTGAAATACTGTAAAACTCCATTTGGTGAATACTCTGCAGATAAATGACCACAGGAGAATCAGAAAACGCTAGCATTGTGATTGAGAAAGTGAAGAATACTGTATCATATTCATCCCTGCCTTTCTATCTATCCTCTTCATGCCATATCACTATACTAAACACCATTAGATCAGCTGTTTGTGAAGAACTGCATGGTCATTCATTAAAAACCAAAGACTGTTTCATTATTAGTAGAGCGTGTGGGCACAAGTGTCGTGTTACCCACTCTGCATTAGTGCAGATGCAGCTGCGCTTTAGGCCCATGTCAACAAAGGAAAGTGAACACCTAAGCATCATTTACCAAATGGAAAACTTTTGAGGGAAACATAGCCTCTGTCCTGCGTCTCTTCCCTATGCTCCAATAAATCAGCATCATTGTCACTGACAACTGGACAGACTCCAATTTTAAAAGGCATTTCACCATGCCAAGCCAGGGACACATAAAATGTATCCCTAAACATATTCCTGTCCTGATGTTTCACTGCTATTCATATTGGCCAAGTGTTAAACTGCTTTTGTTGTGGGAGCTTATAACTTCAGAATGCACCCAATTCTGCATGATGTGATTTATTTGCACACTATAAAATAATGTAATAATGTAACCCTCATTCTGATAACTTGAAATGGCTGGATACTGGATAAAAGCCTGGGTAATATATCCGTAAAAGGGAGCTGCATGCATGTGCATACACACACAGACAGACTCATATACATACAAACATTCACTAAACAAGTGCTGTATAACATGAGGTATGTGGAATAATATATGCACATACACACATTTCTCACATTACTAAAATAAAGCAGTACTGACATGGAGCTTCAGGGCTGATAACAATAACTGTCTGTTTGCTGTGGCCCATGAATCTGCAAACGATGACCAGTACAACAACCAATACCAGTACTCTTGTAACTATTTAGAGTCACCAGTGCATTTCCCTGATGTAAAAAAGTGTATTTAAAAAAGAAATCCATTAACCTGCCAATTATTTTCATTACAAATACTGAAAAATGTCCATCATAGAATATGATAGAACCCAGTGTTTAGTTAATTATCAACTAAGACAAAGAAATGCAGCAAATCTTTGCACTTAAGAAGCTGGAAACACAAAAAGTTAACATCTAATCACTGTATTAACCCACTGTACTATGCTTTTACTACTGGGATAAGTCCAGCATCAGGGTACATACAGTTTATTCAGACTTACCGTACTATGTCAGAGTGGGGCACATCCAATCAGCATTGACACTTTACACAGGGGTCATAGGCCCTTTATTATGTGCAAACTATGTCAACAGCATCTGTGCTAAGCTCAAATAAAGTTTATCATCATTCAAACTAATCAGCCCCTTCCACATCTAGTGACAATCAACTCTTAATGTCGCCCTGTTATGACCTACACTCAGAAATTCTGGACACAAAATGTAACAAAGTGCACAGCAGGAGAGCATTTGTTAACCACAGCATGTTTTTCCTTTTCAACGTGCCATAATGATGAGTGAAAGTAATCTCCAAATGGATGTCCATTGTGCTATCTGTTATCTTTTCTGTTCAGTTCAACACGACACACATAAGCAAAGTCCAAAGTATAAAAGAAGCAATTCTGTATTTGTGCACACAATTGTTCATTTTTATTACCTTTTTTCCAAGGCTAGACAAAATCAATAGTGCTATATCTTTGTGTCCACTTCATGTATGTCCATAGAGCTGGACAAAGGTTTGAACAAGCAGTATTTTTCTTTTTTTCCCATTCCATTCTTCTTATAATGTGTGTCAAATAAGTTCATCATTAATTTGATTATTTAAGATTACAATTATAAATGTTGAAAAAGTCCAGTCCTTAAAAAGTACATTAAATTGCTTTAAAATAGTACATTAGTAATTTCAGGACACCATTAGCCCCATTACGGTTGGGATTTTTAAAAACAAAACAAGTCAAAGAGCTCAAATATACTTTACATGGTAGTTATGGCTATTATCTGATATAACTGAAATAACCTGTTCAAAAGACACATCAAACTTTTATGAGAGAGGGAAAAAAAGATCTCAATAGTTCTTTTTAAATAAACAGTATGTTCTTTTAGTCACCGGTGCAACTGAATAATAATAATCTAGCAGAAAGCTGAAATTCTCTGAATATCTTGGCAACTCAGCTGTGAACAAGATCAATATCTGAACTCAAACAAGAGGATAATGATCTCAAACTCCTATGGGAAGCAAAATTATGACCAGAAACTGTTAATAAATGAAGCTATTCAATGAGGCAGCAAGTTACTTAGATTGAGCTTCTGAGCAGAGGAAAGCTAATAATTAGGTTATTACTGCATTTATCTCTTATTATTTGTAAATATCACATAAGGCATTGAGGAAGAAGAAAGTGCGTAGATAACATTCATCAGAAAGTTCAGAGTCTCAACAGTGGAAACCGAATGAGAAGGGGACAGCAACTGTCAAGATATCACTATGCATCAAAGCCTGCTCACTGCCTCAATGGGCTCTTACAGCTTATCAGAGTTCCTTTGGATGGCAAATGCAGCTAGTCTTTGTGAATTGCTGATTCTCCGTAAACTTTTGACAAGGCCTATTACACAGATGGATAGCTGTTTTCACTGGGAAAACAGGGACCAGCCGAACTCAGCTGTGTTTCCTGTCAAGTGTGCCTCACCAGCAAGCCCCTGGTAAAAAAACTCTTCAGGCAACTCATATCTGATGAGGAGCCTGGTTTTTCAACAGGATTTGCCATGTTGCAAAGCGCTGTTACCTAATCACAGCACTAATGATCTATAATACATAACTATAAGGGGTAGGATGTGGCAGTGTAATACAGCTTCACACTCATTATAGACAACAAGAGCGAGCAAGGTTTCAAAGAGCTGAGCTTAACATCCTTACTGCTTACTGACAGTAATTGATATTTTCAGTATGAATAGCATATAAATTAACAATTTATAATGAATTTACCTTGAGACTTTGAAATAATGATAAGTCTCAGTAGGTGACTGATGGGCACATTAAGTCAAGATTTAGTGTAGTACTTTTCCTTCACTTCTTCTACTTCTTAGGTGCTTGTAGTCAACAAGCCTTACAGACATGGCTTTTCAATAACTTAATATCTTCCCTGACTTAGATTTTTCCTGACAATAATGTGACACAAGCCCCACTGACACCCTGTCAGACTGGCAAGCTCCAAGATGCTGTGTAGGACAACCAGCTCCACAGATACACAGCTGACACACCACAAAACAAAAAGTGAAGGCAGAGGCAGAAACATATCCAGTTACACCCAAGACCAGACTCAAGGAGCCAATCTATATTTGAGTCAAGGGACTCCTACAGTGAGCGCTCTGGAGGCAGAAAATACCGTGCCATCTTCGGGCAGCTGCGTAATCAAAGATTGATATCTTAGTATGCACAACTGAGGTCCTCTTCTCCCTTGCAATTAATATTGCGCTATTATAACTTCTCATCTGTAAGAAGCAGATAATCTACAATGCTGACTATTAACAAAATCCTATTAATAAATAACTGAACTGTTGAGCAACATTTAGTCCTATATTGTGCATGGGGTGACTGACGTTAGCCTAGGCATTGTAGTGCATTATCAGGAGGGGTGAATTTAGTCTTATCTTCAGGCAAATTCCTTAAGCTATTAAAAATTAATAGCACCTCGTTATGCAGTGTAAAGTTAGTATCTGGGGCAATAGAAATGTGCAGTTATATCCTTGGTAATATAATAATCATCAGCCTAGTTAATGGACCTGTGCAAATGTGCAATAAATGCAGTCAAACTGTGGAGTGGAAAATGACGCAAATCATAAGCTGAATTATGATTTCCCATTGAATTCCTGCTTTCTAAATACAATTACTACTCTTTCCAATACAGTAATGGTTTTAGTGCTCCAAATCTCTTCTGATGACATTGCAGTCACACACAAAAACTCAAGCCTAAAGCCCTCGCTAAATCTGATTAGAGCAGGCTTTGGTGAGAGTGAGAGAGCAAGGGAGAAAGAGAGGGTTTTGAAATCACTCACTTTTTCTCCTCTGGCCTGTTGCCAGGAGGTGGGATCCACAATATAATGTCAAAGACAGGGCATATGCAGGCAAGTGAGGCCAAGTTATTGCTGAGTGATAGGGACTCGACAGGGGAGAGGAGGGTTGCTTTGATCTGGAATTATAGAGAAAACATAACTAGGAAACACAATTAATTCTTCATGTACAGTACAGTCTTTATCTACATTGACAAGGATGAACTGCTAGGTATTCAGCAGATGTACACAACCCTCTACTTAACATCTTTGAGTTTACAAGTTTCACATAGAATCATGCACAAAATCACAAGAGGAATTCTCTTTGTGTTCTCTACTGGCATTGTTTTGTTTTTTCATAATGCCTATTCACCTCTATCAATTGTACAATGGTGCTTTGGGAAGGTAAGTGTCAAGAGGATATTGCTGTATGGCTGACTTAAAAAGTTGGACAAGGGGGAGAAATTGATTTTGTCTGCTGTATCTGGACTGACTGAGCAGTGATGTTAAGTTGAGTTGTTTTAGATTCAGCCCAGCATTGGCTCAGTCTTAATGTGATTACAGGTTTGAAACAGTGGGGAAAGAGAAAAAGCTGGAGAGGCAGAGAGGGAAAGAAAAATGGACAGATAGATGGCACGCGGGCGAGATGAGAGGTTGACTGGGTGGGTTGAGGGTTAAGAGAATGACAGACAGGCTGCCAGGATTGGAAGATGAGGGAGTGCGACAGATGCGGTAAACAGAACTATAGATGACTCAATACGGGACTGCCAGGAAATACTGTAATGAGATGCATTTGATCAGAAGTACATCCAAGATTCAGGATGTTCATTCAGAGAGACAGGTAAGTTGGAGAGGAGTTCAACCAACAGTCAAACAGAAATATTGGCAAAATAAAAAAGGAAGTCAACAAACTACTGTATATACCAACTGTGTAAAATCCACCAAAAGAAATAAGACCAGCTGAAAGAGCATGCCAACAAAAGATTCAGGGCTGCACAATATAGTAAAAATAATAATTAATAACCTTTTCTGTAATGTTATAATTATATATTTATGTGATAAAATGTTAATTTCATTCAAAAGTTTCATCTGTCATTATCATTACTCTATATTAATATTAAAATATCGATACTGGTATCGGTTGCACTCTTACTCTCTATCCAGCAGAGGACACATGCAGCTACCACTACCAATCAAATTAAATGAATTTCCAGCCCAATGATGCCTACTAGGGCAAACATCCCGCTTGAGGAATGTTCCTTTTCAACACTTATGGTGTGTTCCCCATTAATATGACACACATCTGCATAATTTACTGAGGTCTATAGTGCTGACCTTTCACTCACACTAATGATGTTAATTAACCAGGCATGATGTAGTATTCTGAGCATCAACTACACAGCTCCTTGCACCGATATATATCGGCTGAACGTTGCAGATATTCGCCTTGTTGACTGACATCGGCCTACTGGGCCGGATAGGATGGCATTCACTGATATCAGTGGCCGATGTTTATCTGTTGTGGCGCATCAATTTTGCGCATCAATATCGTGTTGGTCATTGCCAACTCAGATACTGAAGAAAAGCACTGGCAAAAACTGCACGCAAACAAATAATGTGCTCCATGCACCAGTAAGGACCGTTCAGCTCTACGTCTCACATCCTGGATGAAAAGAGACACAGACTGCAGCAGGGCAGTGATGTTTATCTTTGTAGATTTATTTGTTTCCCTGGCACAAATTGGTCGGAATCGTCCCAGAATTTCCCAATCGGTGCATCCCTAATAAACTGGTTTCATATGAGGTAACAATGACATAGTAAACCAAACGCCAACATTTATGCCAAAACACACCACAGTTATCCCTGTACATGTGTACCCCTGTAACTGGCCCCATAAGACAGCACCCCAGGCCACCTTACAGACTTCTCCCATCAGTCCAGGCAGAAGTCCAAGAAGACCAGCTAGGCCCAATAAAGCTCACAGCCTCCCTGCTGCCCAGGAACAGCCTCTCAGCTCGCCTCATAATTATTCTGCTGGCCCTGTTAAGAAGCCTCTCTGCCTGCTCCATTACTCACACACTGCCAAAGATACTGCATAGAGGCTCCCCAGGCTGCACACAGCTACAACTGTGTAGGTAGAGGCACACATGTAAACAAACAGAGCAGCAGCTCTTAAGTTATATTTAAATTTCAAAAATTACCTCATTATGACACACAGATAGTGATTCAAAATGCTTTTTCTCCCAACAGCTTAAAGCTTTTCACTGAAAGAAGGATAACATGTTTCATTTGTTGTAAATGCATCTGTATATGCTTAACAAGTTCTAAATACAAAAGCTGTAATGGCTACCTTTTATATGTGGCTTATTGTTTCTTATTGCTTGTTGTTTCCACTGAAACAATGCCGGGTACGACGTGTGGTTCTTACTCTCCATTTCTATCAAATAGGCTATAATGTTGTTGAGGAAGTTGTTACAGAAGGAGAAAAGAGCTGAGAAAGCAGTAAATTATAGTTGGAATAACTGTAAGACACAGTGTAATTGTATATAAAGCATTTTATATAAGCAGACGTGAAACCGTGTTTACAGCTAGGGAGATGTTCTTCAGGTCCTCATCGCCAAGTATAAAATGAAAATAACCCTGGCATAGGCCTAGATGATGACATTATCAGTAATCTAGTTCTCTCACATCAAGCATGCAAACCAGCTACTCCACTGAGCACTGAAAAAGTAATAGTTTAAAAAGAAAATAAGTCAAAACCTGTCAACTGCCATATGCTTACTTCCACCCGCCACGTCTGACAAAGTGACATGAATATTTTAAAAATCCCATTTGAACAAAGCATGAAGCCACCTGATGGCGACCGTTTACAATCTGCCGTATGTCATAGTAACAATTATAAGCCTATCCCAATATGAGCTTTAATTAGGTTATTTGCAGAGATGTTGAGTGCAATGAAAGGCAGATTTATGTAGGATGTAGTACATCTCATGATGTGGAGTTCTACAGATTTACAGGATTAATGTGACCAGAATGTAAAGGCTGTCAGCTCATATTTTGCATTCGAGTAAACTAGAGACCTGTACTGAAACCATAAATCTATGATAATTAGCAAGCTGAGAGAGTTAAATGTCAGTACTGTTTTGTATGTAGGTAGAAGCAGGCATACATCACCAATATCAAAATTAAAATGGGATGGACCTTGTACTACTGTTTTTTTTTTTTTATTAACTATCATAATAACAATTGTTCACCCCTATTTCTCCCAACAAAAAGAATAATATCTGAAATCCACACAGGTCTATGGACCCCACTATGAGAACCTTTGTGTCAAAGGATAATCAACAATATATTTTGCAAAAGATATTACGTTTTATTTATCTGAGGGACCGCAGCATCTTGTGACACACAGGTTTGTATAAATGTGTGTTGAAATGTAGTGTTTCAGGATGCAAAATGATGGCAATGTTGAGCGCTGGTTAGTATATAAACTTGCATATGAGAAGGTAACACATTTGTTTTACCCCAAATCACCCTTGTAGTGACCCTGTAAAGCCAGCCTATTCAGAAGGCCAAGAAGCAACCTGAGTAGCCGAGCATATAAGCCTATAAACCACAAAATAAATAAATTACAAAGAAGTAGCTAACGAGTGAGCCATCTTGCTTCCTTCACATCTCAGTTGAGAGATGCAATACACCGCCAATCATATCTTTCATAAATCAATATTTTCTCATGCTTATGAGCTTTCTAGGGATGCACAGATGCCACTTTTTTCAGACCAAATACAAGTACAAGGACTTACGTTTGGTTACTTGCCGATACCGAGTACAGATATGAATCATATCAGTTACAGTTCTAATGATTATATATTTTATTTTCATCTGATGTTCCTCTCTTTCTGAATGTATTAATGTTGCTGTAAAAGTTGCTTAAAATGTCTTCAAACTGCTGACATTGCCTTTCCTCTACCTACCTGGGGATATATAACATCATTCTGGCATAAAGTGCTATCGGAGTAGTAATATTACAATTACAAGTATATGAGCACAGTATCAGACCGGATTACCAATACTGGTTTTGGTGCATCCCTATAACTTTTCAAAACATCTAGCTATTAACAGTCACAAGCAGGGAAGCGCTCCACTAAAAATATGTCAATCAGGTAAATTTGACAAAGAAAACCATCAGTTTAACCATGCCTGGATTGGAAAGTACTTGTTTATTGTAACACAGAACCAATGTGTTAAACTATCAATGAGTGTGTTACGGTAGTTAAAGAATATAGTATACAGAGGAAGCACATTGAGAAACTTTCTGGACAAACTTTCCCGAGGGATCACAGTAGATTGCATCTGAGCCGTATTACCCTACAAATTGCAAATTGAATATCCCTGCCATAGCCTTCCGGTGGATTGCCTGTGCCATTAGACACTGCAAACACTTGCTCGCTGTACATACTGTATTAAAAACAGCCACATATTGACATCTGCGTTTTTTTTTAAACATCTAAATTACAAACTCATGGATTTTAAGGCCCTTAGTGGTCCAGAACCTCATTACAGTTACCCAGAAGAACATCACCTTGGCCTGTGAAGTTTATACTAAAGAACGTGCAAAAGTAATGCAGGCTGCCATAGCACTGCAGAGCCGCAGACAAGAGGACGTCAAGAGAAGTGACTGCACTGAAAGGGGTGTGGGCAAAGGGAAAGCATATAGGCAAAGGAGAGCCATATAGTTCCTCAAACAACAGCTCCATCTAGTGGCCAGTTTAATAAAACTAACAACAAGAAATGACTGAAAGGTTCTTGTGCAAGGTGACTCATGCTTTAAATTGCTATTCTGAGATTTTGGCTTGGGGGCATCTCTCCCAAGACATGAGGTGCATAACACTCTACAGTGAAAACTGTAGCAAAGACTAGGAATAGTAAGGGCAAGGGTAAAAATACACTGATGTCTGATTCAATAAAACCTGGAAGACAACTACTGTAATTCCATAGTTTCTTTAACATTTAAGCAATACATCTGTAACTGATTACTATGAACACAACTTTCCAGGGGAAAAAAGGCAATACAAGGTCCCACGCTTCCCTGTTTCTGAGGCTTTGAACTACATCTTGTTGCCCTCCTCTGTAGATGGTGTTGCTTGGTTGTCATGGAGAGGTCTTAGTTGTAAGAACTGGACCTTGTTTCGGCCTTTTTTGTCAAGCCACTGATTCCAAAAATCAAAAATATTCAACCTTCACTTTCCAGTCACATTTAATCCTTAATCAGACTTCTCAGTCTGACTGTGTATTAGACCATAGCCTATATTAAATATATTTGTTCAGCTTGAATCTGACTGGGGACAAAACACAGGGGCCAACAACTGAAGATTAAAAATACAGCTGGAAGAATAAAAAAAATACATATAGATCAAACAAGAAGATGTTGGGTGATTTGCACTTGAAAAGGCATCAAGGTTAAAAAAAAAGTTGATCTGTGTGTGTGACTTAGACTTAGACATTTTACCCTCCCTTTCCAAGTGTGAGGAAGAAACTATGGTGGCTGAGAATCTCAAATGTCCCTATCTACAGCCAGTTCTTGTTTTATCCATTGTGGGCTACAGCTAAACATTCAACATGTCGGTCTCCACTGAAGGAAGGCAGAGTCTGTAGATAAAATGTCTCATTCTAAGTTAACAAAAACACGATTCTTATTTTGAGGTGATTATCCACACTTATGACAATTATATTCCATTTCTGCTTATCAATCCTCCTAAATGTTACACACTGGACCTTTAAATTCTACAAATATATTCTGATCTTGGCTCAACAGCATTCAGTGGCTTCATTTCAGCTACTTTAACAAATACAGAAAATTTAAGTCACTGAAATGCTTTAAACACATTTGGACTGAGAGTGTGTGGTAGCTCACCTGGTAGAGCCCTGGCCCATGTAGGCTGAGTCTTTACTGTAACAGCCCGGGATCAATTCCAACCAGTGGCCCTTTACTGCATGTTGTCCCCCATCTCTCTCCCCAGATTCCTAAATCTTCACCTGTCCTATGTCAGTGGTTCCCAACTTGGGGTTCGCTGAAGCTTAACAGGGGGTCGCAAGGCCTTCTTGATTTTAAGGACGGCAAGAAAACTTAAAAATATACACCTCACTGTAGGCTTATATCCCAGCATTTGGTTCACTTCTGTGAAGAAATGTAAAAGTAAATTGTTAACTTAATTGTCTCAATAGAACAGGGGCCAATTTTCTTCTTTCCAGGGAACCAACCTGTCCTCTGACTTTGTATGACCTGAATGGGACGGGGTAACACATGTGTTTACCCTACTGTTTTAATGTCAAAATGGCTGCTGACAGAGTTACCATGGTAACTAAATTACCGCTCTTTCTAGAACTGTCAAACTCTAAAAGTTTTCACTGATCCCATTCTCTGAAACAGGGCTCTAAACTGTTCCACACACTGTATCGTGTTGTTACACAACTGTGTTAACATTATAGACACATGTAAGTTAGTTATCCATTGTCTATTTGGGGTTTAAATGGCCATATTTGCATTCCTGGCCAGACAAGCTTCACTAGCGACACATACATAATGTACGTATATCCAACAAAAGTTAGCCAACATGCCTAAACTAAATCAATGACAGCGCCAAAAATAATGTCAAAAGACAAAAACTTCTGAGTTGAATTCTCACCTATTAGCTAGCTAGCTGCGCTGCATTTTCATTAATGTTAGCTAGACAATTAGGGTTCAAATATAAAATATGGGCACCAACCAAACCTAGACCCATTACAAGACTGTATGATAATGTCACTCCTTTAGCATTATAGACTTGACTGACTGAGGTTAATGCAAAGCTAAAGCTAGATATCCCAAAGATATTTTTCCTTGATATGAAAGTTAATGAGATAGCTAATGCTAATGACACACACCAAAGTTTGCTAACACTTACCATTGTTTAGAATTAAAATTATTCTAAACATCTGGAACACAAAATGATCCCTCTGCTGCGACTGGTGAGGGTTAACTGAGCTTTTAAACCTGCTCTGGAAGTTAGTTATTATCCTTATATAATACAAATCATTATATAATAATTATTCTATATACCCAAACTATATGTATATATGTATGTATATGATTAATATGTGTATATATATATATATATATATATATATATATATTATTTTCATGTCTTGCATTGTAGCCTACTAAAGGACAGGGGATGGTTTCCTTGCTGCAGTCTGGTTTAACAAGTTAAAAATGGACTGGTATGAATATATATTTGATTATTTGAATCCCTAAACTCTGTACAACCTGAGTTAAAGGGTTATAAAACTCAATAAACCATAATAATTTAATAATGCACCGAAAATTAACAAATTTTAACTATTTTTTCATCAAATTCAATCAAATTTTATAAAATATTACTAAAAACATAATGAAAAAGAAAACATTAACAAAATATGTCTAATAAATAAATTAACGTCACAGAAAAATCAGTTTGGCCAACTGTGTCTATTTTTTCTTACGTTTTCTCACTTAGCTGTTAGTGTAGTTGCTGTATCTGCTGTTAGTGGGAACTGTCTCACTCAGTTGATTTAACCACATTGATGCAAATACAAAACTTCAGAAGTGCTTCAGCTGTCAGTTAATTAACATTATTAATAAGAAAAAATTCAAGAATTTCAGGAATTTGATGAAGCACCTCCCACTTTTCAAACAAAAACAAAAAAAGGGGGAAAAAAAGAAAAAAACTCTTTTAGAATGTTGGTGCGTGTGACATCAAAGCTGACAGAACGGAACCTTTGATGTCACATTCTAGAACTCTGCAGTCTGTTTGAGAGACCTCAGGAGGACCACAGAGTCTAAACTCATTCCACTGCACACACAAGCACCGTGTACCAGAAGAGTCGATCCACTACAGACACGCTACAGACAATCACAGTCTATCACAGCAAACACTGTTACTGACAATGGATCCACAAACAACCTTCATATACAGCATGACCTTCACCAGATCAGACCTGATCAACGACACAGAGGTCCCAGCAAACAATCCTGGGCCTTATCCAGATAATAAGCCAAAGAGAAGGGTTTGTTTTTCTGACGAAGTTGAAGCTTCAAGGTCTACCCCAGACGTCTGCCATCTGGAGGCCCACCTGGACCAGGATCAGGAGAGCAACCACTGTCTGCAGAGCGAGCTGACAAGCGTGCCGGAGCACAGGCAGAGCCTGGTGACCGAAAGGAAGAAGTTCGGCTTCAAGATCCACAATTTAAAGTGGCAAATCAACAGACTCGAGGGTCTGCTGGAACTCCGGGAGAGGGAGTTCGCAGCCGATGTCAAAAACAGCTGCGAGACCCTTAAATCTTACAAGCAGCAGATCTTCCAACTGAATGTTGCCATTAAATCCCACTCGGAGCAGGTGGCCAGCCTGCAACGGGAGAAGGAGGAGGCTGCTGTCAGACAGAAGCAGGACTACCAGAAACTGGAGCAGGACCACCAGAAACTGGACAAGCAACTGAAGGACCAGTTGTACCAGGTGGAGCAGCAGCTCCAACTGAAGGACAACCGTGTCCTTAACCTTACCAAGGAGAACGAGGGTCTGTCTCAGAGACTGACTGAGGCCCTGAACCAGCTGCTCTACAAAGATGAAAAACTTCTGCAGAGCGAGAACTCCTGGCAGACCAGGTTCAAAGCTCTGCAGGAGAACTTGAATGACAAAGAGGACACCTTACAACAGGTGCAACAGGAGAAGAAGAACCTCCAGGAGCTCAGCATCCACACCAGGAGGGGTTTGGTCTCTCACAACAAGTGGGTGAAAAGTGGCCAGAAGACCCTGGAGAGGAAGACACGGAGACTGGAGAAGAAAAGAAAAATGAAAGACCTGAAAGAGAAGGAGAGTCTGTCCGCGAGGCTCTGTGAGACCGAGAAGGAGCTCACGAGGACCAGAGTCAACTTTATGGAAACCAACAAAGCATGGCAGCAAGAGTCCAGAGCTCTGCAGGACAGGCAGCTTGAGGACCTGGACCGGCAAAACCAGAGCTGGGACGAGAGACTCAAGCAGTTCGAGGACCAGTACAACATCCTGACACAGCAGGTTCACAGCTGTGAGGACCAGAACAAAATCCTGAAACAGCAGCTTCACAGCTGTGAGGACCAGAACAAGATCCTGACTCAACAGGTTCACAGCTGTGAGGACCAAAACAAAATCCTGACCGAGAAAGTCCAACAGCAGGAGGAGGAGAATAAAGTCCTCGTGGATAAAGACCTGCAGAAGAAGAGCAGGAGAGGCTTCAACATCTTCGGCAAGACTGGACGGAGAGATGGAGAGAAAAACAAGAAGGATAAAGCCACAAAAAAGAAAGAGAAGGAGGAGAAAAAAGAAAAAGTAAAGAAAGCCAAGGAGGAAAAGAAAAAAGAAAAAAAGGAGAAGAAAAAACAAGAGGAGGAGAAGAAAAAACAAAAGAAGAGGGAACCCAAGAAGAAGAAGAAGGGTTTCATGCGCTGGCTGCTAAAGAAAGGCAACAGTGACAGTGAGGTGGAGGAGGCTGGAAAACAGTAGCTCCTCCTTCCTCCCCCTTTACCTTGCCAAACCCCCTCCATTCCTCCTAACCCCCTCTCTCCTTACACCCTCCTTACCCCCTCTCTCCTTACCCCCTGTCTCCTTAAATCCTCCTTACCCCCTCTCTCCTAACCCCCTCTCTCCTTAAACCCTCCTTACCCCCTCTCTCCTTACCCCCTCTCTCTTTACCCCCTCCTTCCCCCTCTCTCCTTACCCCCTTTCTGTCTTTACCCCCCTCTTTCCACCCCTATTCCCCCTTTCTCCCCCATCCTTCCCTTTTCGCTTTGTGTTCTTGTGTCTGCATGGGTTTTCTCCTGGGTCTCAGGTTTCCTCCCACAACAACAACAAAAAAAAAAAATACAGCAGACAAAACATTAAGACAAACAATTTGGCCACAACAACAACAACAACAACAACAACAACAACAATAAAGCAAACAGAAACCATAAAAACATAAAGAATTTGGCAATAAAAACAAAATAAAAACTGAACCTATTTCTGCCTGAGTCTGAATAAAGACCCCCAGTATAAATACAACTGTAAGACATTATGGTGGCTGTAAAGTGCTGCTGTCTGTCATCCGATATTGATTTTTAAATCTATAACCTCTAACATTTCCTCATTAAACAGTGCATGAACTCTAGAGCTATGTTCTATATGGAGTTGATTCAATCAGTAATCTATAATCAATAATCAGTGTATAAACTCTAAAGCTTTGTTCTATATGGAGTTGATTCAATCAATTAAGTATAATCAATAAACAGTATATTAACTCTAGAGCTATGTTCTATATGGAGTTGATTCAATCAATTAAGTATAATCAATAAACAGTGTATAAACTCTAGAGCTATGTTCTATATGGAGTTGAGTCAATAAATAATGTATAATCAATTAACAGTGTATAAACTCTAGAGCTATGTTCTATATGTAGTTGATTCAATCAATCATGTATAATCAATCAATAAACAGTGAATAAACTCTAGAGCTACGTTCTATATGTAGTTGATTTAATCAATTATCTATAATAAGTGGGTCAATCAATAATCTATAATAAATAAACAATGTATAAACTCTAGAGCTATGTTCTATATGTAGTTGATTCAATCAATAATCTATAATCAATAAACAGCGGGTCTGTATCTGATATAAGCTTAAGAGATTTTAAGGTTTTGTCTTCCGATATAAAATTTTTACCCTCCCTTTCCAAGTACGAGGAAGAAACTATGGTGGCCGAGAATCGCAAACATCCCTATCTACAGCCAGTTCTTGTTTTATCCATTGTGGGCTACAGTAAAACATTCAACATGTCGGTCTCCATTGAAGGAAGGCAGAGTCTGTTGATAAAATGTCTCATTCTAAGTTAACAAAAACACAATTCTTATTTTGAGGTGATTATCCACACTTATGACTATTATATTCCATTTCCAACCAGTGGCCCTTTACTGCATGTTGTCCCCCATCTCTCCCAAGCTTCCTGTCAAGCTTCACCTGTCCTATGTCAGTGGTTCCAAACCGGGGGTTCGCTGAAGCTTCACAGGGGGTCGCAAGGCCTTGATTTTAAGGACTGCAAGAAACTTAAAAATATACACCACACTGTAGGCTTATATCCCAGCATTTGGTTCACTTCTGTGAAGAAATGTAAAAGTAAATTGTTAACTTAATTGTCTGAACAGGGGCCAATTTGTCAAAAAAAAAGAATCCTAGTAAGAATGTATGATTGTTAAAAAATATATAAAATAAATATTGTAGTGTTTAAGAGGCGTTATGTATGCTAATAATTAGCCACAAGCTTCCTATAGGACACTCATTGAAATCTTTGGAAATACTAAATTTAACCTCAGAAAGCTAATGGGGGATGTTACAGGACTTTTTTTTTTGCAAAAAATTATCAATATTTTTCATCTTTGAATTGCAAATCAAGTTCAATGATGTTACCATATATGAGCACTTGCCTGTCTAGGGTAAAAAAAATTACTGAGTGTGAATTTTAAAAAATATGAGAAAAACACACACAAACTGCAAGGAACATTTATTTATTATAGGCACAAACTGCAAGGAACATTTATTTATTATAGGCACAAACTGCAAGGAACATTTATTTAGAGACATCTCTGTCTTGAGGTACTGATACTGGCTTGACTGTCATACAAGAAAAACACATATTCAACAAATACACATACACATAACAATCAGTTCGGAACTGTTTCTGGAACCCATAACAAGCCCACTTGTTACAACAGTAACAGTCAAAATATTGCCAAATAACAAGTAAATAAATAATAAAATTGGCATAGAAATTGTAAATAAATAATAATATGTGAAACAAACTTTATAATTGATCAAAGAAAAATTAAATAAATCATAAATACTTGATGAATACAAAATAATTCTAAACAACAAATAAAATATCAGCAGCCACAAGGATCATGGTTTAAAATAAAACACATTTTGTTTTGTTTTTAAAAGAATGCATGTATAAAAACTATAAGACATTTTTTTCTCCTGAGGGACAAATACTGGCCACTGTCATAGACCATTTAGGAACATTGCATAATGAACTCATTTCTTCTCTTGTGTCAGTCCAATTCAGGTCAGTTCAGTCACTTAGGCAACTGCTTCATGGTACTTGACAAAGCAGTTGCGCTCAGCATTGAGGCACAGGTGGAGCTGGCAGACCCTACAGACAAGGTTTGACCTCATGATGTTCCCCTTCCTGCTGCATTGCTTGCAGGTCTGGCGGCTATTGCTGCACGGAACAGTGACACATCAAACCAAACAGAGTAGTGTGGGACGTGACTGTGGTGTCCTCGGATAGGCTTGGGGATATCAGCAGAAGTGCTGGAGCTGCCTGGCAGCGGTGCTGAGCTCCTGCGGGGACCCGATGTCATTGACTTTGAGCTACTGGTCGTCTTGAACACCTGGATCCTGAAGTTCTTCAGTGACAAGCCATCATTCACACAAAGAGCCTTGCTGTCACGCCTATACATTATCCAGGCATTAGTGAGGCTGACATTGTTCAGGTGTCAGTGGGACACCGTGGGCCTCAAGTCTAGTCTGCCCTTGGTATAGGATCAAGTCGTGAATGAAGCCATCCTGAGAAGCCCTGGCAAATAATTTCAAATCCCATTTGTCTGGCTTGGATTTTAGTTACTGCCTCAGGTTGCCAGCAGTCTTGCCTTTGTAGGCAACCATCACCTCATCAACAGACTGCTTGGGGGTCTCTGGCTCTCTTCTGAAAGCAGTAACCAGATAGTTGAACAATGGCCGGACTTTGAAGAAGCGTTCATTGTTACCAGGGATCTGAGCATTGTTATTGAAGTGGACAACCCTCTTCAATAACTTGAACCGCTTGGATGACATCAGGTTTGCAACTTGCGAGACCCTGGTCTCCATTGCCCAGTAGTCATCAACGGAGAGCAGCTCAGCAATTCCCATGTAGATGAGTATAGCCACAAAGTTCATAATTTCATCCTCAGTGGTGGCAAAGGTGGTGTTGATGTTCATCTGGGTTGCATATAAGTTGGTTTGATATGTTATGTGCGAAATTACTTCGCGACTGAAGTACCTGCTGAAATAATCAAATGGACTTTGGATGAAGTCAGGGGGAATGTGCTCGTATTCAGGCAGGGGTGGGTTGTCCAGGTCAACCTTCTTCCAGAGAGTTCATCGGGGTTCTGGCTTCCTTTTGTTGTGGGCCTCTTTGCTGTTGGTGCCGGCTCTTGATTTTCATCATTTTCGTCGAGGTCCTCATTTTCATCCAGGTTCTCATCTACAAGCACCTCCACTGCAGGCCACACGCACTTCCTTTTGGCAGAAGGGCCATCAATGTCCAGGTTGTGGGTGGGTGGAAGGAAGTTGGGATCTGCCACATCGTTGTCTTCTTCCTCTGAGCTATCATCATCGCTGATGGCAGGGTTTTCGGGAACAACAACGGTATACCTGTTCCCATAAAAGAGACGAGCAGACAGCTGCAAAAGGAATATGCTTTTAAGTTAATATTAAGCCAACTCTGATTTATTTGTTAAGGAAAACAGTAACAGTGTAATGTAGATGTACTGGAAAAGAAGAGTATTGACATAGAAAATATAAAAACACAATAAAGACAGAAAATACAATTATAATTACTGTTAGTACGACTTATATTTCCTCATAACTGTGTTTTATCACAAACCAATATTGAGTAATTAAAATCAATTCACACAGTACTAAGCCTCACACTAACAGTAAGCACCTGTGTATGCAACTTAAGTATAATTAAAAAAAATACATTCATAAGGCATATGTCTAAAAATGGACACTTGTGCCACTCATGCTAGTCTTAGGTGAACGGGGCATATGATCAAATATGGTGCATTTAGTTTTCTCAATCTTTAACAAAACTATTCAACCAAATAATATGTGAGTTAAATCAACCTACCATGTTTAGTTATGATGTTATTAATATAGCTGTGGGAGAAGCCAGGTTCAAAAAAGCAATATTTATGATTTCTGCAAGATGGCTGTGTTTGAAGTGCTCCAGGCCACTGCTGATTGGTCAGATGCCATGATGTCAATAGCTGTCAAATAGCTTGATCTCCCCTGATTGGCTGAGAGAAAACCACATGACTCTACAACTCCAAATGGAGGCAAGGGGGAGGGTATTTTGAATGTGTGTGGAAGTGACTGAATATGATTACTTGCCCCATAAAGGGTTAAGAGAAAGTAGTACTCTTCATCTAGCACACCTGGGTAAGAGACACTTTGGGTGATTGAGATTTTCCGCTTTCTGAATAGACCTTTTTCACAGCAGCCATTTTGGCATGAAACAGTGGGTAAACACAGGTGTTACCAATGATATTAACAATAGTTCCATTCCATTTAGTGTAGAAGAGCCTTTCCAGGGAGCCAGCCTGCCCTCTGACTCTGTTTGACCTGAATGGAACGGGGTAACACCTGTGTTTACCCTACTATTTTAATGTGAGAATGGCTGCTGACAGAGTTACCATGGTTACTAAATTACTGCGCTTTCTAGAAGTGTCAAACTCTAAAAGTTTTCACTGATCCCATTCCCTGAAACAGGGCTCTAAACTGTTCCACACACTGTATCGTGTTGTTACACAACTGTGTTAACATTATAGACACATGTAAGTTAGTTATCCATTGTCTATTTGGGGTTTAAATGGCCATATTTGCATTCCTGGCCAGACAAGCTTCACTAGCGACACATAGCCTACATGTATGTATATGTAATCCACTTTAAAAACAACCAAAGTTGACCAAAGTGCTGTACAGGAGAATAAATAAGACATCATAAATGTAATCAGTGATGGTGATGATGAAGACCACTGTGAGGAATATAGACAGTGATGGCAATAACACGGGAAAGTTCTCGTGGCAGATAACACGGGCAAAGTCCCACGGCGACGAGCTCGATGTCCGGGCTGCAGACACACTCTTTCACACAGACGTGGCCGGGATTACACCACCTGTTGTTTATGAGCACGGCAAGTCCCCCTCCTTTCTTCATGCTGGTCGCGGTGGTGTCCCTCTCGGCTCGAACCGTCTGGAAGCCGGGCATGGTGACGTTGGAGTCCGGGATCTGCTCGTGTAGCCACGTTTGTAGGTTTAATTTAATTATTTAATTAATTTATTTATCCTTATATAATGCAAATCATTATATAATAATTGTTATATATACCCAGACTGTATGTATATATGTATGTATATGATTGATATGTATAACTATATTAATCAAATTTTCCTTAATGTTATATTATTTTCATGTCTTGCATTGTAGCCTACTAAAGGATAGGGGATGGTTTCCTTGCTGCAGTCTGGTTTAAGAAGTTAAAAATGAACTGGTATGAATATATTTTTGGTTAGTTGAATCCCTAAACTCTGTACAACCTGACTTAAAAGGTTATAAAACTCAATAAACCATAATAATTTAATAAAGTAACGAAATTGAGTCATAAATAAAACAAATGACAAATTTTACCAGTTTTTTCATCAAATTCAGTCAAATTTTATAAAATATTACTAAAAACATAATCAGGAAGAAAACATTAACAAAATATGTGTAGACATAAATGTAAACGTTTAAAAACTGTTTTATTTAGTTTTCTTCACAGAAAGAAAAATCAGAGAGTTTGGCCAACTGTGTCTATTCGATCCAAAACCATAGAAGTGCTTCAGCTGTCAGTTAATTAACGTTATTAATAAGAAACAATTCATGAATTTCAGGAATTTGATGAAGCTCCTCCCACTTTTCAAACAGAAACCAAAAAAAAGGGGGAAAAAAGAAAAAAAACTCTTTTAGAATGTTGGTGCGTGTGACATCAAAGCTGACAGAACGGAACCTTTGATGTCACATTCTAGAACTCTGCAGTCTGTTTGAGAGACCTCAGGAGGACCACAGAGTCTAAACTCATTCCACTGCACACACAAGCACCGTGTACCAGAAGAGTCGATCCACTACAGACACGCTACAGACAATCACAGTCTATCACAGCAAACACTGTTACTGACAATGGATCCACAAACAACCTTCATATACAGCATGACCTTCACCAGATCAGACCTGATCAACGACACAGAGGTCCCAGCAAACAATCCTGGGCCTTATCCAGATAATAAGCCAAAGAGAAGGGTTTGTTTTTCTGACGAAGTTGAAGCTTCAAGGTCTACCCCAGACGTCTGCCATCTGGAGGCCCACCTGGACCAGGATCAGGAGAGCAACCACTGTCTGCAGAGCGAGCTGACAAGCGTGCCGGAGCACAGGCAGAGCCCGGTGACCGAAAGGAAGAAGTTCGGCTTCAAGATCCACAATTTAAAGTGGCAAATCAACAGACTCGAGGGTCTGCTGGAACTCCGGGAGAGGGAGTTCGCAGCCGATGTCAAAAACAGCTGCGAGACCCTTAAATCTTACAAGCAGCAGATCTTCCAACTGAATGTTGCCATTAAATCCCACTCGGAGCAGGTGGCCAGCCTGCAACGGGAGAAGGAGGAGGCTGCTGTCAGACAGAAGCAGGACTACCAGAAACTGGAGCAGGACCACCAGAAACTGGACAAGCAACTGAAGGACCAGTTGTACCAGGTGGAGCAGCAGCTCCAACTGAAGGACAACCGTGTCCTTAACCTTACCAAGGAGAACGAGGGTCTGTCTCAGAGACTGACTGAGGCCCTGAACCAGCTGCTCTACAAAGATGAAAAACTTCTGCAGAGCGAGAACTCCTGGCAGACCAGGTTCAAAGCTCTGCAGGAGAACTTGAATGACAAAGAGGACACCTTACAACAGGTGCAACAGGAGAAGAAGAACCTCCAGGAGCTCAGCATCCACACCAGGAGGGGTTTGGTCTCTCACAACAAGTGGGTGAAAAGTGGCCAGAAGACCCTGGAGAGGAAGACACGGAGACTGGAGAAGAAAAGAAAAATGAAAGACCTGAAAGAGAAGGAGAGTCTGTCCGCGAGGCTCTGTGAGACCGAGAAGGAGCTCACGAGGACCAGAGTCAACTTTATGGAAACCAACAAAGCATGGCAGCAAGAGTCCAGAGCTCTGCAGGACAGGCAGCTTGAGGACCTGGACCGGCAAAACCAGAGCTGGGACGAGAGACTCAAGCAGTTCGAGGACCAGTACAACATCCTGACACAGCAGGTTCACAGCTGTGAGGACCAGAACAAAATCCTGAAACAGCAGCTTCACAGCTGTGAGGACCAGAACAAGATCCTGACTCAACAGGTTCACAGCTGTGAGGACCAAAACAAAATCCTGACCGAGAAAGTCCAACAGCAGGAGGAGGAGAATAAAGTCCTCGTGGATAAAGACCTGCAGAAGAAGAGCAGGAGAGGCTTCAACATCTTCGGCAAGACTGGACGGAGAGATGGAGAGAAAAACAAGAAGGATAAAGCCACAAAAAAGAAAGAGAAGGAGGAGAAAAAAGAAAAAGTAAAGAAAGCCAAGGAGGAAAAGAAAAAAGAAAAAAAGGAGAAGAAAAAACAAGAGGAGGAGAAGAAAAAAGAAAAGGAGGAGAAGAAAAAACAAAAGAAGAGGGAACCCAAGAAGAAGAAGAAGGGTTTCATGCGCTGGCTGCTAAAGAAAGGCAACAGTGACAGTGAGGTGGAGGAGGCTGGAAAACAGTAGCTCCTCCTTCCTCCCCCCTTTACCTTGCCAAACCCCCTCCATTCCTCCTAACCCCCTCTCTCCTTACACCCTCCTTACCCCCTCTCTTCTTACCCCCTGTCTCCTTAAATCCTCCTTACCCCCTCTCTCCTTACCCCCTCTCTCCTTAAACCCTCCTTACCCCCTCTCTCCTTACCCCCTCTCTCTTTACCCCCTCCTTCCCCCTCTCTCCTTACCCCCTTTCTGTCTTTACCCCCCTCTTTCCACCCCTATTCCCCCTTTCTCCCCCATCCTTCCCTTTTCCCTTTGTGTTCTTGTGTCTGCATGGGTTTTCTCCTGGGTCTCAGGTTTCCTCCCACAACAACAAAAAAAAAAAATACAGCAGACAAAACATTAAGACAAACAATTTGGCCACAACAACAACAACAACAACAACAACAACAACAACAATAAAGCAAACAGAAACCATAAAAACATAAAGAATTTGGCAATAAAAACAAAATAAAAACTGAACCTATTTCTGCCTGAGTCTGAATAAAGACCCCCAGTATAAATACGACTGTAAGACATTATGGTGGCTGTAAAGTGCTGCTGTCTGTCATCCGATATTGATTTTTAAATCTATAACCTCTAACATTTCCTCATTAAACAGTGCATGAACTCTAGAGCTATGTTATATGGAGTTGATTCAATCAGTAATCTATAATCAATAATCAGTGTATAAACTCTAAAGCTTTGTTCTATATGGAGTTGATTCAATCAATTAAGTATAATCAATAAACAGTGTATAAACTCTAGAGCTATGTTCTATATGGAGTTGAGTCAATAAATAATGTATAATCAATTAACAGTGTATAAACTCTAGAGCTATGTTCTATATGTAGTTGATTCAATCAATCATGTATAATCAATCAATAAACAGTGAATAAACTCTAGAGCTACGTTCTATATGTAGTTGATTTAATCAATTATCTATAATAAGTGGGTCAATCAATAATCTATAATAAATAAACAATGTATAAACTCTAGAGCTATGTTCTATATGTAGTTGATTCAATCAATAATCTATAATCAATAAACAGCGGGTCTGTATCTGATATAAGCTTAAGAGATTTTAAGGTTTTGTCTTCCGATATAAAATTTTTACCCTCCCTTTCCAAGTACGAGGAAGAAACTATGGTGGCCGAGAATCGCAAACATCCCTATCTACAGCCAGTTCTTGTTTTATCCATGTGGGCTACAGTAAAACATTCAACATGTCGGTCTCCACTGAAGGAAGGCAGAGTCTGTCGATAAAATGTCTCATTCTAAGTTAACAAAAACACAATTCTTATTTTGAGGTGATTATCCACACTTATGACTATTATATTCCATTTCCAACCAGTGGCCCTTTACTGCATGTTGTCCCCCATCTCTCTCTCCCAAGCTTCCTGTCAAGCTTCACCTGTCCTATGTCAGTGGTTCCAAACCGGGGGTTCGCTGAAGCTTCACAGGGGGTCGCAAGGCCTTGATTTTAAGGACTGCAAGAAACTTAAAAATATACACCACACTGTAGGCTTATATCCCAGCATTTGGTTCACTTCTGTGAAGAAATGTAAAAGTAAATTGTTAACTTAATTGTCTGAACAGGGGCCAATTTGTCAAAAAAAAAAGAATCCTAGTAAGAATGTATGATTGTTAAAAAATATATAAAATAAATATTGTAGTGTTTAAGAGGCGTTATGTATGCTAATAATTAGCCACAAGTTTCCTATAGGACACTCATTGAAATCTTTGGAAATACTAAATTTAACCTCAGAAAGCTAATGGGGGATGTTACAGGACTTTTTTTTTTTGCAAAAAATTATCAATATTTTTCATCTTTGAATTGCAAATCAAGTTCAATGATGTTACCATATATGAGCACTTGCCTGTCTAGGGTAAAAAAAATTACTGAGTGTGAATTTTAAAAAATATGAGAAAAACACACACAAACTGCAAGGAACATTTATTTATTATAGGCACAAACTGCAAGGAACATTTATTTATTATAGGCACAAACTGCAAGGAACATTTATTTAGAGACATCTCTGTCTTGAGGTACTGATACTGGCTTGACTGTCATACAAGAAAAACACATATTCAACAAATACACATACACATAACAATCAGTTCGGAACTGTTTCTGGAACCCATAACAAGCCCACTTGTTACAACAGTAACAGTCAAAATATTGCCAAATAAGAAGTAAATAAATAATAAAATTGGCATAGAAATTGTAAATAAATAATAATATGTGAAACAAACTTTATAATTGATCAAAGAAAAATTAAATAAATCATAAATACTTGATGAATACAAAATAATTCTAAACAACAAATAAAATATCAGCAGCCACAAGGATCATGGTTTAAAATAAAACACATTTTGTTTTGTTTTTTAAAAGAATGCATGTATAAAAACTACAAGACATTTTTTTCTCCTGAGGGACAAATACTGGCCACTGTCATAGACCATTTAGGAACATTGCATAATGAACTCATTTCTTCTCTTGTGTCAGTCCAATTCAGGCCAGTTCAGTCACTTAGGCAACTGCTTCATGGTACTTGACAAAGCAGTTGCGCTCAGCATTGAGGCACAGGTGGAGCTGGCAGACCCTACAGACAAGGTTTGACCTCATGATGTTCCCCTTCCTGCTGCATTGCTTGCAGGTCTGGCGGCTATTGCTGCACGGAACAGTGACACATCAAACCAAACAGAGTAGTGTGGGACGTGACTGTGGTGTCCTCGGATAGGCTTGGGGATATCAGCAGAAGTGCTGGAGCTGCCTGGCAGCGGTGCTGAGCTCCTGCGGGGACCCGATGTCATTGACTTTGAGCTACTGGTCGTCTTGAACACCTGGATCCTGAAGTTCTTCAGTGACAAGCCATCATTCACACAAAGAGCCTTGCTGTCACGCCTATACATTATCCAGGCATTAGTGAGGCTGACATCAATGGCGTATGCAAAGAGCCGCATGTACCACCTCTTGGCTCTCAAGGGAGTGCGGTAGAGGTGGACCAGCATGTCACTCTTGTCAATCCCTCCCATGTTTGCATTATAGCTCTTGATGAGATATGGACAGCTCAATTGTTCCTTTCTCTTGGTGTCAATGCAGTACCTGTAGACTGAGGACCAAGGCTCTACCCCCATGTCGGTGGACATCAGAGCGACAACCTTGTTGTCTTTCCACCTGACAATCAGGATCCCATCATCACTGGTGATGTAGTCACAGGTACCACGAGGGACAGCCTTCTTCATCATCTCTTTGATGGGCCTGAGTGGAGCATTACCAGTCCTGTTGTCCCTGACTGTTCGTGTGTACCGGCAGTTCTTGCTCTTGAGGTATCGCACAATATCTAGGCCACTAAAGTAATTGTCTGCAAAGATGGTTTTTGGACTGGAGGAGGACATGGTGCTGGCCAAGACGGAGACTGTCTGGCTGGTGACACCCATGACTTGTTGTTCAGGTGTCAGTGGGACACCGTGGGCCTCAAGTCTAGTCTGCCCTTGGTATAGGATCAAGTCGTGAATGAAGCCATCCTGAGAAGCCCTGGCAAATAATTTCAAATCCCATTTGTCTGGCTTGGATTTTAGTTACTGCCTCAGGTTGCCAGCAGTCTTGCCTTTGTAGGCAACCATCACCTCATCAACAGACTGCTTGGGGGTCTCTGGCTCTCTTCTGAAAGCAGTAACCAGATAGTTGAACAATGGCCGGACTTTGAAGAAGCGTTCATTGTTACCAGGGATCTGAGCATTGTTATTGAAGTGGACAACCCTCTTCAATAACTTGAACCGCTTGGATGACATCAGGTTTGCAACTTGCGAGACCCTGGTCTCCATTGCCCAGTAGTCATCAACGGAGAGCAGCTCAGCAATTCCCATGTAGATGAGTATAGCCACAAAGTTCATAATTTCATCCTCAGTGGTGGCAAAGGTGGTGTTGATGTTCATCTGGGTTGCATATAAGTTGGTTTGATATGTTATGTGCGAAATTACTTCGCGACTGAAGTACCTGCTGAAATAATCAAATGGACTTTGGATGAAGTCAGGGGGAATGTGCTCGTATTCAGGCAGGGGTGGGTTGTCCAGGTCAACCTTCTTCCAGAGAGTTCATCGGGGTTCTGGCTTCCTTTTGTTGTGGGCCTCTTTGCTGTTGGTGCCGGCTCTTGATTTTCATCATTTTCGTCGAGGTCCTCATTTTCATCCAGGTTCTCATCTACAAGCACCTCCACTGCAGGCCACACGCACTTCCTTTTGGCAGAAGGGCCATCAATGTCCAGGTTGTGGGTGGGTGGAAGGAAGTTGGGATCTGCCACATCGTTGTCTTCTTCCTCTGAGCTATCATCATCGCTGATGGCAGGGTTTTCGGGAACAACAACGGTATACCTGTTCCCATAAAAGAGACGAGCAGACAGCTGCAAAAGGAATATGCTTTTAAGTTAATATTAAGCCAACTCTGATTTATTTGTTAAGGAAAACAGTAACAGTGTAATGTAGATGTACTGGAAAAGAAGAGTATTGACATAGAAAATATAAAAACACAATAAAGACAGAAAATACAATTATAATTACTGTTAGTACGACTTATATTTCCTCATAACTGTGTTTTATCACAAACCAATATTGAGTAATTAAAATCAATTCACACAGTACTAAGCCTCACACTAACAGTAAGCACCTGTGTATGCAACTTAAGTATAATTAAAAAAATACATTCATAAGGCATATGTCTAAAAATGGACACTTGTGCCACTCATGCTAGTCTTAGGTGAACGGGGCATATGATCAAATATGGTGCATTTAGTTTTCTCAATCTTTAACAAAACTATTCAACCAAATAATATGTGAGTTAAATCAACCTACCATGTTTAGTTATGATGTTATTAATATAGCTGTGGGAGAAGCCAGGTTCAAAAAAGCAATATTTATGATTTCTGCAAGATGGCTGTGTTTGAAGTGCTCCAGGCCACTGCTGATTGGTCAGATGCCATGATGTCAATAGCTGTCAAATAGCTTGATCTCCCCTGATTGGCTGAGAGAAAACCACATGAATCTACAACTCCAAATGGAGGCAAGGGGGAGGGTATTTTGAATGTGTGTGGAAGTGACTGAATATGATTACTTGCCCCATAAAGGGTTAAGAGAAAGTAGTACTCTTCATCTAGCACACCTGGGTAAGAGACACTTTGGGTGATTGAGATTTTCCGCTTTCTGAATAGACCTTTTTCACAGCAGCCATTTTGGCATGAAACAGTGGGTAAACACAGGTGTTACCAATGATATTAACAATAGTTCCATTCCATTTAGTGTAGAAGAGCCTTTCCAGGGAGCCAGCCTGCCCTCTGACTCTGTTTGACCTGAATGGAACGGGGTAACACCTGTGTTTACCCTACTATTTTAATGTGAGAATGGCTGCTGACAGAGTTACCATGGTTACTAAATTACTGCGCTTTCTAGAACTGTCAAACTCTAAAAGTTTTCACTGATCCCATTCCCTGAAACAGGGCTCTAAACTGTTCCACACACTGTATCGTGTTGTTACACAACTGTGTTAACATTATAGACACATGTAAGTTAGTTATCCATTGTCTATTTGGGGTTTAAATGGCCATATTTGCATTCCTGGCCAGACAAGCTTCACTAGCGACACATAGCCTACATGTATGTATATGTAATCCACTTTAAAAACAACCAAAGTTGACCAAAGTGCTGTACAGGAGAATAAATAAGACATCATAAATGTAATCAGTGATGGTGATGATGAAGACCACTGTGAGGAATATAGACAGTGATGGCAATAACACGGGAAAGTTCTCGTGGCAGATAACACGGGCAAAGTCGCACGGCGACGAGCTCGATGTCCGGGCTGCAGACACACTCTTTCACACAGACGTGGCCGGGATTACACCACCTGTTGTTTATGAGCACGGCAAGTCCCCCTCCTTTCTTCATGCTGGTCGCGGTGGTGTCCCTCTCGGCTTGAACCGTCTGGAAGCCGGGCATGGTGACGTTGGAGTCCGGGATCTGCTCGTGTAGCCACGTTTGTAGGTTTAATTTAATTATTTAATTAATTTATTTATCCTTATATAATGCAAATCATTATATAATAATTGTTATATATACCCAGACTGTATGTATATATGTATGTATATGATTGATATGTATAACTATATTAATCAAATTTTCCTTAATGTTATATTATTTTCATGTCTTGCATTGTAGCCTACTAAAGGATAGGGGATGGTTTCCTTGCTGCAGTCTGGTTTAAGAAGTTAAAAATGAACTGGTATGAATATATTTTTGGTTAGTTGAATCCCTAAACTCTGTACAACCTGACTTAAAAGGTTATAAAACTCAATAAACCATAATAATTTAATAAAGTAACGAAATTGAGTCATAAATAAAACAAATGACAAATTTTACCAGTTTTTTCATCAAATTCAGTCAAATTTTATAAAATATTACTAAAAACATAATCAGGAAGAAAACATTAACAAAATATGTGTAGACATAAATGTAAACGTTTAAAAACTGTTTTATTTAGTTTTCTTCACAGAAAGAAAAATCAGAGAGTTTGGCCAACTGTGTCTATTCGATCCAAAACCATAGAAGTGCTTCAGCTGTCAGTTAATTAACGTTATTAATAAGAAACAATTCATGAATTTCAGGAATTTGATGAAGCTCCTCCCACTTTTCAAACAGAAACCAAAAAAAAGGGGGAAAAAAGAAAAAAACTCTTTTAGAATGTTGGTGCGTGTGACATCAAAGCTGACAGAACGGAACCTTTGATGTCACATTCTAGAACTCTGCAGTCTGTTTGAGAGACCTCAGGAGGACCACAGAGTCTAAACTCATTCCACTGCACACACAAGCACCGTGTACCAGAAGAGTCGATCCACTACAGACACGCTACAGACAATCACAGTCTATCACAGCAAACACTGTTACTGACAATGGATCCACAAACAACCTTCATATACAGCATGACCTTCACCAGATCAGACCTGATCAACGACACAGAGGTCCCAGCAAACAATCCTGGGCCTTATCCAGATAATAAGCCAAAGAGAAGGGTTTGTTTTTCTGACGAAGTTGAAGCTTCAAGGTCTACCCCAGACGTCTGCCATCTGGAGGCCCACCTGGACCAGGATCAGGAGAGCAACCACTGTCTGCAGAGTGAGCTGACAAGCGTGCCGGAGCACAGGAAGAGCCTGGTGACCGAAAGGAAGAAGTTCGGCTTCAAGATCCACAATTTAAAGTGGCAAATTAACAGACTCGAGGGTCTGCTGGAGCTCCGGGAGAGGGAGTTCGCAGCCGATGTCAAAAACAGCTGCGAGACCCTTAAATCTTACAAGCAGCAGATCTTCCAACTGAATGTTGCCATTAAATCCCACTCGGAGCAGGTGGCCAGCCTGCAACGGGAGAAGGAGGAGGCTGCTGTCAGACAGAAGCAGGACTACCAGAAACTAGAGCAGGACCACCAGAAACTGGACAAGCAACTGAAGGACCAGTTGTACCAGGTGGAGCAGCAGCTCCAACTGAAGGACAACCGTGTCCTTAACCTTACCAGGGAGAACGAGGGTCTGTCTCAGAGACTGACTGAGGCCCTGAACCAGCTGCTCTACAAAGATGAAAAACTTCTGCAGAGCGAGAACTCCTGGCAGACCAGGTTCAAAGCTCTGCAGGAGAACTTGAATGACAAAGAGGACACCTTACAACAGGTGCAACAGGAGAAGAAGAACCTCCAGGAGCTCAGCATCCACATCAGGAGTGGTTTGGTCTCTCACAACAAGTGGGTGAAAAGTGGCCAGAAGACCCTGGAGAGGAAGACACTGAGACTGGAGAAGAAAAGAAAAATGAAAGACCTGAAAGAGAAGGAGAGTCTGTCTGCGAGGCTCTGTGAGACCGAGAAGGAGCTCACGAGGACCAGAGTCAACTTTATGGAAACCAACAAAGCATGGCAGCAAGAGTCCAGAGCTCTGCAGGACAGGCAGCTTGAGGACCTGGACCGGCAAAACCAGAGCTGGGACGAGAGACTCAAGCAGTTCGAGGACCAGTACAAGATCCTGACACAGCAGGTTCACAGCTGTGAGGACCAGAACAAAATCCTGAAACAGCAGCTTCACAGCTGTGAGGACCAGAACAAGATCCTGACTCAACAGGTTCACAGCTGTGAGGACCAAAACAAAATCCTGACCGAGAAAGTCCAACAGCAGGAGGAGGAGAATAAAGTCCTCGTGGATAAAGACCTGCAGAAGAAGAGCAGGAGAGGCTTCAACATCTTCGGCAAGACTGGACGGAGAGATGGAGAGAAAAACAAGAAGGATAAAGCCACAAAAAAGAAAGAGAAGGAGGAGAAAAAGAAAAAAGTAAAGAAAGCCAAGGAGGAAAAGAAAAAAGAAAAAAGGAGAAGAAAAAACAAGAGGAGAAGAAAAAAGAAAAGGAGGAGAAGAAAAATCAAAAGAAGAGGGAACCCAAGAAGAAGAAGAAGGGTTTCATGCGCTGGCTGCTAAAGAAAGGCAACAGTGACAGTGAGGTGGAGGAGGCTGGAAAACAGTAGCTCCTCCTTCCTCCCCCCTTTACCTTGCCAAACCCCCCTCCATTCCTCCTAACCCCCTCTCTCCTTACACCCTCCTTACCCCCTCTCTTCTTACCCCCCTGTCTCCTTAAATCCTCCTTACCCCCTCTCTCCTTACCCCCTCTCTCCTTAAACCCTCCTTACCCCCTCTCTCCTTATCCCCTCTCTCTTTACCCCCTCCTTCCCCCTCTCTCCTTACCCCCTTTCTGTCTTTACCCCCCTCTTTCCACCCCTATTCCCCCTTTCTCCCCCCATCCTTCCCTTTTCCCTTTGTGTTCTTGTGTCTGCATGGGTTTTCTCCTGGGTCTCAGGTTTCCTCCCACAACAACAAAAAAAAAAAAAAAAAATACAGCAGACAAAACATTAAAACAAACTATTTGGCCACAACAACAACAACAACAACAACAACAACAATAAAGCAAACAGAAACCATAAAAACATAAAGAATTTGGCAATAAAAACAAAATAAAAACTGAACCTATTTCTGCCTGAGTCTGAATAAAGACCCCCAGTATAAATACGACTGTAAGACATTATGGTGGCTGTAAAGTGCTGCTGTCTGTCATCCGATATTGATTTTTAAATCTATAACCTCTAAC
The DNA here is from genome assembly GCF_905237075.1 of Dicentrarchus labrax. Lineage (NCBI taxonomy): Eukaryota > Metazoa > Chordata > Actinopteri > Moronidae > Dicentrarchus > Dicentrarchus labrax. The sequence goes on from NW_026136721.1 coordinate 27,238,242, forward strand.
ATTTCCTCATTAAACAGTGCATGAACTCTAGAGCTATGTTCTATATGGAGTTGATTCAATCAGTAATCTATAATCAATAATCAGTGTATAAACTCTAAAGCTTTGTTCTATATGGAGTTGATTCAATCAATTAAGTATAATTAATAAACAGTATATTAACTCTAGAGCTATGTTCTATATGGAGTTGAGTCAATAAATAATGTATAATCAATTAACAGTGTATCAACTCTAGAGCTATGTTCTATATGTAGTTGATTCAATCAATCATGTATAATCAATCAATAAACAGTGAATAAACTCTAGAGCTACGTTCTATATGTAGTTGATTTAATCAATTATCTATAATAAGTGGGTCAATCAATAATCTATAATAAATAAACAATGTATAAACTCTAGAGCTATGTTCTATATGTAGTTGATTCAATCAATAATCTATAATCAATAAACAGCGGGTCTGTATCTGATATAAGCTTAAGAGATTTTAAGGTTTTGTCTTCCGATATAAAATTTTTACCCTCCCTTTCCAAGTACGAGGAAGAAACTATGGTGGCCGAGAATCGCAAACATCCCTATCTACAGCCAGTTCTTGTTTTATCCATTGTGGGCTACAGTAAAACATTCAACATGTCGGTCTCCACTGAAGGAAGGCAGAGTCTGTTGATAAAATGTCTCATTCTAAGTTAACAAAAACACAATTCTTATTTTGAGGTGATTATCCACACTTATGACTATTATATTCCATTTCCAACCAGTGGCCCTTTACTGCATGTTGTCCCCCATCTCTCTCTCCCAAGCTTCCTGTCAAGCTTCACCTGTCCTATGTCAGTGGTTCCAAACCGGGGGTTCGCTGAAGCTTCACAGGGGGTCGCAAGGCCTTGATTTTAAGGACTGCAAGAAACTTAAAAATATACACCACACTGTAGGCTTATATCCCAGCATTTGGTTCACTTCTGTGAAGAAATGTAAAAGTAAATTGTTAACTTAATTGTCTGAACAGGGGCCAATTTGTCAAAAAAAAAGAATCCTAGTAAGAATGTATGATTGTTAAAAAATATATAAAATAAATATTACAGGCGTTATGTATGCTAATAATTAGCCACAAGCTTCCTATAGGACACTCATTGAAATCTTTGGAAATACTAAATTTAACATCAGAAAGCTAATGGGGGATGTTACAGGACTTTTTTTTTTGCAAAAAATTATCAATATTTTTCATCTTTGAATTGCAAATCAAGTTCAATGATGTTACCATATATGAGCACTTGCCTGTCTAGGGTAAAAAAATTACTGAGTGTGAATTTTAAAAATATATGAGAAAAACACACACAAACTGCAAGGAACATTTATTTATTATAGGCACAAACTGCAAGGAACATTTATTTATTATAGGCACAAACTGCAAGGAACATTTATTTAGAGACATCTCTGTCTTGAGGTACTGATACTGGCTTGACTGTCATACAAGAAAAACACATATTCAACAAATACACATACACATAACAATCAGTTCGGAACTGTTTCTGGAACCCATAACAAGCCCACTTGTTACAACAGTAACAGTCAAAATATTGCCAAATAAGAAGTAAATAAATAATAAAATTGGCATAGAAATTGTAAATAAATAATAATATGTGAAACAAACTTTATAATTGATCAAAGAAAAATTAAATAAATCATAAATACTTGATGAATACAAAATAATTCTAAACAACAAATAAAATATCAGCAGCCACAAGGATCATGGTTTAAAATAAAACACATTTTGTTTTGTTTTTAAAAGAATGCATGTATAAAAACTATAAGACATTTTTTTCTCCTGAGGGACAAATACTGGCCACTGTCATAGACCATTTAGGAACATTGCATAATGAACTCATTTCTTCTCTTGTGTCAGTCCAATTCAGGCCAGTTCAGTCACTTAGGCAACTGCTTCATGGTACTTGACAAAGCAGTTGCGCTCAGCATTGAGGCACAGGTGGAGCTGGCAGACCCTACAGACAAGGTTTGACCTCATGATGTTCCCCTTCCTGCTGCATTGCTCTCAAGGGAGTGCGGTAGAGGCGGACCAGCATGTCACTCTTGTCAATCCCTCCCATGTTTGCATTATAGCTCTTGATGAGATATGGACAGCTCAATTGTTCCTTTCTCTTGGTGTCAATGCAGTACCTGTAGACTGAGGACCAAGGCTCTACCCCCATGTCGGTGGACATCAGAGCGACAACCTTGTTGTCTTTCCACCTGACAATCAGGATCCCATCATCACTGGTGATGTAGTCACAGGTACCACGAGGGACAGCCTTCTTCATCATCTCTTTGATGGGCCTGAGTGGAGCATTACCAGTCCTGTTGTCCCTGACTGTTCGTGTGTACCGGCAGTTCTTGCTCTTGAGGTATTGCACAATATCTAGGCCACTAAAGTAATTGTCTGCAAAGATGGTTTTTGGACTGGAGGAGGACATGGTGCTGGCCAAGACGGAGACTGTCTGGCTGGTGACACCCATGACTTGTTGTTCAGGTGTCAGTGGGACACTGTGGGCCTCAAGTCTAGTCTGCCCTTGGTATAGGATCAAGTCGTGAATGAAGCCATCCTGAGAAGCCCTGGCAAATAATTTAAAATCCCATTTGTCTGGCTTGGATTTAAGTTACTGCCTCAGGTTGCCAGCAGTCTTGCCTTTGTAGGCAACCATCACCTCATCAACAGACTGCTTGGGGGTCTCTGGCTCTCTTCTGAAAGCAGTAACCAGATAGTTGAACAATGGCCGGACTTTGAAGAAGCGTTCATTGTTACCAGGGATCTGAGCATTGTTATTAAAGTGGACAACCCTCTTCAATAACTTGAACCGCTTGGATGACATCAGGTTTGCAACTTGCGAGACCCTGGTCTCCATTGCCCAGTAGTCATCAACGGAGAGCAGCTCAGCAATTCCCATGTAGATGAGTATAGCCACAAAGTTCATAATTTCATCCTCAGTGGTGGCAAAGGTGGTGTTGATGTTCATCTGGGTTGCATATAAGTTGGTTTGATATGTTATGTGCGAAATTACTTCGCGACTGAAGTACCTGCTGAAATAATCAAATGGACTTTGGATGAAGTCAGGGGGAATGTGCTCGTATTCAGGCAGGGGTGGGTTGTCCAGGTCAACCTTCTTCCAGAGAGTTCATCGGGATTCTGGCTTCCTTTTGCTGTGGGCCTCTTTGCTGTTGGTGCCGGCTCTTGATTTTCATCATTTTCGTCGAGGTCCTCATTTTCATCCAGGTTCTCATCTACAAGCACCTCCACTGCAGGCCACACGCACTTCCTTTTGGCAGAAGGGCCATCAATGTCCAGGTTGTGGGTGGGTGGAAGGAAGTTGGGATCTGCCACATCGTTGTCTTCTTCCTCTGAGCTATCATCATCGCTGATGGCAGGGTTTTCGGGAACAACAACGGTATACCTGTTCCCATAAAAGAGCCGAGCAGACAGCTGCAAAAGGAATATGCTTTTAAGTTAATATAAAGATTTATTTGTTAAGGAAAACAGTAACAGTGTAATGTAGATGTACTGGAAAAGAAGAGTATTGACATAGAAAATATAAAAACACAATAAAGACAGAAAATACAATTATAATTACTGTTAGTACGACTTATATTTCCTCATAACTGTGTTTTATCACAAACCAATATTGAGTAATTAAAATCAATTCACACAGTACTAAGCCTCACACTAACAGTAAACACCTGTGTATGCAATTTAAGTATAATAAAAAAAAAATACATTCATAAGGCATATGTCTAAAAATGGACACTTGTGCCACTCATGCTAGTCTTAGGTGAACGGGGCATATGATCAAATATGGTGCATTTAGTTTTCTCAATCTTTAACAAAACTATTCAACCAAATAATATGTGAGTTAAATCCACCTACCATGTTTAGTTATGATGTTATTAATATAGCTGTGGGAGAAGCCAGGTTCAAAAAAGCAATATTTATGATTTCTTCAAGATGGCTGTGTTTGAAGTGCTCCAGGCCACTGCTGATTGGTCAGATGCCATGATGTCAATAGCTGTCAAATAGCTTGATCTCCCCTGATTGGCTGAGAGAAAACCACATGACTCTACAACTCCAAATGGAGGCAAGGGGGAGGGTATTTTGAATGTGTGTGGAAGTGACTGAATATGGTTACTTGCCCCATAAAGGGTTAAGAGAAAGTAGTACTCTTCATCTAGCACACCTGGGTAAGAGACACTTTGGGTGATTGAGATTTTCCGCTTTCTGAATAGACCTTTTTCACAGCAGCCATTTTGGCATGAAACAGTGGGTAAACACAGGTGTTACCAATGATATTAACAATAGTTCCATTCCATTTAGTGTCGAAGAGCCTTTCCAGGGAGCCAGCCTGCCCTCTGACTCTGTTTGACCTGAATGGAACGGGGTAACACCTGTGTTTACCCTACTATTTTAATGTGAGAATGGCTTCTGACAGAGTTACCATGGTTACTAAATTACTGCGCTTTCTAGAACTGTCAAACTCTAAAAGTTTTCACTGATCCCATTCTCTGAAACAGGGCTCTAAACTGTTCCACACACTGTATCGTGTTGTTACACAACTGTGTTAACATTATAGACACATGTAAGTTAGTTATCCATTGTCTATTTGGGGTTTAAATGGCCATATTTGCATTCCTGGCCAGACAAGCTTCACTAGCGACACATAGCCTACATGTATGTATATGTAATCCACTTTAAAAACAACCAAAGTTGACCAAAGTGCTGTACAGGAGAATAAATAAGACATCATAAATGTAATCAGTGATGGTGATGATGAAGACCACTGTGAGGAATATAGACAGTGATGGCAATAACACGGGAAAGTTCTCGTGGCAGATAACACGGGCAAAGTCCCACGGCGACGAGCTCGATGTCCGGGCTGCAGACACACTCTTTCACACAGACGTGGCCGGGATTACACCACCTGTTGTTTATGAGCACGGCAAGTCCCCCTCCTTTCTTCATGCTGGTCGCGGTGGTGTCCCTCTCGGCTTGAACCGTCTGGAAGCCGGGCATGGTGACGTTGGAAAGGGATCTGCTCGTGTAGCCACGTTTGTAGGTTTAATTTAATTATTTAATTAATTTATTTATCCTTATATAATGCAAATCATTATATAATAATTGTTATATATACCCAGACTGTATGTATATATGTATGTATATGATTGATATGTATAACTATATTAATCAAATTTTCCTTAATGTTATATTATTTTCATGTCTTGCATTGTAGCCTACTAAAGGATAGGGGATGGTTTCCTTGCTGCAGTCTGGTTTAAGAAGTTAAAAATGAACTGGTATGAATATATTTTTGGTTAGTTGAATCCCTAAACTCTGTACAACCTGACTTAAAAGGTTATAAAACTCAATAAACCATAATAATTTAATAAAGTAACGAAATTGAGTCATAAATAAAACAAATGACAAATTTTACCAGTTTTTTCATCAAATTAAGTCAAATTTTATAAAATATTACTAAAAACATAATCAGGAAGAAAACATTAACAAAATATGTGTAGACATAAATGTAAACGTTTAAAAACTGTTTTATTTAGTTTTCTTCACAGAAAGAAAAATCAGAGAGTTTGGCCAACTGTGTCTATTCGATCCAAAACCATAGAAGTGCTTCAGCTGTCAGTTAATTAACGTTATTAATAAGAAACAATTCATGAATTTCAGGAATTTGATGAAGCTCCTCCCACTTTTCAAACAGAAACCAAAAAAAAGGGGGAAAAAGAAAAAAAACTCTTTTAGAATGTTGGTGCGTGTGACATCAAAGCTGACAGAACGGAACCTTTGATGTCACATTCTAGAACTCTGCAATCTGTTTGAGAGACCTCAGGAGGACCACAGAGTCTAAACTCATTCCACTGCACACACAAGCACCGTGTACCAGAAGAGTCGATCCACTACAGACACGCTACAGACAATCACAGTCTATCACAGCAAACACTGTTACTGACAATGGATCCACAAACAACCTTCATATACAGCATGACCTTCACCAGATCAGACCTGATCAACGACACAGAGGTCCCAGCAAACAATCCTGGGCCTTATCCAGATAATAAGCCAAAGAGAAGGGTTTGTTTTTCTGACGAAGTTGAAGCTTCAAGGTCTACCCCAGACGTCTGCCATCTGGAGGCCCACCTGGACCAGGATCAGGAGAGCAACCACTGTCTGCAGAGCGAGCTGACAAGCGTGCCGGAGCACAGGCAGAGCCTGGTGACCGAAAGGAAGAAGTTCGGCTTCAAGATCCACAATTTAAAGTGGCAAATCAACAGACTCGAGGGTCTGCTGGAACTCCGGGAGAGGGAGTTCGCAGCCGATGTCAAAAACAGCTGCGAGACCCTTAAATCTTACAAGCAGCAGATCTTCCAACTGAATGTTGCCATTAAATCCCACTCGGAGCAGGTGGCCAGCCTGCAACGGGAGAAGGAGGAGGCTGCTGTCAGACAGAAGCAGGACTACCAGAAACTGGAGCAGGACCACCAGAAACTGGACAAGCAACTGAAGGACCAGTTGTACCAGGTGGAGCAGCAGCTCCAACTGAAGGACAACCGTGTCCTTAACCTTACCAAGGAGAACGAGGGTCTGTCTCAGAGACTGACTGAGGCCCTGAACCAGCTGCTCTACAAAGATGAAAAACTTCTGCAGAGCGAGAACTCCTGGCAGATCAGGTTCAAAGCTCTGCAGGAGAACTTGAATGACAAAGAGGACACCTTACAACAGGTGCAACAGGAGAAGAAGAACCTCCAGGAGCTCAGCATCCACACCAGGAGGGGTTTGGTCTCTCACAACAAGTGGGTGAAAAGTGGCCAGAAGACCCTGGAGAGGAAGACACGGAGACTGGAGAAGAAAAGAAAAATGAAAGACCTGAAAGAGAAGGAGAGTCTGTCCGCGAGGCTCTGTGAGACCGAGAAGGAGCTCACGAGGACCAGAGTCAACTTTATGGAAACCAACAAAGCATGGCAGCAAGAGTCCAGAGCTCTGCAGGACAGGCAGCTTGAGGACCTGGACCGGCAAAACCAGAGCTGGGACGAGAGACTCAAGCAGTTCGAGGACCAGTACAACATCCTGACACAGCAGGTTCACAGCTGTGAGGACCAGAACAAAATCCTGAAACAGCAGCTTCACAGCTGTGAGGACCAGAACAAGATCCTGACTCAACAGGTTCACAGCTGTGAGGACCAAAACAAAATCCTGACCGAGAAAGTCCAACAGCAGGAGGAGGAGAATAAAGTCCTCGTGGATAAAGACCTGCAGAAGAAGAGCAGGAGAGGCTTCAACATCTTCGGCAAGACTGGACGGAGAGATGGAGAGAAAAACAAGAAGGATAAAGCCACAAAAAAGAAAGAGAAGGAGGAGAAAAAGAAAAAGTAAAGAAAGCCAAGGAGGAAAAGAAAAAACAAGAAAAGGAGGAGAAGAAAAAAGAAAAAAAGGAGAAGAAAAAACAAGAGGAGGAGAAGAAAAAAGAAAAGAAGGAACCCAAGAAGAAGAAGGGTTTCATGCGCTGGCTGCTAAAGAAAGGCAACAGTGACAGTGAGGTGGAGGAGGCTGGAAAACAGTAGCTCCTCCTTCCTCCCCCCTTTACCTCGCCAAACCCCCTCCATTCCTCCTAACCCCCTCTCTCCTTACACCCTCCTTACCCCCTCTCTCCTTAAAACCTCCTTACCCCCTCTCTTCTTACCCCCTCTCTCCTTAAACCTTCCTTACCCCCTCTCTCCTTAAACCCTCCTTACCCCCTCTCTCCTTACCCCCTCTCTCCTTAAACCCTCCTTACCCCCCTCTCTCCTTACCCCCTCTCTCTTTACCCCCTCCTTCCCCCTCTCTCCTTACCCCCTTTCTGTCTTTACCCCCCTCTTTCCACCCCTATTCCCCCTTTCTCCCCCATCCTTCCCTTTTTCCCTTTGTGTCCTTGTGTCTGCATGGGTTTTCTCCTGGGTCTCAGGTTTCCTCCCACAACAACAACAACAAAAAAAAAAATACAGCAGACAAAACATAAAGACAAACAATTTGGCCACAACAACAACAACAACAACAACAACAACAACAACAACAACAACAAAGCAAACAAAAACCATAAAAACATAAAGAATTTTGCAATAAAAACAAAATAAAAATTGAACCTATTTCTGCCTGAGTCTGAATAAAGACCCCCAGTATAAATACGACTGTAAGACATTATGGTGGCTGTAAAGTGCTGCTGTCTGTCATCCGATATTGATTTTTAGATCTATAACCTCTAACATTTCCTCATCAAACAGTGCATAAACTCTAGAGCTATGTTCTATATGGAGTTGTTTCAATCAGTAATCTATAATCAATAATCAGTATATAAACTCTAAAGCTATGTTCTATATGGAGTTGATTCAATCAGTAATCTATAATCAATAAACAGTGAATAAACTCTAGAGCTATGTTCTATATGTAGTTGATTCAATCAATAATCTATAATCATTAAACAGTGGGTCAATCAATAATTTATAATCAATAAACAATGTAGAAACTCTGGAGCTATGTTCTGTATGTAATAGATTAAATCAATAATCTATAATCAATAAACAGTGGGTCTGTATCTGACATAAGCTTAAGAGACTTTCAGGTTTTGTCTTCCAACATAAAATCGTAAAAATGTGACCGTTGAAGCTTTTACATTTTAATAAAGTCGGTTGCTGGGAAGTGTGTGACACGTTTCATGAGGTGTTGAGCCTGTTTAGCCGCCGCAAAATGTAATCAAATGTTGAAACAACAAGGTGATGTTCGCCGCGTCGCTACGGCAACACAGTTCAATAAAAATTCATAAGATTCATAAGATGTCATTGTCAACAGTCTAAAGGTCTTCTGACTAAATTTCAGCTAGATGTGGTCAACCTGCTGGGAGAAATACATAAAAGTGTAATAGATTCCACCACAAGGCGGCGCTAGCACTTTTACTGAATATTATCGTATAGATGTGTTCAGGGCAGGACTCTTATCAGACAAGTGAAGTTTGGGGCCGATTGGGCTATGTACACTCAAGTTATAGCAGATTAATGCTCGGTACATCAAAATTTAACGCCACGCCACGCGTTCAACGACAACTCACCATATTCATCACATACATATTGGCAGGTAGACGTGTTAAGCCATTTTGCGACGCCCATCTACAGGACCAAGACATTACGTTAGCCTTCACCACGACTGAATTTTGTGCAACGTTTCATGAGTTTTGGGGCATGTTTAGCCCCCCAAAAAGTGGAAGCCGATTTTCGAAAAGTTCTTATGATTTATAAGATGTCATCGTCAATGTCCTAAGGAACTTCTGTCAGAAAATCAGCTGGAAGATACATAGAAGTATAAAAAATTACATTTCCTTTTACCACTAGGTGGCGCTCTCACGATTATATTATATCGCTCTCACGATTATATTATATTATATTTTAATTATATATTATTATATTATAATTATATATTATATTATCACACATATGTGTTCAGGGCGGGACTCTGAGCCAATAGGCGGTGCCCGGTCACGGGTACAAATGCATGCAAATGCATACGTTTTCACGTTTGAATTTTGTGCAAATTTTCCTGACTTTTTGAAAATGTTGCGGTCGAAGAGGTAGAAAAAAATAATTCCTACAGATACAATAGGGCTTGCCGACCAGTGCTCAGGCCCTAATAATTGTTACATCTACCCAAACTGTATGTATAACTATATTAATATAATTATTTTTAATGATATATTATTTTCATGTCTTGCATTGTAGCCTACTAAAGGATAGGGAATGGTTTCCTTGCTGCGGTCTGGTTTAAGAAGTTAAAAATGAACTCAGGTATAAATATATAAGATGTAAAAATTAAGGGAAACCAGAAACGCACAACCTCAGGCTTTGTTCAGTTTGTATGAAATTATGTGGATGGAGATATTGATAGCGCCATACTAGAAGGAATAGTATTACAGTGTTTGATCCTCAAGTATTCAGATGATAAGATCATACTGGCAAAAATGTTCTTGAAAAACTATACATTGTTAAATTTTCCATGATATAGTTGTCAGAGAGCTGAAATTAAATCTGTGTGCAAAAGCTATGTATGAAATTGTATCAACTTTACAACCTAAATATGATTGAACAAAAAAAGACAGGAGAAACTTACCTTTAACACTGGACTCTTTCACTTGCTATTCTTTTCCTTTCCCAATCATATGGAAGAAAAGACAACACATGCGTAAGAGGTTGGATTTTATTTAGTCCATTTTTAAAATTTACTTTTTCTGTCGAGATTCATTAAAAAGATAAAGCATCATCAGCTTTGCAGACCATATCACAAAGAGACTGCAGTAAGGAAAGAGTGAAGTAGAATGAAGATGACTTAGTAGGCACATTTTTCAAATGATACATGTTAATCTAATTGATGGCAAAATATGTACAGCAATGATTTGTTGACACATGCTTGGGACTTCTGAGTGAGAGTTCACAGGTTAGTAAAGCACAGATCTATGCAGACATAAAGACTTTTTCACTGTCTAGAAAAGATGCATCACGTCGACTACAGGAGGCAGTCAATTTCCCCAAAACTGTATGCCAGTTCAATTTGTAATAAATTAAACCTAAGAGGAGAGAGAAATTAGGGATTTCATGAACTTGTGAAACTAATTGACCGGCGCTTGTCAAACTAATTATTTTAAAAACAGACTTTTAGCAAATGTTCCTCCATATGAATCAAGAATACTGAGCTAAAAGTGGACACGACATCCACCTGATGAAATAACTTGAGAAATAAATTAGAAAATGGATAGTTGTATTAGTATGCATTTATAAAGAGTACCTGATTTTCTCTCTCTCTAGCCTAAGTTTGATACCTTTGCATAACTTATAGAAAACCTGTCATGTTCTTTTAAAAACTCACAGTAATTCATTCATTAATCATAAGTCCTGATACCACCGAAGTCAGGCACAGGATTCTACCCTGCAGAATCCATATACCTTCGAGTCAAACACGCTGGATATTCCATACAAATAAAGGACACTTTTCCTGTTTATATACATAACACTTTTGTACAGTCTTTGCACTTCCATTATAACAGATTGAAGCATCTCCACGTACAAAGTCAATGGAAATCAAATCATGTTCAGTGGATTAAACCTTGAGTGAATCCAAAGCTTAAATTGAGCACTTGGTTAGATGTAAAAGGAACGAGTTCAACTGCCTTTGCATCGAAAGAAAAAAAAAGTAATAAAACTCTGAAATTCTATCGTACTTGGTTATCTTAGGGATCAGGTTTGAAGTTTGCCTCAGACGCAGATCGGGGTCAGTTTCAGCCATCCACCGTAACTTAGTGAAAAAAAACTGTTAAACTGACCTGTGATCAGTGCCAACGGAAAAACATCACCAGACTCAAACAGGAGAAACTGAAAAAATCAACACTGTTAACCAGCTATCCTAACTAGTTGAGTGTTGCATTGACGAAATATTGTAATCATGTTATCAGGTGATTTCCCTTACACTCCAATACGACATCAAACAGCATTATAATTTAAGGAAATGTTAAAGTCTGGATCCGCTCACCGGCCACTGAGAGGTCAACAACAGAACAAAAAACTCTAATCCAACATAGGAGGCAGTGAATGTTCAAAGTTTGTGAGTCTGCTTAAGTCAAACCCCCGAAGACAAGTCCAGTCATTCCACCTGCTTTCATACTGCATACAGCTTATTCCTGGCTCACTCCCCTCCCTACAACTGTACACACAGTGCTGTCCTAGGCCGTGCAGCAGTGTAAACTAAAGACAGTTGAGTGGCTATGAAGCTCCACTGGCCCCTACGCACTAAGGATCTTGCTGAGGTGGAACATGACAGCTGGACCGTCCCAAAGCACAAACCAGAGCTTACACTAATGTAAAAGGCCCAGTGGTTTGGAGGTTTGGATGGTGGGTTGGCGTTTGGGACCACAGGGTCACTTGGGTCCTTTGGAAGGGGTGTCTGTCTCTGTGGATTGGCGGCCATCGTTCCAGGCCTCCCGGGTGCTCTTAAGGGCTTGTGTCCGTTGCTGATCCACAACCACGTAGTCAACGCGCTCATCTGACGCTGCCATGCCAGTTCCGTTGCTTTTCATCTGAAGAATGAAAACACACAAAAGCGTTGTTCTTAAAATTCCTTTAAACTGACTTCCTGTAGTTGTGAACACGCGGCTCCGGATGTGGGGGATTGATAAATTCCTACCTTCCTAGGTGGGGTAGATTTGCCAGGGTCAAGATCCAAATCCAGGTACTCCACCTGTTTGTCTCCTTTTGGCTTCACCATAGGGCTGCTCCCACCATCCGCAGTCATGGGCGCAACAAGCTTCATGTTCTACATAAGCCAGGAAAGGATGCTTTTATTGACAGAAGAGGAACTCTGAGGCGGTGTCACAGTGAAACAAAGCTCATATTTTGATTCAATATAGCGTTGTCACAATAACCAACATTTGTTTGCTAAGATTGCAAGAGATCTGACCGATATTTGATTTACCAAAAAGTTGGTACTTTCACAAAGCATATTCTGTGAGTCCAAACTGCATTCAACACACCAACAGAGGGTGCAGATACAGGTACAGAGGGTTGGAGATGAAAAAAAAAAATTACAGAATAAAAGACTGCAATGGACAATTAATGCAAAATACATGTGCACAGTAGTCCCAGTCCATAAAAACAGGTTGTTAAAACAGTGACAACAAACGGGTGACACTGTTGTTTTATCAGTGAACATTCAGTCTAACTGGTTCCCTTTCTGACAGGCACCAGACTGGCAAGGTTTGTTCACTGAAGCATGGTTCGACCATTTCGCTGATACAGCCAACAAAAACTGGCACCAAATCAACATGCCAAAAATCCAGTTGCTTTCAAAGCTGTCCAATAAAAGACAAATAACTTTGCAAAGCAACTCTGATTGTAACATATCTTCATTTGAATTCTGACAAGGTTTTTGGGACCTGTTCAGATTGCAGAGTTTCTGTTATGTTTTTGTTTAGTTTAGTTTATGGTCATTCCCACATTGTCAAATAAAGCAGTGGTTCATTGACATTACTTTGTGTTTTCCTTTCTTTTTGCTATGACATCTTGACATCAAATTTAAGATAAGGAAAGAGTGTAAATATTAGAAGAACAAGTCCAATTCCTGGTATTGTGACAACACTAAAAGGTACATGTTTGGCCTATAGGTAGTGTTAATGTCTAACTACAAGTTGGGTGGAGTTATTAGCACTATGGTGGTGACAAAACTAGGAAATACTAATTGTAAGAAAAAGTGATTGTGTACAGCATCTAAAAATCACTGCAAACTGTATCCAAGCCACAGCTTCTAGCTGATGTTGAGGGAGTGATAACAGCACAACAAAGTATGTACTATGCACTTCTGATCTAATAATATCTGCAACTGGTAACCTCTGGCATTCTGACAGGGTAGGCCATGCATGTCTAACCTGGCAACCCTGCTCACCTCCTCTATGGTGTCAAGTTCCTCCACCTCCCTCTTTACAGGGGTGATGGGGACTGTGCAGTAGAAGGACTCCTCTCTACACAGAGCAAGAAGGAAGTAGTGACAAAGACAAGAAGAGAAAAGCAGATGGTCAAGAACAAAATGCAAGAAAAAGAAAATGGATGAAGCCAGGGCCTAAGGAAGCCAGAGAAATGAGGAACTAGGGAGAAAGAAATAAACATGAGTGATGAAAGAACAGGAAGTCAGCAGACAATATCAAAGCAAATGTTGGAAAAGGTTAACAAATTGTTACAGCAAGAAAAAAAAAAATAGGAAAATGGTACATCGAATACCCAAACTGTGAGAGAAAGAATCCCTGTTGACAGAAATGGTGTCCCATCAGTGTACGGCTGATGTGCCTAATATTATTCTGGGTACATTTGTGCCTGCTTCCCGCAGACATTACTGAATGACTAAAAAGACACCTAAACTCAATTCATTTTCCAAAATCCAAAATACCAAAAGGGATCTTTTGAACTACAGAAAGGGTACTGCTTTGACAAGACAAGCTTTTTTTTTTAAAAGAACACAATACCTGAAATGCAAAAGAACAAAGGAAAAGAGAATAAAGGAAGGAGGGCAGCAGGACAAGAGGAAACTGCAAAGAAAAGAGTTGAAGTGTCGAGGAGTCCGTCTGCAGCAACAAGTGATTTGCCCACACTAATGTATACCTTAGGAAATGGGATTTCTGCTAACAATTACAGCTTGACATTCTCGGCTGCATGATGTTCAACCCTGAAAACTTTGTCTGCCTCATACGCACTGTATTTATGGTGCATCTGTTGTTAAAACTTTCTTTGTAGATTTTATGATGTAAAATTGGTTCAACAAACCACAAAAGACCACATCACAATAAAAATAAAATTACATTAAGCAGATTGTTTACTGTAGTTTTGATTATCTGTGATTTGAGAGGTATAGAAAAGGTAATCATGCAACTTCAGAGGATAGTTGTGTGTTACATACTGGTTCATCTGTGGACATGACTACATAATTCTCCTCAGTGTCCTCGGAGTCAGTGCTGGAAGCCGTACTATGCACTGACGGGGGTCTTGTTGGCATTGGAAACCTAGAGAAACTGAGCAGCATTCACAATGTTTACACACTGACTTCGAGGCAAAGGCAGTGTCTGGTGAGCACAAAATATAATACAGACATAACAGGCACGACTATAAACCACTGCAGCCTGAAGAGTCCCTGCAGCACTAAGCACAGAAATAGACCTCATCCCAGATAAGCCAACAAACGGCATTCAGTATAATGTAGTGTAGCTCTGAGGCATATCCCAGACTGGTTTGTTTGAGCAGTGTTACTTTGGTAACAAAGTGACTACAGTAATGCATGGCATGTTAGTGCCTACTTCTTTAGTTAATTGTATCTACTACATAAGGGAATGTTCACACCAAATCTCAACTGTGTTTTGTGTTGGAAATATAACAAGCAGGTAGGACAATGCACAACAACATCAGCTGCTTTAGGCACCATAAGATGATGCACAGCAATTTGTTTTTGTAGTCCCATGTCGTACTCCTTTATAAAGTCACATTTTTCTCAACTTAGAAAAGCACTCCACTCTTGTCGATGAGATGTGAGGCACAGTGTCTGTTTTGAGACCGCCTCCCACACTTGAACCCCCCCCAGGGCTGATAGGAAAGCAGAGAAGTGTGAACATGCCCTTAGTTGTTGTTAGCAAAATGTAAATTTATGAAAAATGTTGCTGAACATTTTAGATACTTACTCCCGAGCGAATGACCGTGTGACAGGCGAGCGGACAGGTGTACAGGGCTCCTCCCATTCTGGCAGTGGTTTAATCTCCAGTGGAGCAGGTCTTCCTGAAGCAAGGTACACATAGCAATCAGTCCGTGCTTAAGACACATACTTAATTTACATGTAAGTAAGGCTGACAAAGGTCAACGGCAGGAGTTTTATATTATGTGGAATTAATGTGTTCATAGTGTTTTGGTTGTTTTAATCATAACTTTATAAAATGTTTCTAAGGCAGATCATGACTGGAACAAATGACACAATGAATGTATATGTAAACCATACAAACATTTCTCACTATATTTTCAGCTTTTATAAAAGAAAATCCTACAAACAAAACCTAGAAAATTAGATTTTAAAATGCCATTTGCAATGCAACTCTGGTTTCATAATGTATTGCCTTACAAATCACAAATGACTCATTTCCACTCCCCCAATATATCCCTTCAATTTCTATCACCCAAAAAATATATCTTCATCACAAGCAAATTTTGTCTTTTGCAAACTGAGATGAGATTTTTGTGATGTGTGAAGACCAAGACATTAAATCTGTGAAATGTAGTTTGAACCATTAAGTTTCCTTTAAAAGGGTGGGAAAACAATAAAAACAGAAAACAATGGGCCTGTATGTACAATGCAAAATTGTGTGTAATGTAACAGCTTACATGTTATCACAACCTAATATGGCGACTCACTATACAGTAGATGTTCACCATAGATTCTCATTACCCATGGCTTCTGTGACTAAAACATTGTAAACTACATACTTATGAAGCCACTGCTCTCTCTTTCATAAGATGATATCTCTGTTCAATTTCCTCCTGAGCAGCTATCTACTACTTTCCAGAGCCATGTGAGTGTTTTTGTGACAATAATTCTGTTTTGGCTGCTACCTGTGAATGTGTGTTTTTGGAAGCACAGTATGTGAGAGAAAAACATAAAATGAAATGTTTGAGAAGAGAAATGTTAGTAAGTTATTTGGTTGACTGCATGTAAGTAGTCACAATAGAGTGAGATATTTAGGTTTATTTTTAAAAGCATGTTGTGACTGCTCACGAGCTTCAAAATGGTATCGAGTGAAATCCACCATGCATGAAGTGCACACTCATCCCCCTCCTGCTGGGATTTAAAATAATAAGACTGGATTAATGTGACAGCTCTGACACCCATGTTATATTTTTAAACCTATTTGGGTATCTCCAGAAGTATGAAAAGGTACAGTTAAATTGATTCTGGGTTTTCACACAGTTAATCTTTTATAGCACCAGCAGGCCTGAGAAACAAGAGAAATCCCACAGTACACTATTGAAAACATGCAAAGAGTCAAGATGAAGCAGAGTTTGGACAGGTCAAAGAATGGAAGGTTTTCAGATACACAATGGCAGTTCAGTGTAGAGTACCTACCCTTGCGTCGTCCCCTCGGGAATTCACCTACGGTTTGAGAGTCGGTTCGCTCTAAACCGACACCTTTTGCTCTTATTATTTTAGGACTCTGACCTGATTGGTGAAAGAAGACTTTGCTTATTATAAAATTTTTGGTGATCACAACAGTTAAGCCCTACTGTAACAACCGCCCTGCCATGCAAAGCAAAAGACGAGACTTTGCTGAACAAAACTACACCCTCATGTACACCCAATCACCTTTTCTGTGCAGCACAGTTATCAAGAGGATGATTGTCATGACAACAGCAGACCCATACTGCCCAACATGCACCTCACTCCATGCACCACGGCTTCCCACACAAAGACTGACATCACAGCTGTGCATGCACGATGAGCTGTGTATAAGCACTGAGAGTACACTGAGAAACCATGTCATGTTGAGAAGAGCACACACAAATCTGCAGAACAGAGTAACTTACTGACGAGGCACATTCTGTAGCTCCTTTTACATTAACACACTGATAACAACATTTTTCTGCAGTGCTGACAAGAGCAAAAACCTAAATGTGCCGCAATCTCAAAGAAAGATAATTCATTTCAGAGAAATCACATATCATAGTGTTAATAAAGTAAAAGCTGTTTGCCGGCCTTGAACACAGATGTCAAAGCCTTCACTACATACGGCTGAAACAACCGAAGTAGAGAGAGAGAAAGAAGTGCAAACAGGATGAACATAGCTGGCAGTGAGTTGAATTAGTCCACAGTACAGAGGAATTTTGCATGGCTCATGGTAAATAAAGAAAGTAATCATATCCAATGAAAAATCAATAGGAGCATGTTATATTCTGTTCATTTAAAAATGTATTTGCCCACAGAGTTTAGCAAATCCAAGTAGCTTGAATCCAAGATCCAAGTTACCCAGCACGTTAAGTGTTAAATGTAAGTGGGATTGAGTGTTGAATCTAAACTATGATAATAATTCATGTTTGTTTAGCACCTTTCAAATAATCAATTACAAAGTGCTGTACATTAAAACATTAAAATGCATCAACAATATGCTATTAGAAGAAGAACCCCCGCCCCCCCCCCAAAAAAAGACTTAGACATGATACATTTGTGTTTCTTAGCTCTCCTAATAAAACCAAAACAAATACAGTGAAGACAGACAAGTAAGATCCTGTGAGAAACAGTACAGAACAAATAGAAACTTGGAATTGCTGGACCTGAATGAGATAAATTAAGTGATAGATAGCAAGAAAAATTAAGAACGACACAGCTACAAATACAAAAGGGGCAATAGTTTTTTACTGTCGTACCTTTCTGAAAATTCTTGAAAGCAAACTTGATTCTATGACCAATGCATCAAAATATTCTGTAGCAGATAATTACACATTTTTAAAGGCTGATTTTCTTTATGTGAGAGAATTGGTCAACCACAATAGTGCTGATGAGCTGCTTAGAAATTGATTTGCTACTGGCAGCGATGATTTTGGAGTCGAGACAGACGGCTTTGAGTAATGTTTTTTTGGTGGCCTGTAGTATAGCAGCCGGATGATTTGGAGTAAAACAGTATTTTTTTGTAACTGTTAGTCATTACAGTCCAGAGACGGTGCATGCCAAATCTGGAGATGACTGGCTCAAAGGTCACGGGACCAAAAAAGAGCAAAAGTTGTGCATGGGAGGATTCCCCACTGGGAAATGTAGAAGTCCATAACATGTCCTATTTTCTTCAGCGACAATAACAGCCCTGGCTTTTAGTTTGCCTACGTGATGACTCCCTGTCTCTCTGACATCCTTCAATTCTCTTTCTCTCTTTGCCCATTGCTCAGCCTTTCAATCTGCCCAGATTGTAATTCCCTTTGCTATTAGGTCTTTCATCAAAGAGCTCCATTCAGATGAAGGGAACAAAGGGGACGGAGGTGACCACTCCGGGCTTCGGTCACTCCATGGCACAGGGACCAGCCCCCTCCAAAATGGTCTACAGGGCCTCTTGAGCTCGGGACAAAAGTGCTTTTGACAAGGAGCTTACTGTGTTGGATGTAAGAGGATGTAGCAGGCACTAAACTAATTCATCAAGAGGTGAAATAAGCTAGTCAAGGACAGGCGCAGAGGAAGATGGTTGTATTTAATACACCAGAAAAACCAAGGGCAACAAAATGAGAAAACATTTTTCCACATCAATAACAACTACTGAAGTATGAAGAATAAAGACACTGCTTTGAGAATGGATGGAAAAGTTTTTTTTTTACAGATGGCTTTATGACCATGAGCCAGCACTGTGAGAATAGCAGCTGAGTGTGAGACAAAGCATGGTCAGTTGTTGCATTAGTGAATACCGAGCATACTGGAAAATGTTAAGTGCAACAATAAACTTCAGCACACATCAACCCTGCAGCAAGAACTTAACAAACCTATAGAACATTTATGATCCTAGTCCCAGTTATACATGCATGCACACCCATCGGCCTCTCACCTTTGCGATCAGGTTTGAGATTTCGGTCGACAGGTGGGGGCTGGTCACCGTGCACTGGCCTGCGAGGAGGGGTCTTGGGACTGGAGCGAAAGCCCATGTGGGCGGGTGGGGGGACCTGCTTTCCGAGGGAGGAGAACTCCATGGTGCTTGGGGTCATGGGCACATAGTTCGCTTCGTGCATCGGCTCTGGCAAACTGCCCGAGTGATGGTGTGATGGGGAGTTGGCACTCATGGGTACATAGTTCTGGTCTACCTCCTCTGTGGACTGGCTACCCACTGGCATCATTCCTTTGTTTTTCTGTGGGAGACAAGGCATACATACAGGTTCACAAACAGAGGACAGACCAAGATTGTACACGGCTGCCTCTAAACCTTATTGTAAGCCAAGAAGCACCAACAGTTAACTGGGTAACTGTAGGCCCAATATGTTTTGGTAAGGCGCTTGTTTTCCTTTGTGAGTACGCCTACATGTGTATGATTCTCCAAAAAAAAAAAAAGTTAATAAATACACTGCATGTAGCAGGCTTGTTTATGTAGCCGTGTATTCTATTGGGCAGCAATAAAGAAAAACAGAATACCATAATCTATTAAATCATGCTGACGTGACATTTGTTAGGGTCTGTATCAAACACGCATTTTCTTATATCTGGAACATCTGTAGGCCAGGGGCTCTCTGCAGCATTACAGTACTTCATTATAATGCTGCTTTGTCACAAATTTTACCTTTATTATGCAGCTTCTGTTATTTGGATGTCGTATTTGTCTATACTGTGATTTTGATATTTTTTTAATCAGCCAATTTTCCCATGAAAACGTCCCTTTAAACAGTCTGCCAGTACGTGAAAGCACAGCAATGTTCCCAAAACAGAATTGGGAGCTCATACACTGGTGAACCTTGGAAGAAAACTTACAAAGTAGCTGCTGAGGTTCTCATTGAACTCAAATGAGCAGCTTTTGTCAGAAGGGAATGATCTAGGTATGTCGTAGCAATCCTGGGATCCAAAATCTGCAAAAAAAATCAATAAAATTACCAAATATACACATAATTGCAACATACATACTGCAGCTTTATGGGATTAGACATTTAGTACTCAGTAATTTCATCAAACACAGGACAAACTATTAGCCTACACTTCCCATATCAAAGCTATATGCCAAATTTCAAGCTGCTTTAAAAAGGTCCAGTGTGTAACATTTAGGAGAATCTATTGACACAAAATGAATATAATACTTTCATTGCTGCATAATCACCTAAATATAGGAATCTTTGTGTTTTTGTGATCTTAGAATGAGCCGTTTTTATCTACAGACGCCTTACATGGAGTCCGCTATGTTGAACTGGCATATACAGCAGGCCAGAAGGGACAAACCTAACTGGCTCTAGATAGGGATGTTTTCAGTTTTTTCGTAAGTTCTTCACGCTTTTAAAGGGAGGGGTAAGCGAGGGAGTTGCTATGTGCAATTACACCGCTAGCTGCCACTAAATCCTACACACTGGACCTTTAAGCTATAGAATAATCTCAATAATACACACAGTAGAGATCTAATCAAAATGTTTTCATGACTCTGTAAAGATTCTTTTATTCAGTGGGATAAAGCTCAGCAGCTATATGTAAGAGCTCTACTGTGTAGCCCATTATTATTGTTTTTGCAATCTCATTAGGCACTGATGCAGTCACTAATGCATTTCACTTACAGCCACAAGAACCACAGCAGAGCTAAGAGAGGTTTGTAAGGCAAATGAGAGTGTCAGCGGAGGAAGACTGAGTGGGGGAAGACCATGAGCGGGAATATTTACAATGAGAAATGTCATTACTTTGAAATATTGTAGCTGCCCTCTAAGAAACAAAAATTCACATAAGCTGGGTTCAATGGTTCTTTAACATATTTTCATTTAGGTTCCCCTCACCTCTGGATACACTCGCCTGTTTATTGGTCATCAATAAATCCTTCAACCCAGTCACGTTTTGGGAGGAATATTCACAACAACAACGACTTCATTCAACATAAATTCACACACCTCATCTGACGAACCTGTCATGTTTAGTATTTTTGCAATGACTACTAGTCTGAAAGCTTGTGTGTGGCACAGGTAAGACTAAAAATATACTAAGTTTCACCAAAGACTTGAGGCTCTCTTGGGTTTTTGTAAAAAATAATCTTGCCACTAATACCTCTGTAATGACATTTATCACCACAAGAGGGAGGAGTAAGTGGAAGAATATATGTTGTGTCCCACCTTACTCCATAAGTTTCTCTCTTCTTGTCAGAAAGTTGTATTCTATCTATTTTAAGCCTTTCTACAAAGGGTGCCGTCCATTGATTGGTGTTACAAACGTAAAGTGTTCTAATTAGATCTACTTTACTTTCTAATTTTATTCAACTGTTACTATAAAATGCATCTCTTGCCTATTCAGAAGAAGATAATACAGTATTTTAAACATCACATGTATGTGTCTTGTGCTGTTAGATTTACAGAACAGCACCAGTGCTCCATAGTTAAGTGACAGCACAGTGAATGTACAACAAAGAAGGCTCTGCTAATAACTAGCCAAAGATATCTGTGGTTTCCATGATGCAACAGAAGGCTTGTATTTGTCCACAAGTGAGGGCATATGGAGATGATTGTTCATATAACTTGCTTTCTTTTAAATGTTAGAACTGAGTATTATAACCAATATATATGGTCGGAACTGCTGCTCAAAGTTTTCTTAATTGTCAAGACTCTTAATCACCAAGACCCTAAAGACATCTGCAGAAAACCGTCTGCTCCGTGTTCACGTCTGATAAGCTTTTGACAGTTTGAATGGATTGTGAACAGAAGAGTAAAGAAGATGAAAATAGGGATTGCAGCCGGAAGAAAACATGCCAAAAGCTCCGGTGATGTCTCTTATCATCCATCAAAAGAAAGTGAAAAGGGTACAGAATGCCCACATAAAAGCTGTGCAAAAGCCTTATAAGGTCATTTATAATGTCTAGATGATGAAAAATATCATTCCACATAAAGGTCAAAATCTTATACAACACTTTGTGAATGTGTGTCCTATTAAACGCTATATTTAAATTGAAATATTTTAAGATCATGAAGAAAATGTTCTAATTTCATAGCAGTTTCGCAATGCATAAAAAAATCTCTAATCACACAACAACAAAAAAGAAAAAAAACAAAACTCTCCCCGACACAAACCTTTGCGGATGCGTGAACAGTCCACAGTGCCAATAGTGTTGCTGCGTAAAGCCTTATTCCCAGCACTAGTAGGCACACAGTAGTTTCCATCCGTCTCTGACGCTGAGCGGGGCACACAATAGGTGTCCGTAGGTGAGCGCTCAGCAGGGGGTGGCGGGGGTCCTGAGGTGGAACTGAGCGAAGGCTTGGGTGGTCTGGGAGGGGGTACTACATCTCCCCCACCCTCTGAGCCT
The DNA here is from genome assembly GCF_905237075.1 of Dicentrarchus labrax. Lineage (NCBI taxonomy): Eukaryota > Metazoa > Chordata > Actinopteri > Moronidae > Dicentrarchus > Dicentrarchus labrax. The sequence goes on from NW_026136721.1 coordinate 27,260,807, forward strand.
ACTACCCCTGTCGACATTGACAAAGTGCGGGGCACCTGGTAGGTACAGTTTGCGCCAGGTGTTGGTGGGATATCATAACTGATGGAAAGGTTGCGGATCTGTGTCTCCATTGAGGGCTTCCGTGATGGTGTGTTGAAGACATAGAGCTCAGAGCCATCCCCGCTGTCCGGATGGGCTGAGGGGGAGGAGGCTGACTTAGGGAGCAGCACAGTGTCCTGGGAGTAGCTGCGAGGGAGGTGGTAAAGGCCGCTGTCAGTTGAGAGCGAGGCACCGCGTGATGGAGGCGAGTCGTAGATGGAAGAGGCGGAGGCAGGGGCCGGGTGCTGTGGGAAGAAGCCGTTGTGTGAGGTGTGTTTAGCCGAGGAGGTGGAGGATGTGGGCGTGCGGTGAGAGGGGAGGTTGTCATTCAGGTCCGTCTCTGAAGAGGTAGACTTGGAACACTCAGCATGGGCTCTAACAAGACAATAAACAGGTACATCAGAGAATTAAATATCTACAATTGATTTAAAGAAGCTAAGAAATCCATTCAGTCAGAGTAAGCCTTCACAGCACTGTCTGCAAGCCATAGTTAGTAACCTGAAATTATACACAAACATCTCTTATCATTCATCTTTGACACCTCTTGACATATTAGCACCTCTTTTGGGGTCAAGTGGAGGACTGAGGTACTTGGGTCATTTCTAAACATGCGGGAAATGACTAAATTAATACGGTGTTAAGTAAAGTACAACTCAGTCTGTGCTGATCTATAACAAATCCAGCAGCAATAATCATCTACAGATGCCATGTTAATTTACAGCAAAGCAATTTTTGATGTGTTTTTGTTTTTCATGTCTTTGTTTTGTTGTACATGTGTCGCACTTCACACAAGCAGGCAGTTCCAGCTGAAAGGCTGGCCACTCACAGACTAGTCTGGGGTGGAAGAGTCTTGCTCTCACACTCCTCCAGGAGCAAATACTCCTGGTCTCCCTCCAATGGAGAGTGAAGCTGCACTGAGCTACACACCACACAGCAGAGAGAAGGGCGAGAGTGGCAGTACAAAAAAAATAAATGGGCTGGAAAAATGTACAGAGAGAAGCTTATGTCACAGTATAGCACTCCAGCACAGTGAATATAAGCATACATTGACAAAACAAACTCACCTGTTGGGTTCAGGCTTTTTGCTCTCACAGTTGACCAGCCACAGGTAATCCTGAGGCTCCTCTGAACTGGACTGAGAGTCCAGGTGTCGCACACTGACCGGCTGGTATGGAGGTGGCACATTGGACAGCACTGCTGCTGGACCAACAATATTACCCAGTGCTGGGTGTGGGGGGGTATCCACCACAAGGCCTCCGATGGCTGACTGGTGAGCAGCTTTTGCTGCCTCTGGAGGAAACAAATGAGAAGGTCGGAGTTAATTCCAGCATGGCTATGTTTATGTGTAATCCCCAAACCACGTGTGCCACAAAGTATTGAAAGGACAAATACAGTACAGGTTTTTCTACAGCTGACTACAGAAGACATGGGCCACAGTCACTGAATTAATGATCACCCCCACTAAAACCAGAAGAAATGAAAGCACTTGTATGAAATAAGGTCTCACCCTTCTGGGGGGGAGGCAGTGGTGTCATTTTATACAACAAAAGGCTGTATAATGAATGAGTTATTGTTTAGACTGTAATCAAGTGACAAGTGATCAAAAAACGAGATGTCATCAAGATCTGTCACCCTTAGCTCAGCAGATGTCAGTGAATGACTGATCAGGCTTACACACGGTACGGTGGCTTTGTGGTAAGTAATCGGGGCAGCAACCACATTGTTGTACATTTGTATTTCACATTTTTGTTAACCTCGTGGCTCCTAAAGAAGCCCCAGACATCCAAGGAAGTTGGGCACTTCTCCTGTTGTGGACGTGTAAAGCCTATTGAGACAGTGCAGGTGATGTTGGTGACTGATGATATTAGGCAGAAAGTAAACAGCAAGCTGTGTTTGCCAATGTCAACTCTGGCAGAGTAAACTTGGACCCAAGCTGTTTCCTAGCAACCCAATTCCAATGTAACAGTCTATAGTCACCAGCAGCATTTTGACTGACACTACCTCAACTTCATGTCTCTATAATGTCCGCGTTTGAGCAGCTGATGTGTGTAGGCTCGCTCTGATGAACAACTCAAGGACAGATCTCAGATATCTCTTTGGAATAGCTCGCCACACACTCTTTATTAAACTCAACCCCAAATCAAAGCTGTTAGCCTGCAGCTACGACACAGAGTGCCTCTTCTTAACTGATCCAATGAGCCAGAAGAACCTATAGCCTCACTTCCTACTTGGGTGGATCCTGGGGGAAATAAACCTTTTCAAATACAGCAGGCTGTCCAGCTTAACGTGGAGGACATTATATGTCTGTGAAGTGTGACATATGTGTGACAAGATTCCCTAAATAACACTGGCAATATCAACTTGAAACACACAGAAGACACCATCAAGAATTAGTATTTTCATCCATTTTCCATCATTTTCATGTCCAACACATACACACATGAAACCTACTTAAAAGCTTAATTTTTTTTGTCTGGAGTCTGAATATGGTGCCTTCAGAATCCCACGCACTCCTTCTCAGACAGCATTTCCTCAAGGTCTCTGCTTTGTCACACTGAGTTTTCAAATGTCAGAGTCCTTTTCAAACCCTTCTGCTGGAGCTGATTGTTGCCAAGATGGCTGATGCGTATGCTTGGTGAAATATATATATATATATATATATATATATATATATATATATATATATATATATATATATATATATCTTTTCATTCCACGTTGTTCTACTTTTCTCTCCTTTTCACAGTTCTCCTCCCACTCCACAACTCACAAGCCCCCCCTCCCCCTTTCTCTTCTTTTAAAAGTATAGAAATGTACTCACTCTTTACAGTGCATTATTTGCTCCGCTCTCCTTGGCTATCTTCCCTTTTCTCTATCAGTTTGTTGAAGCTTTAAGTGCTGATTCATACAGGAAAAGGGAAAATCCCCTCTGCTCATCTATAACTCCTACACACTGTCCCTCAGAGTCTTTGTTCCCCCTAATGTTCCCTCCTCTAATATCTGTCCAGCTATGAGGCACTCTAACGTGGCCACACATGACAGAGGAGTGGGAGTTGGGTCTCACATGCAGAGAAGTGTAAGCATGCGCAAAAGGGAGAGCCAGGGACATTCTTTTGTATTAAGAACTGTGTGGAAGGCTATCTGCAAGGATATTTGTTTGTAGTTTCTCCTTGAATAGGCTTACTGTTTGTTTGCACATCCGGGTTTTAACAGCCAGTTTCAATAATTCTGCTGAAGAGGTGCCATGAATGTTGTTATCAGGGTTCCCTGCAACTCTAGCTTTGTAACAGAGGTGGAGGCAAAGTCACAATACTGTGGAGGGGACGACCTTGGAGCAGCATAATCAGTGACTCAGTTGCCAGGTTTGAAAAGCACATTCTACTCCTACAAGAAACTTGGTGGCGTGATATGTCAGACAGTAAATCAGTGAAACACCAATTCACAACACATTTAATCGAGGATGGGGACAAACTATCGAAGACCAAGACGGAGGTGCGAATAGCGGAGCTTGAAATTAGGCTCAAAGACGCGGAGAGAAAGAGAGGGAAACAAGAGTATGCAAACGAGAGAATGAGAACCAGATAAGAGGGAAAGAACGAAAGAGGGGCAGTGAGACCGACAGGCACACAATGCTTTGATTATCCAGTACTGGGAACAAGAGTAACGTGAGCCTCAACACAACACAAGGATCAACACATGGATCATTAGACCTCAGCTGAGAACTATGCTGAATAGAGGCTTTCTGGCACATTCAGCCTGTTCACCTAACTCCTTCAGAGAAAAAGAGGCACAGATATCTGAGAGGCACAACAGTGGCATCAAAACAGAGACCAATCAAATGTACAGTAATTAGCAGGTGGGCTAATATTGTGTTGTTTAAGCCTTGCAGTATATGTTGTATGCTTTTTTGTGGTTGTGACCTGCAGCCTTTCATGACCAGCCGTTATGACTAATATTCTACAATTTTAACAGGATATTAGTCAACAGCAATATGATACTGCTGGTCATAATATAAACACAGTGCTTTTATCAATGCAATCGCAGTCTCTAGCCTCAGAGACAAAGATAGCAGCATAGATGTTTTCAAGCCTGTTCATCATTGCTTTTTGGCAGTACAGATGTAATCTGCCACTTCCACCCCTACTGGAGACCTCACTTCTAGTTTGTTCCATAAAAACAGGCTTTAAAGACATAAGCAATTAAAGGGGATTTTCCTGACTGACTGATATTATATTGATGGGTGGCAGCAGTGATGTGCTATCAAATGCCCATCCTTACCGTCATCAGTGGGGTTAAAACCACAGATGTCGCAGATGCAGCGAACCCACTTATTCATCTCCTCTTCGGTGTCAGCCACCAGGTAGAAGACACGGTCAATGGTCTTGATGTCGAATATGAAGCTGTGCTCCAAATCCTTCTTGTTGAACGTCAGCCCAGCGTCCACCTGAAAGGGTAACAAACATATTAGTTTAATATGGCATCAGTCAAGAAAAAAAGACATGACTGAATTTACAGCTGGTCAAAGAGAAATGTACATGAAAGTGACAAGTAGACTGATGATTGACTGATTCGTAAGCGAATCATCATTTTTACTCAACTTTAAAAACATTCCCAAGTTCCAGCTGAATTGTCAGATTTTACTTAGTTTCTTTGCATTATATGATGAATATGTTGGCATCTTGGACTAATTATTTGAAGACTTTGCCTTGGGCTAGAGAAAATTGTGACTGCTATTTCTTTTATTGACTAAACTAAAATAGATAGATAATATCATTGCATCTTAAACCCTCCAAGATTTTTTTGAGTTAACTCTAGTTTGTGTTCTTTGGCAACGATGACTGCATTCAAGTTACACCTATAAAAGTTACATAGTTTTCCACAAAAATGCATAAATGTCAAATATTTTTTAAATATTAGCAGCAAGGCTCAGGGTTTTAAAAGTTCAACTTTTATTGGTTTTTGAGGAAAAGGGGAAAAGGCTAATATCTGTGTCTTAAATGGCTACATGAGGGGATAAATTGTGACACTGTGTGTGAAACTCTGTTAAAATTGGACTTCTTCAAGCATGAATCATATATGCATAAACATGGAACTGGGCTCTTATGCAGGTTGATGGTAATTAGGAACCATACCTGCTCACACAAGTTAAGATCAATCACACGGATGGGCTTCTTGGCATGGTCATTCTTGTAGTACTCCAACACGTCTGGGTCGCCTGTCAGACGGCCACTGCGAAGAACAAACCACCGCTTCTTCCATGCCTGCAGGGTGAGCACAGAAATGAGGCCAAAGGTTATATGTGTGTTCTCACAATGACTGCTCCATTCCCAACTGACCACAGGCTGGCCAAATGCTTTATTTTTCCAGTTTAGCCAATGTGTCCTAGCATAGCTTGTGTCTCTGTGTGCATTCTCGACCAGCTGCACTGCCCTCACTGAAGAATACTCAGAGCCAGAGGGAAGAGGCCCGCAACCAGAAATATGTGTCTGGGATAACCAGAACAAAAGCCACATAGTTTGGTCTAGCACCCTGATTGGGGCGAATAACCAAATCTATAAAGAGAAACAGGCAATTAGGTCTTTTCTTTCAAATGGGAGCTGTTGTCTGTGAGAAAAATGCACCACAAAGCAGACAGGAGACTTTAAATTCAAGCATAGCAGACAGAGAAAAAAAAAAGAGATTGAGTAATATAATACTTATCCTAATTATCCTTATTATATGGGATAATTGAATATATCAGTTCATAGATTCAGAATACAGAGCTATTTTACTGGCAGAAAAAAACAAACCATACAGCTTCAGAACTTGTTTACATATCATGCATAGCAGTCATATCATGGGTTGTTGTTTAAAAGATAAAGGTTGGTGAGAGGGAAGAAAGCCTCTTCGGAGCTTCAAAATAAATATGAAGCAAGAAGCAAGAAATAATTTTGGCCCTACACTGACACTGTGCCGTTTTAAGATTGTGTTTTCCACCTCATGGTGTTTGTAGTTTTATTTAGAGAACACATCCAGCAGTGATTCATTTAAATGCAGACTCAATGGGGTCATGAACTTGTGATTTTGTTGAGTCATGGCAGTTCAGCTGAATGTTTTGCTTTAGAGCTCAAAATAAGGTCTCCACAAAATACTAGCAAGACTTGTTTGAGCAACTGCTGGGTGATATAATAAGAAAGGGGGTTTATTCAAAAATGATTTACTTCCTTGTATTGCTAAAGCTAGCAAAGTAGGCTATGTATGGACACTTTGTGTGTGTGAATAGGTAGTACGAAAACAAAATCTGATGATCAACTGAGTACCAGAAACTTTCCCAGTGCTATTTGGAATGTGAGTTTGAAATGATAGACAAGACCCGGTAGACAAACAACCACCACTGAGATCAGACAGATCAGGGTGCATACCAACAGAGTGTGAGGTATGCAAACTAAAGCTTTGCTGTTGTTGTTTTGGGGTAAGATTTTGCCGGTATTAATAATGCTGAGGGCTTGAGTTTTTCATCCCTTAGCTGTTTTTCCATCTACAGGGTGTCCTTTGTTAGCGGGCCAAGCCCCGGACAGAGACAGCATGAAGAGCATCAGACCTTTCCCTCCACAAACAGAATGAAGGAACAAAGCCCTTCAATTTTAAGCCGCAGGCACGCGGACGTGTCACATGGACAAACACACTAAAACATTAAATAACACACAGTTACATACAAAAAGAAAACAAAATCACATCCCACACTGACATATTGCACTCACGCATGTAGCACATGTTTCACACACTGTAGTTCAAAAGGACTGCATTATATAATCACAAACACACCCACATAGTCCAAATGAGGCTTAAACCTATTAAACCTACCTCCTTTGAGACAGGCCCACTTAAATACCAAATTTAACTATAAAAGCTAAAGTGAGTGTGCAAAAAAACACCACTGATGTGTCTGTGTTGTGTTGGTCAGACAAAGACGGTGGGTGTGGAGAGGGAACCTCTTTCTCCGGCACATGACAAAGCAATCTTGGGTCAAGTTACCCTGTGGGGAACAGAAGGACCCAGGGCTTAGGTTACAGCGAGGCCAGGCCCGCCCATGGTGAGTGTTGACAACTGGGTAAGTTGTACATGCTAAAGAACGACGCAAGTGAGACCTGTTTAACAAAACTGCTTAACAGACATGGAGTAGAAATCCCTTAAAGTTCACACAAGAAAACAACAGGTCAATTACAATTAAGAGATAAAAAAGGAAACCAGGCACTATATACAGTACTCACTGGCTATGATAAGCAGTTTCTGCACAATTACAAATCAAACAGCTCCACAAGCAGCATAATGTAGACACCCAGAGATCATAAAAATGGGCTGCTATAAAAGGACAGCCCCTTTATAGTGGCACAATAGAAAGAAAAAGTCATAAAAAACACACTGAATCTGGTATATTAAGTATATAAATCTAATCTTATAATTTAATTATCAAAATGGAAGAAATTGGCATAGAGAGTACAAATATTGTAATGAGCCACAATTAGTACATCAAGGAAATAATGCAAAAAGATAACAGCAAAAATGATGTATCAACAGCTTTTCACTCCTGTGACAGTCAAAATGTATTAATCTAAATAATATGCAAACTCAACATTTAAGATCAAAATCAAATTTTAAATCCACAGGTGATAGGACGTTAAGGGTCAGTCACAGTTAAAAGCAGTGGTTTCCAATTCAAAGAGGAGCAGCCCTGAAGAGATTCTGCATCCACTGTGTCTGTACTACCATATTAGCATGTTTACAGACAGTAGTAGTGCTAGGATAGCAAGCTGTGTGGTAGCTTGAGCATCTCTCCTCCATCTGTGGACTTTCACACAGCTTTCCTCATCCACAATTATACACACTTGCACAATTTTATACCACTGACTTGTACCACCCGTTCAGTACCAGACACGTGCATAAAAATAAACACGCTCCCCAGAGTAAGAAGCAGCACAACACAATTCTGTCCTTCCCCGGTGAGAGCCACTCTCACCTGATGCGAGTGGTGCGTTTCACTGACATGCACACACAGGTACTTATTACATTTATAGGCACACAAGACGCCAGGAAAGTGGGAGAAATCAGGTTAAAGCAGGAAGTCAGAGAACACATTTACATGCACTGTGATAACCTGGTTACTGTAAAATCCACATTTACGTGCAGCTGGTCAGTAATCAGATTTCTCCTCTACCTCTGCCCACCATATTTCTGAACCAATGCAGGCAGATTTAAAGTGTATTAGTGATATGCACTACAGCCTGAAGTGGTCTTTTTCTTTTTTTTTGTAAGAGCATTTGGACTGGCATTGCAGTGTGATAACAGGCACTTGTAGTGAGACAACAGTTTTTTCCTAATTTGCAAATGAATGTGAATTTAAAAATCCACACTTCTGCTGAGGAAACTGATGTGTATAGATTCATTTTAGTACTTCCTTCACTTGTGGTTGGACTTTGGACTTTTGGATACAAGAATGCACTTTTTATCAATCATCTTGTCTTTCATTCCTCTGTATTGCTGCCACAGAATTATATTATGTAAAAATCTATCATACATGTGCACTCTTGTGCCAGACTTGTTGGAAATCTGCTTATGTGGCCAAAAAACATGTTTCTTGAGCAGAAATGTAACTCTTAACCGAGTTTCTCTCTAGACTAGGTTAAGGAAGCTACGTTACTCATTTACATGGCTTTACAAGACTCATCACTGACAATGAATGAACACACTGAATATCAACATGACAGAACCCAAACCACACCAGAGGACTTGAACCCAAAGCCACAAACGCATACTGGAACTGGATGACCAGAAAACCGTTGCCAAATAATGAGTAGTTGTCCAGCGTTACATACCTCCTGTCAAGGCTCATGAAGAACATGATGAGGTATCTAGTCCTTTTTGTTTTGTGTATTCCATTGTAGCCACAGTTGTGTCGAAGTAATGGTTCAAGTCCCAACAGCTTTGCAGTACTTAATGGCTGCAGGGTATACATCCATTCTCATCTTCCTTAGTAGACCAACAACAGATTCTGAACCATTCAGCTCACTCAACAATCACAGAGCCCACTTCAGCTTGTAGGAGTCTAGTGTTCACAGCCCCAGGGTTGGGAATGGGACGGCATGGGACGATACTGGACTGGGACGGGGAGGGCTCCCCTAGCATGGCAGCTGTCCATGCTAGCTCCCTCTCTATCCCCCCCCTTTTTTTGTGTGTGTGTTTTCTGATAGGGTGAGACACAGGAAGACACCCTCTATTCGCCCACCCAGGTCCTAGAGCCTAGGGGGGCCAGACAGAGAGGGCATTGAGGGTCTGACTAAGACGATGACAGCGGAAGGGAGGGTGGGAGTGTTGGGCACAGATGCCAACTAAGTGGAGTCACGCTGCCGTCAGAGGCCTCCTGACCCAACATCTCTGAAGCATGACATAGGCAAAGGTGGGGGAGAGAAGTAGGTGAAGTGCGTAACAAGGGAGAAAATAATGTCTACCGGAATGTGGTTTCAGAGAGACAGAGAGAGGAGACGATGGAGAAGAGAGATTATCTGCATTATTAAGCACCACCCTCTGCATCTACAGGACGTGGACACAACATTATGAACCACAGTGAAAGTTAATGCAATCCAATACAAATGTCCTTGAGGACATCGGTTTTGTTAGACTTGTTATCACCAAAGTTTCATTGCTTTGGCCCCAAATTTTTAACTAAATGAAAACAAAATACAGCACTATCACTCACGTCAGAGGAGGACTCTGTTCAAGAAGAAGAAGAGGGGAATGACTGTGTGGCTGGGTGATGTTCATGGTACTAAGAAATAGTGGCAGGGTGAGAGCTCTTACTTTCTCTGTGCTGAAGAAACAGCTCATCAAATCCAGCACCTTAGATTTTGCTTGTTCAACATTTCAGCGTTTTATTGTTTTTGCCAGTAATAAAGAATGAAATGGGTCATATCATTACCATATCAGGCATTGGAAACGTCCTGCTTGGTACCATGCAATGTTAAAATCCATACTAGGAGAAGTAGAGAAATAGATGAGACAATATGGCACTACTGTGTGTTTATTAAAGACATGGCAAGACTCCCAAATGCAGTAAGATGCGGAACAAACAGACAGTGGAAATGAGCTATGTTTTAGCCTGCCGCTGCTAAAAATAAAAATGTGTGGCCAAATCAGTCTCCTGTTAACAAGAGTTTCATCTAATGTATTAGTATAAATATGTGAAACTAGTTGCTGGTGAACCTTCCTGCCAACACCGTTCAAGCTCCACCAACTCCAGCTTTACTGCACTTAAAAGGCTAATCGTGCTTCATGGTTTAGATAGCTTAATGCAGCCTAAAAAGCCTTTAAGTGCACTAATTGCTAATGCGAATGTACTGTCATCACAGGCTGTTAAACTGCATACTTAAACTCAGCCTCCATATCTCTAATGGTAAATGATACCGAGATGGGCCTGTGGGTTTCTATATTTCTGCAGCAGCAGCAGTTGGGACATTATACATGACTGTCTCTTGGACAGGGGTGCCGTTTCTTTGACACACTGATGTTGTCTTTTGCAATTCATGTATGCCAGTCGGTGCTAATACAGGCACATGTGCCAGCTTTTCACATTAAATGTAATGGACCAAAGACAATTATAGGACAGTTAAAAGGACACTAAATAGATTGCCAATACTTAATCTTAAGGGTTGGAATCTCAGGCTTACGCTCACTGTGAAACAGTAAAGCTTTAATGTTTCAAATATTGTGCAAACTTTACACACAACTCTAGGTAACCCATTACTCCACAGACTGTAATCTCTATGATATATGTGCTACATGTGCACACAATCAAAACAAATGCACAGACAATATGCAAACACACTTCCAATAGTTCCTCCAAGACTTTACAGAGAAAAACTCAACCCATCAACAGTTAACAGTTTGGAGAGTATCATGCAGTTTTATTCCTTGAAAGCAAAGAGGCAACCAGATAAGCATGGCTAAGTGAAGTGCACACAGACACTTAGGTTTCCATGCTTCTTTTAAAAGGCCAGTATCTATTGTGTGGGTGTGTTACCATATTTGACACATAGCAAAAGACCTGCCGATAGCAGTGTGTATATATCCCAGATCGATACATCTTCTATATACCATGATACACAGCTAAAACTTTGCTGCACCCTGGGAGGAGAATCTGTGCACAGCTGTTCTACTACTACATTAGACCCCCCACTCAGGGGATCACAGCCAATTAAAAAAAGAAGACAAAAAAGAGAATGACGAGGACTACACATAAATAGAGAATATCTCTGTACACAATCCATACCATACTCTATATTTAGCAGAACCTCAGCATCAACAATATTCATAGACTGCACATCAGACACTAACTTAAGTGACACATTAGAGGAGACTCTCTCACCCCCTGTGCTCACACTGCCATCAGTGCAAGTACATAGTTTATTTTTGACATATGTGTAACTGATTATAAGCCCCAACGTGAACCATCAAGAAAAAACGATTAGCAAGAAGAAAGTATTATTATTGTGCATTTCAGCAGCAGACTCAGCAGCACAAGGCATATAAAATAACTAAAAGAGGTCACACTTTCCAATACCTTGGTGGATGTAAATAACAGGTCTGACTGATAATATTTTTCATCATTTTGCCTGGTGATGTATTAATCTCTACATACAGTAGATCAGTGTTTTAATAGCATTAGTTGACCTTTCTCCAGTTCACCCATTAGGTGATAGCATTAGCTTAGCTCACAGGCTCTGGATGCATAGTTAGCACTTAGCAGCATGCGAGTGGCCAGGCCATCTGTCCCGTCTGAGTGGGCTGTGGGTAAATGACCTGCACCCCAGCTGCACTGACTCATCCTAACTAGGACAGCTTCTCTGTTTGTTCCTCAGAAAAACACAGCTCAAGGGATAGAGCGAGAGAGAGACGGGGCGCAGGATGAGCACAGGGTGAAGACGAAGGAGTGAAGGTCAAGATTTCAGTGATAACAGAACAAATCTGCCATAAAATCACACAATCTCAGTACGTTTTATGGACGCACAGAAAACTGACCACATTTTATGGTCCGTTGATATAAAAAGGTCTCTCTTGCACGGGATTCATACTCACACAATCTATCTCTCTCAAGCAGGAAATTAAACATACAACAGTCACCAGTGTGTCAGTATTTATTTGTGTACTCTTCAGCAGTCTCTGTCTCGTTAGAAGGAATAAGGATGCTTAGAGTGAGGTGAGAAAAATTTAAATGAAGCATCAGGTGCAGTAATCTCACTCAGCGTTCATGTGGAAAAATTTACGTGAAAGCACTGCTATATCAGAGGACATTTTAATCTTCTGATCTGATTTGTTGCAAAAGCTTCAGTGCACAATGTTAAAATGACTTCAGTTCTAAACATTTAAGACTGTCATGTTCCTAAACAAATGGGTTTTCAAGTCCCAGTATGCTTATATGAGCTGGAAGTTAGTAAGGATGAGCCAGTGGATGACTCCAGCAACACTAAAACAGGGATACTGTTTTTGTTTGTTTTGTTTGTTTGCTTCGAACTATGATTGGCAATTCACCCCATCTTTCCCTTTCTGCCGTGTTTGGACATATAGCGGGTTTGTTTCAATTATTTGAGCAAATGCCTGAATTTAAAATAATTGCGTTTGCTGACGCAGACAAGCAAAAAAAAAAACAATTACGAAATATTTCCATGACACTGCAATCTGACACAAATGCAGTAAACAAATACGCAATTTTGTAGACCACAGTGCTTCCCTAAGCCTCACTATCAGGACGGTGGGACTATGCTGAACAAAGGCTGTTCTAAGAGAGGAGTGTCAAGAGCGTCAGAGGTTTTGGCGCTCATGGCCTTGGTGACGAGGTCTGCAGAAGGAGAAGGAGGGGAGGGACAAAAGCTCCTCTATGCTTAGTGCCGCAACTTGTATAAATCAGTCTTTGTTAGCGAGACATGACTGGGATTCTTGCTAAAAGGCTATTTTTACATCCTTGAGCACCAGAGAGGGCAGTTAACGTCAAGTAAGAGTCCATGGCCTTTGGCTAAGTGAGGCTTTTCGGCCAACGTCATCAGCCCTCCGCCTGCTGGAAGGAGAGGGGATTTCCATGAACGATGTGCATGCCTGAGGTCCAGCATCCTGGACAGTGGTTAATAGTCAGCCAATTATATCACTCACTCGTTCTGTTCAGATCACAGTCACACATGATGGAGGCTTGTTAGATAACCCAATGAATGGCTCACCCTGACATGAACATCCATAGCAGGTGGGAAGCTCAATATTCTATTCACAATGAAGAAAGTAAAGAACTGCCTGGCTAACACCACAACAACAAACGAGCTACTTTAACCATATGCACAGGAAGGTAGAGCTAATTTCAAGATGTCTTCTTGTTTACCTGTAAAAGAACGAGGTTGCAAGAGATTCAATTCAAATATTTGTATTATTTTAAGTATTACAACTATGTCCTCAAATGTAAAGTCGTGGTGTAGATGGACTATAGACACCGGTGATGTTTGAACAGATCTACACTTCATTAACTTAATTCAGTCCATTTCAGACATTAAGCATGGTACTGTTTTTGCTTGTGCATAACCTGTTAGTTCATGTTTGAAGTTAAAGTCAACAAAACCCAGGCAGTGTAAATTGAACTATCATTCAGTTTCATAGGTAAAAGTAAATAAATGATGTAACTGGATCCAAACTCGAATGGGAATTGACATTACAGGCTCTAAACAAGCTTTGGTGAACTAATGAGCACTTTGCCTCTACCTGTATGTAGGGAAAATGTTCCATAGAGAGACACAAACATGCATGTGATTTGAGGAGGAACGTTTTCCAGTTAGCCCAAACACTAACCATCATCACCAAGAATCATCAATGATAAAATAAACAAAAACAGTTACTACTAAACTACTAAATATTCCCGCAAATGTTTGTAGATAATCCACGACAGATGTTTTTCAGAGCTTGAGTGAAAAACAGTGAGCCTACCTTGCCATCTGTATATCCACAGGAGCTGTTTTCATTCTGGGACTTTAGTTACTTCTGTTACTGAAAGTGAGTAAGCAAGTGTCATGTTGTTTTTGTTGTTGTTTGCCCCTTCTGACTTTATCATGTGCTGCAGTGTGTGTGAGGGTCTGTAGTTTGTGACCTCTCCCTCCTCTGACTTCCTCTTCTATGTAATCAGGTTGTCACAGACCCTCTTAACTGCCACTGGTAAATCAGAGGGGGTGGGACTAGGGGAGACTAGAGGGTGTGCTACTTGAGAAATGAAGTGGGAGTGCACCCCAACAAATAACAGTGTTGCTTTCACCAACAATATTATTCCATTTCTGTTCAAATCTGGTTTTTATTTTTATACTTTTGGTCATCATTACCATCAACTATTACTGAATTAATGTTTCATTTTCCAGTTTTATTGCAAAAACCACAGAGCTGATGTGACACAGCTTTTAGATTAAAGGGCACAAAGCAGCAGCAGCTTTGACAGGCCCATTTTAACCAAATTACACACTATGAAACGCTTATTCAGAAGTGAAAATTTTATCTACATAACCCAAAGACGAGAATCACAAATTTTTCCTAAAAGGGCCTTTATATTATATACAGCATATATAAAGTGCGCACTATCCTTAGACCCTCAATTACTGTGGCAAAGCACATATTAAGTGATTACCTGGACTGTCCGAATGCCTTTCTTTCCCTAAATGACACTGATTTAGAATGATCTTTCACTGTGTTATGCCTTATACGACATCCTGTTTCAAGACGAAATACATCACATTAAGGAAGTAAAGACAGCATTTCATGGAGGCTTTAAAATCTGTCTCGTCTCACCACTCATGTTGGTTGAGCTGATGGTTCTAGCGATGCAGCCCTGTCCCCAGATTACAGCACTGAAATATTCCTTTGTTCGTCTCCTTTGCTAATTGAAGGTCTGCGCAGAGCTCCTAATCACTGACAAATCTCCTTCCTTGAATTTCTTTTTTTTTTCTGTTCTGTTGCATCTGAAGGCTCCATCCTCTTCCCTGGATCTGAGCCTTCCTCTGGCTTCCTGTGGAGACTTTATGATTCTGTTTCCCATCTGTACTCTCAATAAAAAAGGTCAGATATGCCACAGCATGGACAGCTTCCTCTACATGCCTCCTTCACAAAAGCTCTTCCTTGCTAATGCTGCAAAGACAGCTAGTCAGTAACTGGGGGTCTTTTAAGTCAACAGATAAGAAGGCCTTACACAGTGCAGAAAAATGTAATAAAGGTTTTACCCAGATTTCCACCCAATATTGAGGCACTGCTTTGAAAATCCACTCCCCTGCTTTGTAATCTATCTTAACATGCAGGTTTGATGTAGTTATTTTAACATTTCAGTGACGTACAAACTGCATGTTGAAATAATAATGAGTTTTTCATCATGTTGTTCTGTAATACCAAAGTGCACACTCTACAGCACAAAGACAAATTACGTTGCCAGGCAGGCCTATGGAAGCAAAGTCACACATGAGAGCACTGCAGACTGCACCTTTCTGCATAAATAGAAGTACTTTTAACTACTTTTTACACGAACCACGGCAGTGTTCAAATCCCAGCAACAGAGGTGTAGATGGACAACTTGCTATATAAAATCAACAAGGTAAATTAATTATTATTTAATTATCTTGTCCAACAAATTTGAGATTGAATTTAAATGTCATGCTCCAATAATGCAGCAGCTAACTATTGTAAAAGTATACTGTCCTGTATGTTTATACTGGATCCAGGAGAACAACTGACAAAGACTGATTGTCCAAATAAAGAAGGTAGGAAATATAGAGTCTCTTTTCTTTACACCCATAATAGGATTGAGGTCAAAGGCAGCAGAGGAATTAACCAAGAGAAATAGAGTGAAAACAAGCTAAAGATAGGACCACCCAGGCAACATTACTTAAGTAACAGCAACATTAGCTTAGGTGTGCCTGTGTGTCCTACTGAACCCTTGCATGTCCATCTTAGAAACACCCACAGCAAAAACGTAACTCCCAAGTCCCAACTGGTTCTGAACTTATCAATTATTATCCGTGTCCGCAGCATAGCACTGCTCCCATGTGAGAGTCAACCTCTTCACTTCTCTCCTCTCCAAGAGAAAACAAGAACAAATCTTTGTTAAACTGAAACATCACATCCTTGCTTTGTGTGCAAGTGCCCCATCTTCCCACACAGGTCAGAGACACAACAGTGAGAATCTCAAGTCTCAATTCTTCCAGAAGAACCACACAGCTCATGATCCAGAATTCCTCAGAAACTGTATATCCTTTTCTGCAAATGACTAACCTTACATGGTCGCACCAAGGCCTATAATACTGTAGGTGCCCTTTTTTATCCAAGTTCTAGTTTATGTTTTGCATAAATCATCACAAGACAGATCATCACACACACACACACACACACACACACACACACACACACACACACACACACACACACACACACGTAACTAAGGATTTGGATGGACTCGAAGCAGCAATCATTTCTAATGACTTTGATGCTTCCTCATTCTGTGGCTGCACATTGTGCCAGTGTACAGCTGGGAAATGTCAGTCCTGAAAAATGTCAACTCAAATGGTTTTGTGTCTGATGCATCCACATGAATCATAATGCAGAACAGGGGTGGACAACAAACAAAATGAATAAAGCAATAACATATATATATAAATATTGCATTGTATAAGCATTATCTTGATTTAGATAACAGAGGTAGGAGGTCAAACTAGAGTAAATTTGACCTTCTATCTCATGTTCATCCATGGAGTCAAATGGCTGTACTTTACAAGATCATAATCCTATGATTAAAATAAAATTAAAAAAATTCTGTAGATGTAGTACATGCTGCAACAGATGCAAATGTTCATTTTTTTTATTATTATTAATAACATTATTTAGAACCACAATCTCAATATAAGAATTTCTTTAATGTATGATTATATGAAACTATTATAAGTGGCCAGATTGAAAGTTAATGTGGTTTGGTACAGACACTGGTGCAGCAATGCGAGCCAGCAGCAGCCTCTGCACAGGCTTCAATGCCAAACAAATTAGCTCCATACCTAAAAACAGAGCAGTTGTTTTATGCAGCTGGGCATATACTTTCAAGGTAACACTTGTGCATTCCTGCTATGCCAGAAATAAACTAGCAAACTGACATCTGCTGTGTAATGTAAAGACAGTGTGCATGTGTGCCTGTTTTCTGTGTGCTTTAAAAATAGCCCAGATTGTGCCCCGTTCTGTTAACACTATCTGATATTACCAAATGCTTAAAAGTCAGAAAGTGAAAGCTACTTTTCTAAACACCAACTGTCAAAGGCAGCATCTACATTAAGAGCTCCTCTTAAGAGTGAAAGGTACATCAG
Source organism: Dicentrarchus labrax (assembly GCF_905237075.1). Classification (NCBI taxonomy): domain Eukaryota; kingdom Metazoa; phylum Chordata; class Actinopteri; family Moronidae; genus Dicentrarchus; species Dicentrarchus labrax. Next base: position 27,278,269 of record NW_026136721.1, read on the forward strand.
CAAGCTGACATCCTATATGCATGCTGCTCATCAACAGTATATTGATTCATAAGGAGCACCTATGATCAAAACAAGTCAAGTTCTCCCCGGTTATTGTCTACACAATCCCTCACTCTCTCCCTCAATTTACCATCCCACAGTCGCTCCTCTTTCATGTGCAGCTGTGAAATTCTCACCCAGCCAGGCGCCATCTGACCCCAGCCCTAACAACCTACGGTAACTGTCCAAAGAACACAGACCTTGGTATCTTTTCAAACAGAGCACACAAAGACCAACATTCTCATGAAAAGACCATCTGAGCGGCAAACAGGTGTTTTTAATTCATGGGTTTTGCAGGTGACCTAATAACAAGACAATGTCATGATTTTTTCAAACCATTTCACATGAAAACTAAACATTCTGGCGGAGATCAGAAACAGCAACTACCCAGTCATTAGGTTTCAAAACAGAAGCACATATTGGAATAATTGAACAAGGTTTAAACCATTATCAACAACAACAGCTCTCTGCACAAAACTTTGACAAATAATATCTGCAGAGTGATAATAGTGTTGCATTGCTTACCGAGGTTTTCAACAGCAGGTGTTATATTCTCTGAGGCTTTGTCAGAGACGTGTTCAAGTCAACAAGTTCTATGGTTCTTTGTACCTATTCCACACGGCCCAGGACCACGGCACCGCTTTTAACTCCAATGTCTTGGATAGGCAACTGTGTAATTGCAGTCGTTGCTGCACTAACTCTTTCTTGTAGGGCGGGGACAGGAACTCTCAGTCAAGTAATCATTCCATATCATTCATTAGAGTATCCACAGGCAGAGGGAGGGAAAGACCAAGAGAGAGAGTGAGTGAGTGAGAGGGAGAAGGTGGGGAAGATAGAGCAGATGAGAGCATGAGGAAGTGAAGGACGGCTCAGTGGTTCTGCGCTGTAGCCGAGTGCGATGGGGCTTGTTTATTTTCAGAAATCAGTGATGACTCAATCAATTTTCTGCCAGGCACATTTGACATCTGCCCCCCCCCCCCCCCACGGCCTCACTACACAGCTTTCAGGCAGGTTAGGTTCAGACTTAAACCGTACTCACAGGGTAAAGCATTAACTCACATGGAGTCGGTTTAAACATTAACACAACTGCACATCATGTATGACTGAGGGAGCACAGAAGCGTCAGTAGTTACGTATAATGTAGGAAACTGTTCAGCACTCACAGTATTAGCTTTTTCATCAAAACTGAATCAACTACCTCTTACCGTGTTTTCCAGGAAACATGGGGCTTTGTGAAACGGAGAAAAGGAGAGAAAAACACACACAAAGCAAAATAACATCCCTTAGTGGAAGTTTCCACTTTGTTAGCGCTTTTTATCTTCCTGGTCATCTGGTCCCAACACACACTCTGGGCAAAAAGATTTCCTGTTTTGCCTCTTTTTGTCACTGTGCTTGTGTTTGGGGGTCGGTCAAGCGCTAACTTTAGAACTTCTTCTATATTAACATTATGTGAGTAGCTAATGTCTCATAAGCTGTGCAGAAAATTGTGGATTTGATTCAGACCCCCAAACGGGGTAACTAGACATTGATAGCCTGTATTTCCTCTAGACAGACTCACTAAAGGGAATCCTACACCAGCTGGTCTGAAATAATTTGACCTCTTATACTTCAAGTGGAAAAAACACACATCACACCTGGACTCTGAAAACTCAGTAACGAAAGTTGATGACTTGCTGCAAGATTTTTTTTTTAAACTGTGTTGGAGGAAGTGGTTAAGAATCCCTATCTGATGTTAATTCTATGAGTGAGAGACTCATCCTCTTTGGACAGAAATTGTGCAATGCAACGTACTGCATATATACTGTATACATGCAGCAGCATTACTCTAGCTGCAGAAATAGTTAAACATGTCCTTGTCTAGTGCCATCACCTTTTTATACCTAAAGACAAGGGCTCCCACCTGCAAACACTTCCAGTTCTGTTCATTACAAAAATGACCAGGCCAGGCATACCACTGCATCTACAGTGACTGTTTTACCCCTGACTCACCCGTGTGCCATGATACCATTTGTTTATATATGTCTCAGCCCACATTTGAAAGAAACTGTATCCCGTGTGCTAGCTGCTTCTCATAATAATTTGTGGGCAAACAGCTGGCACTGGTGAAAAGAATTATAGAAACAGCTACCACTGTAATATTTATACTTAAAAAGAAATATAGAGAGAGAGTGGAGCTACTTATGTAGTAGTCAAACGGCTGCATAAGAGCTGTAGACACACTGGTAAAAAGAAGTAATAAATATCTCAAGACTGTCAGGTGAAAGAACATAATAATAGCCTATAAAGCATATGGGTACAACAACTAAGCACTGAGCTTGCCACTAACCATCAAAACAAAGTGACACCTGATTGCAAAACAAAGGCTTCGAGAGAAGACGAAGTAATTATGCTAAGAGAATGGACTTTGCTCACTCTTTCAGTTTGCTGTTTCCCAAGATTTCTTTCTGAAATGCAATATTGCAAAGTCAAAGTTCTCCTCACACAAGCGCTGTCACTGCAAACGCTTGAAGTGGCAGCACTCGTGATGGCCATTTCTTAGCGAAAGCAAGGCTATCGCTTCTCCGGTCATCCTTTGGAGCACTTGTTTTTTTATCATTGACAGTCATTCATACACTCTATTGTGATCATTCATTTTCAGGCTGTTACTTTACAATCAGTTATTCCTCCATGATTCACTGAAAAGGATTACTTGGGACGTAACACTGAACCAAAGAGCAGCTTGCAGTGCTCTTGACAACTCAATGCCCCAAACACCGTTGTTCAGGTTACATAAGAGTCATCAAGCTTCATTTCACTTCCTGTCTTCCATATTATTGGTGTGCTATTGCCCGAAACAAACTCTACCATACTAATGTTGAAGAAAAATTGTTGGATAGTTCAGTCCGTCTCTGACCTTCTGCTGAGACTAACAAGCCAACAATATTTATAAAATGCTGATAGCAGTATTCAAATGCCAAATGACCAGCTCACTGGTTATTGAAATGCATTTCGTGGCTCTTTACCTGGTTCTGAAGCGTCCGAGCTTGGCGCAGATAAAAACGAGAAACATTGCGAGAGAAGCAAGGTAGGCAAGCTGCTGACCAGCCACTGTTGTCGAATGAGTCTGGCCACTTTCCTGCCTACCCTGCTGACTTCCCTCCCCTCCTCTTTACTCCATAAAGTCTGCAACACCCTGCTCCAATAACCCCTGACCCACAGGAAGTAGACACAATGGACTGAAAATAACACACCACCTCCCCTGGCAACAACTGCCCACCCCAACCCCCCTTGCACACTGCTTCTACACTACAGTACACCTACAATACACTGGCCCAAGATAGGTGGGCAGAACCAAAAATATCAGCCAATACTCAACAAGCTATGCCCACATGCCAAGAAGTGCACCGTCCCACTTTGAATCCCCGGCGTGGCTTTTGATCCACTCCTGCACATTCACAAGTCAGTGCAAAATGGTCCACTTATAATATTATAGATTATTATTGTGGACCTTCTGAGATATTTTTTTACATTAGATGTTTAAATATGAGCCTGCAGCAGCACAGCCTTGGAGCTCTCAGTGAAGCAGAGGGTTTCACACTACAGCAGGTTGTGGGTTGAGCGGCAGACTCATGACGGTCCCACTGCTTCCTGTAGGGGGACCACTGCATGGTGAGATGGATGACTTCTCCATAGTCAGGCCTGAAAAGCATCTGTGGGTGAGTGTGTGGGCGTACGTGTGAGTGTTTGGCTTATTTGTTACATGAAATTAATATATACTGTATATTGGTGTATATTTAGTATATATGCAGTTTACACCACTAAAGCAACAGAAAGTGTAGTTTCTATATTTTAAGGTTTTCTGATTGATTACAATTCAATGAGACTAAAATGAATCTGGATAATAGGTTCCTTGTTAATACTGTGTTATTCCACTCTGTGTGTGTCTAACCCAATCCTTATCCATGCAGTGAACTGCAGCAGTCTAATCCAATCAGCCCAATGAAAATTATTCCAAATCACATTTAGTGGCCAGTGAGAGGTTGCCTTAGACATGATCTAATTAGCCCCTCTCTTGCTGGAGTCCGTCCACTAGGAAATGGCTTGAGATGCCGTACACAGAGATAAGGAAATGGACTTGCTTCTGTGTTGCCAGTGGTGTTGCATTCAAAAAAGCAGTGCCTGGTTACGCAGCAAAACAGGAGATGAAACAAGGCTGAAGTAGAATTTTGGTTTCTAGTTATTCCAGTCAATGAAAATCTGAAATTTAATTCATAGGACGCTCAAAGGACGGGTAATAATGAATGGTAATGACATGAATTCAGGTGCTGCTGCAAATTCTATTCTGATATGCGGCCTTTCTTAGATCAGAAATATACAACATGGTTATTCTTAGTACTTGCATTAAACATGTTTGGTGTCCTGTTCTATGAGCTGAGCTGTTGAGCATGCCGAGGCTTGTTAAGTTAAAGACACACCTCCTTTTTCAGCCAGTCGCCTGAAACTGGTACACACCTCCAGTCTCTGTTGTCACATTCAGATGATACTGCTTCACTTTCAGTTGAAAGGGAATGTGCGTGGTGTGAACACATACCTCAGAGGTTGTGTGCTGCATGTGTGTTCATGTGATTCCCGTACACTGATTTACATTCAGTGAAGAATGTGTGGAATCCCTCATACACATTCAGTTTAAGCCACCAATGCAGGCAGCAAAGGTAACAATGCAAAGTATTTTTCCAACTGAATGATTACGCAAACGGCCCTAAAACAATGTCAGCATTTTTTTTTTTTTTTTATTTCCTCTCTCTCTCTTCAGCTGTGGGTTGGCTTCTGTGGGTGTGTGCTTGCATGCCTGGAGATTTGTTCTAACAGCTTGCACTCATTCGTACTGAACTCAGTTCGCACTTACCATCTCTTGCACACACAGCTTCTCTTTTAAAAAAGGTTTAATTTCCTAACCTTTTCAGTCTATGAACCATTGTGTTATTCAACAAACTCTGTAATAACCCAATGAACAAATTTATACATTTGTGCATTTTACATTTTAGGGACATCTAATGCATGTGCTGTTGCCGAGGGAGGCCAAAAGGAAGGCTCTGACCCAAATCGGGTCGGGAGACAGACCTAATTGGCACCGATTTCACAGATGATTGTTATTAAGAAGTTAACGTTAATTTACAAGTTGTCAAAGAAAACTTCGCATATTACCCAATGTAAAGTTAGTAGCCTTCTCCCCTGTGTCTGCCTGTGACACAATCTATCCTCCTTGCCAAGAAATTTGGTAAAATAGATCCAGGTTTTCTGTTATTCCTCTCTTGCTGATTGAAACAGCATGGCTAATCCACTCTTTATTCCAGCCTAAAAGTCCACTTGCTGTCCCAGTGACTGATGACAAACGCTATTAACTAGTTTAGAAATAGCTTTGTATTTTTGTTGCATCTAGCATAATAGCGATAACTTCAACTCTTTACCCATTTGAACTATAATAGAAATTGCTAGTTCCAAACCTGTGGGGGTCCCAGGTCCTAGGGGTTCAGGTGAGCCTGTGAAGACCTTTACTCCACTGTCACTCAGTAGTTTCCTCTTTGAGCCACCCTAATGTGAATAACTACACTCTGTGTGCAACAATGGCTGCAGTTACAGTTTATTGGGACATTTTGATCTGAATAAATATGATCATCATCACCATCATACTGAATGATGATTCCCACCCAATTATGCTACATAAAATTATTATATGGGGTATCCTGTTTATAGGTTACAAAGTTAGAAATCAAGATGAATGCAAATGAATTATTCATTTACTGTGTATTCTGCTGAAGCATCACTTTTATCAGAATATAGTCTGCAGAATCAAATCAATGAAGATGTAGACGATGAAAGAAAGACTATATAATCTTAAAATTAATTATAAGAGTGAAAAGTTACTTGATACACTTTTATCCCCTGAACAAAGTATTAAGGCTTAATTTCACCTCCTTTACACAAAATGTTGTTTCCAAACGGTCCTGTTTATTCAACAAGGTCTGTATATGACGTATTCTAATTCTGACTGGGCTTTTAATCTGATTATTAAGAGATTACAATGAGAAGGATTGTAGATATACAGCAAAACAATCCAGGTTCAAATAAGGCATCTTCATTAAGGCTGTGCAATTCACTGAAAAATACTACGAAAATCTAATTATCATGATAATGTTGTTGTCACAATATTTCCATTAATTGTGCCGCTCTAATCTTCATGACAGAATAAAAAATGAAGTCGTGCATGTGGAAGATCACTAAAGCACAAATCATGGCCAGTCGACACTCGCTCCATTACTTAAGTATATTTCTCCCTTTCTTGTAATTGATAGTTATTGCTCCTCCAGCGTGGTAAAAACGCACTCACATTGGCTTCTGGTGGCAAGGGCAAAATCCAGATCGGCAATCATTACCTATTACCCTACGGAGTAACAACATTAAGCTAAGGGCATGGAGAAATGGAGATTGTGCATCCATTATGCGCACTGGGCTTAATTCCCCCCGGCACAGTTTTTGTAAAAATTGTAAACACATCAATAGAGTAAAGAAGAAAAAATTATTTTCTGCTTTTTAAAAGCGGTTTTCTTGTCCACTTCATAGGAAGAGCAAAAGAAATTCCCGTCACACCGATGCATGAAAATGACCTCTAATGAGTGATTTCTTGGTGAAAAGACACCAGCTGCTTATGGAAGGAACAAGTATCTGACTGTCTTTGTGTTTTAACTGCTCCTCTAATAAAGAAACATACCGACAAAAACTCAGTGTTACTCCATGACTTATACACTAACACCACAATTACTATGACTCCTTTATACAACCAATGGGAATCTTTCCTGAAAATGATTCCCAGACTCAATGTGCTTAATTACCCTTGTTCATACAGTGCCCTATTCAATCTGCATACTCTGAGGACGGTTTGTGAGTGCAGATGGCAGCCCACTCTCAGCCATGAGAACCAAAGCTGTGCTAGAGATAAAGACCGGCTCATCTGACTTCAGGATATGTGACTCCCCAAAACACAAGTTTATCACATTCCCACAGTATCCTTGTTGTTTTGTCTTTCAGTTTTAATACGTTTTTTTTTTTTACCAGATAAGCAGGAGGTCAAAATGTTGCATGCTTGCTCCTCCACAGCCTTGCCACTTGTATCCATTGCATTCTTTCTTTTGATTACCTGCTCTCTCCTGCCTTTGCTTCTCCTGCCCTCGCCAATCTAAGCTCTCGCACAAAGTCACATGCACTTGTCAAAGCTGCATCGTTAGAATTCAACACATTCCTTTGACATGGCAGACTTGGTTCACATGATCACGCTGTTCCTTGACCGCTGACGAGAGGGGCTTGAACAATTCTCCTTTCAGCCCCTATTGACGTGTACACAGTCAAACAATGCAGTCCAGCCAAATGTTTACACAACTGTTAAGTTAATGACACATAGCAAATCTCATGCAAAAAGTTCATATTTAAGATGTCTCTGAGAAAACATGGAATATAAAAAGCAGATTTTCCTTTTTTCACCACTGCTGCAGAACTGCTCGTGCAACTTGTACTAATCAGTAAGTTATTATATGCAACACAGATGTTGAGAGAGCTATTATTCCTGAACCAAAACTTCCCCTTTAATCTCAGCTCAATTGCAAATGTGTTTGTTACACTAAAAACCTGTAACTAAACCTGCTGATCATAAAAGGCTAGTGTTGGAAATTCCCTTTGCAACTTCACACAATGTTAGGCAGAACTGCACCAGGACATCACACCACAGAAGAATAATATTTACAGACCGTTACATTTTATACATATTATGAATTTTCCTCTTCATATTTTCTCTTGCATTTACCAGCATTACTGGGTTGCCTTTATTCCAAACCAAAAGAAAGTGAATTTGGTTTCTTATAGTAATTCCAAATTGTAATTTAAAGTCTAGTCATACAAATTACCGACCTTGAGCTCTGCTTGGACTTCAAACAGTTAGTAGTTGGTTATCCAAATGCCATGGGCTCATAGATGAGACAAAGATGGCCAAGGTATTCCACAGGTTTCACAGGTTTACACCCGCAACATGCCTTAAAAGAAGAGCAGTATGCCAGGGAAAGTTCAGAGAAATGCCAAGAAAGTAGGTGGACAGGAGGGAGGAGGTCCTCCAGACACCCAGCTCCCAATCAGGCTGAAAACGAATGCTCTCTGAGAGCAGGGGTCTCTGCTGCATCTGTGTGTGTGCGTGTACATGTGTGCGAGTTTAACCATGTCCTCTGGCTTGAGGCCAGGCCAAAGATATCAGGCAGCACCATAGTAACTCTAATGCAATCAGGGATGGTGGCCACAACGGGACCAGTGGTGAATAGCAAAGAGTCATCCATCTTTCTCTGTCCATTTCTGTTTCTTCTGAGGATTCCTACTATGTTTGAAAGCCTAATAAAAACACAAATAAGGCCTAATGGCAATTACACACAGACAGCATCTATTTTATTGCCTGTCTGAGTCACAGTAACTTGGGAAATTACACAGGTCTGTAGCAATATTTCGCATCTAGTCTCCAGGCTGACACCCCAACACCCCCCTGTCTAACTCGGTCTGTCCTCAGGCCGGGACAAACATGCCCACATATTGGTGCGCACGGAGCAAGAGAAGACAGGCAAAAACTACCATGACAGCAATGAGCTATATTAAGGGGTTGCAGACACAGCGGCTCGGGTCAGATCACACAGCACCACATAACTAGAGTGCCAGCTGCATCTGTCTGCGTGTGTGTGTGTGTGTGTGTGTGTGTGTGTGTGTGTGTGTGTGTGTGTGTGTGTGTGTGTGTGTGTGTGTGTGTGTGTGTGTGTGTGTTTGTGTGTTTGTGTGTGTGTGAAATGACAGGTGAGTTAAATGTGAAGAGAGTCACACACATTTCTACCTTCAAAAGCTGGCCTCAAACCTGATCACTCTAATCATCCAACATTTTCAATCACTAAACTTCTCCAAGGGCTCAAATTAGGCAGAGGATTACAACAAATGTTTCCCTGGGAAAATCTCTTAAAAACTAGACTGGAGAATCTGCAACAGACAACACATGTTCAATAATCTGTACGACCTGCTGGGAATTATTTGGTACCCTGAAATAGCAGATGCCAATGCAACTGCAATTTCATTCTTAGGCACACAACTAGTCTTGAAACATTGGAATTTTTCATTGTAATATCTCTGACATGAGTACAAATTTTCCCATCTAAAAAGTAGAATACCCCACAAAGAGGAAGTGTTTTAAAGGCCTAGGTCACAAGACATCTGGCAGCAATGGCTTCTCTTTGTCAGACTAACTTGATCATAAACATCACATTAGCTGATATTCTTTCCATGACTTGGTAGAAGCCCTGAGGCAAGGTTATACTGATAACATCAAGTAAAGATGTAACTTGTGACGTCAAGTGTCAGTGCCGATTTAAAAATGTTAACAGTCCAATAGGGCTTAACACATGTACACAAGACGGGACCAACAACATTCGATACTCAGATTTACAACTAGCTATCGCTTGAATACAGAAGAAAACACAACACGTCAAAACTAGATTACCAATTATTTTGATAATGAATTAATTGCTGAAGTATTAATTATAATTAAGTCTTTTTAAGCAAAATGCAAAAGATTTATTGGCTACAGCTTCCGTTTTGGTTAAAAATGTGAATATTTCATATCATGTTCCATATATATGATAATAAACTGAATATCGTTTGGTTTTGAACTAAGATCTGAAAAGGTAAGATAAACCTTTATTTATGGATGGATTCATTGAGAATATAATCAGATTTCAGGGTTTTGGAATACCTCAAACCCGTTGAACATGAAGATGAAAATAGGTCTCTTTTATTATACTCAGCTATCCAGATAGTAACCCTGCTTCATTAGACAGCCTATAATTTTAATTATGATTTTTTTTTTAAAAAAAGGATTATTAAATGCAGCATGGTCAACAGATGAAATTTTTATGCATCTGATATCTTCTTTTAAACTAGCAGAGGGAGTGGTTGCATAAAAGTACAAACAGATCAACCTCCAAGCAAAGCTATGAGAGCTAATTTCATCAAGCAGGTGTGTGAAATCATCTGTGACCGTACCCGTACCCTGGGGACACTGAAGAGGTAGTAGTGCTTTCTATGTGCAATAAGTTTAGAGGGCCTCCTGTTGGTGAGAACCAGGCTTTTGTCCACTGGTCACCCAGCTCAGTTCTCATGAGTTATTGCCCATCAAGCACCACATGCACACTTCGGCTGTGTCTTTTGTGCTTAGGAACGCTCCTAACTGAGTGAAATAAGCCGGAAGTATTTCAGATACAGCCAGGATAAGAGCCGTTTGAATTCTCAATATGCAAAGGAAAGGCACTTTGTTTAATTTCTTAGCCCCTTTAGCATTGGACACACTGGACCATCCTTTACCAAAGAAAAGGAGTAAATGTCATCCCACAATTCCTTGTGCCAGAAACACTGTGACACAATCCAAAACTTATGTACATCCAAATCCATAAATATTTCTTCTCTCTCAAACCCTCTTAAGTTAAGAGTAACCTTAAGAACAAGCATATTAAATTTCTAGTCAACATCATATCTCATCATAACAAAATACTATATACATAAATGCTGATAAATGCTGACTCATTTTCAACAACATCCATTTTGTTCCTAGAGAATATACCTTTTGTATAAACTGAAAACATCCTTTCTTAGGAGGTGTGATCCAGTTTTGAAAAGGAAACCTTACTTGTCTTGCATGTTGTGTAAATAAGGTTTGTTTAAAAAAAAAAGCCTTGTGTAAGTGCAGTCGGATTCTCTTAGCACCGCAGTTTTCTCTTCCTGAGTCTTCGTTGATTTCTCTTTCACATCACCTTCTCAAAGTGTTTAGGAAAAGACATAAGAGATGACTTTTTGATTATTCACAGCCCTCAGCTCCTGCTCAACAGGTGTCTGCAGACGTCTACGGTTGTTGCAGCTACAGTGATAATAAAGCTTACTCACGTTATGTTACCTATGGACTTTTAAAGAGTACGCATCATGAGGGCTTTCAAAGAATACAATTATTCACTGAGTCATTGATCACAAGTGAGTCATAGTGACATCTTTTGTGTCAGAGTATGTAACACCTAGAGAAACACAGCATGGTATACAGCCTGCAAAATCAGGTTCACCATCACATTGGTTATCATCCTCCTTTATTAAGAGAACAATTAGCTATTGGAGTTGATGAAAATGGGGTAAGTTGAAAATAAAAAAGACAAGATAAAAGTAGAGAATACAAACATAAAAATAACAATATAGAGGCAGAGAGGATAGATAAAGAATAAGAGGGAGAGAATATAGGACCCCTCCTCCTTTCTCTTAACCCGCCATCTGGTAGCCATCAGCGCCTCACACAGGAAGGGGCGGCCATGCCTTGCTGGGGCGCCAGGGAGCGGCTCCTCTTCCCTCCCGGTGCTGCAGAAACAACAATCGGCCAGTGCAGATGCATTGCATTGCACTGCATTGCATTGCAGTGTAGTGCAGTGCAGTCCAGCCCATCCTAGCCTAAGCTGAACGTCCAGCAGCAGCCCAGGACTAGGCGCTCACACCCCAGCAGACCAGCAAAGAGGAGCACAGAGCAACCTCACATTCCTGCTGTCTGTGCCTGCCAAGAAGCACTGGGAACGGAAAGAAAGAGGGAGAGAACAGAGAGCTGCTCTCACTGGAGGCTGCCTAATGGTGTTGCTTAGAGAAGCACTCCAGTCTTTCTCATCCCGTTTGAATTCTCTTCACTCTCCTCAACAATGATGACAAATTTATTGATTACCATTGTGGTATATCCCAGCCTGCACGTCACTGCATACATATTTATAGTCTTACACCATTAGTCTTGAAGCAGTGTCCTTGCGTTGCAAAAATTCAGGGAATGCACATTATCATAAATTTGGCCCTACTTCTGTTTGTCCTTTTTTTCTTCACACACACACACACACACACACACACACACACACACACACACACACACACACACACACACACACACACACACACACACACACACACACACACACACACACACACACACACACACACACACACACACACACACACACACACACACACACACACAAATCTGATGAGAACAGGGACCCTTACAGTCTTTTGGTCTGGTTAGTGTAGACCATCTTTGGCCATCTGTGTTCCCCTACTAGCCCTGTTCTATGTCGAGAACAAACTACAACTACACTCTGGAAATAGAAGGCAGCCTTATGACACACTATTTTTACTGCCTGGTGTCATTAGCTGAACAGTTGAAACGTGAGAAACAATGCAAAGCAAGTATGAGAGACTTTTGCCTTCAAATTGAATCTATGTTACATCAGTGAATATGAGAATCGTTCTGATCCATGCGAAGAACTGGAAATGCACATGATGACGTGTACAATTAGCCTTGGCAAATAGTTGAGAGGTTTCTGTCATCTGCATTTAATAATAGCTGCACTTGAAACTGTTCGACTTGGCACAGTGACAAATAGCACAATAAGATCATTTTACGACTCAGCAGAATCATATTCCAGCAGAAAACACAACTCACAATCTGTTCCCAAGTCTCAAACAGGAAAACCAAGCCTGCATGAGAACCAGTTCTCCAGTCACTCTGTGAGCTGCTGGTGGACTTGGCACATAGGACGGTAAACAGCTGCACCAGGCAAAAAGAGACACATCTGTTTACAAAATGCTCCATGTCAGCCTTGACCTACCAATTAAATCCGACAATCTCAGTGCGCCACTAAGGCAACACAACAAGGTTTAAAGAAGGATACAATAACATAATTCAAAGCTGTTTGGGGGCAATGAGAATAAATTGTATGCAGTGCCAGCATAACCTGATCAAGATTTAGTCATCAGAAATGATAGCACACTATTTAAAAAGGTCCAGTATGTAACATTCAGGAGATTCTATTGGCAGAATTTGTACAAATCATTCATAGGTATGTTTTCATTAGCGCATAAATCACCTGAAAATAAGAGTCGTATTTTCGTTGCCTCAGAATGAGCAATTTTTATCTACAGAGGGAGCAGGTCCTCTTCCACGGAGGCCGCCACGTTGATCCGCCCAGAACTCACAAACCAAACACTGGCTCTAGATAGGGCCGTTCATGTTTTTCAAGGCCACCGTAGTTTCTCATACACGCTTAGAGGGGGCAGTTCAGGTGAGTTTGTTGCAATCTGCAACTACATCGCTAGATGCCACTAAAGGCTGATACTTTGAGCCTGCAGCCTAGCCTGCGCTGGTGCGTCTGTGTTGCAAATAATGCTAGTTGGTGGTGGGATTTTTATGACACTGTGTTGAGATCCTTTGCGTACTTTATGGGAACTGAAACTGAAACGCTCCCTCGTCTCTCTCCTCAATCTGTCTTGGGTTTTCCTTGTTAACATTTTTCTCCTGCCACCAGTGAAATGAAAGGACGAGGGGACAGACAATATTGTGTCATGCTCATATCTTGTATTGTACTTTATACAAACACACTAAATTGTATTGTGACCTTTGGGTTAATTCCACTGTTTTAAACTTTACACTATAGTAAAGCTCTTTATAGAGAAGCCAAACAGATGGCAATCATCTTCAATTTCAATAACAATGGTTTACTGCCCTTTGAAAGGTACTTCCATTGGTCAAGAATCTGCACAGAAGGTTATGCATGCAAGTATCTAGTTTACAAAAGATGATCTACTGTAAAAGAAACAGTGTAAGTGAGCAAAAATTAAGACAAAGGCTGGACATGACTCAAGGTTAGTTTAATCTACCTTTGTGTCTTTTGAACTACCTGTATTGTTCTGATGCAGACAACCAAATCCTGCTGTAGATGATCACATGACAACAGAAACAGCAGGGAGACAAAGACACCACGAGCCAGATACATATAGATTTAAACGATTAAAACTCCGTACCCACAAAGACATTAAGAAATATGTATATGCATTATTTACGCAGGGAAACAATGAGTTAACCAAAATAGATCAATTTGGTTGATTTATTTTTAACTGGACGGCCCATTTGGGTGTTTGGAGTGATGTGTAATTCATGTTTCAAAACTGCTGTCACATAAAGCTATGATGGAGAACACATACATAAAGAAAACTGTGTAATATAGTGATAGGTCTGATGTTCATTAAACATTTCAAATATCATCTCACTTACGGGAGGCTACAACAGACTGCTGAGACATTTACCACGCGTACTGCCAACTTTCAGAGGCCTTTGCTCTTACTGGCCGTTTTGTTTTTGTGGCTGTGTTTTCCTTTGTGATGCAATGACATGATTTCAGGCTTGCTACATATTTACACTCTATAAATATCCAGAAAAAACGGAGACAATGTTCACTTCCATTGTGTTTAGAAACAAAGGCCCAAACACCAGTTCGGGTCATAAAAGAATTCAACAACTGGAGAAAAAAAAATAATAATTTCAATCAAAGCTGATAAAATAATCAATTATCAAAGAATAATGAACCTTTAATATATGTCTGAGTCGAGTCCTTACTGCATAACTTTGAAACCATGCTGGTTACCAACTGGGCTACGATGCAACTGATACGCCCTATGTATGACACAATGACAATAGTCTGGGACAAAAGTGGGGCGGTAAGGATAACTATTGTAGTAGCACAGATATTAATATTTAATGGTTATTTGTTTGTAATGGACATTAAATAATTAATGGCACATGCAAGCCATTTTCAAGCTGTGGCAGATCATACAGCAGTAGTCTTCTCGCTCAAATGGAGAGCTGCGTTGTTGTGGCAGTCGGGACACGGCCCAGTAATTTTTCTTTGTTAGCCTAAGAGGCTAATGCTGCACAAGTACGCCTCTGTTGCATCCCGTTCAGGCTGCTTGTTTGTTTGTTTCTTCAAGCATGTGGGGAGGGGGTTAAACATAAAGTGAGTGCTTGTTCTCTGTTCCACTTGCTAAGCAGATTTAATGAATCCTCTACTTAATCAAAGAGCTGTGCCTTTGTTTTCATATGACCGAGCTGTCACATTCGTTGCAAACATATTTCTCTTTACTTTGCAAATGACGATTGTTTCCAGTCAGCCACAGACAGAAGTAATGGCTTATGGTCACAGTGGTGTATACTGTAAATGCATTTCCCCCCAGCTGAGAGGACTCAAGACCAGCGTGGAGCATGTCCTCAGTCTCCCTTTACAGTCATCAAAGGAGGACCTTCAGGGTTCAATATTTTCCTTCTTCCGGTCTACCCAGCAGCCTTGTGCTGCAGCACTGAGGCCCCGTTAAGGGCTGGACAAAGTGAATAACAAAAATCCTTATCTGTTTCTAATGGGTACATGCCAGTGCACTACATGGCATAAAATGATCCTGATCCATATTCTGTAGCTGAGAGGAAAGAAATGAAAAAAAGGCAAGTCAAATTAGCAATATAATCAAAAATCAATATTACTGTAAATTTAAATATTTACCTCAGTGAGGATAAACTGTATACTATATGATCAACTGAAAGATTATGTTTTGCATATACCTAACTATTCAAAGAGAAGTGGTAGTCCTTATTGTGTTGCACGTATCTTTGTTATAAATTAAGATGGAGAATAAATGTGGGACAAAATGGAAGCGTGTCTGTCCTTATTAACAATGGGTGTTGCAGGACTTAAGCAACAGCTCTTGAAAGGAGCTCAGAAACAGACAGACATTGGCTAAATTGGGTTAGTGGCCCACCCCTAATGTCCATTTCGGTAAGTCTGTGGTTCATATTCCTTTTATTACAGCAGGGTATTGCTGCCACCATGACAAAAGATATTTGCCCATTATAAGATCATTTTTGTGTTTTTATGTTTTATGACATATTGTCTTGCTATTACTGGACATTTTTATAAGAACATTTTCTTGTTACATCATCATATCACTTTATCTTGTTAGGCCTGTATTACAAACTTTTCTCGTTAAAACATGATAAGCCGGTATCTTGTTTAAACAAGAAACTTAGATTTGAAGAGAGATTGTAGCCGACATCGGCTAGGAAAAAAATACAGTGACAAAGTATTTGATGCTTGAGATGAGACACAGTCAAAGTACCATCCACCCATCACTGAATACTACTAGGTATGGAGGCTGTCCCAGAGTGCCAGGGTGGACAGGTCACCAGTCTATAACAGGCCTGACACAGACGGACAGTCACAGCAGGGGTGTGGTGGTAAACACTGAATCTTATTATTTACTGAAGTTTGCTACATACATAGGCATCTATACCTCATAAGGCATATAGCCTCATTAGGTACAGTGTGTGGTCAGGACAGGTAGACAGGTCTTAGAGGTTAGGACACTGTTCTTTGGTGCTGATGAGGATGAGAGAGAGAGAGAGAGAGAGAGAGAGAGAGAGACGTTTAACCGAATACCACATGATATTATTTCACATAATGATATCATGTGGCAATGTATTGTCACAGGCACACTATCTGCGGCCCTCTGCAGAAATTCACAAATTGAAAGGTACGAGAAATGAAAGAGGAAAAGGAGAACCAGATGGAAAATGCAGTGTCAATGAAAAGGAAAACCGCAGAGGATACACTTATGACAAACTCTCGCCGGGAAAAGTCCTACAAAAGCAATTGTGGTTAGATACCTTCATGCTGCCCCTGAATGAGACATTAATGGCCATGAAGTGTTGACTCTTTCTCAGAGAATTCTGACTACAAAAACGAATTAATCCACTTCAAAGGCTGTATTGTAAATACTGCATACATTCTGTTTATTATATGTAAATGATGATTAAATTGTTTATGAGACGAAAGAAAAACAACCCAGAGAAATTACACTAATTCAGTTTTTCCACTGCTTGTATCAGCAGTAAAATGTAAGTATTATTTCTGAGCTGTAAACACTGATTACAGAAAGTTTTAGTAACTCTTTTTCTTGTCTTGATGATAATGGTAATTTACATTAGCAGTGGTGTTAGGTCGTAAAACAAAGTTTAGGAAAATCAGAGATAGCCAAAATCAACTGTTCCATCCATGCTTTGTTTTGGTTGCAGCCTATCAATGACTCAGCAGTATGACGTTGTTCTATTGGTCCACATCATTGTCTAGCATGTGTCAAGCCCATGATGGCTGGGGCTGCTCAGATGCAGGCAGGTCTGCTGAACTGCTTTCACCTTTGAGCTCCACCAATCAGCAGCAGCTCCTCGGGGGCAAACTTTGCCCTGAGTGGTTAAACAGGTAAGCAGGGTCCCCGACTTAAGAGTCTACCGCTGCTCCATCTGGAGATGGGACTAATAAAAGAGCGCTGACGGTGGTAGCGGCATGTTCACACACTACTGTAATGTTTTCTATTCCATTCGTTTATTTTTTCAACTCAGTCACTAAACCAAATGTTTACCTTAACAATGCCGGGTACTCTGATTGTTTCAGAACAAATGAGGTTTTTCTTATGTAATTTTTCCTTGATTATTTGTTTAGTAAGATAAAGACGACTGCACAGAAGCCTGGGTTCTCTTTGATAAACTGTTAAACTGTGAAACGAGATATCTGGTAATGTGAATGGTTTCCTGATTTCTGTATTAACTGATATCATTTTAAACCAGTTTGGTATTTGTGTGTATCTTACTGTAATGTCACCACTTTCTGAGCAGACCCTCAAAAAGGTGATGACAGACAAATCAAGTAGAGCCAAACTTCTGAAGTGGTGATCATGAAACAGATAATACTAGTAGAAAACATAGTAAACTATGGTTTTAGCTGAAGGATGAGGTGAAGACAAAGCTAGTTGAAATGTGACAAAGACTGCTGTTGTTTGTCTTTTAAGTAGTAAGGGGACAACTATAATGATACTGATATTTGACCGTAAAAAAAAAAACTTGTGTGCGATACATCTAATATCCACTCAAATGATGACAGACAAACAAAAACAGAGTCAGGAGGACACAGTGTCGCTGCCAAACAGAACCTTGGCCTCACTGCCTTCTCCTCCCGGACACAGAGGAAGCTGAAGGCTCGTATTCATTTTCTCATAAAGCTCACTGCGTTGTGTTGTGATGTAAAATGTATGTGAAGTGAATACAGTTAACTAAGGCATAGGGTATGTAACTATAATGCCACTGATTTAGTCTATGTACCAATGACATGAAGACAACTGACTGAACCATAAGATTTTACTATGGCTGATATATTTAGAGCAATAATCACAAGCTAACTTTGCCAACAGATCCTATTGTATGATTGCCACGCAACACAACACACATTTACACACAACTTTGTATGTATACAACCTCAGATATTTAAGGGTTCAACCGTACAATAGCTTTATTAATTGACTAGGCAAGGAAGAATTAAAATTAATAATATTGGTATTGAAGCCCAGATATGGTACTGGTCCTGATATCAACATTTCCAAACAATACTTTGCCCTTACACTACCATTGTAGCATATCCTACTACACTAAGGGCTGTGGGTCGCTAGCAGTGTAGCTAAAAAGTAAGCTGACCATTGTGCCAATGACACTAAATGTTGTGTAATCCAGGAAACACAGTTAACTTAGAGCAAGTACTTACTCTTGACAATGTCTTGATATCACTTCTTTTTTTTATAGAACAATAGATCAAATAAAAAAAGGTCACCAGATTATTCAAATACCAAAACAATTCCTAGATTCAGCCACAACATGATGCCACTAATCACTGCCAGCCTATAACCACAGTGCTTCATTACCGGCTGCGTGACTTCTATTGGTGAAAATAATGAACTTCTCTATTTATTTTTGGCATCAACTCAAACAGCTGCTGGCCAGTTCCCAGATAGGTAACAGTTTACCCATTTGTCATCTGCCAAAAAAGGATAGTCAGCACTTCCATGGATTACAAAGCCTCATGTGACAAAGCACAATGACCTTTCACAGGGAGCCAACCACTTTTGTGTACAGAATTTATAGTCTTTTTTTTTTTTTTTTTTTGAATGGTAGCAGCTCATGGGAAACCACTTTTTGAAATTTTGAATGTACATTTTTGTGATTTTACTCATGTCTAGGTACTAAAATGAAAACAAATCAATGTTCACTATATGTCAAATACCAGGCAATAGCTATAGCTATCAATCAAGATCCTCATTTCTAGTCAGAAAGGGGGGAAAACAAAAAAGTGGGATAGTGGTTGTGATGGCTAACCATTAATTTACAATGCAAATATCCAACAAAAAATCAACTAGAACAACTGACCACAGATATTTTCATAACAAAACAACAACTGTAATGTAGTTTGCTGGTCACCTGTAAACTACACTAAATCTTCTTCTGTATAAAACCAGCATCAGAGCAGTTCTCATGGTCCTCATGAGATACTGTGAGATGGCCTTCTGACTAATATACACTACGGTGTTCAGAAAACGGTTATGAAACCGGAGCAGCTAGTTGCTTTATCCCCTTGAGAACAATTAAGTCATCCACCAGCCTGCTGTTAATCTATTGAGAAAGAACAATTTCGGGTGATTGTGGCTAACAATCGTTTTTGGAGATTATTTCAAGTGATGCAGAAGTGAGAACATTCTGAAGAGGGACTATTAAATTCTTAGTACCACATAATGTACATCAGGGTGACCTCTGATAACTAAAAAATGGTTACTTCTTCCTACAAATTGTAAACAAAATGTCATCTCTGGTCCGAGTTATGAAGCTGTGAGTGATTACCACTCGTAAAAGCATACACTAACACAAGAAAAATGCTCACAATAAAAGGTAGTGAACTGGGATTTTGACTGGGGAAAAGCTCTGCTGTCTTTGTGGCTAGATTTTAGTTTTATTGCTTTCAGAAAAAACACTTCATTGGACCTGTGGTTTCTGTGAAAACACCCCTCCTCTCAGGTTGCGGGCCTTGTAATTCAAATATCAATAACGGAGATATCCACTGACCCAGAAGGAAAGCATGAAGACCTGATAGCCAACATGTGCTACTTAAGTTATTTGCTTTTCCAAGAGAATCACACACAAAACAGTGACAATTCACTGCCAGTGTGACAGATTAGATGAAGAAAAATCATCCTTTAACCGTAGGAGTGGTCAGTCAGTGTACGGTTGTAGACATTAATACCGGTAGTCATAGTAGCTCTGACAAACAACTACACTTCATTATGCACATGGGACAACTCTCTAGAAACATTGCAATTTGCAGGAATGGGGTCATCCTTTGATGTAGCCCGCAGTTGTTTTGTAAATCATTTAACCCTTTGGCATGACCATCTACCGCCTTTGACACAGGGAGAACTGACTGTGACTGCACAAGCTTCCCAGGCTAATCAATGTATTGTGTTATTGGTCCAAGTGAATCCTCAGAGGTAATGCTGTGAGACTGGATTGCTGCGTGGTGGTATAAAGAAGCCATTAAAGGAGGCTGTCTGATAATGAAAAGCTCTGACACAAAATAAACAACAACAACAACGTGTCCTGTAGCCGTGCAAAACAATAGCCTCCTGCCTGCTAACTCATAGGTTAAGTCACTTTTACTGCCAGAAAACCGAGCTCAGAGTAATCCCACACCTTTTTTAGGATTCAGAAGAAAAAAAAACTTAATTGTTGAAATGCACACAAGATGAGGCCTACACACGTCTGTCACCGTGCCCAACCGCGCACATGAAGAGTGTCCAAGGGAGGGAAAAAAGCAGGCACATTTTTTTTTTTTTTTTTTGTCTAACATGTTACTTTATTACAACGTAACAAATAGGATATAAAAGTGCACTTACGTAACGTCTCAACTTTTTTTCAGGAGGAGACTTTCTCAGCCACCCTGAGCACATCACATCTCCCCCACTCATATCTGCTCCCTTTTTTCTCTCTTGCTCTCCCCTGGAGTTTATGAGCGGAGAGATTTTGGGCTTCGTTTGTTTTTGGGAGTGTCTTCTCGTACCTGAAGAAAAAACAAATGTTGACACAAAGCTCAAACGGTGGAAGTTGGAAGTACCAAAAAAAAAAAAAAAAAAAAAAAGTTAAAATGTAGTATTTGTGTATTCCTTTTGTTTAGTTTTTTTTTTTTTTTTTTAATAAAAAGAGCGATGAATACCGTCACTCCTTCATCGAAAGTCGACTCACCGACAAGGCAGTTCTCTGAAATGCACAGACCAGATTTTCCACGAGTTGTAGTCAAACAGACGGATATATCCTGAGCTCGGAGTTGATATAAACCTCCGCGGCACCGCCTTTTGTACAAATATCAACGGTGACTTGTGTATTTTGCTCAAACTGGAACGCTGTGGGGGCAAAAAACAGGCGCAGGCAACTGAGAGTCGCTAAGTTTTTTTTGTTGTTATATGTAACGCTTCATGCTAATTCCCGTCAAAGTGGAGCGATTCCCAGTTGGGCGATGTAAATGTCCCACAGTGTACCGGTGCATAGTTGTCGTTTCTGCGCAAATTAAAACAATCTTCACCGTAAACACAGTGGTTCCGCCGAGCTTCCCTACCAGTTTACTCCCGTGGTTCCTTAATTATGATTGACAGGGTGGCTTCGTCTTTCCCTCAACTCACTCTCCTTAAGAACATGGCGGCGTCAAGCTAAAAGGCCTAACGGCGTGAGGCCGGAAGTTTGGTGATCCTAATTTCAAAATAAACGTTTGGCTTGTCCAGAAGGTTTGTTTCAACGGCTATTGTACCAATGTTAACGGCCCAAACGGACAGCGATTTAACGTTAAGTCGTTGTTGATTAATAGTTGGCTGCCCTAACTATCTATGCTCATTTGCTCAATCTTTCAGAGTTCAATACGTCTGTTGATTTGGTAAAATATGCTTTTTTTTTATAATTAGGAACAAATGTATTTTCATTCGTGGATTACAAAATCTTCCTTGAATGTAAATTTCATATTTACGACGCAAAACACGTTCCTTCAACGCGTCCTCCCAGCGGTATGTTCTTCATTGGGAGATTTGTTTTGAAAGGTTACCACCGGATGTTCCACTCTTGTAGCTCCGCTCGCTTTAACAGCAACGTTTAGTTTTGAGGACGAAACGGGGAGGCGGCGGCGTGCAGGGAAAACTGTAGAGCTCCAACCATGGGACATGTAGTTCAAAAATCGTTTATGTACCGTCCCAAACAACAACAAACGACTGTAGGGCGGTTTGATAGATGAAAGATGGTGTAATAACGCTCTATGGACCTCCGGGTGAGGACAATAAGTGGCCTCAAACAGTTGAAGAAAAGACAAAGAAACGAGCCACCTCAGTGTGAACCGAAAGCTCCCAAGAAATGATTGCACTGCTAAACTACACTATCCATAATGCGCGTTTATTCCCTAAAGAAAACTCGCCATTAAAATCATGTATTGTTTGATTTGAACTTATTGACCCATCCTTAGTTACATGTAGATAGGTTTTTGTCATTTATTTTAATTGAACTGTATACAGTAGCGTTTTAAAGGCAGCTTGTCCAACACTAAAGTGTTAAGAAAAAGGTTTGTAAATCTAATATTGATCTGGTTTACCATATCTGATCAATATATTGGACTCACTGGCAAAGCAGTGTTTGCCGTGGACTTAGATTGGTATCTGAGGAATCTTATTGGAATGCTATTGTAATGGTAAACACTTCCCCCAAAGGATGTTCCCTGTTAGTCTGTGATTAATGACTTTGCCATTGTACAGGCACATTACCTCTTTCAACATCCCTCTGTATGGATGAAGAAATAGGGAGCAATTAGAAGCTGTATATACAAAACACCATTCCAGTTAATTACTTATTTTCATGATATCATATTTAGCACAAGAGCCACTGCAGTTGTTTTAAAAGTCAAATAGCTTGTGTTGTACCCACATTAGATGAACAGACATATATAACTATATATATATAACTATACAAAGCTAAAGCTCATGTAAATACTATAAAGTCCAAATATGACATTACATTTAATGAGTAGATATAATATCAAACCATTCCCAGGAGTTAACATTTCAATAAATCTGAGGAGAAAAGAGTAATGGTTTGGTTGATTAATAATTGAGAATAATTGATTTTTTTCGCAAATGCCCTTTGAAAGCTTTAGTGCTACTGCGATGTTTTTACCATATCAATTGCTAATTAGTAATAAATGGCACCTGTGCAAACAATTCTGCTATTGCTACATTACAACTAATCATTTGTCCAGTGTCTGTGGGTACAATATGTGACTGCATGTGATTTCCCAGTTCCTTTTTTTTTAGCTATATTAGTACTTACTTCCATTTGTACAAAAATATTTTGCAATCAAAGCAAAAAAAAACAAAAAATGAGATGATGCTTGTTTTGATGAATTATGCAACAACATACAGTTCTGCATTTTTTATTAATCAACAAAGTCACTTACATACTGAAAATGCATGTTTCTGAGTGGAATTCTTGAGGTCTGCAGCTATCAATAATCAATAATATACTGAATTTAACATTATCTCAGTTTGAAGCATTTAACTGATTAGACGTTTTTTGTATTTATTTGCAGCTTTAATACCATTTTGCCACATTTAGATCGAGCTACCTGGCAATGCCGATGACAGGGTCTGTATATACTGCAAGAAGAGTATAAATTATTTATAGTAGGAGATCCATTCAAGTGGAGATGTAGTACTAGAGATGGCTCCTAGTGGTCAATATATTCTCTGTAGTGGAGAAGTGGAATTATGGAAATGTGACAAGTAAGGTGACGCAGACATTGAGGTACGCTTGAGCATAAAAACACACTCATAACCTTAGCTGTTTGGCTCATTTCCACACAAAAAAAAATGATTTAAGGTTTCCAGAAACCATCTGCTGCTTTGTCTTGCCATCGCTCAATTGAGTATTTATTAATAGTCAGTTCATTTTCATACTTTCTTTTTTTTTTTTTTAACATTTGTATCACCACGTGTCAACCATTACATTTATAGTTTAGTCCCCAACATCTGCCCACCTCTTTGCCAACATACCACTTTAAATAAATTTACCTTAAATAACCTGCCTGGTTAAGTTAGACAATACAACAAATACTGTTTTTTCTTACTGTAGGGAAAGGTGAAGCCATTATGAATATTAACACAGTACAGCTGAGGTGTATATCCTGACAAATTCCTCTTCGAAAATCTGCATTAAATATCAAAAGGCACATAAAATCAGCATCAACACAAAAGTCTCCCTGAATGATCAGATCAGAGGAATACATTAAAATATGCCTTCAAACAGTTAAATGTCGTCAAATATGTTAAAAGAAGCAGTCTGCTATTCTCTGTAGATCACACTACCTATTAGTGGGAGAAGAGCATTAAATATTCATATTGAAAATGCCTTTATCTTGAAAATTTTCCTTATTCTGTATAGTATTCAATTTTCCACATATAGTTTTGTATTCCATGATTATTCAGAATGATATTTTTAAGTCATATGTACATTTATTGCATGGGATATGAAACCTATAAAACACCAAAGCACACATCAAAAAAGATTCAAATATCTTGAAAATCAAACTCCACAGCTTGTGAAGAATAGACGCATGCAAATCAGAAAAGTAAACAAAAGGTTGTGAGCTGTGTGTTCAGACCTATGACAAATCAAAAAAGTCTTTTTATCTTACAGCTGAATTCTTTCTTCTGTACTGTGCACTGCACATGCATGTATTTGCATATGTTTATGTGTATGTGTGTGCGTGTGAGGTATTATAAACACTCCGCCAAGCCAGATGATATAAACAAGTTATTTTACATATTTATCACGTAAGTAACGTTTTATTAGGAGACCAATGGTTATTTAATATATTTCTATAAAATCAAATTATTTGTAGCCGTATTTCTTTCATTTCGTAGGACAGAACAAATTCGCACCAATAAGTATTATGAACCTCACATTTTGAAATTTGGAGGATGAATAAAAGATTACAATGTTGAGATCAAATAAATGTATCTAAATAAAATAGAAAATATTAAATGACAGTGGTATAAAGACTAAACTAAAGTATAAGACTTGGAGATCAGAATCAGCAGAGATGCTCTGTGTATGTGCTCTGTGTGTGTGTGTGTGTGTGTGTTTTTTAGATCATTTCAGTGCTCTTTTTATGAGGTTGTATGCACATCTATGGTATGACAGTTCAGGACTCCCTTAGTGCTAGTTTCCTGCAGCATTTTTTCTTTTTCTTTCAGAAGACCAGTCTACTAATGGTATTGAAGCCCCCTCCCCCTCCTCCTCCTCCTCCACCAGATGGGCCACAGCTCCCTGGTGGGTTATTGTCATCTGAACCGTTGGGCCTGAATGAGCACGAGGACGAAGGGGCCTGGAGAGCCTGGGTCCGAGCATTGAGCTCCTGTTCCTGTTGACAGCATGGATGGAAGAGAGACGTCTCCAAGTTAGACCATTTTAAAATGTAAACTACAATATATACTTAACCTACCGGCATGCTGTGCGAGAGAGTTCATTTAGCATTGGTGTAGCTTTATGTGACTTACAGTGCATCAGTGTTGTCACTTAAACATTAATACAGCACCCTCTAGAGGTGATTTACTTCAGTCACTTACACAAGCGCGCTGGAAAGTCAACGCAACACGGCACAGTTCAATGACTCGTGAAATTACACCTCACGTCTTTGAGCAGGACAGCTCAGGTTTGGCTTCAAGTTCAGTTGGAAAAAAGAAAAGCTATACTCTGCAGGCCCTTAGTTATCTGTAAAAGTACAGTCTGTTTTTCCTCAGCTTCTTTCCACCTGAGAGAATCTTGTACAGTCCTCGACTTTCAT
Source organism: Dicentrarchus labrax (assembly GCF_905237075.1). Taxonomy (NCBI): domain Eukaryota; kingdom Metazoa; phylum Chordata; class Actinopteri; family Moronidae; genus Dicentrarchus; species Dicentrarchus labrax. Next base: position 27,303,990 of record NW_026136721.1, read on the forward strand.
AATAACCTTACACTTAAGAGGGGTTAGTGGTAATGATGTTATACGTCAAATGCGTGTAAACCATAAAAATAAGCACAGTATTTCAGCCAAAATATCCGCCGAACCTCTTAGCAGCCAATTAAAAAACTTGCTCTAATGCTAATCACTTCCCACTTGGCTTGCATTTATTGCTATACTTTATAGGGAATGATTTGAATAGGTAACATAACACCTGTATGTGGGAGAAGTATGTTTTTTGTTCACCCCCACATACCTGTAAATACAGCTTGTTGTCCTTGATAATAGCATCCAGTAGTTCTTTCTGCAGGGGAGGCTCGGCACTCAATCTCATTCCATTTGCCATCAGCCCCCCATTTATGCTCTGCCCCGGTAGCTCCTGTTTCCTGTACATGAGCACATAAGCTGTGTCCTTGGGGAAGCGATTAGTAATGTTTTGCACTGACCGGAAGGATGAGAATGTCACTCTGCTATCGTTGAACAGCAGCCAATCCCTTGCCTCCTGGCCACTATTAGGTTGTGTTTCTCCTTGTTCAGGTGGAATTGAGAGAGCTGAGCAAGTGGAGAGGCTACACTCGGCCTGGCCATTTCCCAAATCCTCCTCGAGGGCAAAGTGATTGGCTGGATGCTGTGTTCCATCTGCTCCGCTGATGTTATGGCCATAAGAGTAGTAGTGGCCACTTTCGGACGATATGCCAGAATGCATCACCACTGAGCTGAGGACATAGGGCACTGACTGGACTGACATCTCTCCTCCTCGATTGATCTGCTCTGCTCTTTCTATCCTCTCCTTCTCCTCTTCCTCCTCGTCTTTTTGAGATGGTTTGAGCTTCTTGGCCAGATTCTCACTGCTCTCAGGGGAATCCACTTGCAGAGGAGAAGAGGTAGAAGAGGAACATTGTGTAGGAATTGAAGGGCCATGTACAGGAAGTCTCATGAGCGGCGGGATTGTGACATTGTCCAGAATCTTCCTCCGGACATGGGATTTGGCATCATATGAGAATCGCAGCAGGGTGAGGATTAAGTATTCAGGTGCCGACACCACTTTCATGGTCCTCTCTGCCCGCTGGAGAGAGCTACACTTCTCACAAAAATAGGCATTCTCTTCATCCAGGATCTCTGGAGCCAGAAAATAGTTCACCAGGTCAGGCACAGAGAGAGGGGGCTCATTTGTCGCTGGCACAAAATGGGCATTGCTTGCTGGGGCTTTGGCTGAGCCTGCCTCGGGGATTTCACTGCCACCATTGACAGATCCCTGACAGAGGACCTTGGGTTCCTCTGAGGGCCCCTCAGGTTGAGGGCTGCCCTGGGAGGTGGCAGAAGGACAGAAGGCCAAAGAGAGGTCTGAGAAAGGCTCCTCTTTCTCAGAGATACAGTTACACTGCAAACAGCGAATACCTGTGATCAGATTCCCACCAAACATCGTTTCTATCAAAGTCCTCCCGTCATTCCCAGGTTTGGTTTCTGCTGGAGTCAAAGATGACTCTTGTCCCTCCGCTGGAGAAGTCTGACCTGTTGGGTCTTTGCTGTTTGTGTCAACAGGGGAGGACACCTTTGGCTTAGCTGATTCCAGGACCTGAATTGTTTTCTCCTCTTCATGTAACCTTTAGATCAGGAATCAGGGATATTCAACATTAGAGAGAAAATACAAACAAGTATTGATTATATTTTGTGCCATTGCGGTGATGGTGTACCACATATATTCTTCCAAACACAAAACCCACAGTCACCTCCTTTAGTTCTAGAGAAAGTACAGTTTATATCAGTAAGACCCAGTCACACACACACTCAACACTCACAATGCTTTTTTTGTACTGTGTTCTTAATAGCTAAGGCTTTTGTATTAACATGTTTCATTCAGTGACACACAAATAAAGCGCTAATGTTGTATAATTTTGCCTGATTTCATTTGGCAAAGGCAGCAAGGGGCCAATAGAGGAAAAGCAGAAAAGCTATTTTGTATTTGACATTTGAAACACCAACTCGACACGACCCTCATACTATTCATCTGATCTCCATGGAGTGTGAGCGTACCTGTCTAGAAGAAATCTGAGGTACTCAGAACAGTCCTGCTGAGAGCCGACATTGAACCAGGGAGGCCGAGATGCTTCCAAGAAGTTTCTGGGAGCATATGCTGCCCTCTGCAGGAAACAGACAGGCACCACACACACGCGCACACACACACACACAGTCGACGTGTCATCAATTGTTGTTGTCATCATTAATTATATTCTGTAACATCTATTACACAGGACAACACTAACCTGAGTGTGTGCAAGGAAAGCAAACAGCAGCTGAAGCTTTTTCATGAGTGTGTTGGAACCATTTAGATGTAATGATAAAACATGCCGCCTGAAACTGAGAAAAAACAAAGTTACACTCAGACTGTCCATATTCATGCCTTTCAGAGTGTATGTGTGGTTTCTGCATACACAACTCACTCTGTGGCCATGAAGAGGGTCTGGATGATGCTGTTCATGTAGCAGGTGTTCCCCAGGTTAACCAGGCCAGTCTTGCCCGTCTCAGACTTCCCAGCTTGCCTCAGAGGACCGGAGGCAAATGAGTTGGACTGGGAAGTCCAGGCACTTTGATTCAACACCAACTTGATCTTCTCTTCTCCGGGTCTGGGGAGATCCTGAGAGGACACATTGAAATGATTAGATACAGAACACTCAAGAAGTCTACAAGTAAGTCTTAAAGCTGTAGATTGAACGGTGGTCTCCTTCTCTTTTACCTTGATGGCGTCTAGTATGTGGTCATAGAGGTCAGGGAAGCCGGAGTACTGGTACATCATGCAGTGTATGAGCTCAGTGAACTGCAGCAAGAAAGCTTTACTGGTGGAGAGACCATCTGCCCTCAGAGACTGGACTAGATGCACCACATGTGGAACAACCTGGGACAATGAGGGATGAAGATGAGAGAGAAATGTTGAAGACACTGTGGTGCGGCAAACCTTGGAAGGTCCTGCTAATATTAATCATACAAATCCACAACGCGGTCAGCCAGAGGGTAGTTGCAAATCAGGAACCCCACAGAGGGTTCGGTCTCATTTAGTGAGTATTTTTGAGACTATTCATGTTTTGAGATACTAATGAAATTGGCCAACTCAAGGGCCATTGCTCGGCATTTAAGTGCTTCACACATCATTAGCGGGAGAGCGGTGCCGAGCCTGAGGTTCTGGGAAAAGAAGTCTATGCAGCTTTGAAGTAATTTAAGCCACAAGAGGAAAAAAATGAGAAAAACCAATAAAGTGGCCATATGAGAGGGAAATGGGCTGTGAGGAGACAGGAGATCCCTTACCAAATGGAAGGCCTCAGGAGAGTGCTGGAAACTCAGCAGCATGTGGGAGAGCACAGCGAGCGCCCCCTGCCGCACAATGGGGTACCACAAGCGACTGAATACCTACAGGGGTAAAAAAATAAATCTTTATGTTATGAATACATTCACAGTATATTAACTGGGGAATTGGTTCAATAATTCAAGTGAGTCATTTTTTACCAGCCCTAGGCAAAACATTTTTCAGAAAAATTTCTGCAGTCTAGCGTAATTATTACCACAGTTTTACACCTGTGTAGCTTTAAAGGATGCACACAAATTCCGTCTAGCTTCTTCCTGAGGTCCATAATAAATCAAAATAAGGAGTTCTTACTACAAACCAGTTCAATTTTAAGCAGAGTGACGTCAATGAGGATAGTGAACTTCTGAACTGCAGCTAGTCCTTTGAGCAGAGCAATGACCCAGGTATCAACATGTTGAGCCAGAGGCCAAGAAAGCCAGTCGATCATCCTAGAACAGAGAGAATAAGATTTTATACGGTTTAAATAATGTGCAATAATGTGTTGTAACATTATGGTAACATACATGTGGAGAAAAATAATAATAATTTGTATACATCAAAATTTATTCATAATAACATATATTGCAAAAGCCATTTATTTTGGATGACTAGATGTGTGAGGTTACCTGCAGAGCGCTTTAGTCATGTTTGCGTCTTTGACATTGTGGTCTGTGGTGACACTCTTGATGAGCACTGTGATCATCTGGACGGGGATGTGCTGGACTAGGCTGGCCAGAGCAATGGATGGGTCGAAGGCGGGGTCTGCAAAAAATAAATAGAGTAGAAATGGTGCATACCTGTAAATACACCCCCCACCTTTTCCATTTGTATCAATAGTAAGTCGGGTAAAATTGGGCATTTCAAGTTAAATTTTACGGTTGTGAAAATTTGGAGCCCCTTGTGTGATATCATGCAGTGCAACACCAACACAAAGTAAGGCCTCAAATATTAGACAGCGGTGTTTAAAACATTCAATATTTTGCAGTGCTGTTTGGTTACATTATGTTTTAAGTTGTTCCTGTTGTTTTTCTCAGCCTCCCAGCCGTTGAAAGTTGTTTAACTTGGGATGTCAGTCCCCAATCCAAGTTCTTTAATATTGACTATCTGCTGATATTAAGTGGAGGAGAATATTTATTTGTTCTTACATAATATATCTGCAACAGAGCACACTTACACTAAAGTAAGCCTACCTCATAATTAATAAACATATCTACATTGCTTTGACAGCTGAACATTAACAAAATCCTATCTTGCATCACAGCTTTCCTTTGATGGGTTCCTGTAATATTTTGTTATAGTGTCTTAAAGTGAAGAGTGTGGATTTGACAGCATCTTCCCTGGCACGAACAAAATACTCAAGATCAACAGCACACTTCACCTGAAGAAAGTCATTGAAATAGGAGCACAGTGACCTTTAAACCCAAGGTGGCTCTGCTCGCATCCATGCTGTGAGTGTGGCTATTCAATTGAAACTGCTGCCTGCTGTTTGTTTATTTTGTGCTGCTCCATAGTTCAGTCACTTGTAACACAGCACAGTAAGCTGAGGACAATCCTAACATTTACCATCAACAAGAAAACTGCAGCTTTGACTTCAGCTGAAATATTCTGAACTCAACTAAAATCCTCACAGAAAAATACATTTTCAATATTTGCCCTTGGGGAAATTGTACTCCTTGAATCAGTGGATTTAGAAAGGTAAGGGCTCCATGCAATGACAAGTGTGAAATGAAGCTATTAGCTCTTAAATGAAAATAATCAGTGCACCAATAATGCTGAACATAGCTGGATGAACATTCACCTATACAAAAGGAGAAAACTAAGCCAAGGGATCAAAGTCAGCTATTGGCGGGGGCCTGAAAAACCAAAATGAAACAAGGTAACTGTTCCCAGGTGCTCAATCATGCGCTAAAACGCTGGTATTAATGCCAAGATTTATAGAGGGAAGGGTATAATGTCATGGTTTCATGCTGCCAAATGCAATACTCTTTTCTTCGTTACATCTATAAATCTATGAATGAGATCCAAATGTGTTGGTATTTTAAACTTCTTTAGAACATCTTTAACTATTCCATTACACTACAGACAAATGGCAGTTCTTGCTCAAATATGAATTAAGGTCTGCTTAACTGTAATCTCATATATCATACCCATTTTGGAAGGAAGGAAGGAAGGAAGGAACCCACCTGTGGAAGAGATAATGGCAAAGACTTCCTGCAGTGAGGGAAGCAGTGTGGCAGGGTCAGCCTTCCAGATGTTTTGCAGCAGTGTGCTAACCTTAGTCACCTGACTTATATACTCTCCCAGCTCCCGCTCTTGGCTGGCAAAGCAGTGGAAGTAACTGATGGTCCTCACCAGCTGCTGGCAGAACAAAACGCCCGACTTATCTCTCGGGATGCACTGCACAAAGTCTGACAGCAAAGTGTTCAGGCGGGCACAGAGAGCAGGCTCCGGACGTTCACACACCATCCTTAAAACCTCCACCTGGATCACGCCAAAGATCTCCAGCACCGAGGGGCAGCTGATGAGCAGCCGCAGGCAGCAGTGAATGTAGTCTATAATGGCTGGGTCTTTGCGGTCCAGCTGGTCGTAGCCCTGCTGAAGAAGACTGAGGACAAAGTCTTTGCTGAAGAAACGCTCAAACTCTGGGCGGTGGTAACGTGCGTAGGCATCCAAAACCTGGAGGCCAATCTGCCTCTGAAAGGCATCTTCACCAAGCAAGATGAAGCGGGTGGTGAGAGTAAATAACGACTGACACTGTTCCTCAGTCACCTCTTTCTCTGCTGCTTCCACTACCTTCTTCACAATGGCTCGCTTCACTGGAACGGAGTGATCGGAGCTCACAAGGCCCTCCAAAATCTTGTCCATAATGGCGGTCTGTAGGAAAGAATTCAACTTATTAAAAAGGTCACATAATTCCTGCAGTCACACTTGATGGTAAAATAAATGTGGGGGACATATCTATGTTGTTATTATTAACTCCTGTGCTTTTAGTACAGTGACAAGTCAAAATGTCCGTGAAAAAAGGCTATTGGTGCTCTTTTCTACCCCAACCATCAGAGCCCACACATTGTTTGCATTCATTGAGCGCACAGACTGTCAGCATTCAAAAGGTAGACCGTGTGTACTCGGCTACAATGTGCTGCAACTGGAATGCAGAACTCGTAGAATTTACTGTGATGTGACTATTGAGGGCGAAAAGGGAGGTTTACACCCTCTGACAATTGGACAGTTGGGTGATGCTTGGCACCATGATAAAACACAACAAATGTCAAATACTGAATTTCAATAAAGACCTAATTAGAGACTGATAGACCTTTTCATGATTTTTATATTTTTGTAAAATATTTAAAGCAATTTGATCCAACCCACAACACAAATAAAAAAACAATTTATAATTATATAAATAGAAAAAAGCAGCAAATTCTTACATTTGAAAAGCCAGAACAAGTACATTTTGAATATTTTACTTAACTCAGACAGTTAATGACTTGACAGATTATTGCTGATTCATTTTCTATTGATTAGTCATCTTGACTAATCTTTTCTGTCCCAATTTCAATATATGAATGGAAAAACTGCAAAGCCAGATAGCTTATTACACAGTCATATTTTTTCTATAGATTGATCCTCACTGAAACCAAGTAAACTATATATACTCTTCTATATTTTGTAAATAAATTGATTGTTTTGGTTATTTTTTTGTAACAGGTTTTTTAAATATGAAACCGTTTGCAAATATATGTTGATATTTGTTTGTTTAAAAGTAGTATAAGATGGCATCTTCTTCAAAACATTCATAAAGGTACAACTTTAGCTAAAATAATGAGGTAATTAATTATATATTGTTCATTGCTTGTCAATTTAGGATGGGTTAATATTAGTAGCAAATTATGTTCTTTAAGCAAAATGTTCCAAAGTATATTTTAAGATCCAACTGGAAATCAACAAAGAAGGCTGCCACATGTATACAGTGAGTAAACAAATGATCTAATGTTTCAACCATATTATTACAGCAAGAGCATTTGCATTATATTTAGAAATCATGTAACTTAGTGTCTGGGATAATAAATATGTATGACATTGAATAACAGTTCTTTGATTTTGTTAGACAACAAATATCAGCAGGGAAGAGTAAATACAGCATCCATGTTCTGGCACCATAAGCCAGGTCTGTCCATTTATATTTAACAACCACTGATGGTTCTCAGGATGAGTGAGTGTCGCCACTTGAGTAGAGCAGCGACCAACCGCTGTGTGGATACCACTGACAGTATATAACGTTGTATATATATATATATAAATATATATAAATATAGGTGGATACAGGCGGCTACCATGCTAACGCTAACTGTAACGTTAACGTGTTTTCTCTGTACGCCCCAAAAAATAAAAAAATAAAAAAAACGTGTCACGGAGGTTAATATAACTGAAACCGTTGGAACCCGTTATCTCGTTCCATGGCGACGGCGGTTACTAACGTCCTCCTGCAACGGAAAAACAAAAACACGAACAAAGCAAACCTCAAACGGGCCCGACGTTAACGGTAGCGGAGTAACGTCAGGTCCCACTGACTTAGCATAAACACCGCCATGTATCAGCGCGGCAGAGGGTCGTTACAGTCCGGACTTACCCCAATAAAGCATGTCAACCGTGTCGGAGCAGGATACCGTCAGTTGTTGGTGGATGTTAAACCTCTTTTGATGGATAAAACCGTTTTATTTTGGTTCATTTGATCGCTCAGAAATCAGCTGATTAACCGTCCGCCGACGTCATTCCGTAAACGGAGCTTTTGGTAGGACCTTGTTAGGACCTTATGTGACGCAATTTTTGTGCCTGTTACGATTTTTTTTTTTTAGGGAATAATATTAGTTGTTTTCGGTAAATTATATATTTTTTTTAACGTTTTGGATGAGAAGAATTAAATGTTGTCAGATTCTCATTAAGCTATTTGGGCACATCTGAGCCGTTTATGCCCAGTTCATGTGCTGCATTCAAGTACACCTCGTCTAGCGATCAAATAAGCTGCCGTGTTTATGTCAATGTCTCTTGTGACTGATGCTTTATTGTTCCCCGAAAATCTTAAATTTCACTTTACTTCAACATACAAGTTAAATGTGGTGTGTGTGAAATATGTATAATGTGAAAACAATATAGAATGTCTTAAAGTAAATACATAAATATGATGTGATATATCTATGTTTATATTACACATACTATGTAAATGTGTTGATGGAAAGATTGGAGGCAGAGTATGCATTGTGTACAGACTGAGTATGATGTTCAGTAGGCCTTTATTTCAAATAACAGAAAAGAGGAGCTTTAGAAAATGTACTTTGACCAATTTGCTCTGCTTTTTATGGAAGTCACTGAAGACAATTTAATTGGACTTGTCTTCATAATTAGGTTAAATTAGGGAAATGCTACAAAAAGGTTTGTTACAGAATATATAGAGAGGATTGATGGACATATTAAAATAGCCTCACCAAAGCTGTGTTTTTTAAATGATTACTATGAGGAAATTCCCCACAAAAGAATCTATATTGGGAACTAAACAACTGTAATTACAATCCAAACAGGAGTTAATGTATTGTAGAAGATTACTTTGGATGTACAGGAAACATATTTTTAAATTGTATTTGTGAGTGTATAAAATGTACTTTAAACAAAACTTGCTCACAAGTTCAGCTGATTCACCAACAGGATACTGTTACAGTACATTTTACCTAAATAAACTATGCTGTTAAGTATAACACAGTGATTAGATAATAACTATAATGCTTTATTAACCAAGCCTGGATTCAGGCTTTAAACTAGTGAAATAATTATCTTCTTGGTAAATGTATCAAACTCAATCTTTTAACTCAATCAGCATAGTACTACAGTCTTTGGATAATTTATTATTATATATTGCATGCTATTAAATGATCGGTACTGTGAATCAGATAATTCAAGTGTGTTCTGGTTTAACAAAACCAAAATATTCTGTGTGGTCCATCAAGTTTTGTTACCAAGGATAAATGAAATTGATTTTGATATACTGGAAGATTTTTTGTTATTGCTGCATTTTCATTCCTTTCATCCAGGATTAAAATATAAAAAATAAAAAATAAACAGTTTTGTACAGACACAATGGGTAAATATACACACTCGTATCAAGATCCAATGCTTATTACATTTATTCATAGTTGTAAATTGTATAAAGAAATAAAGTGATCCACAATAAAACCTACAACCCAACATTTCCCAACAGTCACTGAATGCAGCACAGCCAAGTCTCGCGATAGTTCCCAGTGTGAACGCGGGTAGCCGAGAACAATCTCCCTAGCGCGAACGTGCTCCCTGTGCCCAACCGGTGAGTCTTTCATTATAAACAACCGGATAGTTCCCGTTTATCGAGAGAAAAGTTCGGAAAATCTCCATCGGCGCTCATACGGGATCACACAAGGCACCAAACTAACGGACGATACATCTGAATCGAAGAGGAAATTCGCCAGAAATGTCCGAAAGCGCAAACTGCGAGGAACAGCGGGAAGAGCCGACTGAACTTGAAGAAGCACCAGGAGCGGAGGTAAAGGTGGTTTTAAAAGGGGCATTGTCTCCTCTCAGCGCCGGACATCTTTCACAGACCTGTCACTCAAGAGCCCAATCGTCGAAAAAAAAAAAAAAAAAAACAAACCCCTCCGTCTGTTCACCTCACGGTTCGTGTTTGTGAAATCCCCGCGGTGGTAAACTTTCACTCTGTCGGTGTCGGTGCGGGCTGTTGGAGCTAACGTTGGTTAGCTGGCCGCGGCGGCGCTACCATTAGCAGCAGCAGCAGCAGCAGCAGCTCGGTCCCATTGAGTCGGGACTGAAGCTACAGCACACAGCAGCAACAAGGCCAGCCGCTTTCATAAGCCTTAACTAGTTAGCTTAGCCGAGCTAGCCACCCATCGATTAGCAGCACATTCAAAGTCCCGGCGTGCTTTTTGTTTACTCCCAGACTACATTCACTCGGCGAGTTGGTTGTAGCTGTGCTCCGGCTTTTAGGAAGTAAAGAAAATAGCGTTTGTGAATGTGAACAGTAGTACAATGAACGAGCAGCAACCCGCTCAGCTGTCCCATCCGCGTCTTTGTTTTCAGTGGGACAATAATGGCTTCTGTAACCGAGGAGCGATGCTGCTACAGCGCTGCCTGCCCGCCCGCTGTTAAAGTGTTGAGTTTGGGTTAAAATCCTAAAAAAGCGGTGGGTGTTTTGTAGGTGTGCAGTTGAAATAAGAGCATACAAAACAAACAGTATTGATCCAACGCAGGGGAACTGTCATAGGAGCAAGTAACGTTACAACAGATGGACAGTAAAAATAGGTATCTTGAAAAAGTTGGACTATGTTATGCGCCCCCACTATACACAAAATAAAGCTAAAAAAACAACAACAATAAAGGTAACAAATACAATATATGGTTACATAAACGTATATTATAACAACAGCAGTGACAAATAAGGAGCAAAGGAAACATTTAATACAAAAATTGTGCGGTTGGTGAAGTGTCTTTTCTCTGCATGTAGCAGTGTTAATAGCAAGAGCAGCAAAGAGAGAGTTCAAAGTGTGTATTACTAATTTTCAGGTTGAGTAATGTGATTGACCTGTAATCCAGTTGTTTTTGGGCCACTGCAAACAGCGGTAATAACAGCAGGGACTAAAAAACATGCAGTCGTTCTCCTTCACAGGGTCGCAGGGTGAAGAAGCTGCCCAGAGTGTTTAAGGGTTCGTGTAGGGGAGGCTGGAAGATGTCTGCCATGATAGCAGTAGTATTTCTACCACTTTCTCTATGGGTTCCAGAGAGTAGCCCTGATCTTTTGTTTACTCTGTTCCTGTCTGCTGTTGTTTGACAAATTTGAGGGAAGCCACTAACCAAGACTTGTTTTTCTGTTTACTCTTTTTCTGCTCAGGAAAAGTCTGATTCTTCCGATGCTGGAAAAGAGTCCTCTTCAGATGCAGGGCCTGATGGACAAGATGCCTCCCCCTCCTCATCCAAAGCTAAAGATGCTACTCCGGGGTATGAGGAGAAAGTGGTAAGGACGCCGTTGCTATTTTCTTACATTACACGGCTCGCTGCTCCGCTCTCGGATAAATAAGTTAACAAGACTGTCTTCTTGTGTATGTAGCAAACAGACCGGACCAACAGATTTGAGTACCTGTTGAAGCAAACAGAGTTGTTTGCTCATTTCATCCAACCGGCCGCACAGAAGACCCCCACCTCCCCCTTAAAGATGAAACCAGGACGTCCTCGCATCAAGAAAGATGAGAAACAGAATCTGCTCTCTGCTGGAGAGTGAGTTCACTGCCGCGCAATAGATATCTATTTAATTATAGCAATTAAACTCCCGTTGTAATGATCACAATGTGTTGTTCCTCTCTCATGCTTGACAGTAATCGTCATCGCCGCACAGAGCAAGAGGAGGACGAAGAGCTTCTGAACGAGAGCACCAAGACTACTAATGTCTGCACTCGCTTTGATGATTCTCCCTCCTGTAAGAAATAATTATATATTTAATACAATAGTTTGTTGAGGCTTGAGAGGAAGGCATATGGAAACACATATGATAAGCAGAGGTGATGTTTATGAGTTTTCTTGTGTCTCATCTAGACGTCAAAACAGGAAAAATGAGAGACTATCAGGTCCGTGGTCTGAACTGGCTCATCTCTTTGTATGAGAATGGCATCAATGGCATCCTCGCTGATGAAATGGTCAGTAATTTCTCAAAGTCAAAACTGTAACTTCTACATTCAAAGGGGAGTGAGAAATATGTGAATTTTACAAGGTTGTTGCATTTACATGTACTGCTCCATGTCTCACACACAGGGTTTGGGGAAGACTCTTCAGACTATTGCTTTGCTGGGTTACATGAAGCATTACAGAAACATCCCTGGTCCCCACATGGTGCTGGTGCCCAAGTCCACCCTCTACAACTGGATGAATGAGTTCAAGAGATGGGTGCCCTCACTCCGTGCAGTCTGCCTGATTGGAGATAGAGACCAGAGGGTAGGCGCTGTGATATGATATTATGACTGTGATATTTTGCTTTGTAATGCTTCATATTTGCTTGATTTTAATGTGGTTGTTGTACAGTGTTAATTTAGTTTGGTCAACCATACAACTTCTTAGCACAGTAGCCGTAGTTTTAATTTTGCAAGTCAGTTTTTTGTAGAAAAAGCTTTTTTGATGGCATCAGTAGACCACTAATTTGTCTGGTTGCAATATTACACTTCACTTTGAACTGGGATTTGTGTGTGTGTGTGTGAGAGTGAGAGTGAGAGAGAGAGAGAGAGAGAGAGAGAGACTGATGCAATTGGCTTCTGGTTTAGGCTTAATGATATGGACCCAAATCAAAATAGCTGATGCAAGATTTAGTCAACTTCCAGCCTTGATTTCTTGTGGACACTAGATCCTTTGATTGTTTTCCCTGTTGGGTTATAGTATTGGATTAATGTAGTGTGCATCTCAGCAAAACTGTATTAAATACATTTACTGACTGTTCTGTATGTGTGGAGGCAAGACTTCAGGGCGAGGAGGGCTACCACCAACTTTAGCTCCACCAATGAACAATAACTGGTTTATTTGGTATTCGTCTATCCAAAACGTATTCTTGCGGGTGCTTATATGCACATTTCCTGTGTGATACTCTGTGTAACTGTGTTAACACGACAAAACAAAAATGTTTTTGCTTCAATTTCAGACTGCCCTGATTAGAGATGTGCTGCTGCCTGGAGAATGGGACGTGTGTGTCACATCCTACGAGATGCTCATCATTGAAAAGGCAGTGTTCAAGAAGTTCAACTGGAGATACCTAGTCATCGACGAAGCCCACAGGATCAAGAATGAGAAATCAAAGGTCAGACAGCCACTGAAATGCAATAAATATTTACATATGTCAGAACCCAGTTTTACAAGATTTCCTAAAGAAGCAAAATGCCCTTTTGTTTCCCATAGCTATCAGAAATTGTGCGAGAATTTAAGACCACCAACCGTCTGTTGCTGACTGGAACACCCCTGCAGAACAACCTTCACGAGCTGTGGGCTCTGCTCAACTTCTTGCTGCCTGATGTCTTTAACTCAGCAGAGGTAAGAATCGGCTAGAAATGCACAAGAACAACAGGGTGTTTCACTAGAAAGTGTTTAGTTGCAGTAATGTGGTTCGAGTCTGCTATTTAGAGTGAAAATTTGTATTCTGGTACTAATTATTATTTTTTTCCCTCCACAAGGACTTTGATTCCTGGTTTGACACAAACAACTGTTTGGGTGATCAGAAGTTGGTCGAACGTCTTCACACTGTAAGTATTGAATGTGCCTCGTGTCAACTTCCAGCTCATCTCTGTACATTTTAAGGCGTGTGCACTCTTTTGACCTGGCTTTTTGTGTGTGTGTGTGTGTGTGTGTGTGTGTGTGTGTGTGTGTGTGTGTGTGTGTGTGTGTGTGTGTGTGTGTGTGTGTGTGTGTGTGTGTGTAGGTTCTCCGTCCCTTCTTGCTTCGTCGTATAAAAGCCGACGTAGAGAAGACTCTGCTTCCAAAAAAAGAGATCAAGATGTATGTGGGCCTGAGTAAGATGCAGCGAGAGTGGTAAGCATCCTCAGTTAAAATGAGTCCTAAGCTTCTTTTTTTTTTCTTGAAATAACCTGGATACTGATGTGAAATTGCTGTACACCAGTATGTAATATTAACTAATGCCACAACCCTTCAGGTACACAAAGATTCTGATGAAGGACATTGACATTCTGAACTCGGCGGGTAAGATGGACAAGATGCGTCTGTTGAACGTTCTCATGCAGCTGAGGAAATGCTGCAACCACCCGTACCTATTCGACGGGGCCGAGCCTGGTCCCCCCTACACAACCGACCTCCACCTGGTGGTGAACAGTGGCAAGATGGTGGTGCTGGACAAGCTGCTACCTAAGATGAAGAAGCAGGGTATGTAGATGGTCTTTCAGTATAGTATTTCTGTTGCAGAATAGAATATTAAGATACTGTCTCACAGAACAACACACGTTTATCATCCATAAGACGTGGAAGAAGTACTCAGGTTTCTTATTGAGTATAAGTACCAATACAACAATCTTAAAATGCTCCATTTCACATACATTCATTCAGATCCCTGCTTCAGTAAAATAAAATGGTAAAAATACTTCAAGTAATAGTACTAGTTCTGCAGTAAGATGTCTCCTGTGAATGATATGCATATTATTGTATATATCATTATTATAGGATTGTTACAACAGGCTGAAGTAGAGCTACTTTCAACTATTACACAAGATAAACGTGGGGGTCGTGAGATTATTAATGGAGGAGGAAAGAAGAAGAAACTAAGTTATGCTTTCAATTTAGAGGGGGAATTACTCCATTGATTTGCTAACAACTCAACTCAGCACATCATTTTTGACAAAAAGGGTTGAAACCACTGGTGCAATCTAAACAGTGTTTCTTCATTTGAAAGTTACTACATCTGTCAAATAAATGTAGCAGAGTAAAAAGTAAAGTGTGTGCCTCTGAAATGTAGTGGAGTAAAAGTGTGAGGTGGCATAAAATAGGATTTATAATAAGCACAGTACTCCGTTAATGTCATTAAACCAACTGTAATCAAACATAAGTGTTAGACTAATCTTTTACATATCAGATCAGACAGAATGGAGGGAACACATTTGTAATACAAATAGTTTAGTTTTTTATAGACTTCTGTTGTTTTTATAGATTCTTTTCACTGATGCGGCCGTCTTTCTTTACAGGTTCTCGTGTGCTCATCTTCAGTCAGATGACCAGGGTGCTGGACATCTTGGAGGACTACTGCATGTGGAGGAACTACGGCTACTGTCGCCTGGATGGCCAGACGCCGCACGAGGAGAGACAGGTGTGGTGCTTGCATCTTGTATGAGAAGATGTCATGTGAGAGGAAACCATAAAAAGAGTTAAGTCAGATTAAGTTCAGTTTCATGCATGTTTGTGTGTTTTCAGATCTCTATCAACGCATACAATGAGCCCAACAGCGCTAAGTTCATCTTCATGTTGAGCACCAGGGCTGGAGGACTGGGTATCAACCTGGCTACAGCGGATGTGGTCATCCTGTACGACTCAGACTGGAACCCTCAAGTCGACCTTCAAGCCATGGTTAGTACTCAGAACAAACTGCACGTTCCTTATTCAGTAGTAAAGCTTTATAGGCTCTGATAATTTATTTCCCTAAATATGAGCGTGGGTCCTGTATTACTTTGAGGGGACTTGACCAGTTTTATCTTTTTATTTCAGGACCGAGCTCACAGGATTGGTCAGCAGAAGCAGGTACGCGTCTTTCGTTTCATCACTGAAAACACAGTGGAGGAGAGGATTGTGGAGAGGGCCGAGATGAAACTGCGCCTGGACTCCATTGTCATCCAGCAAGGTTATTCATTCATTTTCATTTCCTGTCTTATTAGTTGCCTTAATTCAAGTGTCAGAGCAATGAAGCAATTGGTACATTACAGAAAATACCAACAGGATATTGTCTGTTTGATTAACAGGAAGACTTGTGGATCCAAGCGCTAACAAGCTGGGCAAGGATGAGATGCTGTCCATCATCCGCCACGGTGCCACACACGTGTTTGCTTCCAAAGAGAGCGAGATCACGGATGATGACATTGATGAAATCCTGGAGAGAGGTGAAAGGAAGGTGAGTCTGGATGCATTAGAATTAATCTATGAACAATGCTTTATTCTGTATCTAGTTTCAAAAATGTTCCATAAAAGTAACACTGAACTTTTCATATGCTAGACTATGGAGTTGAAGGAGAAGATGTCTTCACTGGGTGAGAGCTCTCTGAGAAACTTCACCATGGACACAGAGAACAGCAGTGTGTACACATTTGAAGGAGAAGATTACAGAGAGAAGAAAAAGGTAAAAAAAAAAAAAAAAAAAAAGTATAACAACAGTCTTTAATTGCCTTATTTCAACAACATGAACCTTTGAATCTTTACCTTGTTTCTCCTCCTTGTTTCTTCATTCAGGTCATTACCAACTGGATCGAGCCACCCAAGAGAGAAAGGAAAGCCAATTACGCTGTGGATGCCTACTTCAGAGAAGCTCTGCGAGTCAGTGAGCCCAAAGCACCCAAGGTAGGGACGAATCACTCTGTAATCACCCTCAGGATGTAAGGCAGAAACGCAGCAGAATGTGTAATTACAATGTTCTTATGAAGGATGATTTTATCCTGCTTTTTTGCATAATGTTTGTTTGACTCGATTTCCCAGGCTCCTCGTCCCCCAAAGCAGCCAAATGTACAGGACTTCCAGTTCTTCCCTCCACGTCTTTTTGAGCTTCTAGAAAAGGAAATTCTGTTCTACAGAAAGACCATAGGCTACAAGGTACAAAGATGTCTTTCAAATGAGAAATAAATGATTTGTCTTAATTTAGTTGGCGTCAGTGTCTTTTTAGAATTGTTAGAATAAGTCAATCTGTGGCTGTGTCTCCTCAGGTACCCCGTAATCCAGACATGCCAAATTCGGCCCAGCTCCAGAAAGAGGAGCAGAGTAAGATTGATGAGGCTGAGGCTCTCACAGAGGAGGAGCTGGAGGAGAAGGAGAACTTGCTGCAACAGGTACTGATTGTTCTCACTAAATACAATCAATTCATGGCGTATATGTATATATATGTATGTGTGTGTGTGTGTGTGTGTGTGTGTGTGTATGTATGTATGTATGTATGTATGTATGTATGTATGTATGTATGTATGTATGTATGTATGTATGTATGTATGTATGTATGTATGTATGTATGTATGTATGTATGTATGTATGTATGTATGTATGTATGTATGTACGTACGTACATACATACATACATACATACATACATACATACATACATATATACAAGTCAGAATGAGACGTTTTGTGGATGGATCTAGATTGTGCACATTTTAATCAGCTGTACCGTTGTTGCAGGGATTTACTATTTGGAACAAACGTGACTTCAACCAGTTCATCAAAGCCAACGAGAAGTGGGGAAGAGATGATATCGAGAACATTGCCAGAGAGGTTGAGGGGAAAACTCCTGAGGAAGTCATGGAATATTCTGGTAATGATTCGTTTTTATTATTCCTCTATTCGATAGCCAAACCCAAACATCTGTCTTCCGTATATTTAGTGAATTAATGTGTGTTTGTTCCTCCAGCTGTATTCTGGGAGCGCTGTAATGAGCTGCAGGATATCGAGAAGATCATGGCCCAGATAGAGAGAGGAGAGGCCAGGATCCAGAGAAGGATTAGCATAAAGAAAGCACTGGACTCAAAGGTAGCTGACTGTCAGCCATTTGGCTATTCATTTCTTGTTTATACCACCTAATAAGCGTTATCTCATTAAGCCTTGTGTTAAACACTTAAAATCTGGCTCCAATTCTTTAATTATCTCTTGATTACATTATCTCCTCTTCCTGATTAATTAACGGCCCCTCAATATGTTTCTCATCTCCTTTCCCCAGATTGGTCGCTACAAGGCTCCCTTCCATCAGCTCCGTATCTCCTATGGCACCAATAAAGGCAAGAACTACACGGAGGAGGAGGACCGCTTCCTTATCTGTATGCTTCACAAGCTGGGCTTCGACAAGGAGAGCGTGTACGACGAGCTGCGTCAGTGCATCCGCAACTCCCCTCAGTTCCGCTTCGACTGGTTCCTCAAATCCAGGACTGCAATGGTAAATTTAGCCTGCTTTGTACCATTTCTCCTGCTTTTATCTTTGTTTGTTTTTGCACATGATGTTTCAAAAATTTAAATCATGTTTGATGATGTGTGTGCGTAGGAGCTGCAGAGGCGATGTAACACCCTGATCACACTGATCGAGAGAGAGAACATGGAGCTGGAGGAGAGGGAGAAGGCTGAGAAAAAGAAACGGGGCCCAAAGTCTGGATCAGTAAGTTACAAATCAATCTTGTATTAAAGCAACTTGTTTACTGATGCTAATTGAGTTGTACAAATTCAAGATATTTGTCATGGGCTGGATATTGTTTGAATTTTATCCATACCAGTGCTGATATGATTGGAGGGTTTCCAAATTATGTTTTTTTATTTTATTTTATTGTGGATTGTGAAATAAAAACATGTTTTTCTACAAAAAATATTTTCAAAGTTCGCAAATTATAGTACAAATTAGACCAGGAGTTCAATTAAACTTTTTGTACTGATACTAACACATGTTCTGAAAGTACAAATAAGTATTGAGGGTTTGCTGCTCAGCTCCTGTCTATGCCTGGTAGGCCTTGGCTACTGTTTCGGAAGTTTTTCCTTATCATTTTCTCCTCTTACCTAGGCCCAGAAACGGAAGTCAGAGGGAACTGCAGATGGCCGTGGACGCAGGAAAAAGCTCAAGTTGTGAAGCTGTTCATAACTTGAATCCTCCATGTCAGAATTCAAGAGCGGCAGCCAGCTCCGGTATCTTTAGTCCTAGTGTCTGTTTGTTTTGCAGGCTGTGATAATGTACTGTGTAAAACCCTCTG
Organism: Dicentrarchus labrax; assembly: GCF_905237075.1. Lineage (NCBI taxonomy): Eukaryota > Metazoa > Chordata > Actinopteri > Moronidae > Dicentrarchus > Dicentrarchus labrax. The sequence goes on from NW_026136721.1 coordinate 27,322,814, forward strand.
ATGGACTGATCTTGTGGTAATAGGTTTTAGGAAGTGTTCTTTACAAGCCTGCCTTGTTGTCACTTACCTATACACTGCAGCTGTGCTGGTTTAGTTTTTGTTTGCTAGTCCTTTTTTTCTACTAGTACTAAGTTGAGATAAATGTATTTATGCCTGTTGGTTGTACCACATTCCATTGCTCGAAACAAAATGTACCCTTGTTATTTTTAAGAAAACATTTGTTCTTTTATCTTCCTATGTGAAGTAGAAAATGTGTTTTTGAACATCACAAATAAACTTTCACCTTTTTTTAAAAAAAAAAAAAATGTGTGCACTCTGGTAATTAAGACACTGATTCAAAAAAGGACATTTATATTTTGCAGTTGAAGTGTACATACATCCAAACTCGAAATTGACACAAAAGCCATAAATGTTTACTAACAATTGGCACATTAAAATATACTGTCACCTGTAGAAGAATAATTATACCTTTTATGCTGCACTTGTTTTGTTTTTTTCAGGACTTGATCAACAAACAAGAAAGACGTATATTTCTTAATTTTTCAAGTTTCTCCAGGGTGTAATAATACATTTTTTTCATAGTCCTACATTGTTATGTACACAGATAGTTTTGCATCTGATTTCAGCCACATTGACCAGAGAAAATGTAAAAAAAAAAAAAAGAAAATTTCTGCATTCTCAAAACACTAAACTGACATTTACAATCCCTTTCAATGACATGTTATTGGTATTGTTACTCAGTAATGGGCAGGTATACTGCAGGCTTCTTAAAACAAGCAGTGAAATATCAATACTAAAAATCATCACATTATCATTCATTAAGGTCAGCTTGAGCTAACATTCAGTCCATTTTGCTCTACTCTC